>NC_044031.1:101064618-101778840 GCF_901765095.1 Microcaecilia unicolor
AGTTGGGGATGCCCAAAATCGGCTTTCGATTATGCCGATTTGGGCAACCCTGAGAGAAGGACGCCCATCTCCCGATTTGTGTCAGAAGATGGGCGTCCTTCACTTTCGAAAATAGGTTTTGCTGTGTTGCAGAGTGTAGGCATTTATGTTGGGTCGATGGGGTATGCATTTTTGAACAGGTAGGTTTTTAGTAATTTCCTGAAGTTTAGGTGGTCATAAGTTGTTTTCACAGCTTTTGGCAGTGCGTTCCATAGTTGTGTGCTTGTATAGGAGAAGCTGGATGCATAGGTTGCTTTGTATTTGAGTCCTTTGCAGTTTAGGTAATGGAGGTTTAGGTATGTTCGAGCTGATCTAGTTATGTTTCTGTGAGGTAGGACTATGAGGTCTGTCATGTATCCTGGGACTTCGCCGTAAATAATTTTGTGGACCAGGGTGCAGATTTTGAAGGTAATATGTTCTTTGATTGGAAGCCAGTGCAGTTTTTCTCAGAGGGGTTTGGCACTTTCGAATCGCGTTTTTCCAAATATCAGCCTGGCTGCTGTGTTTTGAGCGGTCTGGAGTTTCTTTGTGAGCTGTTCTTTACATCCCGCATAGATTCCGTTGCAGTAGTCTGCATGGCTTAGTACCATTGATTGTATTAGGTTATGAAATATTTCCCTCGGGAAGAAAGGTTTTACTCATTTAAGTTTCCACATTGAGTGGAACATTTTCTTTGTTGTGGAGTTCACTTGGCTCTCAAGTGTGAGGTTGCGGTTGATTGTAACACCGAGTATTTTCAGAATATCTGAGATAGGGAGGGTGTGGTCTGGGGTGATTATGGTTGTGGGTTTGTACGGGTTGTGTTGAGATGATAGGATGAGGCCATGTGTTTTTTCTGTGTTGAGTTTTAGTTGAAAGAGTTTGCCCATGAGTCCATGATATTCAAGCTGAGCTTGATTTTGTTGGTGATTTCTGTCAGATCACGTTTGTAAGGAATGTATATTGTGACATCGTCTGCATAGATGAAAGGGTTAAGGCCTTGGTTGGATAAGGACTTGGCCAGTGGGATCATCATTATGTTGAAGAGTATTGGTGATAGTGGTGATCCTTGAGGTTCTCCGCAGTCTGCTTTCCACGGTGGTGATATGTTTGGATTTGATTTCACTTGGTATGTTCTGGTGGTTAGAAACCCCTTGATCCAGCTAAGTATATTTCCACCAATCCTGAAGTAGTCTAAGAGTCTTAGTAGTATATTGTGGTTTACCATGTCGAATGCGCTCGACATATCAAATTGGAGGAGAAGTCTGCTTTTGCCTATAGTTATTTCCTGCTTGAATTTGGCCAGGAGAGTGACTAGCACGGTTTCGGTACTATGCAGGGGGCGAAATCCCAATTGTGATTCATGTAGTATTGAGAACTTGTCTAAAAAAGAAGGCCACACGAAGTGTGGAGGTGCACTTAATCCCCACAAAACAAATAAGGAGAAAAAAGAGAAGAGTGGGGGAAAATAGGCTCTTTCCAATCAATAGGGGAGACGTATATTATAATAAAATGTAATATTTATTATAACAGGTTTGACTCAACACAGCTGTGTTTCGACGCCGTAGCGCCTTCTTCAGGAGTCTACAAAATCAAATGTAAAACATAAATATAACTGTAAACTATGAACAACAATAATCGTAAAAAATATTATAGATATATTAACATAAAGGAAATCTATAAAAGCATAGACTATAATCAAGAAAAAACATTAAATAACGGTATAAATACAAAAATGCATGAAATGTTTTCACATAAGCAAAAAGAAATTAGCAAAACTAAAAACATGGATAGAATCAAATAAGATATGGTGTTGCAGATAAAAATTTAAAATCCTAAGTTGCGTAGAAAGATAGGAATTGATGACATCAATATCATAAACTCTAAACAGGGAATTTTTTTTTAAAAAAGGGGGGAAAATATAAATGAACACAGTGCCGTGGTTAACACATTTGTAGAAAAGAAGAAGCAAGAAAATGGTACAAACATTATCCACTGTAGGCAGTATACATATATTTCTAATGATATGGAACAATGAAGAAATGCATATATTTAAGCAAAGGAAACTATATGATGCTTATTGCATAAACAATGGAACCAATGCTGTGGTACAATATGTTCCAAAATATATACTTTTAAGATAAAGGGTATGAATGGATCTCAGAATAACATAAAACATTAAAGGAATATTTTTTTCCTTTGTATTGAGAACTTGTCCATGTAGTCAATAAGCTGTTTGGTCACCATGCTTTCCAACAGTTTGACTGCTAGTGGGATAGATGCAACTGGGTGGTAGTTGGTGAGTTTGTTTGTATTTTTCTTGGTATCTTTTGGGATAGGGGTGAGTAGGACGTTGCCAAAGATGCACTAGCATTTTTAGTGCGTGCTAATGATAAACGCGTGCTAAACACTAGAGACACCCATAGGAATATATAGATACCTCTTGCATTTACAGCATGCTTATTTTTAGTGCGCACTAAAAACGCTAGCACACTTTTGTAAAATGACACCTGAATGATGCCTCATCAGAGATTTATAGAGAGAAAATAACTCTTTTTTTTGCTGGCCGTTCATTTCTCTCCCTATTCACCCAAGTATCATTCTGGATTTTATCTTCAGCTTTTCTACCTGTTTGATCACTTAAGCCCACTGGAATCCATGCCTATGCTCCACCCTGAAACACCCATGACCCTCTCATTTCTGTACCCCCTTTTCTTGCATGGGTCGTGTGTCTAACTTTACATGTGTACATGTTAATTGATTTCAATTAGCACCAATAATTGCTTGTGAAAAAAGCCAATTGGAACTAATTGACTTGTTATTCAATTAAATTGCATATGCAAATTGAGCATGCACGCGAATTTGTGCACACAATTTTTGGCAACATTTATAGAATTAGGAGGCTAGTACTCTCCCTCATCTAACCCTCTGGTCACCCAGGTAAAAAATATGATCAGATTTATCTGAAAAGACCTACTTCTAGTAAAGCCATGTTGCCTCAGATCCTGCAATCCATTGGTTTCCAGTAAATGCACTATTTTAGCAGTGTTTCCATTAATTTACACATTAATTGAAAATGAGTGTGAAAGTTAAGCAGACTGGATGGACCGTTTAGGTCTTTATCTACCATCACTTACTATGTTACTATCCTGCTTATTTTCGAAGAAGAAGGCCGGCCATCTTCTGACACAAATCGGGAGATAGCCGGCCTTCTCCTACAGCTGGCCAAATTGGTATAATTGAAAGCCGATTTTGGCCGGCTTCAACTGCTTTCCGTCTCAAGGCCGGCCAAACTTTAAGGGGGCGTGTTGGCAGTGTACCGAAGGCAGGACAGGGGCGTGGTTAAGAGATGGCCGGCCTCAACCGATAATGGAAAAAAGGCCGGCTCTGATGAGTATTTGGCTGACTTTACTTGGTCCATTTATTTTCAGGACCAAGCCTCAAAAAGGTACCCAAACTGACCAGATGACCACCGGAGGGAATCGGGGATGACCTCCCCCTACTCCCCCAGTGGTCACCAACCCCCTCCCACCCTAAAAAAAAAATTAAAAACATTTTTTTGCCAACTTCTATGCCAGCCTGAAATGTCATACCCAGCTCCATGACAGCAGTATGCAGGTCCCTGGAGCAGTTTTAGTGGGTGCACTGCACTTCAGGTAGGCGGACCCAGGCCCATCCCCCCCTACCTGTTACACTTATGGTGGTAAATGTAAGCCCTCCAAAACGCACCCGAAGCCCACTGTACCCACATGTAGGTGCCCCCCTTCACCCATAAGGACTATGGTAGTGTTGTAGTTGTGGGGAGTGGGTTTTGGGGGGGATTTGGGGGGCTCAGCACCCAAAGAAAGGGAGCTATGCACCTGGGTTCAATTTGTGAAGTCTACTGCGGGGGACCAGTGCACTACAAATGCTGGCTCCTCCCATGACCAAATGGCTTGGATTTGGCCGGGTTTGAGATCGCCGCCATTAGGTTCCATTATCGGCGAAAACCAATGGCGGCAATCTCTAACGCCGGAGATCTCTAAGGGCGGCCCAAATGTTGAGATTTGGCCGGCCCCGACCATATTATCGAGAAGAAAGATGGCCAGCCATCTTGTTTCGATAATACGGTCTGGTATGCTGCTTTACGGGGCCATCATTAGAGATGGCCGGCTCCGTTCGATTATGCCCCTCCACATTACCATGCATGTAGTTCCCAGCCTTCACCTTAACTTCACTTTTATGGACTGGAACCATATCTGGCCATTTCTAGTCCTCTGAAATAACTATCAACTCTAAGGAATTAGTGAAAAGCTCAGATACCAGAGCTGCTAGAACATCCATCAGTTCTATCAATACCATCCCAGAGATGCATCTTGAGGCATTGGGGATCTCCAGCAGAGGGAAAGGAAATGTTGTGCAGAAAGAGGGCAGCTGGACACAAATCACCAGATCCTGGAAAATCAACCCCCTCCCCCCCCCCCAACCCTCAATTCCATCTTCAATTAAACTGAAGAACTGATTTGCAGCCCTGGAGGTAGAAGAGATGAAAATATCTCAAGAACAGGAGGAAGCAAAACTCAAAAATCCCACAGCTGCTGGATCAGTGGCCAACAAGAAGTGAAAGGTAGTTGTGATTGATGATGTCGACCAGACATGATGTCCAAGGAGGTATGCTCTCTGCCTGGTGACAAAGTTCAAGATGTAGCAGAAAGTTTGCTGAGACTCATCAAGCCTACTGACCACTATCCATGTTGGCACAAGTGATACTAATAGGTATCCTACTGAACTTATCAAACGTGACTTCATGGCTCTGGAACAGAGGGTGAAGCAGTTAGGTGCACAGGCGGTGTTCTCATTGATCCTTCCTGTTGAGGGTAAAGGCCAAACAAGGGAAACTCGCATCCTAAAGCTGAATGTGTGGCTACATGGATGGTGCCAACATGAGCGCTTCAGTTTTCTAGACCAGGGTTTCCCAAGTCCGGTCCTGTAGTACCCCTTGCCAGTCAGATTTTAAGGATATCCACAATGAATATGCATGAAAGATTTTACTCCTGCCGGAATTCTATGTGACTGTGGAGCACAGAATATACACAAAATTCTCTAGTCATGCAGAATTCAACATTTCTATGCAGAATCTGCGCTCTCCCACCCACCTGCTCGCTTGCTGCCTCCCGCCCTACCTGAGCACAGCACACCCTGGTGGTCTAGTGGCCTCTTAGGGGAGCAGGAAAGAACTCCACTCTTCATGCCCTGCTGCCGCCGTTCTCTCGCTGATGCCATGCTCCAAATGGCTGCTGAGACTTCAAGCAGTTATCTCATGAGACTACATCTTGAAGTTTCAGTGGCCATTTGGAAAAAGCACAGCACTAGTGAAAGAGCAGCAGCAGCGGGGCAGGAAAGAGTGTGGTTCTTTCCTGCCCCAAAGAAGTTCTCCCATTGTAGCTCCTCCTCCTCCTCCTATCTCAGGGGTGAGTGTGGGGTGGCTGGAGGGAGGGAGGGACTGTAAAAAAAGAGGGGATGTTGTGAGTGGGAGAGGGCTGCAAAAAGGAGGGATGCTGTGGGTGGCTGTAAAAAAGGGATACTGTGGTGGGAGGGGGCTGCAAAAACAGGGGGATGTTATAAGGGAGGGAGGCGGCTGCAAAAAGGGGGATGTAATGTGTGGGGGAGGGAAGGGCTGTAAAAAAGGGGATGCTATGTATGGGTGCAGGGAGGGAGGGAGGCAGAGAGGAAGAGAGGAGGTCTGGAAAAAGGGGGATGCTATGTGTGGGTGCAGGGAGGGAGGGGGGCTGTAATAAAAGTGGATGCTATGGGTGCTGGGAAAAATATGGATAGTATCTGTGTACAGGGAAAGGAGGCTGTAATACTGGTTAGATTCTGCCAAATAAATTTGAAGAATTTGCAAATTTTGTGCACAGAATTTTGACATTTTTTACGCAGTATATGCAAATCAAGTTCATGCTTATTCATTGTAGATATCCTGAAAACCTGACTGGCAAGGGGTACTCCAGGACTGGACTTGGGAAACATTGTCCTAGATCATGGGATGATTTTCCAAGTGCTACTGAGCAGAGATGGTGTCCATCTATCAAAGAAGGAATGAAGTGTCTTCTATAACCAACTGGTTAATGTACTAAAGAGGACTTTAAACTAAATTCACTGGGGATGAGCGAGAAAAGCCTGAAAGTCATTAATAACCTTTAGGAATGTAAGACATCAAATACCTTTATAGAAATGGGAAAGAAGAGTAATATCTAGAGAGCTTTGTATACCAACACCCAATCTAGAGGTTGTAATGGTAGAAGTCAATTTAGATTTAGTGCAGTCACAGAGATGTGGTTGGGATATAGTTATACCTGGCTATAATCTATTCAGGATGTACAGATTAGGAAAAAAGTGTGGAGGAGTGGCATTATATGTGGACATATAGGGTAAGGAACAAGCACCGTGGGTTAATCTGGAAAGAGGGAATGGAAAATGTATTTATATTGGAGTGATATACAAACCTCTTTCACAGTCAGAAGAAATGGACAAAGATTTAATTGAAGACTTTCATAAGATAGCTAGGAAAGGGAAAGTACTACTGATGGGTGATTTTAATATGCAGGACATCAGTTGGGGCATCCCTGCTGTGGGGTCATCTAGAACCAAGGGGATCTTAGACTCTCTAAAGGAAGAATTGTTCCAACAGTTGGTAATGGAACCCAAACAGGATGGAGCTATTCTAGACCTGGTACTTACAAATGGAGAGTGTTTCTGATGTTATGGTGAGTGAGCATTTGGCATCTAGTGATCACCGAATGTTGTAATTCAATATTACAACACAGGAGGAGAGGGATTATTCAAGATTTAAGGTTCTAGACTTCAAAAGAACTGCTTTGAGAAGGTGGGAGAATATCTCAAAGAAGAGATTAGTTTGAAGGAAACAGCTGAAGGAAGTAGAACATCAGTGGGCAAAACTAAAAGGAGCTATTTTAAAGGCGACAAACCTTTATGTTAGTACATAAAGTATATAAGAGTAAGAGGAAAAGAAGGTCGCTTTGGTTCTCAAATAAAGTAGCTAGCTAAAATGGTAAGGGAAAAAAGGTTAGCCTTCATAAATTACAAGACGACTCAGAAAGAGGAAGACAGGCAAAAATACCTGGAAAAGCTAAGCGAAGCTGGAAAAGCTGTCAGGAAAGCAAAGATACAGATAGAAAAAAAAGCCAATACAGTAAAATTGGGGAGCAAGACATTTTTTTAGATATGTAAGTGATAGAAGGAAATGCCAAAATGGCATTGTGGGGCTCAAGAGTGTAAGGGAGGAATATGTAGAAGCTGATAAGGATAAAGATGAACAGTTTAACAATTATTTCTGTTCTGTGTTCATGGATGAAAGGCTGGGGATAGGACCACAGAAAATAAATGCTAATGGGGATGGACATATGGTTGACCAGGACCAATTCTCAGAAGACTGTGTCATTGAGGAGCTAGCTAAACTAAAAATAGACAAAGCGATGGGGTCTGACGGGATACATCCAAGGGTACTCAAGCAACTCGGGGAAGTTCTTGTGGCTCTGTTGTCTGACTTCTTCAATGCTTCTTTAGAGTCTGGAGTGGTCCCAGAGGACTGAAGAAGAGAAGATGTGGTCTTTCTGCATATGAGAAGAAGTAAGGAGGAGGTTGGGAATTACAGACCTGTTGATCTGAACTCAGTGGTGAGTAAACTAATGGAGACACTTCTAAAGCAGAGCATTGTGAGGTTTCTAGAATCGAATGGACTGCAGAAACTGAAGCAGCACGGTTTCACTAGAGGAAAACAGTTGGACATGTAAGGGGCACTAGATGTGGTGTACTTGGATTTTAGCAAAGCCTTTGACCCTGTTCCACACAGGCAATTGATAAATAAACTGACTGCCCTCGGTATGGGCCATAAAATGACTGACTGGGTTAAAAACTGGTCAAATAGAAGGAGACAGAGGGTAGTGATAAATGGAGTTTGCTTCAAGGAAAAGGATGTTATCAGTGGTGTACCACAGGGATCAGTCCCTGGGCCAGCTCTTTTTAACATCTTTGCGAGTGATATTGTGGAAAGACTGTCCAGTAAGGTTTGTCTCTTTGCAGATGATACCAAACTCTGTAATAGGTTGTACACCCAGGAGGGTATGGATAGCATGAGGAGAGATCTAGCAAAGCTTGAAGAATGGTCCAGAAATTGGCAAATAAGATTTAATACTAAAAAATGCAGGGGCATTCGCTTGGGCTGCAAAAATCCATGGAAACAGTATAGTATAGGGGGGTGAAGAAGTACTATGCACGAGGGAAGAGCAGGTCTTGGGTGTGATCATATCTGATGATCTTAAGGTGGCCAAACGGGTAGAGAAGGCAATGGCCAAAGCCAGAAGGATGCTCAGGTGCAAAGGAGAGGAATGGCCAGCATGAAAAAGAGGTGATAGTGCCCTTGTTTAAGTCTCTGGTGAGGCTCCACTTAGAATACTATGTGCAAAAAGGGGACTTGGCAATGGGAGGATTATGGGCTTGTTGAGACCATAAATTTAATCTACGCAAATGACAATAGAATTCTGAGGTGTAAATAGTTGTGTCTAAATCTAGGTGCATCCACCTGACCTATGCGCTATTCTATAAACCGTATCTAAATGTACATGTGGTTTACAGAATACCGCTAGGTGCATAAATCAGGTTCACCTAGATTTTAGTCGCCTTATATAGAATTTGGCCCTATCCCCTAGATTCTATACAGCACCTAGAGATCCATGCTGAAATCCAGATGGATTCTATAACAATGTGCGTAACTTAATTGGCTTAACAAGCTAATTAGAGTTGATAACAGCACTTACCAAGCAATAATGAGCACTAACTGGCAAAAATTAGAATTTACACAACCACAACTTGCTAAGCGAATTCTGTAACACACTGTGCCTAACTTCTAATGTGCGCAGACAAAAAGGGGCATGATTATGGGTGGGGAAATGGGTATTTCATTGGTGTTCTGAAAGTTATGCGTGCAGTTATAGAATATGGCCCTCTGCACATAAATCTACGCACCGGGATTAACACCATGTTTTTATTGGTGTAAATGGATGCGCATAGTTTTAGGCACTGGGATATCAACTAAATGTATTCTATATACCATGCCTAAATCTTGGATTTTTTTAGACACCCTATGGAGAGGATTCTATATATGCAGTGGTGTGCTGGTAAATGTTTAACAACAGGCTCTCTCCCCGGTCCACCTCTGCGCCCCCCTGTCCACCTCTGCGCCCCCCCCCCCCCAAATTGCAGAGCTGGCTATAACCAGGGAGAGAGATAGGGTGGCAATGCATTACTCTCTCCAGGAAAACAAAATTAAATGCTCCTAGGTTCCAAACTAATTCATGTTTAATATGAGATAAAATACCATAAATAAGTAAATAAATATAAACTTTTAATGTTGAGAACCTGATTCTCATAACATGATGTCTGTTTTAGAAGCCGTTTACCAGGAAAAAAAATCTCTGCAGTATACCCAAAATGACACAAACCAAATTAGCATACAGATTAGGAGA
Source organism: Microcaecilia unicolor (assembly GCF_901765095.1). NCBI lineage: Eukaryota > Metazoa > Chordata > Amphibia > Gymnophiona > Siphonopidae > Microcaecilia > Microcaecilia unicolor. The sequence continues at coordinate 101,074,161 of NC_044031.1, forward strand.
ACAGACAGTCTTGCCAACTCTGAAAAACAATGTGTTATCAAAATCTCAGACCCTAACAAACAGATCCCTATTCAAACACTTGGACTTGCAGTCATACATGCAGAACAGAGATGGCCCCTATTCAAATTCTTCAAAAATTAACCTGAAATCCTAAGAAGTTAGACTCTGCATGCAGCACAATACCAGAAAAACAGAAAGAAACACATTGTTATACATTGCAAAATATGATAGCAGATGTAAATTCTCAAAGTGGACATATTCCAAACACTAAAATGAAATAAAATGATTTTTCTACCTTTGTTGTCTGGTGACTTTGTTTCTCTGATCATGCTGGCCCAGTATCTGATTCTGCTGCTCTCTATCTGTTCCCTTGACTACGTTTCCAGGGCTTCCTTTCCATTTATTTCTTTTCTTTCCTCCTTTCTTCTTCATTTCTTGCCCTCCGTAAGTAAAAGCTGGGTCCTCCGCAGACTTGACTGTCCAGTGGATCCAGCTTCTGCCTATTTTCTCCATCCATGTGCAGTTTTTCTCCTCTCTTCCTTTCCCCTCATCTCATCGCCTTCCTCTCTCTTCCCTCCATGTCCAGCATTTCTTCTCTCTCCCTTCCCTCTCTTCCACCCATATCCAGCATTTACATAAGTACATAAGTATTGCCATTCTGGGAAAGACCAAAGGTCCATCAAGCCCAGCATCCTGTTTCCAACAGTGGCCAATCTGGTTCACAAATACCTTGCAAGATCCCAAAAAAGTACAAAACATTTTATACTGCTTATACCAGAAATAGTGGATTTTCCCCAAGTCCATTTAATAATGGTCTATGGACTTTCTCCTTTCTCCCCTCTATTCATGTTCATCTCACTTCCTCTCTCTTCCCTCCCCTCCATCCTTGTCTAGCGTTTCTTCTCTCTCTCCCCCTCCATCCATGTGCATCTCCTTCCTGTCTTCCCTCTCCCTCCATCCATGTCCAGAATTTCTCCTTCCCTCCCCTCTATCCATGTCCTGAAACTCCTCTATCCCCTGCCCTGCCCTCCATCCATCCATGTCCAGCAACCCTCCTCCCTCTCCTGCCCTCCCCTCCATCCACCCATGTCCAGCAACCCTCCTCTCTCCCCTGCCCTCCCCTCCATCCACCCATGTCCAGCAACTCTCCTTTGCCCTCCCTTCTATCCACCCATGTCCAGCAACTCTCCTCTCCCCTCCCCTTCATCAACCTATGTCCAACAACTCTCCTCTCTCCTGCCCTCCCCTCCATCCATCCATGTCCAGCAACTGTCCTCTCCCCTGCCCCCCATCCATTTATCCATCCATATCCAGCAATTCTCCTCTCTCCCCTGCCCTACCCTCCCCTACATGTCCAGCAATTTCTCCTCTCTCCCTGGGCCCTGCCCTTCCATCCATGCCCATCAATGGCTTCGATGCTCCTCTCTCCCCTGCCCTCCTGCTCCCATGTCCACCTGCCCGCCCTCTTCCCCCTCCAGCATCCCTCTTTTTGCTCCTGCCACCCTGCGTGGTTTAAATCTTTTATTTACCTCTGTCGCAGTGGCCGCATCAGTGAAAGCCCTGCTCGACTCTAGCCTTCCCTTCGTTTCCTGTCAGTGTCCCGCCCTTGCAGAAAGCGGAAGTGGCATCAGAAGAAGGTGGGACACTGACGGGAACAAAGGGAAGACTAGAGATGGGCAGGGCTTTCACTGCGGCTGCTGCGACGGAGGTAAATCAAAGATTTAAACCCCTCAGGGCAGCGGGAGGTAAGGTAAGCAGCATGGCTTATGGCTCCCTCTTGTCATGCTTACCTCGATTACCGCCAGGTTGCACAGCCCCTGGGAGCTGGCTCGCCTGCCAGAACAACCGGCTCGCAAGAGCTTTCAAAATTTAACAACCGGATCTTGTGAACCGGTGCGAGCCGGCTCCAGCACACCACTGTATATATGGCACCTAAAAAATCCACGCAGAAAATATTTTCACTGTTGTGTATTCTATAAGTGGCACCTAGATTTAGGCATGGTATATAGAATACGCTTAGTTGATATCCCAGCACCTAAAACTATGCATGTTCATTTACACCAATGAAAACAGTTAGGTGCCAACAGTTATACCAGGCTTTGACATGGCGAAAGTGCTCATACCTAAAGTTATTTGCGAAACTGCAGAATTAGTCTAGCATTCTATAACGACAGTTCTGCACAGAGCTGACATTATAGAATTCACACTTAGCAAGCATGCATGCTCCTGATGCCTAAATTTTGGTGTTTGCTCTTTAATTTACCACGTAGCACATTATATCAGATTACTTGAAAGAAAGATGTATCTGTGTAAGAAAAGGAGTGGGACTTGATACACTGCCTTTCTGTGGTTTACATATTATATAGAGGTACTTTATTGTACCTGGGGTAACGAAGGATTATGTGACTTGTCTAGAGTCACAACAAGCTGTATTGGGAATTGAACCTAGTTCCCCAGGATCAAAGTCTGCTGCATAACCACTAGGATACTCCTCTATGCTATGTGATATCATGCCAATCTTAGTTGGCTTAGTATAATTAAATGCTTATGTACATACTTGTTGTCCTGAATGGCAATATGTAGATCCCTACCTTTCCTATGTTAGGATGTTCAATATTGTGTTTTGTAAAGCTATTACTAGTACAAGACAGCCTAGGATGGATGTAGTGGAGAATAATTCTGCATAGTTGTAAAATGGTAAGATATATTGCTCAAGAAAAGGAAATGTTCTCCTCAATTAACAATGGTGCTTGTAATGAAATAATGGCAAGACAATATAAGTGTCTATAAGTTTTCACATTTTCATTTCTTTCCCTCATACATCTGTGTTCATTAACTACTGAATAGCATTATGTTTATATTTCTTCAACTGATGACAATATTTTTCCACCAAAAATGAGAGATTTTTGTGGTTCTTATTTTCTTTTGTGGAATTGAGCCGAATAATTGGTTTGGAGCATATTCAAATGAAGCGGTGTGGTGACTGGAGCTGGGCAAGCATGTTTTTTGGCCTCTTAGTTCAAGCTGACATCATAATTGGAGTGCATTTCCTCTTCCCAGTTCCAGATGTTGGTGATGTCAGGAGATCAGTGCTCCATATTCAAAAAGGACTATGTATATTGGAATTAAACTGTCACTGCATTACTCAATTCTAAATGGCTGATAGTTTAAAATCCTCTGTAAAGGGGTTGTATTCAATTACCATAAGATATAGAAAATTTCTCAGCATTTTTACATTGAATGCAATAGAAAATTTCTCAGCATTTTTTACATTGAATGCAATTTGTTTCATAGGCTAAACTTGACAATCAGCTTTTGAATGTAAAATTCTTTAAGTCTTGAATGGGGCTCAATCAATCCTGAGATGCACATTCAGATAAATATCAGAAAATATTTGGAATATATAAGCATGCTCAGAAAAAATATATTCAGATTATATTTCCTTAAGTTCTTATAACCACACACCTGACCAGGAACTGAGGAATTATTCTATCAGATTCTTTGCAGGAAAAAGATGGTGCATGTTAGTGTAAGATGCAGAGAATATTAAATCATCCCTGGTCATTTTTGACTATGGGCAGTCATTTTATCTTAACATTCTTCCTTTAGAAGTAAAAGCATTTTGAGCATGCTCAATGAGTTACTTCTGCATCTATTGCTGTTGAACATGATGCTATCTGCACTGAGGGTGACTATATCCAAATAGAGATAATGAGAGTGGATAAGCAATGTATCTGACAATGTATACTGTAGCCTAGTGGTTCCTTACCCTGTGCTAGAGGACCTCCAGTCATTCAGGTTTTCTTAATATCCACAGTAAATATACCCGAGAGAGAGAGAGAGAGAGAGAGAGAGAGAGAGAGAGAGAGAGAGAGGCATGCAATGCAGCCAGTACATGCAAATCTATCTCATGAGCTGGAGGTCCTCTAGGACAGGTTGGGGAACTGCAGGTGTAACTCATAGCAGCCATCTAATGTATAAACTCCAGTGACATGCTACTTAATTTCATATTCGCAGCAACCCTAGCTATCCCTGTGTGTTCTTTTTAAGGTGCCACCAAGTAGCACAAAATATATAATCCATTTGTTGAAATTCAACAATAAAAATGGTATTTTAAGTCATGGTAAGATGATTGCAAATTGGGAAACAGAAATGAGATGATAGTAATATTTGCAATTATATTATCTGGTACAGTAAAATGTTCTTCTATCTCTATTCAGCTCTGATTCAAATATTATTATTAAGCATAATAAAACACCACATCTCATAATAAAACACCACATCCTGAAGTGAAATCGATGCACAGTTTAAACCTATAACAATCCCTAATTTAGATTTCCAAAGCAGACCATTCTACAAACAATGGAAGCTGGTGTAAGTTGACTTTTGGTTTTGGGAATGTTAAAACATATTGGGAAATTTCCAGTAATGGGCCTGCCCAGAGTTCAGCAAACAGTGGCATAACCTCCTCCCCTTTTTTATCTAGTGTTTTGACCTAGCCATTCATTCCTTGTTTGCCATGGTCAGATCAGCAAATCTAGTTTCCATGGCAGCCATAATCCATGAATAGAAATGGCTCCATTGGTGGTCAGTTTCAACATGCTTTGGCCTTTCTATGTCTGTAACTGACAGCATGAAGAGAGGGAAAACAAGCGTCTTCCGTAAACATGACCTAATGGGGTCCACTGATCGCTGCTAATGGGTGATCTAACTGTCAGAGACAGTTCAAAAGCAAAAATGTACCTGATTTTGGTGGTCATAATCCACATACTCAGTTTGGTCTCCAAAATCTGTTTGTTTGTTTGTTTGTTTTTTTTGTTTTTGAGCCTCTGTTTTAAAACTCAGTTTATTAAGTTCTCTATTTTCTGTGCATACAGTAGTCCAAGAATGTATCAGCGGCAACAGTTTCACAAGCCTTCTAACAGTAACAATGCATGCTCTTTTAATTTCCAGGCGTGTCGTTCATTTTCCACAGATCATTCACTTTTCATAATCTACTCAGTTCAGAAATGAAAACAGAGTACATTTGTTCTCTGCAGGAGAGTTTAATTGGCAGTGGGATCAAAGCAAAACAGCATCATTTACTGCGATGACTCAGATGTGAAGCACGTAAAGAAAGTGGCCAGACAGCTCCATATCATAAGATGACCCAGTCCTGGTTTTACCTCACTAAAGTCTACAGATTTGCAACCCTGACTGTCTTATTGAAATTAAAACTGCACGTCAGTCGGTGTGATGAAGCAAAACTAGAATGGACTCTCTTATGACATGGAGGTATCAGATTGTTCGGGGGGGGGGGGGGGGTGGAATTTATGATTAGGCACTTATGTGCAGTTCCAAAAACTCATCTATTTATACCTATTATATAGAGACAGAATAGGAACTGCTATATTATGGAAAAAGGCAAGTTCACTCCAGTGCTTCTGAGACAAGATGGAAGTATCTGCGCTTGTAGGTTCAGAGTGACCAAGAAGAACACCCAGAAAGCCAGCGGGCGAGGTGATGGGACCAATAGGGACAGAGCCTGAGACTTGGTTGCAAAGGAGGTCATAGAGGGCAGTCCTTGACTGGAGAGAGAGATCATACCCTTGCTGACCCATCACAGCAAAGATAGTAGAGATAATCAGGAAATAACAGCAGGTAGACAAAGGACTCAAGCTTGGCAGAGAGAAAGAGGAGGTCTTTGCAAGAAAAAAATCACTAGTAGTAAAACTTATACAAACAAGCAGGGGTGTCTGCAGTACATATGAGACTATCCTGCTTATTTTCTAAGGAGAAGGGCGGCCATCTTCCGACACAAATCGGGAGATGACCAGCCTTCTCCTAAAGCTGGCCAAATCGGTATAATCGAAAGCTGATTTTGGCCGGCTTCAACTGCTTTCCGTCGCAGGGCCGGTCAAAGTTCAAGGGGGCGTGTCGGCAGTGTACTGAAAGCGGGACAGGGGCATGTTAAGAGATGGCCAACCTCGGCCGATAATGGAAAAAAGAAGGCCGGCCCTGACGAGCATTTGGCCGACTTTACTTGGTCCCTTTTTGTTCACGACCAAGCCTTAAAAAGGTGCCAGAACTGACCATATGACCACCGGAGGGAATCGGGGATCACCTCCCCTTACTCCCCCAGTGGTCACCAACCCCCTCCCACCCAAAAAAAAACTAATTAAAAAACATTTTTTCCAGCCTCTATGCCAGCCTCAAATGTCATACCCAGCTCCATCACAGCAGTATGCAGGTCCCTGGAGCAGTTTTTAGTGGGTACTGCAGTGCACTTCAGGCAGGAGGACCCAGGCCCATCCCCCCCTACCTGTTACACTTGTGGTGGTAAACAGGAGCCCTCCAAAACCCACCCGAAACCCACTGTACCCACATCTAGGTGCCCTCCTTCACCTTTTAAGGGCTATGGTAGTGTAGTTCAGTTGTGGGTAGTGGGTTTGGGGGGGGATTTGGGGGTTCAGCACCCAAGGTAAGGGAGCTATGCAACTGGGAGCAATTTGTGAGGTCCATTACAGTGCCCCCTAGGGTGCCCGGTTGGTGTCCTGGCATGTGAGGGGGACCAGTGCACTACAAATGCTGGCTCCTCCCATGACCAAATGGCTTGGATTTGGCCAGGTTTGAGATGGCTGCCATTAGTTTCCATTATCGGCGAAAACCAATGTCGGCCATCTCTAAGGCCGGCCCAAATGTTGAGATTTGGCCGGCCTCGACCGTATTATCGAAACGAAAGATAGCCGGCCATCTTGTTTCGATAATACGGTCGGGTACGCCGCTTTACGGGGCAGAACACAATGTACTTTAGTGAGCTGCTGCCAACACTCACATCAGTATGTAGGCATGGGGCAGGATGCTGGCACAGGGGAAGGGGGGTCCAGATATGTGCAGCCCCTCATTTCATCATTGAATGGTTAGTGGAGGGGACCCCATAATTACTTGTCATTGGTTATTCACCTATGTTTTGTTATTCTTTCTTATGAAAAATGTATAACATGTATTGCAAAACAGGGAAACCTCACTGTATGTGACCCTGCATATGTATGGTGCTTGCACATGAGTAAGGCTGTGATCCTGGGGGGCATTGCTTGGCTGATCAAAATGTAGAGAACATCTATAATGTTTCAGACATGTTTGTGTGCTGTAAAAATTCTCAAATAAGCAGACAAGAATATAAAACAAAGCTTTAAATTAAAAAGAAATACTGCTGCTTCTCAATGAATGGCAAAAAAGAGTTCCCTGCTTACCAAAGCAAGTTAAATGCTCATGTGTAGATGATTCACACAGCAATGCCACTTTATAGATGTTCTCTATGTTTTGAGTTATATAGTGAAGTATATTTTATCAATGTAAATTTTAGTTTTATGACCAGTGTATAATACCTTTTTGATCAGCCAAGTAAAGGAAATCGCATGCAAATGAGCTGCTCGATGCTTTTGCGACCCAGCTCATTTGCATGTGATATGGGAGAAGCAAGTCGGTGAGCTGAGCATGCGCAGAACAGTCAATCGCTATGCGTGGCTGCTCTGAGTATGCTACAGATGGCTCTCATACATGCAGACAAGCTGCGTGTATGAAAGGAGTAGATGTAACCTTTTTTTTTTTGCAAGCACAATGCTTTTTTTTGGATGGGCATACCTGTATTGCAAATCCCTGCCTCCCGCTGCTGGGAAAAAGTGGGGAAAAACCTCTCTGCTGCTCTCCGCTCTTCTGTGAAGAATCAGCAGCATCAGGGCTTGGTTCCATCCCCCAGCTGTTCCTGCTGCTTCCTTCTATTGGCTGGCTGACATCCTAGAACGCCCATCTCCCCGAAGATGGACTCTCATTGGCTGGCTGCTGTCCCAACTCCTCCTCCCTGCAGGACTTCCTTGATGACATCACTTTAGAGCTGTGAACTGATTGGATCTGAACTTCCTGGTGTCCCCCTCCAGTAGTGAGTGGGCAGGTCATCCCAGGCTGATGCTATCCAATTGGTTTAGCCCCTCTCTGTGGAGGGGGACACCAGGAAGATCGGATCCAATCAGTTCACAGCTCTAAAGTGATATCATCAGTAGATATCATCAGGGAAGCCCTGCAGGGAGGAGGAGTTGGGACAGCAGCCAGCCAATGAGAGTCCATCTTCAGGGAGATGGGCGTTCTAGGTTGTCAGCCAGCCAATAGAAGGAAGCAGCAGGAAGAGCTGGGGGTGGAACAAAGCCCGTTTCCCACAGACGCTGTTTCTTTGATGGACCCTTGTCTTCCTTGCATTTTTGGTAAGTCACTATTACTTTTATGCTTTACATTTTGGTACTGCCCCCCCCCCCCCCCCAAATTTCTTGCCAGTAAAATGTAATTTGAAAAAGAAACATATGGCATGGCTTTCATACATGCAAAGAAGCTGCGTGAAAGCTGGTTTACTTTTTTTTTTGTGCTCCATCTTCCCTGCCATTTCTCCCCTTCTCCTACTTGCGATAATGAAGTACCGGCAGGTCCACATCTCCCGTTAAAATTTCCACGGTAAAGGTAGGGACTGCTTTTGTGCATGGGGTCGGAAACGGTAGTGCATCGCATTGCATTCACATTATAATAGTAACTAGCCGTTATGCCCGTTAAAACGGGCGAGATTTCCAGCTACCCTCCTCGCCAGGTCGCCGCCGCCCCCCCCCCCCCGAGGTCACCGCTACCGTTCTCCCCCCCCCAGATTCAACTTACAGCGCCGAAACCGCAGCAGGCAGATCAGCTGAGCTGCCGTCGGCCTTCCTTCTCTGCCTGTGTCCCGCCCTCATGTGATGTAACGTCGGCGAGGGTGGGACAGAGGCAGGGAAGGCCGACGGCAGCTCAGCTGACCTGCCTGCTGCGTTTTCAGCGCTGTAAGTTGAATTGGGAAGAGAGGGCCCGGGCCGGGTGGAGGGGGGCGGCGGCGGTGACTCCGGTTGGGGGGGAGCGGTAGCGACCTTGGTGGTTCCCTCCCTCCCCTTCGCGCAGTTTCCCTCTCTGTCCCACCCCCATCATCACGTATTGACGCAGGGGCGGGACAGAGAGGAAAAGTCTCTACTGCGTATTTGTGGGTGAGTACGGTCACTCACAATTTATATGTTTGATTAATTCATTATAATAGCTTTGTATTCCATTTTCATTAGCTGCTACCGTGACAGGAAAATGGCTCGGAGGACCCTTTTGTGCATGTCCCGGTTTACTACTTGCGCGCTAAACTGGCTAGAACCAGTTTAAAAACCACATTGCTGACTCATCAAGTTTAGTGCATCTGGCCGTTAGTTAGGTTGAAGCCTGGGAACATTTAACATATGGGGGGTTTTTTCCTGTGCCTACATCAAAAGAAAAAGATGGCATCTGGGAACTTGCTTCTTTTGTTTTGTGGATTGCAGGGGAATATTATAAAAATGCACTTGCCTATTTTTATTACTACTATTTCACAGAGAGGTATTGAATAATGAGGGGTTTCCTTCATGCAGAAGTTCTGTCCAGAGTCAGTGTAAATCTGACAACATTGTCCAGTTCAGCACACTATTAGCTGCCAAGTTCATACAAAGTCAATTATGTTCAATGGAAAATATATCTGTTGGCTCACGCTGCTTGCTATGTAAATACTCTATCACTGTTTCATTATTGCTACCAATAATTACATATTAAGGGCATTTGCTTTAAACTTTGTTTTAATTTGTTTATCCAGTCTTTACATGCACAAGGTTTTGCTTTTTAAACCCAAAGGTGAATCCAAAGTGTGCTTGAATAATTATTTAGGTATAAACTGGGTTTCAGACTTTACCTGTTTTGGACTGCTTTGGGTTCTGCTGATCTGCATATCTGCTGTCTAGAATTTTGGAATATGGAAATGAGAAAACTATTAAGTTTTGGATATACTCTGTAGAAGTTGTTGTTTACTTTTGCAATATGTGCATGGATGCCCACAAGAAAAATCTCACTCACTGGCCTTCAATCTCCAGAATAGCGGTGGTAAATCTCCAGCTTCGAGATGGACCACCCTTGGCATCTCTGAACTCCTTTACCTTTGCTGGCAGCCAAATAAATGGACTATTGCTGCTCCCCGCTGCTTGTTTCTGTCTCTGAGCAGCATGCCAGGACTTCTCAAGCAAGTATGCGTGGGAATTCCTGGATGCTGCTCAGAGCCAGAAACAAGCAGCGGGGAGTGGAGGTAGTTCGTTTATTTGGTTAGAGGGGCTTAGCATCCCTGCCAGCAGAGGTATGCCTAGCATGTCTGCATGGGGGGGGGGGGGGCGGAGAGGGAGGAATGTGTTTTCCCCCTATGCCTGGAAAGAGAGCCTATTGTTAAAAATTTCCCAACATACCACTGCTTAGATGTCATATCAAAAATGCCCCTCCACATATATTTGCGGATAAAAACTCTAATTGGATATTTAGATTACATAATAGGACTTTTTGTATATCCAAAAATGTAATTTACATGATTTGATGCCCATGTAATCGACACCATATAGGGCAGATTTTGAGGACTAATATAGCACCAAAGATTGAGGAAGATAAAGGAACAGTTGGATAATCATCAAATATACAGAAATAGCACATTTTTAAAATCTTTATATTTATTGGAAAACACTTTTTAAGCAAAAGTACAAAGTGTTCATCAGTACACAGTGATTGATCAGATTTAAAAATCATCGCAGAAACATAATCTCCATAGGCAATTGTGTCAGCTTGAATAAAGGTGAACATTTGTTTTGAATACAGTTGAACTGTAAAAGTTGAATTCTGGAACAGAATGGAGCACTTTTTACTAAAGAGGATAGTGTTTAAGTTTATCTGCCTCTGATATGTGATTAGATCTTTTGAATTTTTGGTGTGTATTTGTATTTAATGACTTGTGGCCATTTTGTTCCAAAGTTTTCATAGGAGAAATTTGAAGAAGTTCCCCTGAAACAGCTTTAAGTGAAACAAAGGTCTCTGTCGGCATTTGCAATGATCTGAGGAATATCATTGAAGGTGCATCATAAGGTGCTAAGCAAAAAGAGAAATTTGAAACATATTGGCCAATGTTTTTGAAAATGGTGAGATCACTGTAGTATTTTTCAATAGTTGTGTAGCCCAGATAATCCCTTCTTGCTGCTGTTTTGACAATTTCTATTAATATATATTGATAAAATCAGATTGAGTTTTTTTTTTTCTGACCGATGATAAATTGGAACAGCCCCAAACAGAAGATTGCCAAGGACATGTTCACGCTTTGACTGAGGTCTTTTTTCTCCACTTAAATTATTTTTCATGTTGTGACATAGTTTTGATAAATATTTTTGATCAAGCTCTTATGGTTTTTTGAGCAATAGTGAAGGGTGTCTTGACCTATACAACATTCAGCAGTTTATTTTTTAGAATTCAATTTTTATAGATGCAGAGAAGAAAAACAACTGTTTTCTAGCTACTATAGAGGAGTGTTTCTTCCTCAATAAAAATTGAGAATGTTTTTCATATTTGTGGTTTATCGTTTATCATTTATTGTTTATTGATTTTGCTATACTGTTACTTATTGCAAGCAACACATATAATTATAGAACTCAGTCATTCATATGTAAGCACGGAAGAATCCTTCCAAAAGAGGAGGAAAAACGCCTCAAGACAAAACCCCTCCCACATATATAGAAAATGGGATAAGGGCTACAGTTTCATCAACATAGGCAACACAAAAAACCTCCTTATTTTTTTAATATATTTTTTGAAAAATATTTTCTAATGATAAACAAAAATTGCTCTGCCATATAATTGTTTTGCCAAATAGGCTACAAATTTTACTTAGCTTAGGCAGGCTGAAAGCTTTCTCCTCTCAGACCGTGATTAGACTGTGGTCAGCGGGTCCCGTTTCACATTACGCTGCTTCAGGACCACAGCTTTACAAATGCAATAAATAATAATAAAATAATAAATATCCTAGAGGTGAGCGGTGGAGTTTCCCCAAGTCCATCTTGATAGTGGCTTGTGTACTTTTCTTTTGGGAAGTTATCCAAACCTTTTTTGACCCCGCAAAGCTAACTGCTTTTAATGTGGCTGTGTCACATGAACTTTATCTTATCAGAACATCACTTTGTATTTGTTCACATCGGAGTCTGCAAACGCCTCTCCGGTACTATGTAAGCCACATTGAGCCTGCAAATAGGTGGGGAAATGTGGGATACAAATGTAACAAATAAAAAAAACTAAACAATTCAACGGTCAAATTTCAGTCCGTTCATAGTGCCGACGGTTGCATGAACCGTCGGCACTATGAACGGACTGAAATTTGACCGTTGAATTGTTTAGTTGAAAAGCTGTGGTCCTGAAGCTGCGTAATGTGAAACAGGACCCGCTGGCCACAGTCTAATCACGGTCTGGGAGGAGAAAGCTTTCAGCCTGCCTAAGCTAAGTAAAATTTGTAGCCTATTTGGCAAAACAATTATATGGCAGAGCAATTTTTGTTTATCATTAGAAAATATTTTTCAAAAAATATATAAAAAAATAAGGAGGTTTTTTGTGTTGCCTATGATGATGAAACTGTAGCCCTCATCCCATTTTCTATATATGTGGGAGGGGTTTTTCCTCCTCTTTTGGAAGGATTCTTCCGTGCTTACATATGAATGAGTTCTATAATTATATGTGTTGATATTGGACGGAACCAGTTCCCTTCTGATACTTATTGCAAGCAAGTCAGAACGGTTTATATACAAGCAGTAAATGACATAAAGCAAGTTAATTAAACTAAAAATTAAAAATAGGAATGCCATAAAATATAGGAAAGAACAGACAAATCTTGCATCTGAAGAGCAACTCTTATATACAGCCATACAAATCTCAATCTTACAACATATAGTATAAATATAATATCTGTTTATTGGTTGATTGTTTATATTCTGTTTCCTGCTATATTTTAACAGAATTTTAATTCTGTTTGACTCAATTCCCTCTTTAACATATAGGTGGGGATTCTATATATGGCGCCTAAAAATTGGCGTGGAAATCAATGCTGACTAAGCATAGTCTATAAGCAGTACCTAGATTTAGATGCAGTATATAGAATACGTTTCGTTCATATCTCAGTGCCTAAAACTATGTGCCTCCATTTACACCAATGAAAATGTTGTGTAAATCCCGGTGCGTAGATTTAAGCGCATTGGACCATATTCTGTAACTACACTCATAAATTTTGGACTGCCCATGAAATGCCCATTTCTCTACCCATAACCATGCCCTTTTTTTTGCCTGCGTTTGTTAGAACGTGGGCACACTGTAATTCAGAATGCGCTTATTGAGTTGTGCACGTACATTCTAATTATTGCCAATTAGTGCTCATTATTGATTGTTAAGAGCTGTTATCAACACCGATTAGCTTGTTAAGCCAATTAAGTTACACACATTATTATAGAATACACTTTGATTTCAGCACGGATCTCTAGGCACGCTATGTAGAATCTAGGGGATAGTGCTCCCCTCTAATTTGATCCACCTTACCATTTTGATTTAATTTGCATTCTGGTATCACAGTTTCCCATTGGTTATTCTCCTTCCACCAAGTCTCTGAGATGCCTATTATAGCCATCTAGTGCCAAATAGTGTAACTATCCCATTTTATTTTTTAGGCTTCTGGCATTTATATACAGACATTTCAATGTGTGTTTTTTGTTTATATCAAATCCTGCTTAGCAGTTGACAGGGATAATTTGCAATCCTCTCTCTCTCTCTCTCTCTCTCTCTCTCTCTCTCTCTCTCTCTCTTTCAATCTCTCTTTGCTCTTTCCTTAAAGACACCCAGCATACTTGTGCATTTGTTGCAACTCTTTATTATGATACCCTAATTTCCCTATTGTGATAGCATCCTTCAAAGATACCTCACTCAGAATCATGCACTTCTGAGTGGCCATCGGCTTTTCCCAGGTTCTGATTTAAAAGCTGCTCTGTTTTTAATTGGTACTGGTATCCTGGTTCTACCCCATTAAGGTGGAGCCCATCTTTGCGAATAAATTCCCTCTTCTCCAGAATGTTGCCCAGTTCCTAACAAATCTAAATCCTTGCACCATCGTCCATGCATTCAGACTCCAAAAGTCTGCCTGCTTCATGGGTCTTGCGCATGGAAAGGGGAGCATTTCTGAGAATATCCCATCCTTAAGTTTTCATCATTCACCTTTCTTTCTTTGAAATATTTATACACCATCTTCCCAGACTAATTATGACATTGAAGGTAGTTTACAAGGTAAAGATGTATAAAATATAGTAAATAGACATAACAAATCAAACACACAACTCAAACAAAATCAAAACGCTAGTAACAATTCCTAGCTCTGGAAATATATAAGAGATTTAGTGAATGGCTTAGTGTTCATGCATTTTTGTATAACTTGTGGGTCAGTTAATTTCAGACACCTACAATGGACCAATATTGATCAGAATACTGGCAGGTATGTGTGCCCATAGGTGTGTAAATCCCAATATTCTGGCTATGCCCTTTTCTATAGAAAACAGACACAACAAGGATGACAACAAAAAATGCACGTCAATGATGGTGCTGTAAAACTTTAATCAAAGTATGACTCGATTCGACACAGACATGTATTTCAGCCACCAGGCCTGCATCAGGAGCCCAATGCCTCTAAAACTGTATATTCCAAGAAACATTAACGTTATTGATTCAGAACTGTTGGTGATTCTGTTAAAGGGTCACTCGTTTCACATGTCACTCGTTGCGCTCCGATAAACCACTTGGTTTATTGGAGCGCTATGAGTGACATTTGAAATGAGGCCTGTGTCAAGTCGAGTCATACTCTTTTTTTTAAATTTTTTTTATTCATTTCACAGGATAACAAATATACATTTCTGTAAGTCTCCTTTGTCTACAATGCTTGTGTGATATTAACAACATAACTTTATCTTAACCATTTTTTTTTCTTACATTTCTCTAATCCCTTCCCCCTCCCCCTCCCCCTCCCCTCCTCAGCTATATAGTATTTGGTGATCCTATATTCCTCTCCATTGTTCATATGGTTGCCATATTTTCTGGAATTTTTGGAGTTGTCTTTTTCGCATAGCTGTCAATTTCGACATTTGGTATAGATAATACAATTTACTCTTACTACTTGTATAGCAGGGGTTTCTTTCTGTCTCCAAGCTTTGGCTAATGCCAATTTTGCTGCCCCAAAGAGGTGACTAGCCAGCTTGTGACAGTGTATCAGGCTCTTAAGTAGAGTCATACTCTGATTAGTTTTACAACACCATCATTGACTGTGGGTTTTTCGTTGTCATCTTCGCTATGTCAGTTTTCCATTTGTGCTGTTTTGCAAGGATTGGTTCTTCTGTATTACTTTCTTATGCCATCTTCTATTACATGTTCCCTAAATGTGATATCATGTAATTAGAAGGTGGGTATACACATGGGCAGTCTGTGTGGAGCACACAGTAATGCCCATAAATTATACTACTACTACTACTACTACTTAGCATTTCTATAGCGCTGCCAGGGTTACGCAGCGCTGTACAAGTTTCACATGGGGAAGGACATTTTACACCAGATCTATGGCCAGCATTAAAGGTTAGATTGGTACCTAGAAAATTGGCACCGAAAAAACTCCACATAAGTGGTATTCTATAAGCTGCACCTAAAATTCAATGTAGTTTGTAGAATTAATGCTTAGAAGAAGAGATCACACGTAAGTTTAGGCACGGTCATTTGCACAAAAGCACAGAGCGTTGTTAGTCTACAATTAAGCACGTAAATCAAAACCATGCCCCGATCCATCCCAAACAACCATGACCTTCCCATTTCCATGCCCCCTTTTTTTGACTTTGCGTAAATTTTAGGCATGGATCCCATGCCTAACTTTACACAGGTAAGTCATAATTAAATCTAATTAGTGGCAATAATTGCTTGTTAAATGCCAGTTATTTTTTTATTTATTTGTTACATTTGTATCCCACATTTTCCCACCTATTTGCAGGCTCAATGTGGCTTACATAGAGCTGGAGAGGCGTTTGCTGACTCCGGTATGAACAAATACAAGGTGATACTGTGGTAAAATAAGGTTCATGCGGAACAGACACAATCGGGAATCGTAGAGCGGAAGAGTTATGTCCATTACGTGCTTTGGTTTCGTTGTGTTGCAGAGTTCAGACATTTAAGTTGGATCAGTAGGATATGCCTTTTTAAACAGGTTGGTTTTTAGTGATTTCCGGAAGCTTAGGTGGTCATACGTTGTTTTCACGGCTTTTGGTAGTACGTTCCACAGTTGTGTACTTATGTAGGAAAAACTGGATGCATATGTTGATTTATATTTAAGTCCTTTGCAGCTTGGGTAGTGGAGATTTAGATATGTTCATGTTGATCCAGATGTGTTTCTGGTTGGTAGGTCTATGCAGTGGCGTTCCTAGGGGGGCTGACACCCGGGGCGGATCGCCGATGCGCCCCGCCCCCTGGGTGCAGCACCCCCCCCGGAACAGCGCTACCCCCCCCGGCGAAAGAACCCCCGATTCCCCGGCGAAAGAACCCCCCCCCGGGTGCACGCTGCTGGGGGGGTGCCGCGCGCCTGCTGGCTCTTCGTTTTCATGCTCCCTCTGTCCCGGAACAGGAAGTAACCTGTTCCAGGGCAAAGGGAGCATGAAAACGAAGAGCCGACAGGCGCGCGGCACCCCCCCCAGCAGCGTGCACCCGGGCAGACCGCCCCCACCGCCCCCCCTTGGTACCCCACTGGGTCTATGAGGTCTGCCATGTATCTCGGGGCTTCGCCGAAGATAATTTTATGAACCAGGGTGCAGATTTTGAAAGCAATATGTTCTTTGATTGGGAGCCAGTGCAGTTTTTCACGGAGAGGTTTTGCGCTTTCAAATTGCGTTTTTCCAAATATGAGCCTGGCTGCCGTGTTTTGGGTGGTCTGAAGTTTCTTTAAGGTTTGTTCTTTGCATCCCGCATAGATTCCATTGCAGTAGTCTACGTGGCTTAGTACCATTGATTGTATCAAGTTGCAAAATGTTTCCCTCGGGAAGAATGGTTTCACGCGTTTGAGTTTCCACATTGAATGGAACATTTTCTTTGTTGTGGATTTCGCTTGGCTCTCTAGTGTGAGGTTACGGTCCATTGTAATGCCTAGGAGTTTCAGGCTGCCTGATATAGGGAGGGTGTAATCTGGGGTGTTTATACTTGTGGAGTTGTCCGCACTGTATTGGGATGAGATAATGAGACAGTGTGTTTTTTCTGTATTGAGTCTTAGTTGAAATGTATTTGCCCATGAGTCCAAGATGTTCAAGCTTAGCTTCATTTCGTTGGTGATTTCTGTCAGATCATGTTTGTAAGGAATGTATATTAAACTGCATGCGTAAATTGGGACCGTATCTAAATTTGCATGTGCAACATTTGGCGAACATTATAGAATTAGGGGGTAAGTGCTCACAATTATACACATACATCCATACATACCTGTTACACTCGCATTCCATAAAGCAAAGTAGGTGCCTACATAAGGGACCTTTTTCCAAAGCAGCAGTATGCCTAATGCGGGCTTACTGCATGCTAATCTGGAGTTACCTCCGGCCCAACACGGGTGCCAGTGGTAGCTCCAGCCCCAGCGAATGCCATTTCCCGTGCTGGGGAAAATAGGGCTGTAATTTTTAGCATGGCGCTAACCTGGCCGTAATCGGGCAGCACCGCGAGCTACCCCCAGTTACCGATGGGTTAGCATGGGAGTCCTTATTGCCACCTCAAAGGATGGTGGTAAGTGCTCCCCCTTGCGTAGCCACATGTTAACAGCAATCTTACCACATAGTCATGGCTATTTTCAGCCTTTTTTACCCGCTGCAGTAAATAGGGCCTCAGTGCACAGCAAAAGCAGCCCCCACCTCTAGCGCAGGGCCCTTTTTACCACAGCTTGTTAAAAGGACCCCTTACTTTATAGACTAGACTCCAGAGAGGCGCCCCTAGATATCATGGCCTTCTCAGTAGCAAGATACATGGATACTATTCTGCCCATCTAATTTTGGCAAATGACCAAAGAAAAACTATCTATGTAGTTTCTGTTTGAAAATTCACTAAAGTTCATGATTGTTCAAAAGGATCTACTTGCTTTGTGCCTGCTATGCTGTGGCCAATGTATTTGAAATTTCTGTATATTCATATAGTTTACTCCCTTGATCCAAACCCATCTCCAAATATACTCGCTTTCTGAGCAGCTAAAATCTGGGTTGCAGGGCAATTTTCAACCCTCTTAGTCTAGCTAACTCCTTGTCTAGTCAGCTGGGTTGCTCAGAGAATCGCTCTTCCGAAGCATTCTAAATGCTCAAACCTATGATAGAAATATGTGACCTTGCTTTGTTTCATTGTAAGCTCTGTTTTGTTTGCTCTGTATTTAAAATTTGGCACATACAAACAGTAGTATATTGATTTTTAGAGCTAAAAAAAAACTGTAAGTGAGAGGTTTTCCTGTACAGAATCTTTTTTTTTTTTTAATTCACTATGAACATTGGTTTTCCCTCATAATGCGAGCTGTTTTAATGAATGATCCAGTCTGAGAGCAGTTCTACCAAGCAGTAGGTACTTTGAAGTCAGAACTCATAAAGCCAATTATAGACGCCTGTGGTTTTTCAGTCCCGTATCTCTTACTCTTTAGTTTAAGACGAGACAGAAGATGACATTATTAGTGGCAAACTCACAAGCACCTAGTAGTTTAGATCCAGTCTTTTTATTTCTGCTTTCAAGCAGAGATGAAAGATTGTAAAAAACCTTTCCTTCTTTTTCCTTAGGGAATTATAGCCCACAAACGTTCTTGTAACTTCTTACAGCGGCTATTTTACTACTCAAAGAGGATATTTACTGGGTCACTTTCTTCCTGTAGAAGGCCTCAGCTTTAATGAATGGTGTCTGTGAGGTGCTTTATGCGCTCCGTGCTTTATTTTGATCTTGCTGTGTGTTTAAGGAGCCAAGGAGAGTGTGTTTTGATGAACTACTTACACCGGAACTCCGCTTTAGGCCAAAATGTAAGTTGTTATGTATAGAGAAACTTGAAATAGGGGCAGCCTGCCAAGAAAGCTTAGTGAGTCTCTTAGCCTTTGCTTACTCTGCATTAACATCTGTCTTTACTAAGTTGTTATTGGACCCCTTACCCTCTGATATTTCACAGGGCACAGCAAAGTGCAAGGGGAAAATCCTAAAGCTCAAGGGGCCTCGTTCATTCTTGTTAGTTGAAATGAAGAGGCAAATAAGATTCTGCAAGTGACATAAACTTACAAAATCTAAGATAATCCCTAGACGCATTTCTTAGTAAATCGCAATAAAGTACATGAGATAATGCAGCCCTCAAAAACCCATGTTCAACAAGAATTCTTTCTTATGGAAATAAATTTGGAGATAACTTTTACTAAATTAAGACAGGCAAACTGGCATGGTTTTCAGGATAATCAAATATATGTAGAGTCTTGAGTATATAGAAATAAAGATTTAATACATTTTTTAAAAATGAGCATTCAGGAGCTAAATTCCCTTCCTTGGGTCAATTAATTTAGCCCAGTGAAAAGACATGACCTTATAATCTTTGGGATTTAAAAAAAATAATTTATTAATCTTTATTTGTCTATGAATTATATCAATAGTGCACAAACAAATTTCATGAAGACTCAGCATGGATAGAGCATGGATAGATATGCTGGAATGCAGATATGACTATGGCATTTCAGGGCTGGAGTTCACTAACCCTGCATTAAGGGCAAAACATGCCTTTGGGGGGAGAGGAAGGGTAGACAAACTAGAATCACTTTGGGAGGAGGAGAAGTATGAGGTACATCATCAATCATATTGAAACTTTTAGTCAGTCACATACAAAAATCCCTAATCTCACTGGTGATACAATTTATAACCCTCAAAATAACCAGGAATATAAGACATCAATCCAATAAATATGAAGTGATGCCCTCAGATAAATATCATATCCATGTGGCAGGCACAATAAAAGACCACTAAAAGAGCAAACATGTGCATTCAAAGTGCTTAAACTTAATAATGAGTTCTCAATAAATAACTCTGTCAAAGTTCAGAATAACCAGCACTAAATCAAAGATCGAGTCTCCAAAATATCAAACTATAATTCATATAACAAGTAGAAATACCTTCTACTTATCTTACCTGTCGCAATTTGTAATTCCCAAGCGTTAAACTGTGTAGAGACCACAGCAGGACACCTCTTCTTTGACACCAGACACCACAGGTTTCATACCGAAAACTGCCCTCATCTGAGTCCCTGATGAACTGTTGCCCTGCCCCTTCAGGTTTATTTATTTATTTAGACTTTGCTCACACCTTTTTCAGTAGTAGCTCAAGGTGAGTTACATTCAGGAACATTGGATATTTCTCTGTCCCAGGAGGGCTCACAATCTAAGTTTGTACCTGAGGCTATGGAGGGTTAAGTGACTTGCCTAAGATCACAAGGAGCAGCAGTGGGATTTGAACCGGCCACCTCTGGATTGTTAGGAATGTGGGATTCAAGAGTTACTGCATCTCAGAGCCGCCACCACTTACCAAGTGCCTTCCAGGGCAATTTTTAGTAGACAGTTGTTTTATCAGTGCCGTATGCAGCTATGGGTACACTTGAATAGAGAAGAGGGTAGTAATGTGTATTTCACCAGCTACATACATCTTCCTTTTCCTGATAGCACAACAATGGCAACTGGATAAAACAAGAGCAAGCTGTAGGTATAATGAGGGCACATAAGCAAGATGGTAGACTACGCTTCACACTCAGGTGATGACCAATAGCCCTACTTGGGCCAATACCGTAGCAGAAAGAGGAGGAATGATTGGGGGGGGGGGGGCAGCTATCAATATGGGATATAGTTAAGATGTATTATTTTACCATTGACTCATTGTATTTTACCATAGGTCCCATCTTATGCAATAAATTATCCCATTTTACTAATAACTGAGGTCAAAAGTAAAGTAACACATTTTAACACCCCCCACCCTCAGTGGCTTTCAACTGCTGTGTTGCTGCCCCAGAGGAAGGAAGATAAGGCCTGAACACCTTGCAGGGCAGAGGGGAAGATGGACAGAGGGAAGGAGGGGGAGTGACCATGGAGGCCGCATGTCAAAATGATGCCACCCCCCTAGATTTGCAAACCCATCTAGTGGACGGGCTGGCACTGTGAGGAGACCAAAGGTTTAAGCCTAGTTTAATACCTAGAGCACAGTGTTGCACTACTACTACTACTTATCATTTCTATAGCGCTACTAGACATACGCAGCACTGTACACTTGAACATGAAGAGACAGTCCCTGCTCAACAGAGCTTACAATCTAATTAGGACAGACAAACAGGGCAAACAAGAGATAAAGGAATATTATAGTGAGGATGATAAAATAAGGGTTCTGAATAAGTGAATAAGGGTTAGGAGTTAAAAGCAGCATCAAAAAAGTGGGCTTTTAGCTTAGATTTGAAAACAGCCAGAGATGGAGCTTGACGTACCGGTTCAGGAAGTCTATTCCAGGCATAAGGTGCAGCAAGATAAAAGGAACGGAGTCTGGAGTTAGCGGTGGAGGAGAAGGGTGCAGATAAGAGAGATTTACCCAGTGAACAGAGTTCCTGGGGAGGAATGTAGGGAGAGATGAGAGTGGAGAGGTACTGAGGAGCTGCAGAGTGAATGCACTTATAGGTCAATAAGAGGAGTTTGAACTGTATGTGGAAACAGATAGGAAGCCAGTGAAGTGACTTGAGGAGAGGGCTAATATGAGCATAACGACCCTGGCAGAATATTAGTCGTGCAGCAGAATTTTGAACAGATTGAAGAGGAGAGAGATGGCTAAGTGGGAGACATGTGAGAAGCAAGTTGCAATAGTCTAAGCGAGAGGTGATAAGAGTGTGGATGAGGGTTCTGGTAGTGTGCTCAGAAAGGAAAGGGCAAATTTTGGTGATATTATAGAGAAAGAAATGACAGGTTTTAGCAGTCTGCTGAATATGTGCAGAGAAGGAGAGGGAGGAGTTGAAGATGACCCCAAGGTTACGAGCTGATGAGTCAGGAAGGATGAGAGTGTTATCCACAGAAATAGAGAATGGGGGAGGAAGAGAGGTTGGTTTAGGGGGAAAGATAAGAAGCTCAGTTTTGGTCATGCTTAGTTTCAGATGGCGCTGGGACATCCAGGCAGCAATGTCAGACAGGCAGGCTGATACTTTGGCCTGGATTTCGGCTGAGATTTCTGGTGTGGAGAGATAGATCTGGGAGTCATCAGCATAAAGATGATACTAAAAACCATGGGATGAGATCAGAGTACCAAGGGAAGAAGTATAGATGGAGAAAAGAAGAGGTCCCAGGACAGATCCCTGAGGTACACCAACTGACAGTGGGATAGAAGTAGAGGAGGACCCACTAGAGTCTACACTAAAGGTACACTGGGAGAGATAAGAAGAAAACCAGGAAAGAACAGAGCCCTGAAATCCAAGTGAGGACAGCGTATCAAGGAGTAGGCTGTGATCAACAGTGTCAAAAGCAGCAGACAGATCGAGGATGAGGATAGAATAGAGACCTTTGGATCTGGCCAGGAACAGATCATTGGAGACTTTAGCAAGCGCTGTTTCAGTTGAATGAAGGGGGCAAAAGTCAGATTGAAGTGGATCAAGAATAGCTTGAGATGAAAGAAAATCAAGGCAACGGCGATGAACAGCACGTTCAAGTATCTTGGATAGGAAAGGGAGGAGGGAGATGGGGCGATAGTTGGAAAGACAGGTAGGGTCCAATGAAGGTTTTTTAAGGAGTGGTGTGACTATGGCATGTTTGAAGGCATCAGGAACAGTCGCAGTGGAAAGTGAAAGATTTATCTGTCATATCCTCAATCTTTCACTTTCCACTGCGACTGTGTGACCATACCTTTTATCTGTCATATCCTCAAAGGGATGACATTAGGAGAGATAGTGTTAAGTAGATGGGTGGGAATAGGATCAGAGGAACAGGTAGTTATGTGTAGTTTCCTCTTCAGTGATTTCAGAAAAGGAAGAAAAGGAGGCAGGGGTTGGAGGGTTGAGAGAATGGACTAAGGGAAGGAGAGGTGGAGATGGAGGTGACCTGGATTGCACAGGTAGTAAGGAGTTGGGTTTAGAAGGGAGGATCCTCAGCTAAGGAACAAGAGGAGTGGAGCAGAGGAATGTAAGAATCCATGTAGAAGATAACCAGTATGTTAGAGGAGGTACGACCTGAGTCCTGAGTGCATCTGCTAACCTTGTGAAATAAAGGGATGTGTGTAACTTGGATTGTGAAGTGAGGAATTCTTAAGGGAGAGTGAGACCCTCATCTATCCATAAGGAGTTGAAACAGGTGGGAAATCAGGAGACGAAAGGCAAATTTTGGTTCCAAATAAGGCAACTTTATTGCTAGCAAGTGAACAGCACCGAGTAGCCTCGGGACACTGTGTGTCATAAATCATCTGACGCTTACATTTATACTTCCCTACTGGGCCTGCGCATTTGGCCCCTTACACGTCACAACTGTCATGCGCAGTAAACATTTGTAGTTCTTACAGTACAAAATTGTAGTCCCAGTACGTACACACGTCATAACACTGAAATGATACTGGCAAGAAAAACGAAACTTAGCAGCTTATTCTGTACACACACAATGCTCCTTTCTAGCACAGGAGATAAGGTGCGGCTCAGGAATGCAGGGGGGTGTCAGCACCCTCCAAGGTCGCCTATTCAGATGGCGTTGCTACGTGCAAGCTGGTCTTGTATAGGCCTTGCAAACTACTGTTACAAGCTATATATCTAATAGCCCTGCATTCTGTCTGTACATTAGTAAACAGCAAACTTGTCTTGTTAGTAAACAGTAAAACTGGATAAGGCACAAATGTCCAGTGCAGTAATAAGGTGTGGCCAAACAGCCAAAAGCAGAGGTAGAGTGCATAAGTAAAAATCCATCAGTAGGCACAAAACATGAGGTTGTCCTGTTGCTCAGTAGTATTCAGGTAGTACCGGCGTTCCACTCCTTCATTCCCCCCTTTTGATACTTGAACATCCATTCTGGTGGAGAGTATCACCTCCATGAACCCTGAAACGGAAAGAAAGGACAAGGATAGTTAGCGAGGGAGGCAACAAGCGAGCCCTAAGCCCTTGCGCAGCCGTTGGTTGCTTCGCCGGGGTTGAGACGGAGGGCCCCTAGTGGAATCCCCCCCCCTTTGTAGCCGGTCTTTTGCTGGCACAAGGGTGATGGCCCATTGAGTGACTCAGGGGGTTCAAAGTGCACATCAGCCACAAGGTGCTTCATCGTCAGCTTCATCAGACTGGGGAATGGGGGAGTACATCTGGAGAGCCATAAGTTGGGCAGCAGCACGGCGGTCAGCGATGCTTTCCATGGTGGAGCGGAGACACCTGAAAACTAAGGGAAGAGACAAAGGTATTATTAGGCAAGACAGCAAGAACAGGCCACCCATGACGAGGAGGCCTTGCAGGCTCCCGGAGGTTGGGAGCCAGCTGGTGAGGGAGGAAGTCCAATCCCACGCACTGTTCCAGGTCTGGACAGGGACGTGGGCTAGTTTGACCATCCGGTCAGTTATCTCCCTGATGACATGGCTCTGGTCATCAATCTGTAAGCAGCAATTACTGAGGTTAAACTTGCCACACACCCCGCCCTCCTGGGCTAAGAGGTAGTCAAGAGCCAAGCGATTTTGGTAGACGGCGGTAATGAGCTTAGTGTTTTGTCGAGCTAGGATATTGAGGGCCAGGGCAGAATCGTTAGTGAGGATTTCGAGTACGGCCTGTAGGCGAATAATGCGATTTAGCATGTAGATAGGGGTGCGGTACCCGTATGTACCATCTTCAGCCCATGTGGCCGGTCCATAGTAGTGAATGATACGTTCAGGCGGCCACTCGTTGTCCTTCCAGTCTCCAATCTGTACTTTGGGCTTGATGATTGGGAAAGACCGTTTTCGTCGGGTAGGGTTATCAGGCCCCTTTTCCACGTATAGGGGGATACCCAAAGTTTCGCCGACTTGTATGGGCAGAAGGAAAAAACTAGGTCGGACCGTGCCCAAGAGGCAGGTACCGTACCAGCGGGTCGGGAGTTGTTCATAGGCCCTGCGTCCGCAGATATAGTAGTAGCCCGCCGGGGCTACCCACTGGAGGGAAGCGTTCCCTCCGTATGTCCATGTCATGTTCAAGGTGGGTTCTGTCCAGATAGGCTCCGGGGCGGGCAGGTTGTCCGTTTGCCACCAGGTCGTCCGGCTGCCATTATACTGAAGAACCCCCGTACAAGCAGAGTCTCCCACTGGTACAGAGTAACGCTTCGATGGCGCTCGACTAGCGCAGAGGGTACCTATGATATTTGTTCTCAGGGCCCATTCGTACGGCTTCGGCCGTTGGGGAAAGGTAATGTTAGTGGTGTTGAGTGCATCCCATGTGTGTTGTCGGATCTCTCTCGCTTCCCAGGGCCATTGTTCACCCATGTCGGTGCCTCCACAGACGAAACAGTTGGCAATTCCGAGGGAGAGGGCGATGTTTTCAGCCAAATTGAGGAACATATTTCGGGCTTCTGGGGAAATGGGGAATTTAGTCTCGGTCTGCTCAGCACGAGCAATTTCATCAAATACGTCTTGGTAGCCGACAACAGTAGTCTGGTAGTGCGTAGGAGGCTTCGTTTCGAGACTCTGATATATGGTAATATATGTCAACGGATCCATTCCTCCGCCGTCAATGCCGAGGCCCCACGTTCCTCTCCAGGGCATGTCGTGTCCTCGGATGGGCCAGTCTAGGGACACATAGTTACCAGAACCTCGACGAAATTCGCCCAGGCCGGCGCATCCGGCATATCCTCCTCCCGTATAAGCACATACTCGGTCCCAGCCCGAGGCTCGAGTGTCGCCGGCGCATGGGAGCCACACCCACGGGGAGCAGCATCTCATGTCTGGACTGAAGGGGCAGACATACTTGTGGTCCTTAACGTATGCCTCTCGCCAACTCTGGCTACCACACTTGCGAGACCAAGGGTGCTTGTCCATGGCGGCACAGACGTCGAAGGTGAGGGTTGCTACAGTTTGGATGCCACCGACAAGGATACGAGTAGAATTAATGTAATACAGAATGCCATCTCCCTCGACTCCCGGAGGTCCGGCCACATACGCAGGGAGTCCTACGCTGAGGGTGACATTGTAGTATCTTGGTTTGGTAGGGCTGTGGCAGATAGTGAGATTTCCTTGGAGGCATCTGTGGAACTGTTGGAGGCCATTCGGAGTGATGAGGGCACAAGTCGGGAGAAACTGGCAATCGCCTTCCGGGGGCTGCGTCTGGTGAATGAGGGTAGTGACTAGGTGATATCCTCCCTCTATACGGTGGCGCACGAGGCGCAAACATTCAGTACAGTTCTGGCTCAAGGGGTAATAGCTCGGGACTGAGCAAAGGAGGAGTAGTAGGCTAAGCATCATATATGCGGTGGAAGGTATCCGAGCCTTTGCAGCAAGAAGATGATAAGGCCCACGATTATGGCTGCGATAAAGAGAGAGCCAAAAACGCAGTGGGTCCAGAAACTGAGTTCCTGTTGCTGGGCAGGCATGAATCTGGTGGTTCACGTCTTTCTTAGAGTCAGCCGTAATGGAGCGTCAGGATGTTGGTGCGCAGTCCAACGCTTCAGGGTGCTGCTAGTGGGAGCAGCAGGCTTCAATCGGGTCCAATGTATCCACACTGGGCTTCCTGCAATTTTAACAGCGGTGGAGGTCGTTAGGAGAACAAGGGAGGGCCCCTTCCATTTTGGCTTTAGGCAGTCAGATTCATCCCACTCTTTTACCCAGACCTCGTCTCCCACCCTGAACCTGTGCGTAGGATTGGTGAGGACCAAGGGAGCTACTCTTTCAGTGTACTGCTGGATGTCTTGCACTACCTGGTGTAAGGCTCTCATCTGTTTCACTAAGGAACTCTCACCCTGTATCTGCAAGGAGTCGGGAAAGGAGGGTAGTGGTGGTGGCCTAGCATACATCATCTCGTAGGGAGTAAGGCCGGTAGCCTTGGGGGTACACCTAAGATGCAGCAAGGCCAGTGGAAGCAGGTCGGGCCATTTGGCTTTTGCTTCTTGGCATAGCTTGGCTAGCTGGTTCTTCAGGGATCGGTTAGCCCTCTCCACTACTCCACTGCTTTGGGGTCTCCAGGCACAATGCAACTTCCAATCGAGGCCCAGTCTGGTACTGAGCTGTTGTGTTACTTCGCTAGCGAAGGCGGGACCGTTGTCAGAGTTTATTTGCTTGGGGAGGCCGTATCTGGGTAGGATTTGATGAAGCAGTAGGGAGGTAACTTCTTTAGCCATTTCCGTTCTAGTAGGCTGGGCTTCAATCCATCCGGTGTAGGTACACACGGCGACGAGGATAGCTTTGTAGCCGCGCGCCGGGGGCATGTGTGTGAAGTCAATCTGGCACACGTGAAAAGGGCTGGTGCCTCGGAGAACATGTCCTGGCATAGGGCCGGGCCCCGTTCGAGGGTTGTTCCGGGCACAAGTCGCGCATCGGCTGGAAGCGTTTTTGGTCCACAGGGATAGTTTGTTGATGTAGTAGGTCTTCTCAAGTAAGCGCCCCAGAGCGTCCCTTCCCAGGTGTGTGCGGTCGTGAGCCTCCTTGGCCACCGTCCAGGCCAAGGCTTCGGGGATCCATATGCGCCCATCCTGTAGTATCCACCAGCCATTGCGTGACTGTAGACCCTCCTGTTGGGCCCATTCCGTTTCTTGGGGGGTGTAAATAGGGGTCTCCGTAGGGAGCTGGACGACGAGTACGGGGTCAGAAGGGTGAGAGGAGTAGGGGAGCTGACTTGCCCTTTTTGCAGCGTCGTCTGCCCGCTGATTTCCCCGGGCGATAGGGTCCGTTCTTCCAGTATGGGCCCTGCAGTGCATCACGGCCACCTTCTTCGGCTTCCATACCGACTCGAGTAATTGGCAGATTTCAGCGGCATTTGCAAGTCCTTTCCCTTCAGCCGTCAGAAATCCCCTCTCCTTGTACAAGGCTCCGTGCACCTGGAGGGTGAGGAAAGCGTATTTGGAGTCGGTGTAAATGTTGACAACTTTTCCTTCAGCCCACAGGAGGGCTCTGGTGAGGGCGATTAGCTCCGCTTTCTGGGCTGATGTTCCGGGTGTCAGAGCCATAGCCTCGATCACATGGTCCTCAGATACCACCGCATAGCCAGCTCTTCGAATTCCCTCTATCACCTGGCTGCTTCCATCGGTAAAAAGGGTGATGCCCCCTTGCCAGGGTTGATCCTTCAGGTCAGGTCTGCTCGAGTGCACAGTGGCCATTACCTCTTCACAGTCGTGGAGTGGTGGTTCAGGGGCCGGAAGGAGGGTGGCAGGATTGAGGTTGGTCGTGTCCAGGATTCGCACCTCCGGATTTTCGCACAGGAGGGCTTGGTATTTGACCAATCGGGAGTTGGTCATCCATCTGGGTCCGTGGCTCTCGAGTAGGCCGCGGATGGTGTGGGGTGTGGTCACAAAAAGTGTTTGGCCGAATGTGAGTTTATTGGCCTCGTGTATCAGGAGACAGGCCGCTGCAATGCTTCGGAGACAGCCCGGCCATCCTCGTGCCACGTTGTCCATGCTCTTGGAGAGGTATGCTACAGGGCGTTGCCAGGTACCGACCAGTTGGGTAAGGACTCCAAGTGCCAATCCCTTCTTTTCGTCGATGAACAAGTAGAACGGCTTAGTCACATCTGGCAGTCCGAGCGCTGGTGGGGCCACAAGGGCCTCCTTGAGGTCCTGAAGGGCTTTCAGTTCGCTTTTCTCCCACCGGAGATCTTGGCCCTCGAGTTCAGGTCCTTTCAGTTTGGCGTACAAATCTTGGGTCAGGACAGCAAAATTGATGATCCAAATGCGGCAATATCCAGCGGCTCCGAGGAGTGCCCGTAGTTCCTTCTTATTTGCAGGAGTGGGTTGGTTGCGGATGGCTTGGGTTCGGGGGATACCGAGCCTTCGGGTTCCTTCTCGGAGGCGAAACCCCAGATACTCGACTTCGATCTCGCATATCTGTGCCTTCTTGCGACTGGCCCGGTACCCCTGGGCTTCCAGGGTCTTCAAGAGGTAAAGTGTAGCTTCAGCACATTCGGTGTACGTTTCACGGGCCACCAACAGGTCATCCACGTATTGGACGACCGGCCCATACTCGTCCTGATACGTCTTCAGGTCCTGGGCGAGTTGGTCGCCGAAGAGGGTAGGCGAGTTCTTGAACCCCTGGGGAAGACGGGTCCATGTGTATTGCTGCTTGGTTCCCGTCTGCAAGTCTTCCCACGTGAAGGCAAACAACTTTTGGCTGTCGACAGCAAGAGGGATGGAAAAGAAGGCGTCCTTCAAATCAACGACACTGTACCACTTGGTCTGAGATGGCACTTGGGCTAGGATGGAGTATGGATTTGGTACGAGGGCAACTATGTCGGCTACCTGGTTGTTGACTTTCCTCAGGTCCTGGACGGGTCTGTACTCGGATGTTCCTGGTTTCTTAACGGGCAACAATGGGGTATTCCATGCGGATCTGATTGGTTTAAGGACTCCCTGTTGAAGGAGTTTCTGTAGATGTGTATGCATACTATGCCGGGCTGCATAGGGGATGTGGTATTGTCCTTGGTTGACAACTTGAGCATTTGGTTTGAGCTCAATCCAGATGGGGATAGCGTTAACGGCCAGTCCGCCGGGGTTCAATTCTGCCCATACATCAGGCACTTCATCCATTATGGCTCGCCTCTGCTGGGCGAAAGGGGTGTTCTGGTCGTAACGGCAGTCGCCGGGTCCTACAGTTGGGGGAACATGTAGTCTCCATTCTTCTCTTACTGGACAGATAAGTGTTACTGGCCGATCTTCAAAGCGAGCTTCCACTTCACCCGTAGTCTTGAACTTCAAGGTGGCCTGGAGCTTACAGAGTAGGTCTCGACCAATCAAGGGGACCGGGCATCCAGGGATGTGTATGAACTGATGGGACACCATCGTCCCTCCGATCTGGACTTGGCGCTCTTTGAGGAGGGGGGCCGCAAGGGATTTCCCGGAGGCTCCCACAATTGGTATAGTTTCTTTCGTGGCTGGGGCTATGGCTGTGGTGATAACAGATCGCTGGGCCCCTGTGTCTAGTAAGGCCTTCATAGATTCTGTCCCCACCCGAATTTCCACCAGAGGGTCAGTGGGGACTCTGCCCTCCCGGTCTCTTCATGCTGTGCCGTCTCGGGTAGCGTCCACAGCCATCTGCCATTCCCTCCGGTCATCCCGTCCTCTCTCTCTTCGGCCCCTTCCACGGCCTCGCCTAGGGGCCCCCGTGCGGTCGCCGGTCTCCTCCTCTCTCTGCCGGTCCCATGATTCCTCTTCTCTCGGGTTGTCCCGTATCTCCTCTGGGCAATCAGCCCACCAGTGTCCTTCTTGTCGGCAATTTGCACACTGGTTACGCCCTATGGGGGACCGCGTTCCTCTTGTTCTCCTGCCCCTCCCCTTTGGTCTAGACCTCATTCGTTCTTCCAGCACCGTGGCCAACACATCTGCCTTCTCCCGCATCCGTCTGGTCGATTCCTTCCGGGCCTCCACCTTCTCCTCCTGGTCGCGATATCCGAATACGCGATCAGCTATAGCTTTCAGTTGGCTTAGGCTCATCCCTTCGAACCCCTCCGTTCTCTGTAGCTTTCTTCGTATATCCGGTGCTGACTGGCTAACAAAACTCATAACCACGGTTGGGAGGTTCTTAGGGTCTTCGGGATTTATCGGGCTGTGCCTTCTGAATGCTTCCATAAGTCGTTCAAGGAAGTCCCCTGGACTCTCGTCCTTTTGTTGGACTACACTGTGGATTTTTCCCATGTTGGTAACCTTCTGCTTCCCCTTCTTTAAGGCGGCCAGGTACGCCTGTTGGTATCGGCGGATAAAGGTTTGGCCTTCGGCGGTTCGGTAATCCCACGTGGGGGCAGCGATGGGCGCCTCCGTTTCTAGTAGGTTCTGTAAATTGGCATGGGCCGGATTCGCATCCCGGATGGCTTGCTCCATATTTTGTTGTAAAAGGCGGCGTTCTTCAGAGGTCAGGATGTGGGCGCTCAACTGCCTAAGGTCTGCCCAAGTTGGATTATAACTGTATATAATGCCTTCCACCAGCTCTATCAGCTGCTCGGGTTTCTGGTCGTAGGACGGCCCATGGAATTTCCAGTTATACAAGTCGGCACTTGAGAAGGGAACGTGGCTATAGACTGTCGATTCGATGGGCTGGCCCCCCCCTTCTGCCGGGTTAGGGGTATAGGTGGTGGACTGTCGGACTGGGAATAAGTGAGAGGTTTCCCCTTTTCGGCTGGACGGAAGGGCCTGTTGCGGACTCGATTGGGGAAACCGAGTAATATTCTTCACAACCCGTTTACTCTTCCGTGTGGTTGCGAGGCCAGGTGACTCAGGTGAGGCTGGGCGGGACGTCTCCCCGGCATCCGACTCTGACCCGGAAGTCCCGGCGTCAGCGGGGCCTTCTGCTAGGCCCGTAAGGTCAGGGTACATAGGAGCATAGGGCGGCGGCGCAATGTCGTCTTCGTATGCTTCCGCCGTAGCAAGTATCGGGGCTTTTGGAGGCTTCTTCTCGGCCGAACCCTGAACTTTCCCTGCGGTTTTCTTTGGGGGTTTTTTCCTAGAAAGTGTGTTGGTAGTACTGGGCGTAGTTCCTGCCTTGACTCTGGTAGCAGGGGGCGTGGTCTCAGTGGCTTCAGTGCTAGGGGCGGTAGGCCGTATGGGGGCGGTCCCTGCGGCCTTCGGGACGGCAGCGGTTGCCGAGCTTTGAAGAGCGAAGGCATGGGTCGGCAGGGTTCTAAGCTTGGTTTTCCGGCCTTTTCTCTGCTTTACCAACATAAGGGCGGCCTTTTCTACCTTCCGTTGGGCCCAAGCCGGCGGATCCCGGACTACATCCAACCACGCTTCTATGTATGGAATGTCCTCGGGACAGCCTGGGTTTCCCTCAATTATAACAATATTCATGACCGCCGCCACTTTTTCATACTCGAATGACCCTTCCGGGGGCCATCCAGCAATTCCTAGCCCTGGCCACATGAATTGACATCTCTGTATCATCCCGGCCCTGCTACATTTATCTAGGTCGAACACTTCGCTAAAGTGTTCCGTCATTAAATCTAACGGTGAAGACCCACCCCCGCCCATCCTAACCTGAGTGCCAAAGGACAGGTGACGGACAAAGGGGGAAAGGGGAGGTGGAGGAGTAAGGGGTCTCGTTCCACCAGACACAGAAGGGTCAACACTCGGCCTGACCAGGACGCGGTCGCCCGGCCTGGAACTGCAAGCCCACTCACACACTTTCATACGCCACAAGAAACCCCCCCGTTCGTTCGCCGCTCGGTTTCGTCGCCGGAGCCTAGTGAGTTTCGGGACCTAGTCGGATACCAATAGTCCGTATTAGTCACTGGCTAAAAGAGGGTGATCACGCCTCTTCTTCGGTCCTTACTGGGCCGGTCACTACGTAGAGTATACTCGCCTGTCCGCCGGGGTCGCAGGCCGCGCCGTCGTGCGCTTCTCCCTGAAATGAAAAAGGTGCCTTGTCGGAACCACACAGCCCCCTCTACAGTCAGGCGGAGTGGATCGGCCCTCCTCCGGGAGATGGACGCTGAAATCAGCGGTGGCCACTCACCACCTCCTCGGGTGGGAATCGATGACCCGATCCGACTGCAGTGGGGGAGGGGAAGAATATAATCCGATTCCCCTTTCTACTTCTGTCCCATCTGGGTCGCCAATGAAACAGGTGGGAAATCAGGAGACGAAAGGCAAATTTTGGTTCCAAATAAGGCAACTTTATTGCTAGCAAGTGAACAGCACCGAGTAGCCTCGGGACACTGTGTGTCATAAATCATCTGACGCTTACATTTATACTTCCCTACTGGGCCTGCGCATTTGGCCCCTTACACGTCACAACTGTCATGCGCAGTAAACATTTGTAGTTCTTACAGTACAAAATTGTAGTCCCAGTACGTACACACGTCATAACACTGAAATGATACTGGCAAGAAAAACGAAACTTAGCAGCTTATTCTGTACACACACAATGCTCCTTTCTAGCACAGGAGATAAGGTGCGGCTCAGGAATGCAGGGGGGTGTCAGCACCCTCCAAGGTCGCCTATTCAGATGGCGTTGCTACGTGCAAGCTGGTCTTGTATAGGCCTTGCAAACTACTGTTACAAGCTATATATCTAATAGCCCTGCATTCTGTCTGTACATTAGTAAACAGCAAACTTGTCTTGTTAGTAAACAGTAAAACTGGATAAGGCACAAATGTCCAGTGCAGTAATAAGGTGTGGCCAAACAGCCAAAAGCAGAGGTAGAGTGCATAAGTAAAAGTCCATCAGTAGGCACAAAACATGAGGTTGTCCTGTTGCTCAGTAGTATTCAGGTAGTACCGGCGTTCCACTCCTTCAGAGTGACTGCACAGAAAAGAAAGGCTGCAGAGATGCCAAGAGTGAATCATCCCAAAGAGTGAGATTTTCCACGTCAAGGAGTGAGATTGAAAGCTAAAGAGTGAGATTTTTCAGATGGTACATCCAGGGTATAAAGCTAGAATGAGAATCAAGGCAACATTAAATAATATTGGATTTTCTTTGGAGCCTCTGAAAAAATACAGACAAAATGGGGAGCAATTCAGGTAAATTGTTTGAGCTGAAAATAGTTTTTCATCCAGAAGTTAAAAGTATGTGCATTCGTTTCAGAGCACATGTATTTGCAGTAAAGAAAAAAAGGACAGGGCAACAGGAAGCAGTAGGCAGGAAGGTGTGCTCAGATTTCTTCTTACTAGTTGGACCACTTGGTTTACTTCTTTGCCTCTCATGAAAGCAGTGATCAGTAGCAGTGCTCTGGTACTAAAGCTCTCATGAGTGAGAAATAGGGCTCAAAGAGTCAGACAGGAGCATAGTCAAACAGCAAATTTAAGGTGGGCCTGTTCCCAAAGAAGGTTGGCCCAAAAACTCATCTCTTCCCCACCCTCATTGGCCCTTCTCCGGTGCTCTCCCAGCTCTCCTCGGCCCCCTCTGGTGCTCTTTCCCCTCAATAAAACCAAAAGAAATACCTGAGCTGGCAGGGATACGCAAGCCCCACCAGCCAAAGACCTCTTCCCGTCAGAAAGAACACACACCCTGCACAGTCAGCCTCTGTGCATGTGCGCAAAGTGAGCACGTGTGAGGGGTGGGGCTGCAGCGCCTCAGCGATACTGCTGGCTGAACAGGATGTAAGTGTTCTTTCTGCTAGGAGGAGATCTTTGGCTAGCTAGGCTTGCAGATCCCTACCAGCCACTGATTTGGGGAGGGCCTGACCACAAAATGAGTGGGCCATGGCCCATCCAGGCCTATCTGTGGCTAAGCCACTAGAGTGAGAGTGAGAAAGCTTTCAAATAAATGTGGCACACTCTTACTGAGTGAGATTTGGCACCTCTGAAGGCAACCAGGATCTATCTTGGGGCCTAAATACCCAACTGCACAGAAAGACAGAAGGAAAGATGACCAGAGATTCAGTAGTGGTCCTCAATCACTTATAGCAGGAGGATACAGAAACTATCTCCGAGGAGGTATGCCAGAAAGATAGAGAAAAAAACCCATGAACCCAAAATTCTACACCACTACCATAGCCCTTAGGGATGAAGGGGGACACTTACATGTGGGTGCAGTGGGTTTTGTGGGGGTTTGGAGGGCTCAACATTTACCACCACAAGTGTAACAGGTAGGGGGGGATGGGCCTGGGTCCACCTGCCTGAAGTGCACTGCACCCACTAAAAACTGCTCCAGGGACCTGCATACTGCTGTGATGGAGCTGGGTATGACATTTGATGCTGGCATAGAGACTGGCAAAAAAATGTATTCAAATTTTATTTTTGGGTGGGAGGGGGTTGGTGACCACTGGGGGAGTAAGGGGAGGTGATCCCCGATTCCCTCTGGTGGTCATCTGGTCAATTGGGGCACTTTTTTGAGGCTTGGTCCATAGGCGCCCGGTATAAGAGGCTTGGGGAGGCTAAACCTCCCCAGCCACAAGTGCAGCAAGGGCGGGGCGGTGGGGGCGGACTGCCCCGGGTGCAGCGCGTGAGGGGTGCTGCCTTGAACATCTCCCCCCCGACTGGTGCGTGCAGAACTTGCGATCGATGCTGGGGCTGTCATTCCCCCCCCCCCCCCGACATGCGATCGATGCTGGGACTGTCCTCCCCCCCCCCCCCCGACGTGCGATCGATGCTGGGACTGTCCTTCCCCCCCCCTCCCCCAACATGCGATCGATGCTGGGACTGTCCTTCTCCCCTCCGACCAGCGCGGTATCGTTCTCCACCTCCGCTCCTGTCACATCTTTCAAATTTGAGGCTTCGTAGCAGCAGCAGGAAGCTGTACAGAGAGTGCTTCCGGGGCAGGCTGAAAGCAGCGCTTACATCATTGCTGCTGCTGCTACGAAGCCTCAAATTTGAAAGACGTGACAGCGAGCAGCAGGTGGTGGGATTTGTCTTTCAAAAAACAAATGTCAACTCTAGGCAATGGTGCTCAAGAAGCAGCAGGAGGCAACATTTCGCTTACAGCCTCTACATTCCCACAGGTGCAGTTGGGTCATTGTCGTCATGGTGGTAAGAGAAGGGATCTACTAGGTCCAATACCTTTTTTTTTGGCCTGGTCAGATGTAAGGGAGAGAGGGGGGCAGTGGGGCAAAAAGCGGAGAGTGTTGGGTGGGATTGAGCCTTGCAATAGTAAGAAACAAGGCATGGGGCAAAAGGGGGGTACAAATGGGAGAGTTTAGGGTGGCAAGAGGGGAAGAGAGATGGAGTTAGGACTGGGTCAGGATGGAAAGACAGAGTGGGTGTGGATTAAAAGGAGAAAGGGGGTGGTGGGCAGAGCGAGGAAAGTTAAGGGCGCAAGGAGGGAAGTGTAAAGGGATAAGGATGTAGAGAGAAGAGTTTGGGGTGGGTTAGTGACAGGAGCGGAGGGGGAGAGCGATACTGCACTAGCCTGGGGGGGGGAAGCGATGCCAGCCAGCTGCCAGACCAAAGAGAAAGGGGGGGGGGGGTGGAGAGAGGAGGATGTGATGCCACATCTAAGGGGAAGAGGGAGGAAGGAAAGCAATGGCAGGGCAGGGGAATGGGAAAAGGGGGATGGAGAAAGGAGTGAGAGTGATGGTCGATCTAAGGGAAGCAAGAAGGGGAGGGGAAAGGTGGGATGCATGAGGGAGAGGAGAGATGCATGAGGATGCTGGAGGAGAGAGAGAGAAAGTGGACAAGTGCAGGGGAGAGCCAGAGACATGCAAAAGAGCAGGGGAGAGCCAGAGAGAGATGGAGAGAGAAAGAGGGGACATGGAAGAGAGCAGGGGAGAGCCAGAGAGAGATGGGGAGAGAAAAAGGGGACATGGAAGAGAGCAGGGGAAAGCCAGGGACATGGAAGAGAGCAGGGGAGAGCCAGAGAGAAGATGCTGGATGGAAGAGGGGTACAGAGAGAGAGAGATGAGTGGAAAGATGGGGAGAGAAAGAGGGGACATGGGCAGGAGAGAGAGAGAAGCTGCTGGGGAGAAACTGGGGGAGACTCTAGCTGTCAGACGGAGAAATGCTGAATGAGAGGAGGGAGATAGAGGGAAAATGCTGGAAGGAGGGGCAGAAAGAGGAAAGACACGACATAAGGGTAAGGAGGGAAAGAAAGAGAAAAGACACTGGAAGGATGGGGATAGAGAGGACATGCTGAATGGAAAAGGGTCGAGAGAGAGAACTGTTTAGAAGGAAGGGGAGATAGAGGGAGACAATAGATGGAAGGAGAGGGAGACAATAGACAGAAGGATTGGGAGAAGGTAATGGGTAGAAGGATGGAGAGAGAAAGAGGGATGACACTGGATGGAAGGGTAGGAGAGAAAGAGGGAAGGTGCTGGACATGGATGGATAGAGGAGAGGGAAGAGAGGAGAAATCTGGACATGGATGGAGTGGAGGGCAGGGAAGAGAGGAAAAATGTTGGACAAGGATGGAGGGAAGGAAAGACAAAGGAAGGAGATGCACACGGATGGAGTGGAAGGCAGAGGAGAAATGGTGGACATGGATGGAGGGGAGGAAAGACAGGAAGTACATGCACATGGATGGAGGGGAGGGGAGAAATGCTGGATATGGATGGAGGGAAAATTCCTGAATTTAAGGGCTGGATCGGAACACTTTGAGGGCAGATGCTGAAACTGGAGAAAGGATAGGGACAGGGCTACAGATGGTAGACAGGACGCATAAGGACACAGGAGGATGATGGACATATTGAGAGAAAAAATATCAAATGGAAAGAAGACACTGGGACCAAAGCGAATAGAAAAACTAAATGATCAGACAACAAAGGTAGAAAAAAGTATTTTATTCAGAATTTATTAACTGGAATATGTCAGCTTTTGGAAATGTGCATCTGTGATATTTTGCATGTAAGTTTTAATTTTTCTAGTATTGCTGCATGCTAGGTAATTTTCCAGTTTTGCCTTCATATCTGTTGTGTCCTGTGTTTTTCATATGTAATCAAGGTGCAGTATCTAGTGTGTAGTATTTACAGCCCTTTTTGGGGGTTTTTTTTGTTTCACTAGGTTGTGTACTGGTGTTTTAGAGTCCAGTGTAATTACAGTGCTGCCTTTCCACGCATAAGGTTGTAGCTCGTCCTGTCCTTGGAATTAGTGCTGTTATGGTTTGCTAAGGTTATGAGTGTGTTTTTGCACAAGTTATGTATAGTGTTTTGCAGTGGAGAGATTGTGTATTGGCATTACTGAGGTGGCACCAAAACATCAAAAAGGGTTTTAGAGCCTAAATCATGACACACTACCTCTTGAAGGATCTACATATAGTTGTTAATAAAAGGAGCTCATTGTGAACACTTTCCACCCTAAAAGGGTGTTTTGTGGTTCTACATGAGAATTGTGATATTATGATCCCTTGTTTCATATTGTTGACGGTCTGCATTTTCCATATGGGTGGTATATTGGTGTATTAGGGTATGCCTAATGTTATAGTATAGTAAGGTTCTGAGTGTGTTTTTGCACAAATTTGTGCATAGTGTTTTACAGTTGAGTGATTGTGGTTAGTATGCTTTGAGCAACCACTTTATTCTTTGACATATGATAAATATCTAATATCTAAATTTAATAAAAGGTATTAATTGTGACTTTTATTTTTACTTATTTTTTTCTGTGCTAATTCTAGCTATAAGCTCCGCCCCTGGCTCCACCCATAACCCCGCCCCATTTAGCCTCCCCAAACAGTTGGGCCACCGACCGCCTATGGCTTGGTCCTAAAAATAAATGGACCAAGTGAAGTCAGCCAAGTGCTAGTCAGAGCCAGCCATCTTTTTTCCATTATCAGCCGAAGCCGGCCATCTCATAACCAAGCCCCCATCCCGCCTTCCATACCCTTCCGAAACGCCCCCTTTAACTTTGGCCAGCTCTGCAACGGAAAGCAGTTGGAGCCGGCCAAAATCAGCTTTCTATTATACCGATTTGGCTGGCTTCAGGAGATGGCCGGCCATCTCCCGATTTGTGTCGGAAGATGGCCGGCGATCTTTTTTGAAAATAAGCAGGATAATAACATAGTAGATGATGGCAGATAAAGACCTGTTCAGTCCATCCAGTATGCCCAACAAGATAAACTCAGTATAAGGTATGATATGATACTACGTATGTATACTTGATCTTGATTTGTCCTTCCCATTTTCAGGGCACAGGCCATAGAAGTCAGCCCAGCACTGGCTATGCTTCCCAATTACTAGTGTTGCTGTCAAATCACTGCTAAACTTGTTTGGCTTCATGCCTGCTGTACAGGATTCCTTTGTGTTTATCTCACACATTTTTGAATTCCATTACCGTTTTCATTGGTAAGTGAATGCACTAGTGATTAATGTTCTCCCTGATCGCAATGATGGTTATATACTTCAGGATAGCTGAATAATGTAATATGTAATTGGAGAGTCATGGGATAAGAGGTAGTGTCCTATTGTAGATTTAAAACTGGTTAAAAGATAGAAAACAGAGAGTAGGGTTAAATGGTCAGTATTCTCAATGGAGAAGGGTAGATTGTGGGGTTTTCCAGGGGTCTGTGCTGGGACCACTGCTTTTTAACATATTTATAAATGATCTAGAGATGGGAGTAATTAGTGAGGTAATTTGCTGATGACACAAAGTTATTCAAAGTTGTTAAATTGCAAGAGAATTGTGAAAAATTACAAGAGAACCTTACGACACTGGGAGACTGGGCATCCAAATGGCAGATGATGTTTAATGTGACCAGGAAAGGGATCTAGGTGTGATCACTGATGATATGTTGAAACCCTCTGCTTAGTGTGTGGTGGTGGCTAAGAAAGCAAATAGAATGTTTGGTATTATTAAGAAAGGAATGAAAATAGAAATGAGGAGGTTATAATGCCTTTGAATCGCTCCATGGTGTGACCACACTTTGAATATTGTGTTCAATTCTGGTCACCGCATCTCAAAAAAGATATAGTGGGATTAGAAAAGGTACAGAGAAGGGTGATGAAAATTATAAAGGGGATGGAACAACTTCCCTATGAGGAAAAGCTAAAGCGGCTAGGGCTCTTCAGCTTGGAGAAAGATTGCTGAGGGGAGATATGGTAGAGGTCTATAAAATAATGAGTGGAGTGGAACAGGTCAATGTGAATTGCTTGTTTACTCTTTCCAAAAATACTAGGACTAGGGGAAATGCAATGAAGCTACAAAGTAGTAAATTTAAAACGAATTGAATAAAATGTTTCTTTAAACTCTGGAATTTGTTGCCAGAGAATGTAGTAAAAGCAGTTAGCTTAGTGGGGTTTAAAAAAGGTTTGGATGACTTCCTAAATGAAAAGTCCATAGACCATTACTAAAATGGACTTGGGGAAAATCCAATGCTTATTTCTAACGTAAGGAGTATCATGCCAGGTACTTGTGACCTGGATTGGCCAGTGTTGGAAACAGGATGCTGGGCTTTATGGACCTTTGAACTGTCCCAGTATGGCAATACTTATGTACTTATGTAGGAATGTGCATGTAGGTGGCTTTCTCACTGGGAAAAGCTATGAAGAAATGAAAATATTTTTCCCTATTTCTTTTAAATGTGTTACTGTGAATCTTTCTGTCATTTGATGGTTCTTTCAGCCCTTAACCCACTGAACTGGAAATAGGATTGACACTGTACTCCCCAATCAGGCTATCTGGAAGTGAATTTGAAAGTAGTCTCCTGCCACCTATAAGCAAAGTAAGGTAGCTGCCAGAGGGACATTCTGAGGACATTTGTTGCAACCCTGAAAAATGTATCCCTGAGACAGCTGCCTCACTCAGCTTAATGATAGACCTGCCCCTAAAAGATAATATTATATTTGCTATTGTATGAGTGCAGTGACCTGACCATGAGGTGGGCTAACTTTGGAAAAATGGCTAAGGTAATTATGCATAGAGGTAAGCATTAAGAGAGTAAATATCATTTCAGAACAATGTTTAAATATTCATTAAATGTTCTCTTTAAACAGTTTTAAAAAAGAGTCTTGAACCTCACGCTAAAGTTTCATATCTTTATTTGAATTTTGCACACACATTTAGAAATGGAGACAGCAAGGTACAGATGAAGGACACATCCCAAGGTTCCTTTACCAAATATTTTTGTAACAAATTGAAAGGACCCATTCTGGCCTCCAACAAGCTGAAAGACAGGGCAGCTGGGTTATATGTGCTTTTTATGTTTCTGTATACTATTAAATTTTGGGTTATTTTGTGAAAATAGTAATACCAGGCCTTAGAGCTGCAAGCAAAACCCCATTTATAACATTATTTTTATGTGGACATTTAGTTTCAAGACACAACCAATTGTGCCATATACATAAGTGCATAAGTATTGCCATACTGGGACAGACTGAAGATCCATCAAGCCCAGCATCCTTTTTCCAACAGTGGCTAATCCAGGTCACAAGTACCTGGCAAGATCCCAAAGTAGTACAATATATTTTATGCTGCTTATTCTAGAAATAAGCAGTAGATATTCCCCAAGTCCAATTTAATAATGGTCTATACATTTTTCCTTTAAGAAGCCATCCAAACCCTTTGTAAACCCCGCTAAGCTAACCGATTTTACTACATTCTCTGGCAACGAATTCCAGAGTTTAATTACATGTTGATTGAAAAAATATTTTCTCTCATTCAATTTAAATTTATTACTTTCTAGCTTCATTGTGTGCCCCCTAGTCCTAGTATTTTTGGAAAGAGTAAACAAGTGATTCACGTCTACCCATTCCACTCCTCTCATTATTTTATAGATCTCTATCATGTCTCCCCTCAGCCATCTTTTCCCCAAGCTGAAGAGTCCTAGCTGCTTTAGCCTTTCCTCATAGGGAAGTCGTCCCATCCCCTTTATTATTTTTGTTGCCCTTCTCTGTACCTTTTCTAATTCCACTATATTATTTTTGAGATGCGGTGACCAGAATTGCACACAATATTCAAATTGCTCTTTC
Source organism: Microcaecilia unicolor (assembly GCF_901765095.1). NCBI lineage: Eukaryota > Metazoa > Chordata > Amphibia > Gymnophiona > Siphonopidae > Microcaecilia > Microcaecilia unicolor. Next base: position 101,115,513 of record NC_044031.1, read on the forward strand.
TCAGTTACAGATAGCTATCACAATACCAGGTCATTAATGAATGAGATTTTTCTAATCTTTCCATACATCGTCTCCTTTTCTGTCTTTCATGCTCAAAATCTCCCCTTCTCTCTCTCTCGGCCATCTGCCTCCTCCGTTCTCATTCCTTCCATCTGTTCTTTGTTGCTTACTTCCTGCATCTCACCCCCTTTCAGGTTGTTTATTTATCCATCTCCATTTTCTGTCCCATTATAGTCCATGTCTCTCTAATTCCCATTCTTTCTGCTCTATCTTGTACATTCCATTCTGTCCTGACTCCATTTCCACTCTCTTTGCCACCTCATTATCTCCTTAACCTTATGTACAGTTTGTCATGCCTCTTACCAGCAGCTTCCTGAATTCTCTGCAAAACCCCACAGCTACTCTCTTATATTGGCTATTCAGTTGGAAAAGCCTTGGAGCCTTGCCGACTCTGTGCCTCCTGCTATTGACACTTTTCCTCTTCTTCAGTAGGCCTTGTAAACTTTATCTGTCCCAGGGTTCCCAGTTCTTCTTTGACTAGAGAAGCCTGGGAATGCCAACTGCCTTCTGCCTCCCTAACCTTTGAGGAGACTATGGAAGCTCAGCACTGTTTCTGCTTTCTCTTGCCTTAAGAGTTGTGGTACCTCAGCTATGAAGAGGTGAATATAAGAACATAAGGGTAACCATACTGGGTCAGACCAATGGTCCATCTAGCCCAGTATCCTGTTTTCCAAACAGTGGCCAAGCCAGGTCAGCCTTACATTCACTCTGGGTTTTGTGACCACAGAAGCTCCTTCGGATGTGAATGCGAGGCAAAAGAAAAGATCCACCTTTATTAAGTAACATCTGAATAGGACACCTAGGCCGTCTCAAAAGCTCATGTTTTATCACGTGTTTTCATTGTTCTTACATTGGTCCTATACAACGTGTTACAACCACCAAGAAATACGGTTCTCATGTACCAGTGCAGCTACTAGAATTATACATTTATGATAGAAATATCTGCAATGCTGTCAACAGTGAGTAATAACAAATGCAATAATACCACCCATGTATGCTCACTGGCTCCTGCACTTCTTCAGTTACATCCTGGAATGATAGGCCAAGTTCCAGCTTTAACAGCTCTTTGATAGAAGCACTGTCAATAGCAGTAAGTGTAATAAATTTTACTTCAGTTTGTTTGAGCCAACTGACAGAGAGTATTATGTTATAAAACGATCTGTGCCTTTATCAGCTTTTAACCAGCTATTATATGCTCATTACAACCTTCTCATATAACTGGCGCAATTTGAACATGAACTTTGCAACCACTCCATTCGTGAACTTCTCATCTTATAGGTCTTTGACTCATACATCTTTTTTTCCCCCTTATCTTGTGTCTGTTATAAAGTAATTCACTTGCTTCTGTATGATGTTAAAATGTATGACTCATGCTGCCATTATATCTGTCATTAATTACTGTAGACGTACTGATCTTTAAACTGAACATCTTGTTACAGCTGTGTATAACTTTTTCCCCCAGAAATTTTATTGAATTTTCATACAAAAACAAAATTGCAAACTGCAATGTAATGTAGAATGCGCAAAATGCATAGACATATTGTGCATAGGGAGAAGTAAACTAATTTAGTACATATGACTCCATTATTGCAGAATGGATATAAAAGTCTTTAAGAGGTGACCATATTAGGTTCTTCTTGCTGACGGCTCCTACTAGATGTGCGGAAGCTAGTTCGTATTTGTAGTATAACAAAACAGATTGCCACCAGAAATGCTCATTTAGAGAAGCTGAGTTTTATCAATTTGCAAATATCATTTGCTGGCCTATTGTGATTAATTAATTAATTAATTTATTTATTTATTTATTTATGGTTTGCTTATATCCCACATTTTCCCACACATGCAGGCACAATGTGGCTTACAAAAAGTTAAATAAAATCACAAAATAGGAAACTTAGAAAAGTATACAAGGAGGAGGCAGGATGAAAAACTTCTAACAGGGTGAATCTAACAGGGTTAGGGTCAAGGAGAGTGCATCAGTCAATGGTGAAAAGTGGGGAGTAAGTCTTGGCAAAGTAATAGGACTTTAACAACTTCTTGAAGAGGGAGTGGTCCGCTTGGGTTTTAAGGTGTTGCGGGAGTGCATTCCAGTGCTTAGGACTCCAATAGCGGAAGGACGAGGCGAAGATCCTCTTGTACCTGGCACCCTTACAGTTCGGGAAGTGCAGATGGAGATAGGAACGAGCAGCAGGATTGGCATTTCTGGGCGGAAGGTCGATCAAGGGGTGCATGTAATCTGGGGCAGCCCCATAGATGATTTATCTGATTAATGTATAGATTAATGTATAGATTAATGTATAGATGAATGTATAGACAAATATCAGATGAACAAGATTTAAATATTATCAGCAGTGTATAATTTATCATTTTCTCTTTCCTAGTAGTCTTGTAACCCCTAAGGGGTTAAAAATAAAATTTACCTGGGCAACATTATTCTGGCAGTTCTGTGGGGAGAGCTTGCAGTGATGCGCTTCTTTGGTGGTGTGGGGCCTGGGCAGCGATTTCGATAGCGACATAAGCAGCGGGAGCAGCGCTGTTTGGATGCTGCGATTTTAAGAGGGAAGCGGCGATAGCTGGCTGGCTGAGGGTCCGTAGTCTGCAGCCAGCGTTACTGTTTGGGTTGAGGCAGTAGAGAGGAGAGTGAGGCGGTGCGAGGCCGGAGCATGGCAACAGGGTAGAGGAGGTCCAGGAGAATCTGGAGCGCTGCATCGGCGTTCTGGGGGGAGTGGAGCGACGGCAGCGTTCAGAGCGTCGTCGTCAGCAGTTGGACGGCGCAGGAGGAGGGCGGAGTTGATGCAGAGAGGGAAAGCCTGGGAGAGTCCTAAGGCCCTGATTTGTCCTGCGGCGACGTCTGATGTTATTAATGATGTCAGAAGCACATTAGACGCAGGATGACAGGGAATCTCTAATTTTAAAGGAGCCGGCTCATTTCAATGAGCAGAGCCGGTTCTTGCAGAGGAGAAAGTCCAGCGTGGGATAAAGTGGAGGAAGTGCTTAGGTACACTTCTTCGGCGTTTTTTTATTTTATGAGGTATGGTGGATGGGTAGTCAGCTGGCACGTGACTCAGGAGTGCCATGAGGAGGGAGAGAAACAGCTGACAGCACGAGCCAGATGCTGGCTCGTGACAGGGACTTGCAGCAGGCGCATGCAGAGGAAAATTGAAAACAAAACGCTCCCGGACTCTAAAAAAGGTTTGCAGAACTTGTTTAGATGTTATTTAAATGCTGTATATTGCTAAAAGGTTATGATTTATTGTAAAATTCGTGTTTTAAAGCTGATTAGTGAATTTTATGTTAATGCAGGGGCTCGTGCTAGGCTTGTGTCATGTAATGACATAGTAAAGATTCTAAATGGTGTGTTTAGGCAGTTGGGAGGTAGGTTTGATGCTGAACAGACCTGTGTAGATGGTTTCTGATCAGCTGTGGGGAGAAAATCCGTTTAAAACAGTTTAAGGGAATTTTAAGAGCTGTTTGTTTGATTTGACTGCCCCTATCGGACCGACCGTTCACTTGTCTATTAGATTGTAAGCTCTTTGAGCAGGGACTGTCTCTCTTTGTTAAATTGTACAGCGCTGCGTAACCCTAGTAGCGCTCTAGAAATGTTAAGTAGTAGTAGTAGTAGTAGTATGAGAGTGTGACTAAAATTGATTAATTAATTTTAAAGTAAAGCCTCCCGCGTCCTTAAGGCTTATAGAGTTGTGGCTGAAGGCTGTATGGTGATGCTGCTGTTTTAGTTATAAAATAGGTTAATATATCAAACAAAATCATTAATAGTTTGATAAGCTGGTGAGGCTTGTTCACTTAAAGAATTGTCACACTGGGTATTCATGACAAATGTGTCATCTGAGGAGCACATTAAATTCTTTCATTCTAAAATGGGTTTTGTGAGAGACCTCTAAGTGCGAAACCCCGTAGAACCTCAGAATAAATTGTTAAAAAGGAAAAAATTAATTGCACTGATTTATAAAATTACAGTGGATTTAGAATAGCTGTGAGCTATTCTGATTTGGAAGATCTTAAAATCTCTGAATCTATGAAAATCATACTGAGATAGTTAAATTTCATTTGAAAATTATTTGTGGGAGGGATAGAATAGGGATAAACAATTATACATTATTTTTCTGGGAAAGCTAGATAGGGAAGTAATTCAATAGGTTCTCAACAAGATCATTTGAGCTTCTGAAGTAGATAGGGTTTAGGGTTTTTTTTTTGTTTAGTTTTTAAAGTTTAGAATAGTAGGTACCCCGGACCTGGCTCCTGGTTCCTGTCATTATCATCACGTATAAGGTACCCAACGATAAAAGAAAGGAGAAGATCCGAAGAAATACAAGAAAACTGGAAGAAAAAGCTAAGTTACTTAGTACATCTAAACAAGTACACAGAGGACCGACACACAAGAGACCTACTGAGAGGAGATTTAAACAAAACCATATAGAGAATACTTATCTGCTCGTTAGTGAAGAACCTGGAAAAGAAATAAAACAATCAATTCCTACAAACTAGAGGAATTTCAAAATAAATTATTGGTATTCAATGTATATTTGATATAGATTCTTGTTGTTCCTAGAATAGATACTTATCTGATTGGTGCTACTATTAACGAATGAATTAAGGAAGCAGCTGAAGTATAATAATAGAAAGAAAAGTCAAATCTACAACAGATGCCTGGGTAGAAAGCAGAGAGAAACACAGTGAAGAAGACCATACCTAAGAACTGGAGCAAGACTCTGTAGAGGAGGCACAGAACAAATACATATGCGGTGCCGACAGGCTGGATGTCAAGAATGATGATTCCGATGTTGGCTTCAAGAACACAACCAGTATGAAGACCAGCTCCTAGCAACTAGACACAGCACATCAAGAAAACACACTGGATTTAGTGCTTGCTTCTTTAATTATTGTGCCATGGGCATCGGGATCGAGGTATCCTACCTGAATCCGATGAGCTTCTCTTGACCTCCATGCATGTCCACGTCAGAGACATGTGGCATCGAACATGCTCTGCACGCCACTCTGAACCTGATCCTGATCTCCCAGAAAAACCCATGGGAGTCGTGGGCTCAACATCAAGGCTTGCTTTTCGACACCGATGATGTCTTTCTGACATATATGCACATACACATTGGAGTTGAGAGCTCAAGCAGCTCGCAGACCAACTACACTGAGATGGTGAGGAACGGCACCGATGTTAAGCCTGACGTCAGGAAACTGACCGGCTTGAAAAAAGAGCTCTCACTCTGCTCGTGCCCGATGCTGATGATTGCTTGATATGCTGATCTGACATTGGATTCACAGTGCCATTATGAGGCAGGGCAGCATCCTCTCGAACGAGCATGCATTTTTTGTGACTCTGCCAGCCTCGATGTTGGTGGCGTGGATGGCACCGGATGTACAGTTTACTGCATTACAGACCAGATCCTGACCCCTGGGCGGTATCACAAGAGGGATAACAGAATCGGTCAAAGTAGCCAGCTGCCTCTCAACCACTACAGACATCTGCATCTGTTTGACAAAGTGAGATATTTTAGTTTTGTCCTTGGTTGAAATTGATTTGTAGACTGTGGGGACTTTAGATTGGAACAAGTCTCTGAATTTTAAAGTCATTATTTTGAGTGTCTTAGTCAACATCCTTGACAATCTAAATACTTCTGAGCTGGGGGGGGCCTATCATTTTCATATAGATTCTCGCTATAATCACTGTCTAAGACACCGCACCACTGAGAATATAGGTTAGTTGATGACATCTTGCTATCATAAGATATACAGTCCTGAAAATCTGGCTTTTATTTTTTTTGACATGGGAAATTTTTCAAAGATACAACATTAAATTCAGTAATGAAGAAAACTGTAATAACACTATTAAAGAAATATTGTAAAATAAAATGAAAACAAAATGTGAAGGGACCTAAAGGCTTAACAGGTCTTGCCAGTACTGCAGAAAAAATAAAACTGAGGGGGGAGGGGTTGTATAGAGTAAGTATAGTATTTAGTCAGAGGCAGGAATATAGTGACAGGCGCAGAAAGCTCTTCTCGAGTTTTCTGTGCATTGAGAAGTCTGGGTCAGAGAGACCAGGGTGGAGTAAAGGGGAGCCTAGTAGTGCTATAGAAATGATTAGTAGTAGTAGAATAATTCACCCAAGCCATTTAATAATAGGGTAAAATCCCTTGGCTGAAAACTTCACTTAGTATATGCACAGGTATATTTGTATCAGTGAACTTCTTAACTCTAGCCCAGTTTTTCAAAGGAAGCTTTATTTATTTATTTATTTATTTATTTATTTATTTATTTATTGCATTTGTATCCCAAATTTTCCCACCTCTTTGCAGGCTCAATGTGGCTTACAATGTATCGTTATTGGTAAAAGATAAATTGGGAGAAAACAGTTAGTGTTGCATACAGAGTAGTGTAGTCAAAATTAAGCAAATAGGTATAAGTAGAAAACAGTGCTGATAATAAGTAAGGTGGAGACGCCATAAAGAATAGCGTAGTCAAAATTTAAACAAGCAGGTATAAGCAATAACAGTGCTGATAGTAGGTAAGGTGGTGACATGATGCATTTATAGTTGCTGATCTTGTTGGTATGCCTTGTTGAAGAGGTGAGTCTTCAGGGATTTGCGAAAGTTAGTTTGTTCATAAGTAGTTTTTAAGTTGCGCGGTAGTGCGTTCCATAACTGTGTACTCAGATAAGTAAAAGTTTGACGCATGCATTAATTTGTATTTTAGGCCTTTGCAACTGGGGAAGTGAAGATTAAGGAATGTGCGGGATGACCTTTTAGCGTTCCTGGGTGGTAGGTCTACCAGATCTGACATGTAGGCTGGGGCATTTCCATGAATGATTTTATGAACTAGGGAGCATACCTTGAACGCGATGCATTCTTTAAGTGGAAGCCAGTGTAATTTTTCCCTTAGAGGTTTAGCACTTTCATATCTTGTTTTTCCAAATATGAGTCTAGCTGCGGTGTTCTGGGCGGTTTGAAGTTTCTTGATGATTTGTTCTTTGCATCCAGCGTAAAGTGCATTGCAGTAATCTAGGTGACTAAGCACTATTGACTGTACCAGATTGCGAAAAATGTTTCTTGGGAAGAAAGGTCTTATTTTTTTTAGTTTCCTCATTGAATGAAATATCTTTTTAGTTGTATTTTTTGCATGACTTTCAAGTGTAAGATGTCAATCAATGGTGACTCCAAGAATTTTCAGGGTGTCCGAGACAGAAAGGGATAGTTTTGGTGTATTTATGGTGGTGAAATTGTTCATGTTATGTTGAGAGGTAAGTATAAGGCACTGCGTTTTTTCTGCGTTTAGTTTCAGCTGAAATACGTCTGCCCATGAGTGCATGATATGGAAACCTTGGTTGATGTCACTGGTAATTTCCATTAAGTCGTGTTTGAACAGGATGTAAATCATTACATCATCTGCGTATATGTATGGATTGAGGTTTTGATTGGATAATAGTTGGGCCAAGGGTGTCATCATTAGGTTGAAGAGAGTTGGCGAGAGGGGGGATCCTTGGGGAATTCCACATTCAGGTGTCCATGTGTCTGAGGTGGTCGAATTAGATATCACTAGGATTGTGTGGTTAGGAAGCCTTTAAACCATTTGAGGACATGGCCTCCAATTCCAAAGTATTCGAGGATGTGTAGTAATATTCCATGGTCAACCATATCGAAAGCACCGGACATATCGAATTATAGAAGAAGCATGTTATAACCAGACTCAGTTGCGATCAATTGTTTGAATTTAGTCATGAGAGTAACTAGTACTGTTTCGGTGCTGTGGTTAGATCGGAATCCTGATTGGGAGTTGTGTAATATTGAGAATTTATTTAAGTAGTCGGTGAGTTGATTGGTCACGATTCCTTCCGTTAATTTGGTTATCAGAGGGATGGATGCTACTGGGCGGTAGTTGGTTAAGTCGCTTGTGCTTTTCTTTGCGTCTTTGGGTATAGGGGTAAGTAAAATGTTTCCTTTATCCTTTGGGAAGAGTCCGTTTTGTAGCATATAGTTCAGGTGCTCCGTGAGGTCTGTTATGAATTGTTGAGGGGCAGACTTTATTAGGTTATTGGGCAAATGTCTAATTTGCAGTGAGACTTGGCGAATCTTTTGAGCTTTTGGGAGATGATGTCCTCTGATAGCGTTTCAAAGTTGATCCAGGTTCTGTCCGCTGGGTATTCACCAGGGTTTGGGTCTAGACAATCAAGGAGCATTTTGTAGTCGATGGTATTGACAGGTATCAAGAGACAAAATTTTGTGATTTTCTCATTGAAGTATTTCGCGAGACTGTCTGCTGCTGGTTTGTTTGTACTGTTAGAAGTCACTGGTGTAGTATCTAATAATTTGTTCACCAGTTGGAAGAGTTTATGTGTGTCTTTGTAATCTGGTCCAATTTTTGTTTTGTAAAATATTTATATGAGACTGTTTTCACCAGGGACACAGAAACATACACTGTTGGGAGATTTCAACTTGTCTGATGTGGATTGGAATGTCCCATCTGCAGAATCGGAAAGAAGGAGATTGTGGACACCTGTCAAAGTGCCTTGCTCAGACAAATGGTGACGGAACCCACGAGGGAAGGGCTAATACTAGATCTAGTGCTCACGAATGGAGAAAGTGTTTCCAATATCCGATTGGGTGCCCATCTATGTAATAGCGATGATCACACAATATGGTTTGATATAAGGGCAAAGGCGGAGTGTGGACGCACAAAACTCAAAGTACTGGATTTCAGACGAACTGATTTTGATAAAATGGGGGAATACCTGAAGAAGGAGCTGTTGGTGTGAGAAGGCGTAAAAGTGGAAAATCAGTGGTCAAAGCTAAGGGTTGCTATAAATATGGTAACTGATCTTTATGCAAGGAAAGTAAACAAAAACAAGAGAAACAGGTATATGGTTCTCCAAACAAGTAGCTGAACACACAAGAGGCTTTGTTCAAGAAATACAAAAGAACACAATGAGAGGATCACGGAAAAGATTATCAGATTAATCTCAAAGAAGCAAAGAGGGAAATATGGCTAGAAAAAGCGCAAGCAGAACAAAAATGGCTAAAGCTGTAAAGAGAGGTCACAAGACCTTTTTCAGATATATCGGAGAAAGGAGAAAAGATAGAAATGGAATTGCAAGACTGAAAGATGATGAGAATGGCTATGTGGACAGTGAGGAGAATAAAGCAAATGTGCTAAACAATTACTTCTCTTCAGTGTTCATGGAGGAAAATCCTGGTGAAGGACCGCGGTTGGCTGCTGAGGGAATATCTGGGAATGGAGTGGATACTGCGCTGTTTATGGAAGAAAGAGTTTATAAACAGCTGGAGAATCTGAAGGTGGATAAATCTATGGGGGCGGATGGGATACATCCCAGGATACTGAGGGAGCTCAGAGATGTCCTGGCGGGACCTCTTAAAGATTTATTTAATAGATCTTTAGAGACGGGAGAGGTTTCACGAGATTGGAGACGAGCAGATGTGGTCCCTCTTCACAAAAGTGGAGACAGGGAAGATAGTGGGAAACCAGAGACCAGTAAGTCTCACGTCAGTGGTAGGAAAAATAATGGAGTCACTGCTGAAAGAAAGGATAGTTAACTTTCTAGAAGCCAACGGGTTACAGGACTCGAGGCAACATGGCTTTACCAAAGGAAAATACTGCCAAACTAATCTTATTGACTTCTTTGACTGGGTAACCAAACAACTGGATGAAGGACGTGCGCTAGATGTAATCTACTTGGAGTTCAGCAAAGCCTTTGATATGGTCCCCCACAGAAGACTTGTCAATAGGCTGAAAGGACTGAACTTAGACCCAAAAGTAGTTAACTGGATATGTTGACCGGCAGGTGGCAGAGGGTGGTAGTAAATGGAATCCGCTCGGAGGAAAGGATGGTGAGCAGTGGAGTTCCTCAGGGGTCTGTGCCCTGAGAATGGCAAGGGCAAATCAAACTCGGGTATACATATAAAGTATCACATACCATGTAAAATGCGTTTATCTTCTTGGGCAGACTGGATGGACCGTTCGGTCTTTATCTGCCATCATTTCATTCATTTACTATGAACTGATGGTATGAAAAATTGGGGGTCCTGCCACATCCTTGATCCCTGTGTCTTTACAGAAGAGAGCTTCTCACTACAGATCACTTAACTGTGATAATAGCTGCTGGTGTTTGCATGTTAGCATGGAGATTTAGTGAATACTTCCCTATGAAAATATTGCATTGCGAGGAAGGAAATATGATGAGCTTATAAAAATGTTATAAATAATCTTATGTTTCCCCTTTTATTGTCCACTTCTCAATGTATTATAGTTGAACAAAACTAGGCATGTGCATTGCCAAAATATGTTTGATTAATTTTCACATTTTTCTGGAATTTTCCCAATTTGCGGGTATTTTCTCAGTTTATTTCAGTGTAACAGAGAAAGGGAGCAAAGCACAAACAAAAAGCCAAGTCACAAAACAAAAAGCACCAAGGGCCTCCAAAAAATGGGGATTAAAGTCCATTCAAGTATTGTTCCTTCAATATATGATTAAAGACTTTAATCCCCATTTTTTGGAGGCCCTTGGTGCTTTTTGTTTTGTGGCTCAGTTTATTTCACACATTCGTTTTAATAACTTTTTATATGCATTAGAACTTTTTATCATGTGCAAATCTATTGTATATGTGTTAATTCATAGGTTTCTATGCATACAAACAACTTTGCATGCACTATAAAATTTAAAGCTAACAAATGTATATTCCTTTCACTTATCCTTCTCATGCAATTAACAGTTCACATAGTAAACACATAAAAACTTGACTTAAAAGAATTATATATAATTTAGGGTCAGATCAAAATGATATCATATTTACAATTATGATGAAAGTCAGTCTATATCACAGTTCACCTCTGTGTCTGAAATAATCAAGAAGACTCATCTCCCATCAGCTAACTTCTCAAGTGTCCTCTCTTCCCAGCTGTTTTTTAAAAGTTACTGAATAGGAGTTATTGATCTGAAGTCCCAATATCTCATAGAATTCTGTCATTACCAAGGGATCTGGTCCTTGGGAAAAATGCCTCCTGCTAAGAACAGAGCCTGAAATGTAGACGAGTCATATCTGTTCCACATTTGTCATCAAGGTAGGCCTGTCATCAAAGGAAAGTCCGTAGCTGGTTCTGCTAAAGACAGAAAATAGAAAGGTTTTACATATTGTCTGAATTAAAAGAAATAATATTTAAAATGCCTCTTCTGCCCCCCTCTTTTCAGTGGCATGGGGGATTTAGAATTTGTAGATTCTGAATCTTTTTGTTTGTTTTGGTTGTTTCTAATTACCCTAAGAAACCACAGCTGAAGTCCCTAATTTAAACAAAACCCTTCTCCCCTGGCGCATTCTCTTTGATGTGACGTGCAGTTTACTATCACATGCTATGTGCATGTAATCATATACGTGACACAATACTGTTCATAAATAATGTATATTTAGAAGAAAGCAAACACGATCGGCCCATCTTCAAAAGAGTTCTGCCCTCAGGCACAGACTGGGAGAAATGCTTTCGAAAGCATGATCCCAAACACAGACATGATCTGCAGTAAACCAGAATACAAAGAGGAATGCATGCATGATTTATTCAGTCCAACTCTGAGCTTTGCTTTTCTTGTTTCATGTGCGTTGCAGGAATCACACAATTAGTAAAACAATAAGCATTAATTGCATCACCTTTACTACTATATTTACATTGGTTTGAAATGCCCACATGCTGTACAATCATTTTAAGATGGTGAGTGATAGATCAGTTAGAAAGTGGAAGTTAAAATGGGATTTAGGTGCTTAAGGGGTAATTCTGTGACAGTGGGTCAGTACTTAAGCGCCTATTCTATAAAGAAAAGTAGGCACATAGCTGAGTATATAAATGCCTATGCAGTTAGGCAAAAACAGTTATGCCTGCCAGTTGACATCAGTGCTTGTGCCTAAAAGCTAGAGATATGCGCTCACAAAAACAAACAAAAAAAAAGGTGGAAGAGAGATGTTCCAAGAAAATCAGATGAGAATGAAGTCCAGGCTTCTAAAAATACTTTATTCTCCAACAGTTCACCAAAAGTGCATACAATCTTGATCCACTAAAGGCAAAAACAATCCTGACCCTACATGGGCCATGTTTCGGCATAAAGACTTCCTCAGGGGTAGCCAATCTATCAAAATGAATATAATCTAGCAGACATCAGACTTACAGAGGCAAAAACCCTTTGTTATACTGGAGTCTGTTTCTGACACACTTTGCCTTTTGCCTCTAAAAGTCTGATGTCTGCTACGTGAGCCAATTCGGAACTACCGCATGCTCTGGGTGGTAATTTAATTTTTTACACATGTCCAGTACGCGTGTCGGAAAATATATTTTATTTTTCGGCACGCGGTGCTAACCAGATGATAATCAGCATAGTACATATGCTGATGATTACCGCCCGGTTAACATGTGAGACCTTACTGCTAAGTGAATGGGTGACGGTAAGGTCTCAGGCCCAAAATGGACACGCGCCAATTTTCATTTTGCTGCATGTCCATTTTCGGCCAAAGAAAAGAGGCCTTTTTTGTAGGCGTACTGAAAAATGGACCTATGCACATCCAATACACGCATCTACAACAGTGCAGGCCATTTTTTGGCACACCTTAGTAAAAGGACCCCTTGAGTTTTTAGAAGCCTGAACTTCATTCTCACATGATTTTCTTGGAACATCTTCCACCCTTTTTTGTTTTGTTTTCTTGGACTTGCTGTGGAAGTTTTATGTCCCTCTTTTTGTTGGTAGAAATACAAGCTCAACATGTCGAAAGTTCTTGGCCAGGGGCACTTACAACTCTTTTGATGTGGTATCTGGGATCTTTGCCCAGAGTATAGCGATGTGCAGACTCATGATTGTATGTTTCTGACTTGGAACATTTTGTTTAGCAGAGGTTGGTGAATGCCCCATGCCGGGGGGGGGGGGGGGGGTAACCTTTTTGGAGAGAAGGTTGAGGAGGTCAAAAAACATACTGATACCATCTCTTTTGTCTGTCCCACTGGCGCCTTCTGTATTCTGTTACTATAGATTGTATTCTCTTGTTACTATGTAAGCCGCATTGAGCCTGCGATGAGCGAGAAAGCGTGGGGTACAAATGTAATAAATAATAATAATAATAACATATAGTATTATTTAAGTTGTGCACTAAAAGGCCTATCTATTAAGCGGTGCTAATATTTTTGCATGGTAAACATTATTTACAATGTAGTAAAATGTTTTAGTGTGGCACAACAGAAAATAATGTGGATTTTGCGATTAATGCACAGTTAAATACATTGGGGTCAATATTCAAAATCATTTAACCTACCAGAAACAGCTCCTAGTTGGTAAAACTGCTCATGAGGGACTATCCTTGATATTTAGTGGCACTTAACCTGTTAGTTTTGCTGAAGTTCCCCACAGGCCACTAAATGAAAGCCAACTATGTTGTGGGCCCACTTGGGGTAGATATTTAGCAATTAACCAAGTTAAGTGGCCAAATAAGACCACATAAAACTCAGTCCTACCTTTATACGGTGTTGCTTACGCTAGAGGTTCCCAGACCTGGTCCTGGAGGCACCCCAGCCAGTCAGCCTTTCAGGATATCCACAATGAATATTCATGACAGAGATCTGCATGCACTAGAAGCACTGCATGCAAATCTCACTCATGAATATTCATTGTGGATATCCTGAAAACCCGACTGACTGGGGTGCCTCCAGGTCCAGGTTTGGGAATCACTGGCTTAGGCAGTTAAGTGCTGAATATCGCACTTAACTGTTAAAGAGACAGCTGGATATTCAGTGCCAGTGCCTGTACATGGCCCAGCATTGAATAAGCAGGAATAATGTCACCAATGACCAAACCAATGCTCATTGCCACCAGCTGACGACTATATACCCCATTATTTCCATTGTCTTATGGAAGGCAATTCTATAAGTGGGTGCCTTCATGTAGGCACCCTGATGCTATGGGGTGGATTTTACTCTATAATGGCATCTGGGTGCCCAGACGCCATTATAGAATATTAGCATAGCCCAATATTGGGGGCTATTGCACGCAATGTGCAAAGAGCACTCATAACGTACAGTATTATGTAAGGTATGTGTACCTGAATATAATAAATGTAAAATGCTTTGGTTGTACCACAGAAAGGCAGTATATCAAATCCAAATCCACGATCATGGCCATGTAAGTGATAGTTCCACCCATGCTGCACTCCTGTGTTTGCTCCCCCCACACCTTACATTTAGGCACTATGGGGGCCCCTTTTACAAAGGTGTGCTAGCATTCTTAGCCTCTGTAAACACTAAGACACCTATAGGAACATAATGGGCACCTCAATGTGGAGTAGAGGAGTAGCCTAGTGGTTAGTGCAGCAGACTTTGGTCCTGGCAAAGTAGGTTCAATTCCCACTGCAGCTCCTTGTGATTGTGGGCAAGTCACTTAACCCTCCATTGCCCCAGGTACAAAATAAGTACCTGTATATATGTAAAGCACTTTGAATGTAGGTGTAAACTACCACCAAAAGGCAGTATATCAAATCCCATTTCCCTTTCCCTTTAGTGCATGCTAATTTTTAGCATGCACTAAAAATGCTGGCATGCCTTTGTAAAAGATCCCCTATGCCACTTAGGTGTCCCGTACAAAATAGCATTGGGGGAATATTGATATTTATGCATAGAAACATACAAAAATGTAGGCAGATAAAGACCATATGGCCTATCAAGTCTGCACATCCATGCCATCTACTCTCCCTATTACTCCCTTAGAGATCCCATGTACTTGTCCCAACCTTTCTTGAATTCAGATACTGTTTTTGTCTCCATCACTTCTACTGGGAGACTGTTCCATGAATTCACCACCCTTTTCATGAACAAGTTTTTCCTCAGGTTACTTATGAGCCTATCTCCTTTCACCTTCATCCTATGCCCCCTCGGTCCAGAGCTTCCTTTCAATTGAAAGAGACCCACCTCTGTGAATTTATGCCACATAGGTATATGAATGTCTCTATCATATCTCCCCTCTCCCATCTTTCTTCCAAAGAATACATATTGGGGGGGAACAAGATGGCCGCTGAGTAGGTCACGCCATCAAACTCTCTCCTGACGACTCTGGATATTTTTCCTTTTGTCTTGATTCTGTTTTCTTCTATGCCTAAAAGGAGGGCTAAGCAACTGCAGATTCCTTCTGGTTGTGGGTCCACTTTGCCATGTGGAGATTACTGGCTTTCATTCAGCTGCTATGGGCAAACTAGTTGGTCAGGATGTGAGGAACAGTCCTGACCTTTAGCCCAACTGGTCCAGTTCCACCTTCTGCACCGAGTAGCAGAGGGTCTGTTGTACAGTGGAGAGATGCAACCAAAATGCTGCCATTTACCTCTGTGGGTAAGGCCCAGCCTAAAGAGATCAAGGCAGGAAGAGCAGTGGCATTTGACTCTCTGCCTTTGCAGAATGTCTCATCTCAGGCAGTGGAAGAAGCTACAAAGTTGGGGGAATGAGATACTGTTCATACCCCTGCTGGTAAGACCAGCTCAGATAACTTTAGAAGTGATATGGACTGCATTAGATTCTATACATAAGGTATGTGCTGGTTTAAGTACTATGGTGCAACATAACATGGAGTGTATATCGAAGCTGGAGTGCTCTCTAGGTCAAACTAATGCGAAGGTTGAAGATATGTCCTTACAAGTGAAACAACTGAAGCAGTTTCAGTTGACATTCCAGCAGGATAGAATGATGTTTCAGAGGAAACTTTAACAATTTGTCAATTATACTCGCCAATTAAATGTGAGAATTTTGAATTTTCCTAAAGTTAAGGATTTGTTTTATCAGTTTCTTAAAGATTTGCCAGAAGCATTCTGAATCTGCTTACCCACCTCTCCATAAGATCTACTTCATTCCTGTAAAGCGCCAAGTAGTGGCACTTGAATTGGAAGATGTTTCATCCGATAGTCTTGACATTTCTGCTGTACTGGAGAGTTCATTTGAAGAACCTGTTGAGAGATCTACTTTGATTGTCTCCTTCATTTTTATGCAGACAAGAAAGCCCTACTTCAGTTATTCTTCCATGCTGGTGGATGTGATTTCAGGGGTGGGAAGATTTCAATCTTCCCAGATGTGTGCAAATGGATTCAGACCAGGTGTACTAGATTTTTGTCTTATCGCTCCCAAGTCCTGTCTCTGGGAGCAAGGTTTCAATTATGATATCCCTGTAAATGTGTTGTTCTGCTGGATAATGCTAAATATGTTTTTTATGATCCTTCGCAGCTTCTTTTCTTCTTGGAGGGCAAGGGAGTTGGTGCCATCAGATTATCAAGAAGAAATTGATCTAGCACTCAGCGCACATTGTTGTTGCTGTTTTTTCCTTTTGGTGACAGATATTGCTCTAATTTGATAATGCAGTTTAATCTCCACAAGCATTTCACTGCCAAGAATCCTGGAGACTCTTGAGGCAGGCCTCTTCAGCCGAAACACAGCTGTGTCAAGTCTTGGTTGTTGTATAATAAATTTACAGACTCTTTGGAAGCATAGTCTATTTACTTTTGAGTCATCTTCACTGTATTCCTGAAGACTCCAGAATTATACACAATATTCTAAATGAGGTCTTACTAGAGTCTTATACAGGGACATCATCACCTCCTTTTTCCTACAACCATTCATCTCCCTATGCACCCAAGCATCTTTCTAGCTTTTGCTGTCACACTTTCTACCTGTGTAGCACCTTAAGATCATTACATAGGATCACACCCAAGTCCTGCTCTTCTTTCATGCACAAAAGTTCTTCATCCCATAAACTGTACTGTTCCCTCAGGTTTTTGCAGCCAAAACACATGACCCTGCATTTTTTAGCATTAACTCTAAGATGCCAAGTTCATTAGCGATGAGGCAAACCTTACCAGACAGTCTTTCAGGAATATCGCTTACAAAAATGTTAAAAAGAAACTGCCCAAGAATCAAACCTTGCAGCACACCACTGGTAACATCCTTTTCCTCAGAATGAGCTCAATTTACCACTGCCGTCTGTCTCCTTCCACTCAACCAGTTCCTAACCCATTCTGTCACTTTAGGGCCCATACTGAGGGCACTCAGTTTATTTTTTAGTCATCTATACAGAACCGTGTCAAAGGCTTTGCTAAAATCTAAATACACCACATCTAGCACTCTCCCTCAATCCAACTCTCTGGTCACCCAGTCAAAGAAATTAATCAGATTTGTCTAATAAGACCTACCTCTAGTGAAACCATGTTGCTTCAGGTCCTGTAATTCATTGGATTCTAAAAACTTTACTATTCTCTATTTTAAATGCATTGCCATTAATTTACTTACCACAGAAGACAGACTTACCAGCATATAGTTCCTAACCTCTTCATACTTCTGCTTTTGTGGAGAGGGACCACATCTGCTCTTCTCCAGTCCTCTGGGATCACTCAACTCTAGAGAATCATTGAAAGGGTCAGCCATTAGAGCTGCTAGAACTTCCCTAAATTCCTTCTGTACCCTTGGATGTGTACCATCTGGCCCCCATCAGTTTGCCTACCTTTAGTTTAGTCAGCTCCTCAAGAACACATTCCTCTGAAAATTATTCAGGGGCTACGACCCCTCCATTCCTATTTGTGTTTATCCTCTGTGGTCCTGCTTCCAGCCCTTCAGCTGTGAACACAAAACAGAAATATTTATGCAATTCTGCCTTACCCTTTGTCAGCTTCTACATATTCCTCCCCTTCACCTTTGAGTCTCACAATGCCACTTTTGCACTTGTCTTGTTTCCCCATTTTACCGTATTGGCTAATTTTCTCTTCCATTTGCAGCTTTACTTTCCTGACTACCAGCTTCTCTTTCCAGATGTTGTCAGCTGTCTTCTTCCAGAGTGGAGGAGTAGCCTAGTGGTTAGTGCAGTGGACTTTGATGCTGCAGAAGCAAGTCACTTAATTCTCTATTGCCCCAGATACAAATAAGAACCTGTATATACTATGTAAACTGCTATGATATATCAAATCCCTTTCCCTTTCTGCAATCTCTTGCAGTTTATAATGACTAACCTCTTTTTTCCTTATCTTTTCAGCTGCTACTTTTGAGAACCAAAGCAGCCTCCTTTTCCTCTTACTTTTATTTACAGTCCTTATAAAAGAGTTTGTTGCCGTTACAATAGCTCTTTTCAGTTTTGCACATATCTGTACATATATGTTCCAATTTCAGTATTCTGTGCCTTCATGTGCGTAATGTGCACATAGCTATAAATGCCCTATTACAGAATTGCCTTCAAAAAGGGTGTAGCACAGGTGATGTTCTCAAAGTGATATAGAATTTTTTTTAATGGTGGTACAGAAAATAAACTTGGGGGAGTTATCAATGTCGGCTACTGTAAAATTGTGGGGGAGGGGTTACCTTATGTTGGGTTATTTTAGCACAGAGTCTGACTTAACAGTAGCCCACATTGATAACTTCTCCCCTGAATAGTTTATGTATTTGCCATAGCAACTAGAAAAAGACTTTTGTATTGATTTGGTTAGTATAGAGGCAGGAGACTATTATGAAACTAATTATTTGAAATGGAAGAAAAGAACAAAGCTGAAGCACAGGCCAAATCCTGCAGTCTAGTCTTAAGAAACTTTGAGGGTAGAGGATCTCTTGGGAATGGGAGGAATGATAGAAGGCTGTTAGGGATATGTTTTACTTCAAAACTGTATGGGAAGGAAGTTAATTAGGGGCTCTGTGGAGGATATGTTTCATTTTAATATTGTGAGAATAGAGGAATATTTATTTATTCATTTATAATATTTATATCCTGCTTACAACTAAAAGGGTAACCAGAAACAAACACAATACAATCAACATAAAACTACAGTACATTTCAAGCAAAATGGAGGAGTGGCCTAGTGGTTAGGGTGGTGGACTTTGGTCCTGAGGAACTGAGTTTGATTCCCACTTCAGGCACAGGCAGCCCCTTGTAACTCTGGGCAAATCACTTAACCCTCCATTGCCCCAGGTAAGCTGCACTGAGCCTGCTATGAGTGGGAAAGCACCAGATACAAATGTAACAAAAAAAAAATAACAAACAGCAGATTTCTCTATCCATCCAGCTTCAGATAGCCTGTCCATCACGTGTATGCCAGTATAATCCAATGAGTCTTCAACTTCCTTTTAAATAAATCAAACAATGACAAAAGACATAAATTACCAAGCAGTTTATTCCTGGGCTTGATGGATATCAAAAGGAACATTGTCTTTTTAACACTGGGCATAAGGATGGGTTGAGATGGACAGCATGAGAAGGGCATTCATTGAGTTTTATATATATATATATATATATTTTTTTTTTTTTTTAAAATATAAGAGCACTTATGTCAAAGTAAAAAATAAAGGGGGGGGGGTTGATAAAGGCAACATAAGTGCCTATTTATAAAACTAGCACCCAGACCAGCCTCAGTAGCTGGCAGGGAGCACCCCCCCCCCCCCCCTGAGCTGACACCCGGGGCGGACCGCCCCTCCCGCCCCCCCCCCCCTTGCTACGCCACTGCTTAGCACTATTCTATAAACCTTTCCTAACATTAGGCAAGGTTTATAGCAGCAGCGTAGCCAGACCTCAAGGTGGGAGGAGGCCAGAGCCCAAGGTGTGAGGGGCACATTTTGATCACCGCTCTGCCACTGCCCGCATGCTCAATTTCACTAAAAGGAGCATGCCCGATGTGAGGGGAAAAGACATCAGGGCAGGTAATGCAGTGGCAGCGCCGCAGACCAGCACTGGATGAAGTCTTCAGCTGGCGGGGGTTGGGGACCCCCACTGGTTTATATAATACTAGTAAAGAAGGCCCGTTTCTGAGACCAATGAAACGGGCGCTAGCAAGGTTGTCATCGTAGTGTGTATGTTTGAGAGACTGTGTGTGACAGTGACTGTGTGAGAGAGAGAGACAGAGTGATTGTGCGAGTGTGTGTGTGTGCTTGTGTGTGTGACATAGAGTGAGGCTGTGTGTGTGAGAGTATGTGGCAGGGGCCCCCCTCCTTCTCTCGCCCTCCTTCCACCTCCCCCCTGTGTTCCCTCCCCTCGTTTCCCGTCCCCCTCTCCTGTTTCCTCCCCTCCTCCCCCCTCTCCCAGCTTCAGGGTCGTGGGCCCCCCTCCCTCAGCCTTTCTGGCTCGTGGCCCGCCCTCCCTTCATCTTTTGGCACGTTCAAGCTGGCTCCCTCCCTCCCTCTGCCACATTCAAGCCGGCTTCCTGCCTCCCTCTGTCACATTCAAGCTGCCTGCCTCCCTCCCTCCGTCGTGCATGCTGCCTGCCTCCGTCCCTACCTCTCACATTCAGGCTTGCTCGCAGCCTCCCTCATTCTCACGTTCAGGCTGGCTTGCTTCTTCGCTTTCTCCCTAGTGTCAGTGCTCCGTTGTACATAAGTAATGCCACACTGGGAAAAGACCAAGGGTCCATCGAGCCCAGCATCCTGTCCACGACAGCGGCCAATCCAGGCCAAGGGCACCTGGCAAGCTTCCCAAACATACAAACATTCTATACATGTTATTCCCGGAATTGTGGATTTTTCCCAAGTCCATTTAGTAGCGGTTTATGGACTTGTCCTTTAGGAAACCGTCTAACCCCTTTTTAAACTCTGCCAAGCTAACCGCCTTCACCACGTATTCTGGCAACGAATTCCAGAGTTTAATTATGCATTGGGTGAAGAAACATTTTCTCAGATGTTTTTTAAAATTTACTACACTGTCGTTTCATTGCATGCCCCCTAGTCCTAGTATTTTTGGAAAGCATGAACAGATGCTTCACATCCACCTGTTCCACTCCACTCATTATTTTATATACCTCTATCATGTCTCCCCTCAGCCGTCTCTTCTCCAAGCTGAAAAGCCCTAGCCTCCTTAGTCTTTCTTCATAGGGAAGTCGTCCCATCCCCGTTATCATTTTCGTCGCCCTTCGCTGCACCTTTTCCAATTCTACTATATCTTTCTTGAGATGCGGCGACCAGAATTGAACACAATACTCAAGGTGCGGTCGCACCATGGAGCGATATAATGGCATTATAACATCCTCACACCTGTTTTCCATACCTTTCCTAATAATATCCAACATTCTATTCGCTTTCCAAGCCACAGCAGCACACTGAGCAGAAGGTTTCAGTGTATTATCGATGACAACACCCAGATCCCTTTCTTGGTCCGTAACTCCTAACGTGGAACCTTGCATGACGTAGCTATAATTCAGGTTCTTTTTTCCCACATGCATCACCTTGCACTTGCTCACATTAAACGTCATCTGCCATTTAGCCGCCCAGTCTCCCAGTCTCGTAAGGTCCTTCTGTAATTTTTCACAATCCTGTCGCGAGTTAACGACTTTGAATAACTTTGTGTCATCAGCAAATTTAATTACCTCGCTAGTTACTCCCATCTCTAAATCATTTATAAATATATTAAAAAAGCGGGCGGGCTGATGTTAGTTCTCCCTGTGCTGCAGGTCTTTCACATTCGCTCCCTCCCTCCCTCCCTCTGCCACGTTCAAGCCGGCTCCCTGCCTCCCTCTGCCACATTCCTGCTGCCTGCCTCCCTCCCTCCGTCGTTCACGCTGCCTGTCTCCGTCCCTACCTCTCACGTTCAGGTTTGCTCGCTGCCTCCCTCAGTCTAATGTTCAGGCTGGCTTGCTTCTTCGCTTTCGCCCTAGTGTCAGTGCTCCGTTGTGACGCGGGAGCGGGCCGATGTTAGTCCTCCCTGTTCTGCAGGTCTTTTGCGTTGGCGTTGTGTGTGATGTGACGTTTTTGTGGGCGATGCTATTTGTTGAGTGTATTTGCTCTGCCCTCGACATCATTACGTTCGACGCGAGGACAGGGCAACTGCTCATGGGCAAATTGTGGTTTCACCACCATGCAGTTAGAATGTTGGGACTTGTGGAGGCTTCAGTAGAACGTTGAAGGTGCGTTTTATATAGAGAGATGTGTAGCGGCTGTCCCGCGACCAAACTTTAGGCACAGCATTTATGCCAACTAAAACCTGGTGTAAATGCACATGTCTTGTTTAGGTGTGGATCAGGCATATTCTGTAACAGTGCGTGTAAATTTTCGGAAAACACCCATGACTCGGCCATGCCCCTCCCATGGCCACGCCCCATTTTGAGATCCACGCAGTCCGATTTACATGCATCACATTATAGAATACACTTAGCGTGGTATGCGCTTAAATCCTAATTAGTCCCAATTCGTACCAATAATTGCTTAACATCCAATTATCAGCACTGATTGGCTTATTAACCAATTAAGTTCTCTGTGCAAATCAGCTATGTGTGCTGATTTGTGCGTGCAACTTTAGTCTCTGTTTATCGAATATGGGGAATATTGCAACTCTGCCTTTGTTCTGCCCAAACTATGCCACTAGGAATTCCTATATGTTATGCACATATAAGTATGCATGAACTTTTTAGCACATTTACTAATATGCACGCAATTTTATCAAAGGCCCTTTTACATGTACAGCAGACATTACACACAGAAAAATGCTGCATAAAATGACCCCTCAAGAGCGGAGCTGAGGAGATGAAAGGAGTTAAAATCCTTGGAGTGTGGAGCAACACCTATGTCAGCAGTAAAAGGACAGTGGGGCACTTTTAAACACTGCAAGTACTAGTCCTTCGGATAGCTGATACAGCTCCACTGCAACTATCTTAAAACCTTACTTTTACTATGTTTATTACAGTTTGTAATATTCTCCTTACAAAACTTTGTAATTCTATTTACTATGTAAACCGTACTGAACCTGCTATGTGTGGAAAAGTGCGGTGCAAAGAAAAGCTACGAGGATGGTATGGGATTTGCATTACAAGACGTATGAGGAGAGACTTGCTGACCTGAGCATGTATACCCTGGAGGAAAGGAGAAACAGGGGTGATATGATACAGACGTTCAAATATTTGAAAGGTATTAATCCACAAACAAACCTTTTCCAGAGATACAAAGGCAGTAGAACTAGAGGACATGAAATGAGATTGAAGGGGGGCAGACTCAAGAAAAAGGTCAGGAAGTATTTTTTCATGGAGAGGGTGGTGGATACGTGGAATGCCCTCCCGCGTGAGGTGGTGGAGATGAAAACAGTAACGGAATTCAAACATGCGTGGGATAAACATAAAGGAATCCTGTTCAGAAGAAATGGATCCTCAGGAGCTTAGCCGAGATTGGATAACAGAGACGGTAGTGGGAGGCGAGGCTGGTGGTTGGGAGGCGGGGATAGTGCAGGGCAGACTTATACAGTCTGTTCCAGAGCCGATGGTGGGAGGCGGGGATAGTGCTGGGCAGACTTGTTCGTTCTGTGCCCTGAAAAAGACAGGTACAAATCAAAGTAAAGTATACACAAAAAAGTGGCACATTTCTTGGGCAGACTGGATGGACCATGCACGTCTTTTTCTGCCGTCATCTACTATGTTATGTTACTATGTAATAAATAAATAATGCATCAATAGCGGTGGTGTTATGTAATCTTTTATTCAATGGGTTGGTTTTCAAAATGTTCTGAGTTTCTGATTTTGCAATCCTTTTATTATATGTGGTAAATTTTTGTACTTACTGCACCTTAACTACAAAACAAAGTGTGGTAAGTACAAAGCCTGTTCAGTAAGGGGGCAATTCTAGGTAGGAACCTATACTGTAAAGAAATGTAAGTTCTTACTGGCCACCTTGAAATCAAGCAGGAGAGGGATGTTCGGGAGTGCATTCAAGAAAGGGCCGGCAAAAATGCAGGTGCTGGCTATATTCAGTACTGGTGTCTGCACAACTAAGAGGACAGATAGGACCACACAAAACGCAATCCAAAAACTACGCCCTTATAAACATGCCGGTGCCAGTTTTGACTAAATATCTGCCGGAACCCACATAATTTCCAGGTACTAGCCTGAAGATTGGAGCTGATCTCACCTCCCTCTTTGTCCCTTCCCCCAGAAAGCATCCCCCTCCTTCCCCCTGACAAGATCCAATCCCATCTCCCGGCCCTCTAAGTCCCAGCAGGCCCCTCCCCCCAGGCCTATCTTAACAGGCCTGATGGTCTAGCAGGAGCGAACCCCACTCACTCCTTGCAGCTCCTCCAGTGGTAGTCTCACAGTACCACAAAACAACTGCTAGAGGTTTCGGCAGCTGTTTTTAATTAGGAGCCATAAGGGGCAAGTGCAAGCAGGCCCTCCCCCCACGACCATTAGACCATCAGGCTTGTTAAGGTAGGTCCATGGGTGCCTGCTGGGACTTGGGGAGGTGGAAAGGGGTTATCACCTTATCATAAGGTAGAAGAGGGATCACATTTTGTTGGGACCTAGAAGAAAGGATCATAATTTGTCAGAGGGCAGGAGGGGGGATTGGACTATACTGGGGGGATAGGAGGAGTGATCGGACCTTGTCAGGGGGTGGGAGAGGGAGGAATGTGAACTCCCCTTATTCCAGTCCTGGCTGATATTCAGCTGGGACACACATAAGTGTCGTATGCGGATCCCGTATAACTAAGGGTGGCACACTGGTGGCCACTTATGCCCTGATATTCAATGCTGGCATGGAATATAGAGGCCTAATTCTGCCCACAGCGGTTTGACTGCTGCAGCTGAATATTGACCAGTAACTGACCGGTGGTGCTTTCAAGAGTTTGGAAGGAGATCAGAGACAAGAAAAATCTGACTTCTGAGAATTTCCTAGAGGCCTTGTCTATCCCCATGTGGATGAAAAGATAATTACAAAGTGTTAGAGCAGATTGATGTTTGGAATACACACTTAGCTAGAGCCTTAGAGAAAAATTCATCACTTAATAAAAGTCCTTTGTCCCACTCACAAATGCTCAACTTGGTTTTCTTCGGAATTTTGGACCCTTAAGCACAAAGGATGGAAACGAGAAAGGAGATGGCATAAATTTTGCCTGGATGAGGACAAGCTAAACTGTAGGAAACACATGACAATGCCAATCCTTAACAGAAGCTAATAAAACAATCCGGTCAATATTCAGCTGACGGTGGTCAACGTTTTTTTAAATGCCAATTGTTGTCGGCTATTTCATTCAATGCATTGAACAGGCCTGTCCATTTGAAACCGAATTGATTTTGCTGCATATTAATTCTAAAAAAAAATCAAAGTTTGCCAAGATTTACAGGCAGTCTCACCCATCTCCTGTTAGTTAATCAGGAGCACATAAACTCACCCTCTCCTTATAGAGACATATGGGATTCTTTTGAACCTATACCAGAGGAGGACCTTGACAAAATCCTGAGAGGCCGTTGCCCAACCACCTGCTCCCTTGACCCCTGCCCATTTAAGATAGTGTAGCAAGCAAGCGGGAGCCTCATTGAAGAAGACACAAAACTTGTGAACTGCTCTCTTTCAACAGCATTTAAAAGGGCTGTGGTGCATCTTCTGATAAATAAAAACAACTTTTACCAGGATGAGCTCAAAAGTTACTAGCCAGTATCCAAAACACTACTTGCCTGGTTCAGATTCTATTATATAGTCAATTGTCCTTATTATTTGGCAGCACCTCATTGCCACAATGGATACTGACCTGCAGGGGACCACAAAGATAAATTCTCTCACCTATTTTATTTAATATCTACCTCAAGCCACTAGCCAAGTTGATTCAGTCAATGGATACTCAATTCAACATCAACATGGATTATGTGCAGCTACTCAAAGCTGTTGAACCAGACTTTCCTTACCTGAATAAACTGATTATCTGTTTAACAGCAATTTGAATGAGTTAAAAACAACAAACTTTGCATGAACCCATATAAATCTAAGCTTCTGTGGGTCCCTAACACTAGTTGACAACATACATGATATCAAAATTCCTGTTAGGAATTATAAGCTCCCCATTCAATCACAGGTTAGAAACCTTGGGTGACAGCTAGACTTATCACTTACATTGATCCCCCAGATCCAAGCAACCTTCAGGAGCTGTCCCTATCATCTGCAACAACTACACTGTCTCTCTCCATACATCAAGAAGTCAAGTCTTCTTGATGTATGGAGAGAGACAGTGTAATCTTGATGTTATCATGGCATGAACCACTGTGACAAGTCAAGTCTTGTCACAGTGGTTCATGCAATGATAACATCAAGACTTGATTCCTATACTGCAGTCTCCACTGGTGGGATTACAACGGGTTTCCATCAGCTCCAAGTGACTCACAATGCCATGGCACAACTACGGTAATAGAAGATTATGAGAAACACATCACACCATTTCTGCAAAAACTTATTTGGCTACCAATACAATACAGTGCTAAATTCAAAACTCTATCCGTCTGCTTATAAAAGAAGCGGATCGCCTCATCGGGCCTTCCCTCACTGTGTCCCGCCCTCACGGAAATAGGAAGTTACATCAGAGGAGGGCGGGACACAGTGAGGGAAGGCCCGACGACGAGCTGATCCGGTTCTTTTACAGGCAAATGCGAGGTGCTGCACCGCCAATTCAGAGATTTTTTTAAATGCAGGGTGCCGGGTGGCAGAGAGAGGAGGGCTGTCGAAGGAGCTGAGGGTAGGCAGGTGGGGACTGGGTCGGGGGAGCTCATATGGGAGAAGGGGACTGGATCGGGGGGCTCAGATGGGAGAAGGGGGCTGGAGCTGGAACTGGGGTCTGAGAAGGGGGCAGGAGGCAGAATGGGGCCATGCCTGGGGCAGGGACAGGTGAGAGAATGCGTCTGGAGCTGAAATGTAGGGCCCTAATGCAAGGCAGGTGGATGAAGGGGACTGGAACTGTGGGCTGAAAAGGATGGTAGGTGGGATAAGGGGGCTAGTACTGGAACTGGGAGCTGAAAAAGGGACAGGGAGAAGTGGCTGGGGCTGAAACTGGGGACTGGTGGGATAATGGGGCTGGAACTGGGGGCTGAAAAGGGGGGCAGGTGGGAGACATGGGCTGGAGGCTGGAAGTAGGGGCAGGTGGGATAATGGTGCTGGAACTGAGGGCTGAAAAGAGGGGGCAGAGAGAGAGAGAGCGAGGGGGGGGGGACAGATCCTGGATGGAAGGAGGAGAGAGAAGGAGGGCAAATGGTGGATTGAAGGGGCTGAAAGAAAGGGCAGACAGTGGATGGAAGGGGGGGAGAGAGGGCAGGCAGGGGCAGATGGTGGATGGAAGAGAGAGAGAAAGGGCAGACTGTGGATGGAAGGGAAAGAAAGGGCAGACTGTGGATGGAAGGGGGAGAGAGAGGGCAGACAGAGGCAGATGGCGGATGGAAGGGAGAGAGAGAGGGCAGACAGTGGATGGAAGGGGCAGGGAGGGAGAGAGAGGTCAGACAGTGGATGGAGGGGACAGGAGAGAGAGGGCAGACAGTGGATGGCATGGGCAGGGAGAGAGAGAAGGCAGACACTGGATGGCAGGGAGAGAATGAAGACAGATGCTGGATGGAAGGAAGACAGTGAAAAGAAGATGTGGAAAGCAAAAAACAGAGGCAACAAACTGTAAATAAAATATTTTTTTCTTTTTTTGCTTTTGGATAAAGTAGTATTGTAGCTGTGTTAATGTTTACAAATAGAACATGGAAAAAGGTAATCTTTTTATTGGACTAATTTTAATACATTTTGACTAACTTTCAGAGACCAAAATCCCCTTCCTCAGGTCAGGCTAAGATACTGTAATAGCATTATACTGGACTGACCTGAGGAAAGAGGTTTTGGCCTCTGAAAGCTAAATGTATTAGTCCAATAAAATGGTATTATTTTATTTCTATTTGTA
Organism: Microcaecilia unicolor; assembly: GCF_901765095.1. Lineage (NCBI taxonomy): Eukaryota > Metazoa > Chordata > Amphibia > Gymnophiona > Siphonopidae > Microcaecilia > Microcaecilia unicolor. Next base: position 101,143,244 of record NC_044031.1, read on the forward strand.
AAATGGTGATTGGTATTTGTTAGTTTTTTCAAATTTACATCTGCTGTCTTTATGTTTTGCACAGTACAAGGGGACATTTTCTGTTTCTGTGGTGTGTTGCATTGTATGCAGAATGTGGCATCTTATTTATTTATTTATTTATTTATTGCATTTGTACCCCGCGCTTTCCCGCTCATGGCAGGTTCAACGCGGCATACATAGTAGTTAGGATTTCAGTGAATTACAGAGAGAAGTACAATCTGTAGCAGAGTTGTCTTAGCGTAGCAGTATAGAAGTAGTTATTTGTTATAGCAAGAGAGGGGGTAGTATAGGTGGGAGAGTTAGGGAGGGGGTGGGTGAGTTGTTTTAGTCAGGAGATTTGGTTTGAGAGAATGGGGGGGGAGGAGAAGTAGGAGGATTGGTGGGAGAGTGTGGGAGGGGGTCTAGTTCCTTGTCATTATCGCTTGGCTGGTTGTTATGTGGATGGGTACATAGTTTAGGTTGGATCATTTGGGGGTTCAGTTTAATTTTTGTCTAAATAGAAAGTTTATGATTACTTATTCTATAGTGGATTTGGGTGAATCTGTGTCTGTGAAAAAGACATGGCTTTCAGTTGGCATTGACTGTGCAGGATCGATAAGCTGTACTATTCTGGCTGGTTTCGTTTTACAATAGGTGAATTGATGTTCTAGTGCTCACTGCAGTGTTTAAGATGCTTTCCTTTTCCTTGTGTGACTTGTAAAAATTACTGCTTATGGTATGGTAGAATTGTTGTATAGGTCCTGAGTGTTTTGTAAGCCTAGTACTGAATTTTGGAAGGGGGGGGTGTTAAAAAATGACCAGCCCTGGGTGTCAGATACCCTAGGTATGCCACTGCATTGCTTTGATTTTATTGTGAAAGAAAGTTAAGCAAGTATCCAATAAATTAAACCAAACTACTAAACTAAAAGGGCCACAGTACTTGAAGAACACAACCAAGGTCGCTAAGGTCCTCTCAAGGAATATCCCTAACCACACCTTCTCACATGAACCTGTGAGACCTAACCTACTCACCACTCTGATCTCCGCTACTGACCAGAATCATCACACTGAATACTAGTAACACATACCGGCCACTGTTAGAGGCAGGATGCTGGGTTTGATGAAACTTGGTCTAACTCAACATGGCTTTTCTTATGTTCTGATTAAGTTCATGCATATTTTGTAAAATCTGTAATGTCAGCTTATTGCTTATGTGTTAACCAATACTAATGCAATGTTTCTAAAACAGGTCATCGGATACTTTTTGTTATGTACTGTATTCAATTTGTGCATTCTGTATTTTATCAATAGGCATCATCACCAAAAAGTTAAAATAAAATGAAATATATATGAAATTTATATAAATCTCTCTTTCTATCTCTATCTCCAGGGTAGGGTACTTCCGATTAAGGTCTATAGATTCCCAATGTGTTTAACAATTTAATGAGTTAATTGAGGTGTATTTAAGCCAACAAAGTGACATAAACAGGCTTTAATGGCTGTTTCATGTTATTTGTTACACCTTGCGTGGTTTTATTATTCCACACCAATGCACAACACTCCAACTAAATCATTCAACCAGTTCCTGAAGACTTGTCCTTATAACAAGATTACTTTTTTATCACCTTGTTTTCTTTGCACTACTGTTTAATAAACAGCAGGCAAGCTGGTAGAAGTGGTAAAGGAAGAAATGAATGCACAATTCCTCCCACAGGGCATCTCTGTGTTCAGCTGAATTTAACCACCTGCTGTCCTTAGCAAATGAAACCCAGGGAGATAATGAAAAGATTGCCATTTTGCCGCTAATAGTACTGAAGAGGGAAAGGAAGTGTTAAAACATTTGGCTCATGATAAGTGTTGACCTGCTTAAGGTGATAATACTGAACAATGCCATGCAGTCTACTCCCTTCCACTCCTCCCCCCCCCCCCCCCCCCCCCCACAAGTCCTCCTACAAAATTTCAAATATTCCATGATCAGCCAGGCATGTCATAAAGATAATATTTCTTGTAGCATTTCAAGGTTTCAAATATTAAAGCTTCATTTTCATGTAAGCTAATCAGTAGCCTGTGATGCTCCATCCATAATAGAGTGATCACAGGAACAAAATCACTGAAGTAAAATATTAAAAAGGAGGTAGAGTATACCAAATGTTACACATAGCTTTGAAGCAAACGGTCGAAAGGAACTCAGAACTGGTACCATACAGAAAATGTGCGCAGTTGCTCCTAGAAACAGGAAAACTAAACAAAACACTGAGGGGGTCTTTTACTAAAGCTTAGCTCCAGTTATCTGCAGCAGGGACCATAGGAATAAATTGGGCCCTGCTGCAGATAACTGGAGCTAAGCTTTAGTAAAAGACCCCCTGATTTCTTTTTCCAGGAGCAAGTAAACTTACCAAATGTGAGAGACAGAGTTCCATGGGTATGATTTCTCTTTTTCAGTTAATAGCAGTGATATGAGTCAGTCTTCTTGTTTATAATCATTGACATGGAGCAATCAAATCTAAAAATACAGGCCTGAATCCAAGGACTTGAGTTGGCAGCTCTGTGAGAAATGTCACACCAGATTTTGAGACCCCCCCTAAACAAAATGATCCTCTCTATTGAGATCTACTTTCCTGTAGCTTTATGACTGTCAATCCTGTTTTTCGTCATTTAACAGCAATGTGATGCTTTTTTCATGATACCAAGAAGTGCTGTCATTCCCTGATATCCTGTGCAACCATGGAAGAGGGAACTTATCCTGTGGATTAGTTTATTATGGAGCACAGGAGCCTGTGGCAGCAGTGAATGGCAGATGCAGGTGCAAGGAGACACTGACAGACTGGATCAATGTGAATGGCAGGGTAATGACCAGGAACTGCTAAATTTCTACAAAGGAAAAAAAACAGATATAAAAGTTAATAAATACATTTGTTTATTCATCAGGACAAATTAACCCATGAAAAAGTTCATGTATTAAGAGATTCACCTAAACAACTTATAGGGCCCTGTTTAATAAGGTGTGTTAACGTTTTTAGCATGCGCTAAACATTAGCGTGTGCTAATGCTAGAGACACCCATAAGAATATATGGGTGTCTCTAGCATCATTATGCGCTAATTTTTAGCGTGCACTAAAAACTCTAGCACGGCTACAGCACAGCTTAGTATTGTGTTCGGAGCATAACAAAAGTACAGTGCTCAAATGTCCGTGTAAAACACAATTAGAAAATTGAGGTTGACTTGGATATAGGCAAATTAAATCCTAGTAATATTAATAGCTTGATAGAGTGCCAATAAAGTACACATTAAAACTGCATTATAAAACATTCATAGAGCAAAATATGAGGTCAGCAAAATATAAATGATACACCATAATAGAACATTCACATGACATAGATATGATTTTTTTTTTTGTTACATTTGTACCCTGCACTTTCCCACTCATGGCAGGCTCAATGTGGCTTACATGGGGCAATGGAGGATTAAGTGACTTGCCCAGAGTCACAAGGTGCTGACTGTGCCTGAAGTGGGAATTGAACTCAGTTCCTCAGGACCAAGGTCCACCACTAGGCCACTTCTCCACTCTATTTAAAGCCCACCAGATAGAAAAAATGTGGGGACTTACAATCAGTCCATATTCATAATCATGTCCCAAACATTAATATTTGCAGCAGGATTTAAAAAGAGCTAAACAGAAAAAAATACAAGGAAAATAAATTTACCATGAAATTCTCAAAAGTCTCTCACTAGAGCTGGAAAAAAGCAAACCAAAGTATCTGTAACCTCAAACATATGGTTATCTCTAAAAACCTACCAGTCAGCTGGAGGAAGGAGAATTAGCTTCCTAATCAACAATCAGATTAGCTTTAGCAGAGGGAGTATCCACAAACTCTTGCAGTTGCTTTGCTCACAGGATACACCTGATTCTGTTGATACTTAATACAACTTTGTCAGGACTCTTCAGAAAATAGGACATTCCCAAGGGGCCCTTTTACTAAGCAGTGGTAAAAAGTGGCCTGGGCCATTTTTTATCACGGTGGGAAAAAGACCTTTTTTAAAAACAAAATGGGGCAGTAAATGGCCATGTGCTAATATTAAAATTAGCATGCGGCTATTTACTGCCTGAGCCCTTACCGCCATCTGTTTAGAAGGTGGTAAGGGCTCATGCACTACTTGTGTGGTAATCGGGCAGAGTGCGGCAATGTGGAACAACCGCCGGGTGCCCGTGCTACCCCAGCGGTAGGGCTGATTGGCACATGCTACCCACACGGTAGCCCTACCATGGCTTAGTAAAAGGGTCCGTAAGAAAATAGCTAAGTCCTCTCTAAACAGTCTAAAGATCTATCTACCCCCTCCCCCCTACACACACACACTCCACCACCACCACCACCGCCACCATCATTCCATCTTCCCCTTTGGAATATCATTGGAATGTTTTATGATGAATTTATGCTCTCTAGTTTTACCATCTTTTGCTCATTCTGTCCTGACTGGAGGAGGGGCGTGTTAAATCTCAAAAGCCATGGATTATGTGGCTGGGACACAGTTTTGAGTGCAAGTTCTCTGCATTCATTAATATTTGGAGTTCCCTTATGCAGAGTATTTTTGCTTGAAATATGAATTCATGTCAGAATGATCTTCCACTGTTTGTTATTAGCAATTATTGAAACTGGACTTCTTCAAGATTATTACCAATACCATCTTAGCAGTACTACAAAGAAGAAACTAAGGAGCCCTTTTACTAAGCCACATAGGCGCGTGTGCGCGTTCTACATGCGCCAATTTGGAGTTACCGCGTGGCCCGAGTGGTAATTTAGTTTTTTACATGTGTCTGCCAAGCATGCCAGCAATTAATTTTTATTTTCCTGCTCACGGCAGAAACCGGGCGGTAATCGCCATTCTACACATGTAGATGATTACCGCACAGTTACCATGTGACATCTTACTGCTAAGTCAATGGCTGGCTGTAAGGTCTCAGACCCAAAATGGACGCGTGGCAATTTTCATTTTGCTGCACGTCCATTAGTGGCAAAAAAATTTTAAAGGCCTTTTTTACAGGCACGCTGAAAAATGGATCTGCACACATCCAAAACACGCGCCTACACTAGCGCAGCCCATTTTTCAGCGCACCTTATTAACAGGATCCCTAAGTTGATGAGATAGAAATAGATATAAATATAGATATAAAAGAATGAGAACTTTTATCATTGTGAGGACCAATAATTAGATCCTTTGGTGGAGTTAATTTTGGTGAAGTCTATTTAGAGTTAGATTTATTATAATTTATAATCTGCCTTAAACCAAGTCAGAGTACATCATGACTTGTATCCCACTACCACCTTTCATTTCACAATCATCAAGAAAGCTAGAACAATCCTCTGAGAATTACATAAACCAGTTTAAAAAGCAGCATAAGACTCGAAACATATTTCTTAAATAAAAATATTTTTACCTTCCTTCTAAATAAGAGGGTTGAGAAAATGAAAATATTCTAGCAATGTCTCCCCACAATCTAACAGCTTGAACAGCCAGAGAATTCTCAAAAATCAATAGTCTCTTTTTTTCCCTTGACAGAAGGAAAGGTGAAAAATTAGCATTATCACATTGCCTAGTTCTAAAAAAAGCAACAAATGAAAAATGAGGAGAAGGGTAGTTGGAAACCAAACCATGTAATATTTTAAAAAGGACAATAATTCTCAAAACTCTTTCAAAATTACAAACTAACAATACTTTCAATATCAAACATACTCCATGGAGTACAAAAATACCCAAAGGGGAAAAAGCCTCAGAACCCTTTCCTCCACTTCCGTATTACAGAATAAAACTTCAGGTAGGAATATATAGGTTAAGGTTGCATTACAGGCATAAAAAAAACCTTTGAGAATAATTCTGTTAAAGATACAATCGAACCAAATATAAATTTTCAAACTTTACTCAAGCTGCTTCAAACACACACCGACAATGGCCAAAGTTTTGCCAATAGAGCTGTGTCAAGGTGCTACAAGTGTCTCAGGTTTGAATGACTTTTGTTTTCTGAAAGCTAATTGAAGAATTCTGGCTTCAATTGTAGAGAGGTGTGGTAGCCCTGTTAGTCCACTCTTCAATTGATGGCTTCAATTGGTAACCAGTGAAGTCTGACATAAAATGAGAAAATGCTGTCATATTTAGATGGCCCAAAAATTAACCGTATAGCAGTGTTTTGCAATCTATTAAAGAAATACAGTCTAAGGTAGCCCTGTTAGTCCACTCTTCAATTGATGGCTTCAATTGGTAACCAGTGAAGTCTGACATAAAATGAGGAAATGCTGTCATATTTAGATAGCCCAAAAATTAACCGTATAGCAGTGTTTTGCAATCTATTAAAGAAATACAGTCTAACTTTATTTATTTTTATTGAAGTATGCATTCTTGTACCCCACTATTATCCAAAAACAAGTTTCGTTTCTAAGTGGCTTACAATTCACATTTTGGTTGTAAGCCACTTTGAACCGAAACTTGTTTTTGGATGATAGTGGGATACACGAATACATAAATAAATTAAAATAAGTAAAGTCAGGCTGTATTTCTTTAATAGATTACAAAACACTGCTATACAGTTAATTTTTGGGCCATCTAAATATGACAGTGTTTCCTCTGAGATGAGTTAATTTGCATTAATATCACCTGAGCCCTTGGAAAGGCTTGGCAGTCAATTACTAAGTCTGACAGTCAGTTTAAGTAAGATTTCACACATATTTGAAAAGCTTTTAACACTTTCTATTTAAAAACATGTAATAAGAGCAGCTATTGCTGCTGGTAAGTGCCTTAGGGTAGGGTGAAAACTATTCCTAGATTATTTCTCCACCTGTTCACATGAATAAGACAGGCCGGTTTATGGCAGGCGCTTTGCCAGCCTAGACTGCTGTCAGTATTGTTTAGGATTTACCCCATTTTATTCTCACCTTGGCTGCTGTTGCAAGACAGCCCACTGCCTATTTAATAAGAACAGTTATGTCCTGCTGTGCAAAGAGAAATCTCAGAAACAATCCCACAACCTTAATAGGTCCAGTGCTTTTCAGCTTTGTGCCATCTTCATGATTATCTTTCCAACTGCACCTCTTCCCGAGCTTTTGATATTAAGGAGCCTTTTTACTAAGTCACATTAGAATATGGGCATGGTGCATTTTAACACAGGACTTTCCTGTCCGCCAAGTCCATGTCTAAAGTGGCAGTACTGTAGGTCATTTTTTAATTATTTGTTTTCAGATCGTGCACTAATGTTTACATTTTCATACATTACCTGAAAAAGGTTAATGCAGGATCACTTGCTGCCTCCTATTTAGGAGGCATTAAGGTTCCCTTTTACCAAATGGTGGTAAAAGGGGCCCTGTGGTGGCAGTAGTACACGGGTTTGATGCATGCGAAGGCCCCCTTTTACCACCACTGGTAAAAGGCTTTTTTTTCTTTTACGGAAGGAAAGGGTTGTGCAGTAAGTTACATCCAGAAGTAGAGGTGGGCCAAGAAGACTCTTGGGGATGGATGGGTAGTATATGAATCTTTATGGAGCACCACTCGTATATTGGACCCAACACAGAGCCATGTTTCAACAGAACACATCCATCTGCCTCAGGGGTCACACACTTAGAGGGTATGTTTACTAAGGTGTGTTAGCATTTCTAACGTGCCTTTAAAGTTAAGGCACGTTAAACGCTAACACGCATATACATTTCTATGGGCGTGTTAACGTTAACACGCGTAAACCATTTATGTGAGTTAAAAATGCTAATGCGCCTATAGTGCACCTTAGTAAACATAGGCGTTAATATACTATAAGATGAATTGATAATGAGTCAGTGCAAGATGGAAACAATGGAATAGCAAAAGTGATGTAATGCTATAGTGCAGTGATGGGCAACCTTTTGAGCTTGATGTGTCAAAATTCGCCAAAAAACCGAGCATAACTCAGGTGGTGTGTCACTTCGAGAAAAATCACTGCTACTAGGACCGCCCCCGGGCCCCCCCCTACCCGAGATCACTGCCCCCTACCCGAGATCGCTGCCCACCCAAGGTCGCTGGGCCCTCCCCCCCCTCCACCCGCTACCGGGCCCAGAACTAACCTTAAAGCCTCCTTTCACGTCGCAGCAAGCAGCAGCAGGGCAGACCTCTCCTCCTTCCTTCTGTGCTCCGCCCTCGCGGACGTTACGTCAGGCGAGGGCGGGACACGGATGGAAGGAGTGGCCTGCCCTGCTGCTGCTTGCTGCGACGTGAAAGGAGGCTTTAAGGTTAGTTTCCGGGAGCGAGGAGGGAGGGCGGACCCAGTGCATTTTTTGTAGAAAAAAAGGTGCCGGTACTCATTATGGGTGGGGTCACCACATATGGCTCCACCCCTATGATAGCCATACCCACATTAGCCACACCCCTTATATCAGCCATGGCGCATATAAACAGACATCATTGAAAATATACTAGTATAGGAGAAAAACAATAACTTGTGATTTTTTTTCATTATAAATCATTTCTGTAAGATGTTACAGCTCCAGTATACCCAGTGCAAAATAAGACAACAGATGTAAATTCTGAAATTGGACAAATTCCAAACACTAAAATGAAAATAAAATAATTTTTTTCTACCTTTGTTGTCTGGTGACTGTTTTCTATCCATGCTGGTCCAAGTGTCTGATTCTGCTGCTCTCTATCTGTTCTCTTAACTCCGTTTCCAGGGCTTTCTTTCCATTTATTTCTTTACTTTCCTCCTTTCTTCTTCCATGTCCAGCATTTCTCCTCTCTCCCCGCCAACCCCTCCATCCATCCATGTCCAGCAATTCTCCTCTATCTCCTGCTCTGCTCTCCTCTCCATCCATTTCCAGCATTTCTCCTTCCTCTCCTGCCATCCCATCCATGTGCATCTCCTTCCTATCTTCCCTCCCCTCCATCCATGTCCAGCATGTCTCCTCTCCCCTCCCATGTCCAGTGATTCTCCTCTCTCCCCTGCCCTCCTCTCCTATCCAAGTCCAGCAATTCTCTCTTCCCTGCCTTCCCCTTCCATCCATGTCCAGCAATTCTCCATTCTCCTCTCTCCTCTGCCCTACTATCCCATCCCCTCCATATCCAGCGATTCTCTTTTGCCCCCTATCCTCCCCCTCCCTTCAATGTCCAGTGACTCGCCCCAGCCTCCACCTGCCCCTGAGATCATTCAAACCCCAGCCCCACTTGCCCAGCCCCCCAGCCCCACTTGCCCATACACACATACTCCCAGCCCTACTTGCCCACACACAAACCACCAGCCCTACTTGCCCACACACACACACACACCCCAGCCCCACTTGCCCCCCCACACACACACACCCCCAGCCCTACTTGCCCACACACACACATCCTCAGCCCCACTTGCCCACACACACAGACCCCAGCCCTACTTGCCCACACACACACCCCAGCCCCAATTGGCCACACACACCCCCCACAGCCTCAATTGGCCACACAACCCCCCAGCCCCACTTGCCCACACACACACACACACCCAGCCCTACTTGCCCACACACACCCCCCAGCCCCAATTGGCCACACACCCCCCAGCCCCACTTGCTCACCCTCCCCTGCTCACTCCCTGCTGTTTGCACCGACCCCTGCCTCGTAAAACTTATTTTTTCGCGAACCGGCAGACTGAAAAAATAAAACAAACAGCTGACAGGCTTGCCTCCTTCGATCGCGTCGGCCGCTTCCTTTCCCTGCATTCTGAGCGCGTCCCGCCCTCCTCTGATGTCATTTCCTTTCCTCGAGGGCGGGACACGCTGAGAATGCAGGGAAAGGAAGCGGCCGACACGATCGAAGGAGGCAAGCCTGTCAGCTGTTTATTTCTTCAGTCTGCCGGTTCGCGAAAAAATAAGTTTTACGAGGCAGGGGTCGGTGCAAACAGCAGGGAGCGAGCAGGGGAGCACTGGGCGGACCACACTGCGGCGCCGCCGCGTGTCATCGAAAATGACTACGCGTGTCAGTGCTGACACGCGTGTCATAGGTTCGCCATCAGGGCTATAGTGTCTACCAAGACGCCGTCAAACCTGCCAAACTAGAAAACGTTTTCTATTTTGGCTGGTTTGACAGCTGCAAGAGTCTTCTTGATCCACCCCTACTTCTGGATGTGGCTGTTCTGTGTGCAGGGGTTCCTTTACCTTTTTGGTTCTTTTTTTTTGTGAAGTAAGTTAAACACTTGCCATGAGGCCATTTCCTGGAAGAGCCCTTACTGTCTCCTATTTAGGAGGTGGTAAGGGCTCCAGCAACAGCCCAGTGGTAACCGGGCAGCATGTGGCGCTGCCTGATTACTGCTGGTCATGCCCCTGGCGCTAGAAAATTTAAAAATATTATCTAGCACTGGAATCGGTGCACAGTAGGGCTAAATCACCACACACCAAACCAAAGCAAACCACCCAAAGGCGGAGGTGCGCTAGTTCCCTACGTCAGAAGGATACGGAAGCAAAAGTAAGGAGAGTAGGCTCTTCTCAAACACCGGAGGAGACGTAATAATGGAAACAGAGTCTTTAGTGCAAGAAAACATAAACAACTCAACACAGCAGCCGTGTTTCTGCGCCCAAGCGCCTTCCTCAGGAATCTTATGATGTATGGCTGATTATAAAAAGAGATATCTTTATTAAATCAATACACACAAAAGGTATCAATCTAACCCGAAGTTAGACAGGAAATCTCACCGGACTACCAAAATAGCTTAAGCATTGAAGCTATTTTGGTAGTCCAGTGAGACCAACTATCTGCTCCCTCGATCCCTGCCCATCAAAGATAGTGCAGCAGGCAAGTATGGGCCTTATAGAAGGCGCCATAAAAATTGTGACCACCTCTCTTTCTAATTGGCAATTACCAACAGCATTAAAAAGGGCAGAGGTTCGCCCTCTGCTGAAGAAAAACAGCCTTGACCAGGACAAACTTGAAAGTTACTGGCCAGTATCCAACATCCCATTTCTAGGGAAACTCATAGAACAAACAGTCTGTGTTCAACTTAATGAATGGCTAGAAAAGAGTAACTGGCTAGATCAGACCCGGTTATGGAACAGAAACGGTCCTCATATCCCTGCTAGATGATCTTCACAGAAACCGAGACAAGGGATTTGCCTCGATGTTAGTACTGCTAGATTTCTCTGCAGCTTTTGACACTGTGGATCATGATATCTTGCTAGCACGACTGATAGAAACAGGTATCAATGGAACAGTACTTGCCTGGTTCAGATCCTATCAATCAGAAAGGCAACAATCCATAATGTTTAGCAGCAACTCATCACCACCATGGACACTGACCTGCGGGGTACCACAAGGATCGATACTTTCACCTATTCTGTTCAATATCTACCTCAAGGCACTAGCTGAGCTGATTCGGTCAATGGACACTCAGTTCTACATCTATGTGGATGATGTGCAGCTACTCATACCCATTGAACCTGACTTACCTTCAGCCTTGAATAAACTGATTACTTGTCTAACGTCAATTCAAGAATGGGCTAAACACAACAAACTTTGCCTGAACCCAAGTAAAACCAAGCTTCTCTGGGTCCCTAACACAAGTGTATACATACCTGACATCAAAATCCCTTTTGGGAAGTATGAACTCCCCCTCAAATCACAAGTCAGGAACCTTGGAATACAGTTAGATTCAACACTTACTCTGATTCCCCAAATCCAAGCAACCTTCAAGAGCTGTTCTACTATTTGCGAAGGTAAATCTTATCCCAGTTGTGCATGCATGGTAACATCAAGACTGGATTACTGCAATGCACTATACAATGGTCTGACTACAAATGGCCTGCACCAGCTCCAGTTGATTCAGAATGCAGCAGCAAGACTCATATAAGGTTGCAGGCAACATGCCCACTGTTACAACTTTGCCTTACCCTTCACTACCAATTATAATGTTCTATTACGTATTGTGTAGTCATTGCAAGTAGTATACCACGTCATACTTTGTATTGTTACTTGAATATTTTTACTGCTTTAATTGCCTATTGCTCATGTTTGAGCTATTTTTACTGTACACCGCCTTGAGTGAATTCCTTCAAAAAGGCGGTAAATAAATCTTAATAAATTAATTAATTAAATAAATAATATGTATAACATAATTGGCTTCACAAGTTAATTAGCATTGATAACAGCACTTTACAAGTAATAATGAGCATTAATTAACAATACTTAGAATTTACACGCACAACTCGTGTATTCTATAACATAGTGCGCCTAACTTCTAATGTGCACAGGCAAAAAGGGGCGTGGTTTTGGGCAGGGAAATGGGCATTTTGTGGGCATTCCAAAATTTATGCACATGGTTATAGAATATGACTCAATATGCCTAAATCTACATGCCAGGATTTACACCATGTTTTCATTGGTATAAATGGATGCGTGTAGTTTTAGACGCTGGGATATCATAATAACATACATAGTAGATGATGGCAGAAAAGACCTGCATGGTCCATCCAGTCTGCCCAACAAGATAAACTCATATGTGCTACTTTTTGTGTATACCTTACCTTGATTTGTATCTGCCATTTTCAGGGCACAGACCGTAGAAGTCTGCCCAGCACTAGCCCCGCCTCCCACCACCGGCTCTGCCACCCAATCTCCGCTAATCTTCTGAGGATCCATTCCTTCTGAACAGGATTCCTTTATGTTTATCCCACGCATTTTTGAATTCTGTTACCGTTTTCATCTCCACCACCTCCCGCGGGAGGGCATTCCAAGTATCCACCACTCTCTCTGTGAAAAAATACTTTCTGACATTTTTCTTGAGTCTGCCCCCCTTCAATCTCATTTCATGTCCTCTAGTTCTACCGCCTTCCCATCTCCAGAAAAGGTTTGTTTGTGGATTAATACCTTTCAAATATTTGAATGTCTGTATCATATCACCCCTGTTTCTCCTTTCCTCCAGGGTATACATGTTCAGGTCAGCAAGTCTATCCTCATACGTCTTATAACGCAAATCCCATACAATTCTTGTAGCTTTTCTTTGCACCGCTTCAATTCTTTTTTACATCCTTAGCAAGATACGGCCTCCAAAACTGAACATAATACTCCAGGTGGGGCCTCACCAACGACCTAAATCTAGTTGCCGCTTATAGAATACGCTTAAGCAGAAATGTTTTCTGTGCAGATTTTTTAGGTGCCATATATAGAATCCTCTCCCCCAACCCCCACTTTGTGTAAGCCTTTTTTTGTGCCCTTTATATGGTTTAGTAAAAGGGATCTTAAGCTCAATAATCATGACTGATGACCTCACCACCATTCTTACCTGTAAAAACACATAACTGGATCTCATACTTTAAAATATTAAAACTTTCACATATACCTATAGATATATATATATAAAATACAGAAATGTCTCAGAAATTATGTTAAATGTCTGATCAATGTGTCACCTGTGATTTTTGGTGATAGGTTGCAATAAAAACAAGAAATACATAGATTTATAAATTAAAAGAAATCCATGCTACACTGGCAGAAAGCAATCACTGAAATGTCAGCTGGCCAGAACTAAAATATTTCTTTTTGTTAATCACCAACCAAAAACTTTTTTTTTTGTTATCTACTACAGTAACACAAATTTCCTCCATTGCCAGAGATTTTCAAGAAGTAACGCAAAACCCAACAATAAAAATTAGACTCCTCAAAGGTGCTCCTGGGGGAATTCTGTGCAAAAAAAAAATGGAAAATTCTGTACAGGATATTTGAAAATTTGCTAAATTCTGCAGCCCTTAATTGTTCAAGAGTAAAATGTTATAATGTAATACAGTAAAATATTACTCAAAGATGCATAATTTTAAAAACATTTGCAGAATTTCCCAGCATTAATTCTGGTCCACCACCTTGGCTCGACTCTCCCTAGCTCTTTCCCCACTTTGTCAAACTCCATGCCTGTTTCCCCCCCCCCCCCCCCCCCCCCCCCCCCGCTCTCCCTATTGTTACTACCTCTGCCATCTTTCTTCCTCCCAGCCTTCTGCCTCAAAAGAATAGCCATACTGGGTCAAATCAAAGCTTTGGTTCGATATGACGATTTTGGAGATCACTTTCGTCAAAGCTTGCTGTTTGAGTATCTATAGTCAGTGAGTTAGGTCTTATATTCCAGCTATCCATTTTGAGAGTTTTGACAACCCCTGATGCAGGCATTACTGTTGCTGAAATTTGGCTGAGTCAGGTATTGTGCTCGAGTTGTGTTATGGAATAAAGCCTACTTGATTTTTGAAAGCAGTCTTGTGGTACTACCACTAGAGGTCAAACTGCTAAATAAGACTGTGTGCTCGTTATTTGGTAGTTTGACCCCAACTACTATGGGTTAACTGGTGCCGTTTTGAACCTAAGGGGCAGAAGTGACTGGAGATTGCTCCTGTGTCCCCCTACTAAATGGGGGGGGGGGGAGGCTATTCAGAGGTTCTACACAGCACTTACTGTACCTTCAGCCCCTTTAACATAGCCCTACAATAGCATTGGGCTAAGTGTTAACCGCCTAATGCTCCCATGGAGGAAAATTAATGCCAGCTCAAACTTCCATGAATAACACAGCTTGTGAAATTTGCCACTGGATGTGTTATTCAATTTGCATAATAATGAGCTGCTTTGCATGTATTTGGATGGCTTGTATCTCATTATTATGTATCATATGTTGCTGTATCCCAACCCAGTCCTCAGGACACACCAAGTCAGTCTGGTATTCAAGATTCCTACAATGAATATGCATGAGATAGATTTGCAAAAAATGGAGCCAATGGATGCAAATTTATCTCATGCATATTCATTCTGGATATCTTGAAAGCCAGACTGACTTGGTGTGTCCTGAGGACTGACTGGGTTGAGAACCCCTGCTGTAAGCTAATATGTATTAAAGAAAAATAATACAGAATTTTGCACTTTAAATGAAAAAATCCTGCATTATCGCCTTAACACCGGTTTAGTAGCTATCCCTTTGACTGGGTTAGGATGTGGATGAGTGGGAAATGAGAAAGGTAAATGATAAATGGAGTTAATTCTGAGTGAAGGAGCATTAGTAGTGGTGTACAACAGGGATCGGCCTTGGTCCAGTTCTTTTCCACATTTTTGTAGGCAATATTGCAGAAGGGCTAATGGGAAAAAATGTACCTGTCTGCTGATGATACCAAGGTTTGCAACAAGATAGACACCCTGGAAAATATGGATAATAGTAGGAAAGATCTAGAGAAGCTTGAAGACTGGTCTACAGCATGGCAGCTTAGCTTTGATGCTAAAATAAATAAATAATGACAGAGGCCAAAGAGGTAAATAAGGTGACATAAAAAGTCAGAAGAATGCTTGGGTGTATAGGGAAAGGAATGACCAGTATGGAAAAAGGTTGCGATAGTGCCGGATGGAGGCAGTCCAGAGGGTGGCTGCTAAAATAGTCAGTAGTCAAAAGCATATGGGCACAGACTTAAAAATCTAACTATGTATTCTTTGAAGGATGGCTGGGATATGAGAAATAGGATACATTTAAATGCATCCAAGGTATAAGTAAATAGTGTACTGGTCTCAGTCAATTAAAAGGAAGTTGTATAACAGCACTTAGAGGGTCTTTTACTAAGATGTGGTCATCTTTTTGGCGTGACCTAAATGTTAGAGATGCCAATGCGTTCCTATGGACGTCTCTAATGTTAGCGCACCCACAATTTTAGCGCACTAGAACCGTAAGAGTGCCTTAGTAAAAGATGCTCTAATTGAATTTCCTGTGGCTGGCATCCCATTGTCATGGCCACATAAAGTATATGACCCCTGGAGGAGCAGGCTGATGATGTTTGTATGGACAGCTTAGCAGCCATTAAATCAAAAAAAGAAATCCTTCTTAGACAAAGATCCAAAAAAAAGAAAAGTAGTAGGGTAGGACAATGGAAATCCACAAGGAGCCCAAGGGAAGTCTCACAGTTCATAACAAGAGGCAATTGATAAAGCACCACAATTGAACAGACCCAACATGGAGCCATGGTTCGGTGAAGGTCAGCTGTCTCAAGGGTCACAAAATCTTATGGAGTGCTGTCAAATTGTTTGGTCATGTACTACCAAAACGGCTTTATATGCAATTCCAAATCTTATCCACCACAAGGCTGATGAAAAAATCTTTCAAAGGATGCCATAATTTAATCGTGATGTCATCACGTCGACTGCTAAGATAATTCATGGTGTGCTCGGTGCCCTATTGTGGCTGATAAGGTATTTTTGTAAATTAGTTTCAAATTTAAATGCTTACATTGTTTGTATAAATGTATGTAATTGTTTGTATTGTTTGTAAAGGGTCTCCTGAGGAAGTTATATGAAACACGGCCTGTTTAGAGACCTATATATCGTTTGATTGTAAGAGGAATGTGTGTAGACGCCTCAGATGGAGCTTCATTGACAGAAATGTTGAGTGAAGATTTGATTCCATCAACCATATACAACTAAGAACGCTGTTGTACTATCTCAAATGAATAATTTATACTACCAATAACAGAGGAGAGAAGAGAGATTGATTATTGGATTTACAACGTGGTTGAATCAAATCGAATATATCAACTGAATATTGGATGAATTTTGGAATATGACAACAAGTTTATTGATTTGCATCATCAACAGTTGACTTTCTAAGAACTGACAAAGGTGGATCGACCACCAGGTTTGGACCTTTTGGGTTATCAAAATCAATACAAAGTGTGTTATATGATCACCAATTTTTGTTCAGTTGATTTAGGAAATGTGGGGTTTCAATGTTAAACTCCTTCTGAGAGTATAGATGGTTAGTTTGAATGTACAATAAATATGGTTAAAATTACTAAATGCTTAAATTGTTATGTGTACAATATAAGATGAAAGTAATAGATTTAATCTATTGATGGTCCTATTCGATAGAGTTTTGATACGAGTGACCATTTTACATGATATTTAACCCTTGTAGTAGTAGTAACTTCATCTGGATTAGAGAAAACTAGGCATTCTGCATATTTTTACATAGCACCTTTTCTTTGGAATGCCCTGCCTTTGCCATTGAGATCTGAGAGCTCCTATAAGAAATTTATGAGCCCTTTTACTTAAGGGTTGCTGTATGTCAACCCAGAACTGCCACCGGCCCAATGCAGGTGCCGATGGTAGTTCCACCTCCAGCATGTGCCATTTCTAGCACCAGTAGAAATATTTAAAATATATTTCCACAGGAGGTTACCCAGCAGTAATCAGGATGCGGTAAATGCTCCCCCCTGAAATGGCTGCACAGCAAATGCAAACTTATCGCATGACCCTTTCTTTTTTCGGCCTTTTACCCACTGGGGTAAAAGAGGCCCTGGCACATGGCAAAAATGGCCACCGCCACTAGCAAAGTTCTCCTTTTACTGCAGCTTAGTAAAAGGGCCCCTTCGGCCCTGCTCAACACCTATTTGTTTTCCCAGGTTTTCTAGGACTCTGGCTAGATTAGCTATCCTGTATACAGTACAGTACCTAAACCTACTGCCATATCTCTTTTATCCCCCCCCCCCCCCCCTCCATCCCTGTTGCCCTCTCCTCCTATGCTAGGCTCTCCTTTGATTGATGGTGTTCTGTTTCTTGCTTTTATTTAACATTCTACACTGTTTTGACTCGTTGTGACAGGTAGTATATAAAATACCTAACAAACAAACAATAAGATATCCAAGTAAATGCATACTTAAGTATTGGTCAGTGAAACATATATTCTTTGAGCCATTACAGTTGACCACAAAATGAGAAGTTGACAGTTGAGAAGTCTTCCAGAGCAGTAGGAGTGATTTTGGACTCCTCCTTATCTTTTGAAATACAGATTAATAGTCTGTTTAGGAAAAAATTCACGATACTTTTCAAATCTTGCTGTATTATTTTTAAGATTTGGTATGGCCTAACATAATTTTTAAAAAAGTTTTCTTTTTAAGAAATATGTGACTCTAGATGTTTAAATAGACATGATTTTGTATTTAATTTATTAGTATTTTAAAAAGTGTCTGCAATACAATAACCCCAAAGAGGCTCTTCAAGTCTGCAGTGAACAACAAGGAGCAGAAAACAGAGCAGACCCAGAGTCCAGGAAAATCTTTATTAAAATAAACTCGCTGTGACCACATTTCTCCAAAAAGGCTGCATCAGAGGTTTACAAAACACTAATATAACAAGGGGTTAAAGCAATGCTTCCCCTAGCTAAACAAATGTGCATGCAAGACTGCAATGAGCAGATCCTGTATTCCACAGCACATACAATTTTAAAAGTATTCTCAGGCACCCTTCCCTTCCATTGTCATGCTGCAAACTGAAAGTAATGACAGTGTCTGATGTCAGAAATATAAAGCAGGAGCACCAATCAAAATAAACTAACAACAACTAGTCCAGCTCCTCATTGAGTCCCCTAGGAGACATTGTTTGAAGCTCTTAAAATGTAGGTATTAGACCACATATTTGTGATTTTTTTAAAGATATATTGTTTTTCTAGCTAGTTTTTTGCGCTTTACAGATAATGCTTCCCTGCCTCAGCTAAAGCGAAATGTATCGCTATGTCGGAGGCTTTTTCTGTGGCTGTTGCAACATTTTTGATTGAGGTAAGTCTCTTCCCTACATTTTTATAAGTCAAAAAAGTCAAAAACTCATTATGGACATTATTGTGAATCCTTGAAGTATTAGATATTGAAGATAATTAAAATTAAAAAATGTTTTAGACCGATGAGGAATGAAGGGATAACCTTTTGGATACAGTATATTGTAAACCATGTGTGAATAATTGTGTTTACTTTCTGATGGTTCATATTATATTATATTTAGAAATGCCTACTTTGTGTGACTGTGTTTGATCTTTGGGTAGTTTCTGTGGTTATAGTCTGTGAATTGACCACACTATGGGGTCCTTTTATAAAGGTGCACTGAAAAATGTCCTGCGGTTGTGTAGACATGTGTTTTGGGTGTGCACAAAATCATTTTTCAGCATACCTGTAAAAAATGCCTTTTTAAAATTTTTGCCGAAAATGGATGTGTGGCAAAATGAAAATTGCCGCACCTCCATTTTGGGTCTGAGACCTTACCACCAGCCATTGACCTAGCAGTAAAGTCTCACGCGGTAGCCGGGCAGTAATGACCTGCGCATGTCAAATGCCACTTATTTTTCACATGTGCGAATTGGACATGCACCAAAAATGAAATTACCACAAGAGCCACATGGTAGCTGGGCAGTAACTCCATTTTGGCACGCGTTGGGCATGCGTAGACGCTTAAGCGTCTTAGTAAAAGGACCCCTATATATCTTTTTAATTGTTGTAACAGAATAAGGCATTTGTAAAGTTGTAAGCCTCTTCAGACCTTTACAGGGAATAAGCAGGTTAGATGTGTCAGTTTAGACTAGATTAGATTAGATTAGACTGCATTTGTTAGTACTAAGAATAATTTAGATAGACCATCTTCTGATCCTGTATAACATGATCCTTAATATATATCCTGAGTTAATATATATCTTGAGTTAGTGAGTTGTATTTTTCCTTCTTGATCTATTCCTTGACACCGTCTGGATTGAGGGCTTGATATCCTATTAGTATAAGCAGTGGCGTAGGAAGGGGGGGGGGGGCGGGAGGGATGTCCAAATTTAAGGATTTGAACGTCTCTGATGGTATTTTCAAAATGAAAGATGGAAGTCCATCTTGTTTCGAAAATACGGGTTTCCCCGCCCCTATATTTCGTCGTTTTCCAAGGACGTCCAAATCGCAACTTGGACGTCCCTTTCAAAAATGTCCCTCCACGTGTCCTATAATTAGATTATAATTAAGGGCCCTGCTTACTAAACTGCGCTTTTTAGCACGTGCTATAAATTAGCACACATTAATGCTAGAGAGACCTATAGGAATATATGGATGTCTTTAGCATTAGTACGCCATAAAAAGGTAGCGCACCTACAGTGCAGCTTAGTAAACAGGACCCTAAGTATTTAACACTAGTAAAAGAAGCCCGTTTCAGAGCAAATGAAATGGGCGCTAGCAAGGTTTTCTTCGCCAACACCCCCCGTCCCTCCCTGGCCAACCCCTTCGTTGTTCTGGCATTGCTCCGCCCCCAACGTCATAACGTTTGATGCGAGGGCGGGGCCCGGAGCGATTTCCCCCCCCCCCCCCGCCTCCCTGCCTCCCTCCCTGCCAACCCCTTCGTTGTTCTGCCATTGCTCCGCCCTTGAGGGCGGAGCCCGGAGCGATTTCCCACCCCCCGCCTCCCTGCCTCCCTCCCTGCCAACCCCTTCGTTGTTGTGCCATTGCTCCGCCCTCGAGGGCGGGGCCCGGAGCGATTTTGGTGGCTTCACCACCACGACCCTTCGAACCTTTTTGAAGGAAGTCAGAGCTTGGCTTCACTGACGTCAGTGTCCTCAGAACGTTGAGGGTGAGTTTTATTATAGTAGATCATTTACGGGATTGGCACTTTTTACATTATTCCTGTATGCTTCTGCTGTGGTTAAGTATTAGAGCAAGAATCCATGCAACTCAGCATTCTTAGGTGCACTCCAGTTCTTGATTTCTCTTTGACTGTTTGAGCAATTTCCTTGTTATATTTTCTTTTAGTTCATGGAGTGATCCAGAAATATGAAATTTGTTCATTGTTAGATTTAGAAACATTTTCTTCATTTTCATGGTACTTAGGAGTCAATATCCCTATAGAATAGATGTTGATTTGTACTGAATTACAAGTTTTGTTTACAGTTTCACATCACCATCATAATGTTTATTTTTTTCTGACAATTCAACAGTCCTTTATTTAATATCTTTCTGAACTTCAGTTATGTCTTGGTTCCAATGTTGCGTCATTTTTTTTTCAGGTCTATTTTCAGTTGAACTTCAGGTTTTCACTAGAATTTTTCAACTTTAGTCTTCAAGACTTGATATTTTGTGATCTTTTCCAACTGTTTGTCTTCAACACAGCTGTATCCTGGTATTTCCACATCTATTATTATTACTATCATGGTTTGCACAGCCTGCCAGATACTTTTGACTGGGTTTGGCACTCTAAATAAATATTGAGTCTTTCCCAAGAACCTAGGATATTCAGAGATATTGGCACAGGATGTGGGCAGTTCTAAGCAGTGCAGCTTTATGTAGCTGACAGATAGTGATTTTGTCATTGCCCAGTGGGTTCAGATGTTGTTCCAGGTCTTTTGATATTGCTACAGGGACCACAACTACAGGTTGTTGTTATTATTATTATTTGGATTTAAGCCTTGTTTCCCATGTTTGATGTTTGTTAAAGCTTGAATATTAAAACATAGTAGCGTTAAAAAGGTACCGTTTCCATCCCACTATGCTGTTGTTTTCCTAAAGTACATTCTGGGAATTTAAAAATGTAAAACATTCTCACTTAGGGGCCCTTAAGCTTAGCATGTGTTACATTTTAAGAAATTACAACTCAAAGGTGGACAGCTTGTTCATTTAACTATTTGGTAATAGGAGGAAAGGTCTCAGACGTCACCAGGTTACTCTATCCCATACACAGTATAAGGATTAGAAAGAAATACCAGCATGACCATTGTAATCATTGACCAAAAAAACCCCTCCATCCACATTTTAATTTTTTTTTTTTTTTTTTTTTGCTTAATTCATTTTTCATTTTATGTAAATTCAAACAGGAGGTGACCATTTAATCCTTCAATATAGCATTCAATAGGCAGAGCAACAGCACTTATCTCTGACAAACTGAGCCCCGACAGGTACCCGTTTCGCTGCCGCTTCTTCAAAGGGTGTGAAGCAGTGGTCATGTGCAATACAACAGAACAACCTTCACTACCGCCACAACCAGATAGTTAAGTGAACAAGCTGGTCACCTTTCTGCTATATTTTCTATTTTTTGTGTCTGGACACATTTTGCCTGTTTTGTTGTTGTTGTTGTTGTTGTTGTTGTTGTTGTTGTTGTTGTTGTTAAGTATTCCTAAAATTTAAGAAGCCTGTTTTATACCTATGGGCTTCTTAGTATTTAGGGACCCTTTTACTAAACTGCAGTAAAAAGTGGTCATAGTGTGTCCTTAAGTGGGTCATTCCCACACACAAAGGCCATTTTTTTTTTCATTTCAAAATTTCAACATAACATTCAACCATACACTTGAAAAACAAATCAGAAAAAGACAGAAACAGAAAACCCACTTAATAGAGGAAATAAACATCATCCATTAATCCACAATACTGCTGGAGTCAAGCAGGAAGTATAAATCTAGAAAAAGAAATAAAGCCCTAACAACAAGGCAGAAAAAATCTATACAGTGACAGCCAGATTACTTGCTAACCAAAGGAAACTACCATCACAGTCGGACAACCCTCCCAAGCCACCAAGAATTCCAACAATTGCTGAAGTTTAAGAAATAAATCATCACCATTAAATTTTTACATGACATATACCAGATATATGTCTGAACAATTTCTGGGTTCTAATTTTCGTATATTTTCCGGATTTTTCTTTGGTGACCCCAAGGTACTGTAAGGACTTTTGGGGGGATTTTGACCAAGCATCTTGGTGATGGGGGCAACATACTTGCTAAGGCCATTTTTACTGCTGGGGTAGAATGGCCAATTTTTGCATTTTCCCTATTAATGGCCACACGCTAATTTTCCCATTAGCATGTGGCCATTAACACATTAGCCCCTACCATCCCCCTTTATGTGGGCAATAAGGGCTCATGCGCTAAGCACATGCTAATTGGTTAGCGCATGACAATGTAGCTGTGCTAACCGATTAGTGCAGAACATGCCCATTTTCCACCACCAGAACCGCCCCAGCGCCAAAAACTAAAGACTTTTTAGCACATGGTTAGCGCACTCACATGCAAAAATTACTGCGGGATGCCTGAGCATGCCCTGCAGTAAGGCATTTTTTGCTGTGGTAGGCACATATTAATTAAAGGACCCTTTAATGAATGCTAATTCCATTAGCATGCACTAAGCTCTAGTAAAGGGCCCCTTACACACTAACACAGTAAATGATGGCAGATATAGACCCACAAAGCCCATCCAATCTGCCCAATAATGTGGCCCAAACTGCACCCGATACTCTGTGCAGGCCCCAGTCACCCATGCTCAAATGCTAGAACATAAGAGTAAGCATACTGAGTCAGACCAATGGTCCATCTAGCCCAGTATCCTGTTTTCCAAGCAGTGGCCAAGCCAGGTCATTTTTTAACACCCCCCCCCCCCCCCCCCAAATCCAGTACTAGGCATACCGAGAATGCAAAACACTCAGGACCTATATATAGAGCAATTATACCATACCATAAGCAGTAATTTGTACGAGTCACACAAGGAAAAAGAAAGCATTTTAAACACTACAGTGAACACTAGAACATCAATTCACCTATTGTAAAACGAAAACAGATTAGAACAGATCGTCGATCCTGCACAGTCAATCCCAACCGAAAGCCATGTCTTTTTCACAAACACAGATACACCCTAATCCACTATAGACCCTTTTTTTTCACGAACAGGTCCCAAAAAAGTGCCCCAACTGACCAGATGACCACTGGAGGGAATCGGGGATGACCCCCCCCCCCCCCGACTCCCCCAGTGGTCACTAACCCCCTCCCACCAAAAAAAAACCACTTTACAAACTTTTTTTCCAGCCTCTATGCCAGCCTCAAATGCCGTACCTACCTCTATGACAGCAGAATGTGTTCTATCCTGTGACAGCCTTTCCTGGTTCTGATGTGGCTCTCGGGTGAGTGTGACACCTTTTCTGTTATGCACACTGCAGAGTCACATCAGCAATGCATTGTGGTGGGTGTAGGGTATTGGGCTCCGTGATTCCACTAGCTTGTGGCAAATGCTCACGATGTTGGTAGTTGGTAGGCTCTACGCCCATGGTGCTTTTTCCCCTGCTTATTGGGTCAGAGTGTGCTCTGTTTTGTTTCCGGTAGTCCATGAGGTAGTGGCCATTTTGTAAGCCAGTTTTAGATCCCTTTCACGTGTTAGCCACGTTACAGAACTTAGTTCTTCCCTTGAATGTGGCTGAAAGAGGGCATTGTACAGCATTCTGCCAGCTCTGACCTACTGCTAATCTCAGTACCAGGAAGACTCGTTGCCAGTGGGGCACAACCTCTGATCTGCAGTTAACTGTGAGTAAGCGTGCTTATTCCAATAAAGGACGTTTTCGGAGAGATTAGTCTTCAGGTGTCAACTGGTGTGCCAATGTTCTATAGCAGCAACAAGTCCTAGAGGCCTGCGTGTATGCAGGTCCCTGGAGCACTTTTAGTGGGTACCGCAGTGCACTTTAGCCAGGCGGACCCAGGCCCATCCCCCCCTACCTGTAACACTTGTACTGGTAAATGGGAGGCCTCCAAAACCCACTGTACCCACATGTAGGTGCCCCCTTCACCCCTAAGAGCTATGGTAGTGTTGTACATTTGTGGGTAGTGGGTTTTGGGGGAGGGGGGTTGGGTGGTAAGGGAGCTATGCATGTGGGAGCGTTGTCTGAAGTCCACCGCACTGACCTCTAGGGTGCCCAGTTGGTGTCCTGGCATGTCAGGGGGGCGAGTGTACTATGAATCGTGGCCCCTCCCACGACCAAATGGCTCGGATTAGGACGTTTTTGAGCTGGGTGTTTTTAGTTTCCATTATCGCTAAAAAAAACAAATGCACAGCTGAAAAACGTCCATTTTTTCAAAAATACGGTCTGTCCCGCCTCTTCACCTACCCGTTTTCGGACATAGACGCCCATGGAGATAGGCGTTTGTGTTCGATTATGCCCCTCCACGTCTCACACTCTATCACATTCACTCTCTGTGTCACACACTCACTCTCACACACTCTCGGTCTCACACACACTCTTGGTCTCACACACTCGGTCTCATACACTCTCGGTCTCACAGAGAGTCTGTGTATCGCACACATACTCTCTCACACTCGCTCTGCCTCACACACACTCTCATTCTAACACACACACTCTCTCACAGACACACTCGCACCCAGTCTCACACTCTCTCTGTCACACACACACTCGCACATTCACTCTCTCTCTCTCACGCAGTCACTCTCACACACACTCTCTCAAACATACACACTCCAAGGAAAACCTTGCTAGCGCCCGTTTCATTTGTGTCAGAAACGGGCCTTTTTTCCTAGTTATTTTATAATTGTCACAATATAGAATTTTCATGAATGCAGATGAGTGAATCTTAACTAGCAGTGGATGGCATAGAAATGACTTGGTCTGAGAGAAATTTGTCCTGGAATTTAGTTGTTTTGGTGACAGGGAAATTGTTTAAATGGGGTATTGTTTTTTTTTTAGAGGGGGGAAGAGGAAGTTATTCAAATTTTGTCTCCCTTTTTACTCTTTATAAGGAACTTCTCTTGAGAATGTAGAAAATAGGGACTGTAGCCACAATGCAATTCAGATTAAATGTGGCTTCATGCTCCTTCCTCAAGAGTTTATTCAATCACTTAACAAATGTCAAAACAAAGGCAAGAGCTGTACAATAAATCCTTCTGTTCTGCTTTATATATCAGAGAGTAAAAAAAGATATGAATTAAACTATGCCAAATAAGGCCATTTGATTACAGATTAAATGCACAAACCAAACCAATGCGAATTCCAGACTACTAGAACGTACAGTGAAGTGAATCACTATTTGCCTTCTATACTGCTGAACAAAAAGAAGAACAGCATCAAAATGAAATCCCAAATGGTCATAAGTCAAAAAACTTTATTCTGTGATTAAAGTTTCTGGACATATGAACATTTGGAATTTCAGCTTGGCGATGTTCTGCTTTTTGGTTTGTGATTTCTACGGAGCCAGCCTCTCCACTGTGTTTGTTTTCCATACTGATGAGAAATGTGGGAAAGAAGAACCCAAACTATAGCTACTTGATGATGCAAGGTTCCATATTAGGAGTCACTGCCCAGGAAAAGGATCTAGGTGTTATCGTTGATGATATGTGAAGCCCTCTGCTCAGTGTACAGCGGCATCTAAGAAAGCAAATAGAATGTTAGGAATTATTAGGAAAGGAATGGAAAACAAAAATGAGAATGTTATAATGCCTTTGTATCACTCCATGATGTGACTGCATATTGTGTGCAATTCTGGTCACAGTATCTCAAAAAAGATATAGCAGGATTAGAAAAGGTACAGAAAAGGGTGGCAAAATTGATAAAGGGGGTGGGACGACTTCCCTATGAGAAAAGGCTAAAGCAGGTAGGGCTCTTCAGCTTGGAAAAGAGACAACTAAGGGGAGATACGATAGAGGGCTATAAAATACTGAATGGAGAAGAACGGGTAGATGTAAATCGCTAGTTTACTTTTTCCAAAAATACAAGGAATAGGGGTCACATAATGAAACTACTAAGTAATAAATTTAAAACAAATCATAGAAAATATTTCTTCAGTCAATGTGTAATTAAAACTCTAGAATTCGTTGCCAGAGAATGTGGTAAACGCAGTTAGCTTAGCAGGGTTTAAAAAAGGTTTGACTACTTTCCTAAAAGAAAAGTCCATAAGCCAATATTAGGATGGACTTGGGAAAATCTACTGCTTATTTCTAGTAAAAACAGCATAGCATCTGTTTTACTGTCTTGGGATCTTACCAGGTACTTGTGACTTGGATTGGTCACTGTTAGAAACAGGATACTGGGCTTGATGGACCATGGTTGGACTTTGGAAGTTGAGGATGCTCCATCTGGAGATGAAATAATACACCGGGAGGGAAGTTCAGCTGAATCTCAACTTTTTTTTTTAGTTACATTTATACCCCGCGCTTTCCCACTTATGGCAGGCTCAATGGGGCTTACATATTATATACAGGTACTTATTTGTACCTGGGGCAATGGAGGGTTAAGTGACTTGCCCAGAGTCACAAGGAGCTGCCTGTGCCTGAAGTGGGAATCAAACTCAGTTCCCCAGGACCAGAGTCCACCACCCTAACCACTAGGCCACTCCTCTCAATTCTCCTGATGACGCCAGTAAAGGCGAAACACGATGGGTGTTGAGAATTGAAATGAGAATAGAAGATCGATCAACTATAGATGAAAAATTGTATTGAGTTGATGGCTTGATCATCGAGTTTTTAATATCACGTTTCTACACGCACTAAAGCTTCTGGCTATCGACTGGGTAACAGAGCAGCTGTAAAGAGTACCAGCCCGCAGCTAAGTACTCATTGACAAACCAATGGTTATTTTAACATCATGTTCAATATAGGAGGCAGGGAGGGCTGAAGTGCAGTGATGCCTGTGAAACATATTACCATTCCAGTCGACTAGCCAGAGTAATATGTTATTGACTGAGCACTTCCAACACTATTAAGCATAGGGTGTTTGCACTGTTGTTCACAGCATTGAAAAAAAATACAAAAAAAAGGGACGGGAATTGAAAGTTTAGAACGGTTTCTATGTAACATATATTAAATTTTAACTGCCAGACCCTCAACCATTCTTCTAAAGTTCGGAGATCCCTTCTCATCGTTCCTACTCCCTCAGGGTATCCAATCTATTGGCGATTTTCATGTCATCCGCAAAAAGGCACCAAACCAAATAAACCAACCAGGTCACTGAAATGCTTTTTATATGATAGAATTCCACTCTACTATATCATTAAGTCCCCATTCACTGGTGGCTTTAAGATGAAAAATCCAAAGCTGTTCACATTCTGCGAGTCTCTTCTCTCTGTTACACCCCAACGGATGATCCACAACTTGTTCAATGATACACCGCTGAATTTGATCAAAACTATGTTGATATTTCATAAAGTGCTGTACCATAGGGGCCGTTATGGTGCCAGTAGATAGTCGACTATGATGTTTTGATGGTTTTAGGGACTCATATGATTTATTTTAAGTTATTGTTACTACAACTTTCTGTCTTTTGCTTTTAATTCTTATTACAGTTTTTATAGTTTTTTATGTTTTGTTTTACAACACGTGTTCCCCAATGAGTAATTCAATAACTGACCGCTAGCCCTGGTAGCAGTTTAATTTAATATATGGAGGTGTGTATGTGGATGAATTTCCCACTGGGAATAGCCAAGGGATGATGTCATCTTAAGACGGGTAGTAAGCTCAACGAACCCTGGGCTCCAAGCACTGAAGAATTGATCCCTGGATTCTAAATCATTTGGAATCGAGAAAAGGAGAGGAACATTCCTTAATCTGATGCAGGGAGTCCCAGAAGGAAGGTCTCCTGGAGACTAGAAGAGACTTCTATTTCTGAATGTCTGCCTGTATAGGGTCAGCACTTAGGGTCAGAATGTCTAACTACTAGGCCAGAGTCTGGTAGTCAAGTGTCTTTCAGTACTGAAGATGAGAGATAAATGAGTCCCAGTTCGGATAGTAGTCTGTTTTGACCTGGAAGCTCGGGATATCAAAAGATATGGCTGGAAGAAGTAAGGAAGAGTGCCTATTCATAGGTTCCCCATGGGTTCAAGAAATCCTGAAAATAAGGTTTGAGATTAAAGAAGTCTGGAATGAGGAAATGCTGTCAGATGTCTTACAAGCTAAAGGAGATCATTTTTGGATGTGAGATGTGGGAAAAGAAGATTCTGGAGCGTCTCACAGGTCAAAGGAGCAAGTTCCTGATTGTGAGCCCTAGAATAAAGAAAATAAGCTCTGGCAGCTGAAAGAGGGAAGATTCTGGAGCAGTGGCTTAAAAGGAAGAGTTTCCAGACAAGGGAGATCGAAAGAGCATTTCTAAATTTCTAGCTAATAGTTAGAGTTACTAACGTGTCCTACCACTTTAGCATATGAGGTAATTCTATAACAGTGTGCCTATATTTAGGTACCTGTTCTATAAAGAAACATGGAGGAATATTTTTGATAAAACGTCAAAGTCTGATTTTGAATGTTTTGCTAGAAATATCTAAAATTGAGTGGTAAACATAGCCTTTGGAAACTGAAAAAATCTATCTTTTTGGTTCAAAAATCACCTTTTCCTAGACGTGTTGTGCTCAGTGTGTTTTTCTTTTGGGACCATTTTGCAAACTAAAACAGCCAAGAGAAAAACACCCCAAAACCAGTCACTAGGATGTCTGGGGGCCATCATTCTTAGTAGGCCGGCCACACAGACATCCAGCACAGCAGTGGGGCAGCTTAGAGGCATCGCAGTGGACTTCACATAAAAGGTCCCAGGTACACATTTCACCATAACCCCCTTATATTGTATCAGTACCTTAATGTTAATAGGACAATGCAGTCATTTATAGGGGACATTGTTTTGTGGCACCCTGACATATTTAAAGCCCACCTGTGGCTACGCCACTGTTTTTAAAATGTCCCTCCATGTCCATGGTAGGTGTCACTGATGGCAAATTATATTTTTACATGCCAGTGGTGGCTTGCACTAGAATTCTGTAACAGAATCTTGGCACCAATGTCTCATTATAGAATTGGCACTTAGCGTGTGCCACTGGGGAGCCAAAATTGGTATGCAACTTTATAGAATTACCCCCAAATATATATATATATATATATATATATATATATATATATTATTATTCTAATCATTTACATGCACAATCAGCATGTTACTGTAAGCACCTACTTCACAGAATTACCCAATTAGTAGTAATTAGGTTCCATTGCATAAAATGGGACCTGCAATAAATGACACACACACACATTAATGCAGTAGCGCACAATAGCAAGTAGCTGTAATTTTGACTGTTCACTCTTACTCTGAAGATAATAGATGATCTGATTTTTAAGTCCCCATTGAGGACTTTACATATTATATAAAGCCAAAATCTAGCCTGCCTCTGGCTCCTTTGGGTGAGCAAGGAGTAGCTGATGAAAGAGCGAGCTTCCATGCAAAAAGTCCATTGAATATAGGGTCTTGAAGCTGAGTGATTCCTTCCCCCCCCCCCCCACTCCACATGGGTGGAAGGTAAGGAAAATGTTTTCCCCGTCACCCCTTCTAAAGAAGGTACCAAAGAATCTCCATAACATCAATGGATGCAATAGAAAAACAACTGAATATTGCAAAAAGAATATTTATTACTTATTGCTTTGAAGAACATCTGTTCTGCTGAAATTACTTTAATTGATTTAAATAAATGTCCTTCTCTGCTTTAAATATGTCAGGGTGCCACAAAACAATGTCCCCTATAAATGACTGCATTGTCCTATTAACATTAAGGTACTGATGCATTACATTGCACTATGCTTTAGTGCAACAATGTACTCAAGATTTTTGTGTATTAATGTTACTTCCAATTCAGTTAAAAATTCAGCAGTGTGCTAAAGGGTAACATAGTGGATGTGCAAATTGCTAAATAGCAGATTGCTTCCAATGGAAAAAAACAAACAAGCTATAATTTAGCTCCTTTTTGTTACTCTTCACCTAGCTCTGAGGGAGCAGTTGTATAACTGGATGCCTCGAGATCAATGCACCAAAGTCAAATGCTGAGCACCAGTTCTACAACAGCATCTGTCTACCAAATCTGTTCTATTTATTACAATAGCTTGTAGTGCACATACTGTATGTGCATAAGGGTCAATTATCTCTACGCTTACGGGCATAGGGCACCCAGCAAAGGGAGACCGTTGATCAGACTGCATCAACTGGTGGTGGAGCACACATCCCAGAACAACTGTACTTACCTGATCCGAGGAGGCATCTATCACTGATCCTCACTTTATGACATAATCTTGGAAAATAGCAGTGCCTGACCACTAGTGGTACATCAGGATGATCCACTAGGGGTCAATCTGCCAAATTAGGAGTGGTGAAAATTGCTGGGGAATCTGGTCTTTCCTTTTTTTGGTCTTTCCTTTTTTTTATCTCTCCTTTCCAGTTAGTGTGGCCACTTTAGGAAGATTCCTTTTTTTTTTTTTTCATCTTTGCCTAATTTTAATTATGGTCACTGAAGCAGGGGCATAGCCAGACCTCAAGGTGGGAGGGGGCCAGATCCCAAGCTAGAGGGGCACATTTTGGTCACTGCCCTGCAGCCACCCCCTCCACTGCCTCACTGCTGCCCCTCCACCACCTACTGCTGCCGCTGTACATCTTGGCTGGTGGGAATCCCCAATCCCCGTCAGCTGAAGCACCACCGCTGCAAATACCTTGGCTGGCGGGGGTCCCAGCAGTGGTCTTTAGCACCGCCACATTGCCGGCCCTGCTCTCTCTTTCCCTCACGTCTGGCATGCTCCTTTTAGTGACGCTTTCAATTTCACTAAAAGGAGCATGCCCGACGTGAGGGGGAAGAGAGAGCAGGGCAGGCAGTGTGGTGGGGCCGCCGCAGACCAGCGCTAGATGAAGTCTTCAGTTGGTGGGGGTTGGGGACCCCCACCAGCCAACCAGGGGCCCAGAGCAAATTTGGGGGCCCAGTCCCCCATGACCCCACCTAACTACGCCACTGCATTGAAGTATTATAAATTCTGGATATTTTAATATGAGAAATATGAGATTGCCTTAATATTGATGTTTCTGATGTAAATTGATAAATGTTCTGATCTGCTTGAATGAAATAACTCATAACTGTGTTTTGATTTGAACTGTTTGATACCGACGCCTTGCAATTTGTATTTACACCTCATCTTGGAGTTCTAGGATGATAAGAAAAATAAGCACGTGTAATTGAAATAAATAAATAAATAGTCTTACTGAGTTCTGTTATAGATTTCAAGGTATTAACATGTCACGAGTGATTCAGCTATAGAATATACATTTTAAAATGGAGGTGGGTCAGAACTGGACTCAAAACACACCATTCATTTAAAGTGACAACAGTCTAAGTCAAAACTAGATTGGCATATCTGGTAAGCCAAACCCTAAACCTCAGACTGCTTGATTTTCAGATTTGGATTTAGATATCCAAATATCCAGAAGATGAGAAGAATGGGAAGCATTGTGTGGGATTTCATTAGAGAGTCACAGAACTTCTTGTTTGTGTAACTTCTACTGCACAAGAAAAGAATGGATAGAGACCTCAAATGCTTCAAATTTTGCCAGCCTGCAAAACAGTTTAAGTGTGTGGGTGGGACCAGTGTTTGTTCATCCACCATCTGCTGAAAATGTAGACTTGAGTTTCCAGAGATAGACTAGAAGCAGGAAAGGCCAGAAAGGTAGCCAAAACAGCTAAAGGCAGTAGGAAAGCAATCACAGAGATGACATGGATAAAAGGACGGATGTGTAGAAGAAAAAAAACAAAAGAGGTACAGAGTTGCCTGTCCTATTTAGATTGTGAGCTCTTTGAGCAGGGACTGTATTTTCATGTATGGTGTACAGCGCTGCGTATGCCTTGTAGCGCTATAGAAGTGTTAAGTAGTAGTAGTAGAGTGTAAAAATAAACATACATAGAGTTAGGTAAAGTGGGGGAAAGGAACACGAGGGAGACAGAAAGACAACTGAGGTAAAATATGAAGGAAGAAAAATAAAAGCCTGGGGAAAATGAAACTTCATCCAAGCAGTGCCATGAGGGAGGAAGGATAATAATGGAGATTTTCCCCTAGGCAGTTGCAAAGAAGGCATTGGGCAGTATAATTCTCTCACCCAATAAAGCTAGAAACCTAAAGGAACAAGAGGAACTTTTAAGCTCAAAAAGGACTAAGAAGACAGAGAAAATAGCAAGGCGAAGGGTTCGTTCTGAGCAAGTCTAAGATTAAGGTGGTAGCAGAATGTATACTAGGAAATTTTCAATATGGCTTAGAAATATAGAACCCTAAGTAGCTTTCTAGGTTTGTTTGTTTGATAGATGGTAAGATACATATGAATTAGATGTACAAAAGGAGTTTTCTCATTCTCTGTCTATGGGGAAAGTATTTAGTGTACAGTGTACACTGCTTCTATTATATTACTTTCTATTCAGCTCAGATGTATTTTGTCGTTAGTGCTTTGAAGAGCATATGAAAGGCAGGAAAGGCAAATAGCTTTCTATACAACATGAAATTAGAATAATATGTCTACGCAAGGCAGCCCAAGAAACGAATTGCATCACAGTTTATAATGATTATAAACTAACATCATGGCTTGTATTTCCAAAATAATTTCTACAGACTAAAGCTAAGAGACCAAAGTGACTATTTTATAGCAATACACACACTTATATAAACAACTAAAAATCTCTATCAATGCATTCTATTAACTCTTCTCATCTATAATGGAGTTACCTCCCTGTCACTTCCAGCTATAAATGTAAACCTTCCACATGGAAAGACAGTGAGAAGAAAACCTGGTATTAGTTTATGAAAAAAACTTTTTAAAAACATGTAGATATAAATGTTTCCATGTGTTAATGTGTATTTTCTAGTACTTAACTACGCTCTTTTGCTTACATCTGGGGCTAAATGGACTATAAACCTCAGACTGTATAGGGGTCTGACATAATAACATGCATTAACCAAACATTACCATTGGCTTTTAACGTAATATCACCTTTGTGCAGCATTTGACATTTTGAGTGGGGGGAGTGGGGGGAGTGGAGTGAGCTTCAGACCTGCAAGCAGAACTGGAGGGGTCACCAGTGGAAGCTATTGCCAAAGCAATAAGCTCCAGCAGCCACGAGAAAAAAAACTTTGTATTGCTACTCAGTGTTCAGCAGAGTCTTTTGTAAAATGCAGCCAAAATTGAGCACATCCTGACTTGGAAATTTAAAATTCCAATCTCAACATTGTACATAAAGAGGGGCATTTTTGAAAGGTCATCCAAGTCAGAATTTGGACGTCCTCGCAAAGTCGTCCAAAATCAGGTAGGTTTAATCGAAAAAAAGTATGGACGTCCTTAGACATTCCAAAATTGCAGTGCGAAACGACCAAATCAAGGATGTCCAAAGTGTGGTAAAAAAGGACGTATTTCTCGCAGTTCTCCAAGAAACACGTCCTTTTTTACTGTACTTTGCACTGTGAATGTAAATTTATATTTCCCATACCTGGATGTTCCACAACTACATTCACTGTACTTGCGGAACATCGAGAAATAAAAGGAGTATTCATATTTTTTTATTGTATATATGAAGAGGTTTGCACACTTGATAATGGTCCATATAAGGAAGGCTCCGCACGTATGAACACGTACTTATCCATATAAGGCCCCACACACGTGATGACGGTCCATGCACATCATGGATGTCCATGCGTGATGGTCATCCACGTGCGGACCCGTCCATATATGGGACAGTCGTCCAAATAAGGAACTCTGCATGTAAGGATGTCCATCACGCATGGGCATCCATATAAGGTGATACACGTTTTCCAACAGTTATTCACTGAGAAACATGTCTCTCAGATGCGAGCCAAACTTCAGCATCGCTGAGAGTCTGCTTGTGGTGCAGCTGTGCCTGAGGCACCGTCGCAGGCTATTTATGTACCACCACCATCTGTCCCCCAAGACTGTGTCTATTCGAGCATGGACACATATAAGAGAGAGGTTGGAAAGGTATCTGGTTTTTTTCACCCTCCCCCCCCCCCCCCCCCCACCGGTCCTGGGCTATCAGGTCCCCCTCTTGTTGCACCACATTTAAGAGCTCCCTCAGCAATGTAAGCACTAGCTGTAGTCTGCATTCAAGGGTAATCAGTGATTTGTGCACATGCACATTCATTAATAGAATCTATGTACTAGAAAGGAAAACTATTCCCACATCTTTACAATACTGCACACAAATGGTACTCTCTGTCTTCATGTCCACCTCAATGACATCACCTGTAACAATGTAATGTCCCCCCCCCCCAATCATCTACTTGACATCCCTCCCATGGGCTCACCTACATTCCTAGCATTCTCCCCTCCTTATCCCTCACCCCACCCTTATAAGCCTTCCACCCCCTCACATCTCTTATTCCCTATGTTCTACCCCATCTGACATCTCCCTCTCTCCCCCTTCTGCCCCAAGTCCTTATCCCCTCTGCCTTCCCCATCCATCTCCCCAGAGTCCATCTCCCCCACTCCCCCTCCAATCTTTCTCAAGTCCATCTCTCACATCCACCCTCTCCCAAGTCTGTTTCCCCTTCTCCCCATTTCCCCCACCACTCTCCCCCAAGTCCATCTTCACCCTCCCCATCTCCCCTTCTCCCCATTTGCCCTGTCTACCCTTTACCGAGTCCATTTCTCTCTATCCCCCTTCAGCCCCCTTTGCCCTTTCCCGAGTCTATTTCTTTCTCTCTCTCCTCCTCCCTATCGCTGCTCCATCCTCCCTTTCCATCTTCCACCCCATCTGCCCTCCCCCAAGTCCATCTCTCCCTCTCCCTCTTCTACCCCATCCTCCCTATCCATCTCTCCCTTTCTCACCCCCTCCCATGAATCTGACATCTCTCCCTCCCTCTCAAACATTACCCCATCCTCAAGTCTTTCATCTTCTCGCCCCTTCCCCATTCCCTCCCCATCTATCATTTCTCCCTCTCTCCCTTCTACCTGTCCCCCCAAGTCTGACATTTCTCCCTCCCTCCCTCCCTTCTTTCTAATTACCTAAGCCCAACATCTCTCACACTCTCTCCCCCTATTCTACTCCCCTCCAGCAGGCCAGCATCTCCCCTCTTTCTCCTTCAGTCCTCTTCCCTCGAATTTAGCTTTAATTTGTTTCAAAACGTATTCACAGGCACTGCCACCAACCTGACATCTTCTCTCTCTACTGCGCAGTTCACCCTGGCAGAAACAGGAAGTTAAGTCAGAGAGGTCGGGCCACCACAGTAGAGAAAGAATGTCAGGCCAGTGGCAGGGCAGTGCCTATGAATCGCTGCCGCTGCCCAGTGAGTTTTAAAAAAAGTTAAAGGTAGATTTGGTGGAAGAGGTTGAAGGTTGAGGGAAGGAGGAAGGAAAAGGGAAGATGCCAGCCCAGGGGAGGGCTGTGAATAGAAGGGAAGGGAAGGGAAAGTAGTAGTAGTAGTAGTAGTAGTAGTTGTACTAAGGGAAGGGAAGGAAAGATGCCTGAGAGGAGTGTGGCAGAGTACTTACTGGCTGGTGGCAAGATGC
The DNA here is from genome assembly GCF_901765095.1 of Microcaecilia unicolor. Taxonomy (NCBI): domain Eukaryota; kingdom Metazoa; phylum Chordata; class Amphibia; order Gymnophiona; family Siphonopidae; genus Microcaecilia; species Microcaecilia unicolor. The sequence continues at coordinate 101,179,059 of NC_044031.1, forward strand.
CTCTCCCTTGTAGTGCCGCTTGAGGCTGCCGCCCCAGTTGGCCTCATTATAGAGCCGCCCTTACGGATGGGCTTCGTCGCATATGCCATGCAGGAATTGTTAGCACAGTCTAGTAAAAGAGGCCCTCAGCCAAATATTGTGAAGCACCCTTAAACAAATCCTTGTAAATCAAACAAAGCACTATGAACTTCTACTAAGCCTTAACTGGGAGCCAGTCCAGCTCATTTTCGAAAAAGAAGGGCGCCCATCTTTCGTTAATCGAAAGCCGATTTTTTTACACCCTCGATGGCTTTCTATCACGGGGACGACCAAAGTTCACGGGGGCGTGTCGGCAGGGTATCGAAGGTGGGACTGGGGTGTAATTAGGAGATGGGCGTCCTCGGCCAATAATGGAAAAAAGAAGTGTGGCCCTGATGAGCACTTGGCCAACTCTACTTGATCCATTTTTTTTCATGACCAAGCCATGAAAAGATGCCCAAACTGAGCAGATGGCCACCGGAGGGAATCGGGGATGAACTCCCCTTACTCCCCCAGTGGTCACTAACCCCCTCCCACCATAAAAAACAGATTAAAAATACTTTTTTGCCAGCCTCTATGCCAGCCTCAAATGCCATACTCAGGTTCATCGCAGCAGTATACAGGTCCCTGGAGCAGTTGTAGTGGGTGCAGTGTACTTCAGGCAGGCGGACCTGGGGGGGGGGTTGGGGGGCTCAACACCCAAGGTAAGGGGGCTATGCACCTGGGAGCAATTTCTGAAGTCCACTGCAGTGCCCCCTAGGGTGCCCGGTTGGTGTCCTGGCATGTGAGAGGGACCAGTGCACTACAAATGCTGGCTCCTCCTATGACGAAATGGCTTGGATTTGGCCATTTTTGAGATGGCCGTCCTTAGTTTCCATTATCGGCGAAAACCAAGGTCGGCCATCTCTAAGGGCGGCCATCTCTAAGGTCGACCCAAATGTTGAGATTTGACCGTCCCCAACTGTATTATCGAAACAAAAGATGGACGCCCATCTTGTTTCGATAATACGGTCGTGGACACCCCTTTACGGGGCCATCCTTAGAGATGGGTGCCCTTAGAAATGGGCGCCCCCATTTGATTATGCCCCTCCACTTTACTTATGTAAAATGGACAACTTAGCACCTGTAACCAGTCTAACTAAAGTATTTTGAACCAGCACCAGCTGCTTAAGACTAGATTTGGGCACTCATGAATTTTAGGTAGGGTATATAAAATCAGAACCCTAGGGTGCTTTGCATTTAAAAAAAGATATAATTGTTGAGTCAAAACAATGTTTTAATGCTTCCTTACTAAGTTTCTCAATCTTTTAGTGCAAAGTACTCATGAGATTAGATAATGATTTTTTTTGCAACTATTAGTATTAGTCAACTGGCATTCTGTGCAAGATAATCATGTTGATCTTGAATCAGCACTGCACCGCCCCTCCCCATCTGTTTTTTTAATCATATTCTTCTTATCCTGTATCCATGACACTTAGGAGGGAAGTTATCAAGCTGTGTTAGGGCTTTAAGTTGCGTTATTTGCCCCTTAATGTGACTTAAAAGGCTCTAATGCAGCTTGACATATTTACAGCAGTGATATTTAAGTTGCCACAGGTTAAATAGTAATGAAATGCAAAACATGCAAATGCAAACCCACCAAACTTGGGGTTATTTTACAATGCCAGGAGCAGCAGGACTCAAAGCTGTGGCTTGTTACTCCAGATGAAGCTGAAAGGGGCCACAGTGTAGATTCCTCCCCTCCTGTGATCCAAGCCCCCAACACCCTGAGCACATTTGCCCATCGCCCAATCAAAGCTCCCACCCCACAATCTAGACATCCCCAGCACATCCCTCCACTCCCCAATCAAAGCCCCACCCATGAAGGATCCCCCTCTCCTTCATTTAGCAGGAGAGGGGGCCTGACTCCAGTAGAAGGGAGGGAGTGTGTAGAGAAAGGGAAGGGAGGGAGAAGATAAGAATTAGGGGTTCATAGAAGAACACAAACCTTTCATACTGCAGGATGGGAGGTGATTAAAAAAAAGGAGGATTATGAAAGGGGACACAGGGGATTGGAAAGGGAGAGAAAAATTAAAATAAAAAACTTTGGTTTGATAATCTTGATAACACAGACATTGTGAATAGATAAGATACTGTTACAGTTGGAACTTTTGTATGGGCATTCTGGGTGTTGTGTAATGTTTTACCAATAAAAATATAATGTGGAGGGACATTTTTGAAAGTCAGAATAGGGACATCCACATCAGAATGTCCCAAACAGACATCCATCTCACATGTATTTTTAAGCAGGAAATACGTTGACATTTCCTGTTTGAAAATAGGTGAAATGGACATAACTGTGAGCCCTCCAGGAACAGAAAATTACCTACTATACCTGAATGTATACCAATAGCCTTCAGGCTTGCAGGTGGCTTATACATTAAGATACAGTATTTTTCTGTTCCTTGAGGGCTCACAAAAACCTGGGTCCCTTGGTTTACAGTCCACTACATTAACCACTAGGCTGCCCCTCAGACTTGCTTCCTTCTTTATTAAGAATCCCCATAATACCTGAAGCTGTCATGGAACTTGGTGTCCCCTTTCAGTTTCACTTTCAGAGGAGAGGGAGGGGGACAGTAACCACTGGAGGATTAAGGAGGTGTCATGCCTTAATTCCTCCTGTGGACAGCTGCTTGATCAGAGCAACTTTGTGTGGAGTTTGTGGACATTCCTGAAACAGGTTTAAATAAGGACGGCCTTCTCTTTAGACGTCCTGTTTTAGGGCCCTCCCTAGTCCCACCCAAAATACGTCCACAACACATATAGCAATGTCAGACATCCAAATCCTGCCTTTGCAAAATTGGGATTTGCACATCTCAATCACATGGACGTCCATTTCAGCATCTTAAGATGGTCATCTGCTTTGAAAATAAGCACCGTGGAGGGGCATAATCGAACGGCGCTGGCCATCTAGATGGCCGGCCCCATAAAGCAGCGTCCCGACCGTATTATCAAAACAAGATAGCCAGCTATCTCTCGTTTCAATAATACAGACGGAGCCAGCCAAATCACAGTATTTGGGCCGGTGTCACAATTGTGACTATTTTCCATGTCTGTGCTCACTTTGCCCCCTGGTGGCCGGACCCGGTGGTTGCTATGGACTGTCTTGTTCCTGTTTCTCAAGCATGTTCCAGAAGTCATTCCAGTCTGGTCCGGATCTTCCAGCCTTCCAGACTTGCTTGGGATTTTTGGTACTATGCCTCACCCTTACTGGTGATCTCAGCTGTGAGATTGCCTTTATTAACCAGCTGGGAACTTTCTAGTTTACCTTTGCAACGCCAAAGGTCTCGAGGTTAGTTGGTGTGCTGTGTAGCCCGTCTGCCTTGCTTTGTTTCTTGCCTGTATGCCTTGCCTTGTTCTTGTTTAGTATGTATACAGTTAAGCTCTTAAGCACTACTGCTTTTATCCTTCTTTGTGGCTGCTTGTCAGCCTTCAGTCATTGCTCTTTGCTTGTCTGTGTATCCTTCTTTGTGGCTGCTTGTCAGCCTTCAGCCAGTGCTTTATTGTTTGTCTGTGTGGCCTAGCTTTGTATTTTACCTAGCCTGCCTTGTTTGTTCTTTTCCCCTCTGACCTTCAATCCCTGTTCAGTTAAGCTTGTTTCAGTATCCTATACCCTGTGTGAGAATCCTGAGTCCTGAATCCTGCTTTAGTCAAGCTTGTTTAGTACCCATTGTCCGATGTGAGAATCCTGTTGTTCCAGTCAGTCTGGTCCAGCATTTCTTGTCTACCAGCTCCGTCCTGTAAGTCTTGCAGGCCGCCCGCACCTAGAGGCTCAATCTCTGGGGAACGGTGGTCCTTGCAGGTGAAGTCCAGTTGCTCCAGTCCTGTTATTCAAGCCAAGTCTATTCCAGCATTTGGTTCCAGTCCAGTCCAGCCAAGTCAAGTCCGTTCCAGATTTCAGCTCCATCCTTGCTCGTTTGTCCAGTCCTGGTTGGGGGATTTTGTCTGCTGCTGCTGCTACTCGACAGTAGCCCAAGGGCTCACGTTGTTCCAGAGTCCAAGAGCCTGAGACTGTGACAGCCGGCGTTAGAGATGGCCGGCATTGGTTTCCGGCGATAATGGAAACTAATGCCGGTGATCTCAAACCCGGCCAAATACAAGGTATTTGGTTGTGGGAGGAGCCAGCATTTGTAGTGCACTGGTCCCCCTCACATGCCAGGACACCAACCAGGCACCCTAGGGGGTTTGGAGAGCTCCCATTTACCACCACAAGTGTCACAGGTAGGGGGGGATGGGACTGGGTCCACCTGCTTGAAGTGCACTGCACCCACAAAAAACTGCTCCAGGGAAATGCAGACTGCTGTCAGGGAGCTGGGTATGACATTTGAGGCTGGCATAGAGGCTAGCAAAAAAATGTTTTATATTTTTATTTTTTTTGGATGGAAGGGGGTTGGTGACCACTGGGGGAGTAAGGGGAGGTCATCTCCGATTCCCTCCGGTGGTCATCTGGTCAATTGGGGCACTTTTTTGAGGCTTGGTCCTAAAACTAAATGGACCAAGTGAAGCCGGCCAAATGCTCATCCGAGCCAGCCTTCTTTTTTCCATTATTGGCTGAAGCCGGCCATGTCTTAACCACGCCCTGTCCCACCTTCGCTACCCTGCCGACACGCCCCCTTGAACTTTGGCTGGCTCTGCGACAGAAAGCAGTTGGAGCCGGCCAAAATCGGCTTTCTATTATACCGATTTGGCCGGGTTTAGGAGATGGCCGGCCATCTCCCGATTTGTGTCAGAAGATGGTCGGCGATCTCCTTCGAAAATAAGCAGGATAGTCTTTTAAAACCTGAGTAGCATTTCCTGATCTTTTTCTCACCTAAAACTCTTGCAAATCTGGCATGCAACAATGTATGAAAAGGCAAGTAACGCCAGGTGTGTTTTTGAAAGCTGACTGAATTAAGAGTATGCTTTATTTCTTCTGGTCCAACGTATCCATTCCTGGTTTTTAACCATATTATATACATGGGCTTTTAGTTTTGATTTCTCTGGTTATACATCCATACATGCAATCAATAAAAGTTGTTATGGATCAGCCCTGTTTGCAAAACTGGAGTCAGCTACCAACTAGAGACATGCCTTTGAAAGAATACAGGATATGTCAACATCATATCCTATGGTAACAAAAGAGAGGGTCTGACAATGCTGATAGGAACTCTTGATGACATACACAAATATTTAAAAAGCGAATGCCTATGCAGTCCAAGTATGTAAAGCCACCTTACCGCATTGGTGGTTTGTCAGCCAACCACAGTGAAATCAGAAGTGGACACACACCATACCTTTGCAGCTTTTTATTGCTGATACAGACATGCCAAAACATAGCTTATGTCAGGTCTATTGAATAAATAACTCTTGTTTGTTTTGTCTTGCTTTGTGCTTTTCTTTTACTGTTGTAATAACATATCCTATGCCAGTTGCTATTGTTTTTAAAACGAAACAACAGGAAAATACCCCAGATTTAGGGTTTCTCGTCATTAATAGTATGCACTATCCTTTAATAGCACATTATTCTTCATTAGTGTGTGCTATTAAGAAATAGTGTTCATCATTGAAGAACAGTGCAGGGGTCCTGAAATCCAATCCTTGAGGCTCAAAACTCAGCCTGGTTTTCAGGATTTCCACAATGAATATGTATGAGCTCTATTGCAGGACCTACAGGATAAGGAACAGGTACTATGGGTCAACCTGGAAGGAGAAAATAGAAAATGTGTGGTGTGATATACTCACCAAAGATGTCAGCCTAACTGGTCTGTAGCTCCCAACGTCCTTCCTATTTCCACTTTTGTGGAAAGGGACAACAGCTGCCCTCCAGTTTTCCTGGACCACACCTGACACTAGAAAAGCATTGAAAAGGTCATTCAGTGGAACCACCATACTTCCCTAGGTTCCTTCAGTAACCTCAGATATATTCCATCTGGCCCCATTGCTTTGTCCACCTTTAGCTAGCTTTTCATGAACACAGTCCTCTGAAAATTGTTTAGGGTCTACTACACCTCCAGTGCTATTTGTGTTTGTCTTCTGTGGTCCTGCTTCTGGCCCTTCATCTGTGAACACTGAACAGAAATATTTTTAAGCAATTCTACCTAATCCTTATCAGGTTCTACATATTCCTCACATTACCACTTTTACACTTCTTCCTGTCACTAACATATCTAAACCATATCTTTCTCCCCACCCCCTTTTACTCTATTGGCTATTTTTATTTCCATTTGCATCTTTGCTTTCCTGATTACTTTATTAGCTTCTCTTAGCTTTTCCAGATATTTTGCCTGTCTTCCTCTTTCTGCGATCTCTTGTAGTTTATAAAGAATAACCTCTTTTTCCATACCTTTTCAGCTGCTACTTTTGAGAACAAAAAGAGCCGTCTTTTCCCCCTACTTTTATTTGATTTTCTAAAAAAAATTTAAAAAGTTTGTCACCTCTAAAATATCTCCTTTCAGTTTTGCCCACTTTTTCTCCCCAGATGTTCCCATCCAGGTATCAACTCCTTGAGGTATTCCCCCGTCTTGACAAATTAGGTTTTTTTGAAGCCTAGAAGCTTCATTTTTGAATGAACCCTCTCTACATGTCTTAATATTCAACCACACTATCAAATGATCAGAGGATGTCAGATGATCACCCACCATAACATCAGAAACATTCTCCCCATTCATAAGCACTAGGTCCAGTACGGCCACATCACACATGGGTTCCATTACCAACTGCTGGAACAGTTCTCCTTGCAAAGAATCCAAGATCTTCCTACTTCTAGTTGACTTCACAATAGGGATACCCCAATCAACATCTGACATATTAAAATCGCCTATTAGTAGTACTTCCTCTTTCATAGCTATATTTGGAATGTCTTCAATTAAATCTTTGTCTACTATTTCTGCCTGTGAAAGAGGCCTGTATACCACACCAGTGTAAATAGATGTTCCATTGCCTCTTTCTAGATTAACCCACAGTGCCTCTTCCTTATCCCAGAAATCCTCATTTCTGTCACCTTAATATGATTTTAACATACAGAACTACTCCTCCTCCCTTTCTTTCTACTCTGTCCTTCTTGAATAGGTTATAGCCTGGTATAACTATGTCCTAGTCATGGATCTCCTTCAATCACATCTCTGTGGTCATCACTAAATCCAAGTCAGGCTCTTCCATGACAGCCTCAAGATCCAAAACCTTATTTCCCATACTACTGGCATTAGCACACATGGCTTTCCAGATGTTGCATTTTTTTCCCATTTCTATACAGATATTCAATGTTTTACTTACCTAGGGATTGTTTTTCACCCATTCCCAATGATTCTAGTTTACCGCACCTTAACTGCAAAACCTAAGGTGCAGTAAAAGCAAAACCTGTGCAGTAAATGCAGGGAGTGTCCCCAGCATCTGTCCTGCATTTTTCACACAGGGTAGACCACACAGAGGCCTACATCAATGCTTCAATAGCACAGATGCCCCTACGTTGCCCCTGAAGTGTATGATGCAGGCCTCCATGCTAACCATAAACCATAACCATAGCCAACTCAAGCCCCCCCCCCACCACCACCCCATATGCACACACAATCCAAGTCCCCCATCCAATCCTGCCCTTAGTCAAGTCCCTCCTCCAGATCCCTCTGAGTCAAGGCCCCTTCCAAATCCCTTCCAGATTGAAGTATTCCCACTCCAAGACCCTCCCCAATGAGAACAACTCAACCCTCCCTCCAACCCCCCCATTCCCCTGGGACTTACCTAGGATACCACTGGTGCATCTGTGGACAATTATATCACCTGGTTGAATGGAAGACTTATGGGCTGAAGGAGCACAACTAGGAGCTTTCATGCCATCAAGGTACTAGCGTATTTTCACAGAGAGCATCCAGAAAAAAGCAGGCCCTAATGTCCCCCAAATAAAAACATTTATTTATAAAAAGATAAAGAAACATTCTCTTCCCCTAACCTTCTCTAGGTGCCTTAGAATTGTATTGCCACTCTAGCTGCTCCCACTGCTCTGCCACTCGTTTGCTACAGTGGACTGCAGTCATTGCCTTTGCCACTTTTGCTGCTGTCCTGCTGATACTGTTCAGCCACACTCTTGGTTGCACCTGAGTGTTTTCACCCCAGTGTTGGGCAAAGTATGTGACACCATAGACACTTGGTGGACATCAAATTTATTTATATAGATTACCTCATACTTTTTTCAGTAGTAGCTCAAGGTGAATTACATTCAGTTACACTAGGTATTTCCCTGTCCCTGGAGGGCTTTCAATTTAATTTTGTACCTGAAACAATGGAGGGTTAAGTGACTTACCCTAGATCACGAGGAGAAGCATTGGGATTTGAACTGGGCTTCTCTGATTGTCAGGCTAATGCTCTAATCACTAGGCTACTCCTCCACTCCACTCCAAACTTGATAGGCCATAGCTTAGAAAGTCAACTTTGTTGAAGAAGCCAAACCAATAATGGTACTCAGCAAAAACAAGACTGCAATTTCCTTATATATAAACCCAAGATGACTTTCTGTAAGCAGACAGGCTTCTGTGAACATGCCAACCACTACTTATTCTACTTAAGGACTGACCCCTTTACGTCGCGTTCACAACTCATGTTTTCATTCACACACAACATTGCACAAAACATATCATACAGGAAGTAACAACATGCCTAGATAAGATATGCACAAAGTACACACATTTTATTTATAGTATGCAATCAAGTCAATTGGGGAGGGGGGAACTAAGCTCAATTCTGTTGAACTTAACCTTGCTGTCACCACGCCACCAGCCTGGCAGCCATTTCTTTCCCATCTTTCAGTTACGAAGGATTTCTGCTTTAATAAGAATTTGTTTCAGGGGAGGGGATTATAAACCAATTTAGTTGTAAAATCATTTAAATGCAGAACTCTCCCATGTTTAATTAACTGTCATTCTACTTTAGCAATAAAAGAAATGGAGACATTCTCTGATAAGCTTGGATATTTTAGAAATATTTCCATGTTTAACCATGCCAGCACTAATGATCTGCGGCTAACAAAAACCTCCTGTCATAGAATGCTGCAAGGAGCCACCTGACCCCACAAATGATGATAACAGAAGAGCTACAGTAAACAGGCTTAGTGTTCGGTGGATGCAATTTGCAAAAGATACAATGTCTGGCAGTAAACAGTTCCACATTTCCCAGGGAAGTTTGCCTTGCAGATGATCGTAAACTCTTATCAAACTGCGCCCAGAACATTTTAAGAGCAGTTTATTTTGGCAGCCTACACAGTTCCTTGCGTACAATTAAATGATGGAGACCACTTGTGGCTTACATAGGCTTTGAGAAACACCATCTATGGAAGTTCCCTTTCATTTACTTTGCTTCTGGTGTATTGGACTTTTCTGTACATTTTTAATTCATCAGAATAGGATCGACAGTGATTACATACCTGATAAGTAGATATTTGGTCTACAGTTCTGTTGACATTTAAAGAATGATAATGGTGAATAATTTTTTTTAGATATAGCAGGCAATTCAATAGAGGGCATTAAAAGTTGGGTGCCCAAAATCTAGGCGCTAAGTATTCTATAACAGCAAATTTGTGCACCTACCCTCAGATTCTATATATGACAACTGAAGTTACGCATATAATTTGGCCATGCAACCAAATTGCGCGCACAACTTAATTGTTTAAAAAGCCAATCATCACTGATAATTGTCCACTAACATGAAATTAGTGGCACTAACTGGCACTAATTAGAATTAACACACGCAACTTTATAAGCATATTTTGTAAAGTAGTGCACGTAAATTCTAATGTGCAGATCTCAAAAGGGGGCATGGCCATGGGAGGGACATGGGCGGGTCATGGACATTCCTAAAACTTATGTGCACTGTTATAGAATATGCCCAATTTGCACCTAAGTTAGGCATGGGCATTTACACCAGGTTTTAGCTGGCATAAATGATCGTGCCAAAATTTGAGTCATGGGAAAAGATGCTACGCATATTCTATAAATCAGTGGTTCCCAAACCTGGTCCTGGAGGTACCCCAACCAATCAGGTTTTCAGGATATCCACAATGAATATTCATGAGAGAGATTTGCATGCACTGCCCCCATTGCAGGCAAATCTATCTCATGAATATTTATTGTGGATATTCTGAAAACCTGACTGGATGGGAGGCCTCCAGGATCAGGTTTGGGAACCACTGCTATAAACCATGCCTAACTTTAGGTAAGATTTATAGATAGCGCTAAACATTTTTTTTCCAGCGCTGACTTTTTTGGCACCATGTATAGAATCTGGTCCCTAATGCGTTATAGAATACTAATGTAAGTCAGCAATAAGGTGCCAAAATTTAGGGGCCACCACTTACATCAGCTCTCTGGCAGGTGCAATTGTGAGCACTTAAGCAGCATTTAAGCGCCTAAATTGTTGGATTATTTGTAGTAAATAATTAGCAGATTTTAGTACACACAGCTTCAGCTTTAGAAATGTTAATTTCTTTCTTCATCTCTCTCTCATTCACCCCTGAATAATTCACTGCTGAGTCACTTTAAAGTTGAAGTAACAAAACATCTGTTTACTCACAGTTTGTAGTTTGATTATAATCAGACAGGCTTATATTTACATATTACTATACATTTGTCTTATCAGCTCCTTCCATGTGCTTAGATGGTAATGGATGCTCACACCACCATAGATCCTCTCAGGTTAGGAGAGATCATGAGCTCCATGTGCTCCATGTGCTGCATCTGCTGCATCTAACCCCCACAGGAAGTTACATAGCTGTGTGACCTCTCTAAGTAATTCACATCAGAGGTCACAGAGTAATCACAGAGAAATAATAGGTGACAGGCAATGCATGTAAAATACAATTACATTCCAACAAACCCCTTCTCATGCATAACTGTCATGCAATTATTTATTCATACAAAGTCCAAGCTTTATACGCAGATTCACAAAATGTTCTCTGGGTAACGGTTTGGTCATGATCTCAGCTGTCATCTCACTGGTGTGACAATAGTGTAGACTGATGACCCCTTCTTTCGCCAACTCTCGCACGTTGTGGTATTTCGTTGCGATGTGCTTGGTGCGTGACTGAACCTTGTCATTCTGTGACAGTCGGATGCAGCTCTGATTATCTTCCATTATCTGGATTGGTCTCTTTTCAGCTATTCCGAAATCCAGCAAAAGTTTTTCAATCCACATCAGTTCTCTGCACGCTTCCGATACGGCCACATATTCAGCTTCTGTAGAAGACAAACTCACAATACTTTGTTTATGACTGGCCCATGAAATTTGTACATTTCCATACATAAACACATATCCACTTGTGGATTTATAATCAGAATGATCCCCTGCCCAATCTGAATCACAGTAACATATTAGTTTTGGATTACTATTGGCTGAAATCTTTAATTTACAATCAATGGTACCCTTTAAATACCTTACCATCCTTTTAACTGCAGTCCAATCTGATTTGGTAGGTGAGCTGACCCTTCTGCTCAAAATTCCTACTGCATTTGCTATATCAGCCCTGTATGTGGTAGCTAGATATAAAAGCTTACCTATGGCTGATCTATATTGGATGTTATCTGGTAAAGGTTCTCTTACTGTTTCATCCTTCAGAAAATCAGTGATCATGGGAGTGCTTACAACTTGGGCATCTTGCATACCTAAACTTTCAATAAGCTCATTTATTTTCTGCTTCTGGCTTAGAAGATAAGAACCATCATTTTGTTTCTCAATTTTTATACCAAGATAGTATGACACATTTCCAAGTTCTTTTATCTCAACATTGAGGTTTAAATATTTTACAATGTCCTTGTACTCTTGCTCACTTTTGCTTGCAATGAGCAGATCATCAACAAAAGCTAAAATGTATGCATATTGTCCATTTCTGCACCTAGTGTACAAGCATGTATCTGCTTCACCTTGCTTAAATCCTAAACTTGTCAATATTTCATGCAATTTGTCATTCCAACATTTTGCACTTTGCTTTAATCCATAAAGACCTTTGTTTAATTTACACACTAGCTGTCTTTGTTTTGTATTTATGAAACCTGTTGGCTGTTCCATGTACAAGTCTTCAGTTATATCTCCGTGAAGAAATGCTGTTTTCACATCAATGTGGTTGACTTGCATGCCTTTTGAGACTGCAATGCTCAGAAGTGTTCTGATTGTCGTGTGTTTCACTACAGGTGCAAACACTTCATCAAAATCTTCTCCATATTTTTGAAGATATCCCTTTGCGACTAATCTGGCTTTATACCTTTCCACTTTTCCTTGTGCATTCCTTTTTAACTTGAATACCCATTTGCATCCTATAGCTTTCTTGCCAGGAGGTAATTTTGTAAGAATCCAAGTATTATTTTTATCCAATGCATCAATTTCTTCTTGTGCAGCTTTACGCCATTCAGCAGCTTCTTCTGCTGACATTTTCTCAATCTCATCCCATGTTAAGGGCTCTTGAGCTTCTGCTGACTTTGTTAGGTAAGACAGTCTTGGGGGTGGAACACCTTTGTTTTCCCTGGATGAGCGTCTGACAACAGGTTGGTCTGACCTTTCCGCATCCTCTAAATCTGAGAGTCCTTCTCCAATTGATTCCCCTTCTCCAACTGTACTGTCTTCTTCAATGATCCTTTCTGTGTCTGCTTCCTCTGCCTGTTCCTCGTTAGATACAGGTGAGTTGCTTTCAGACATCTGCCTTGGTATGGCATTTATATACACTGGCATGTCTATTATGGTTCTAGTTTCATATTCTGGATGATAAGGCTCATCTGGGATAATCCAGCCTTTATCAACCCTTTTGTTTTCATCAAAATATGTAACATGTCTTATGCCAACAATGCCAGTTTTCAGATTCAAAATTCTATATCCTTTGTGTCCTGGAGCATAGCCAACTAAAATGCCCCTTTCTGTTGTGGAATCCAGCTTATGCCTTCTTTGCTTTGGTATATGAGCATATGCTGTACTTCCAAATGTTCTTATGTGTGACAGGTTTGGCTTCCTACCATGCCATGTCTCATGTGGTGTGCGCTCAGCGCCTTTAGTTGGCATTCTGTTTTGTAGGTACACTGCTGTGAGAATGGCTTCCCCCCATAGTCTTTTAGGGAGATTGCTATCTGACAGCATACATCTGGTCATTTCCACAAGTGACCTAAATTTTCTCTCTGCAACAGAATTTTGCTCTGGTGTATAAGCTACTGTTGTGATATGCTGAATGCCTTCTTGTTCTAGAAATGTGCGCATGCTTTGTGAAGTGAACTCACCACCATTGTCGGTCTGAAGAACCTTTGGTTTTCTTTCAAATTTATTGCTCACCATGGCTACGTATTTCTTCAGCATGTCTGTGACTTGACTTTTTTCTTTCAGCAAATAGGCCACACAATATCTAGAGAAATCATCCAAGAATATTAGCACAAATCTGTTATTTCCCAATGATGGGATATTAAACGGTCCACATAAGTCACTGTGTATTAAGTCCAGCACTTTATTACTCCTATTTCCTGTGTATGCAGGAAATGAGGGTCTCACACCTTTTTGAGTAACACAGTCTATGCATTTCTCCATTTTACCAGCATCTGCACTTATCTGAATGCCGGTGGCCAGTTGCTTACTGTAAAGATCCTGGATCACCTTAGAATCACGATGTCCCAGGCGGCGGTGCCAGATTTCCAGACTACATTTACCATCATTCTTCCTTACTTGCGCCATATGTGAGGCTTCACCTGAAATGCTCAGTTTATAAACATCATTATGCATAAAAGCTTCAGCATACACTTCATCATTTTTAGAGATTGTGCACTTACTGTTTTCAAAATGAATCGCAAATCCCTTCTTATCTAATGTAGATACACTAAGCATATTGCAAACTGCTTGGGGAATATACAAGACATCACTTACAGGAATTTCTTTAACTTCATTAGACACTTTGCATTTTAAGAATCCAATACCTTTTGCTTGGATCTTAGCAGTCCCTGCGTTTGCAGTTTTAAGAATACCTTCCTCTGGACACATTTCCTGAAAGAAATCCTTACAATTGGTTAAATGGCATGTGCTCCCTGAATCCAAAATCCAAGTACTTTCATTTGAATTATTATTTACCATAGTCAAAGATTTTTCTGCCATTAGAAAGCCCTTGTGTTTATCTTTGTCCTTCATACATTTCCTGGTTTGAAAATTCTTTAGTTCCATTGGCTTAGGTGAGCTAGAGGGAGTGTTTTGTGTTTCCTTACACCATTTAGATACATGTCCCTCCTTTCCACATGAGTAGCAAATCAGCTTGCCCTTGGGTGGAGTTTTCCCATAGCTCCGCCTTCCTCTGTTCTTTGCCAAGAAATTTGTTTCATTTCTCTCTGACTGACTTTGAGAACACATCTCCTCAGAATCATTTATTATGCATTCCTGCCTTAGTTTTGATGTTGCCTGTTCAAAAGATTGCCCTTCAATGGCCTCATTTACAGACCTAAAAACATCAAACTTCTTTGATAGTGAGGTAAAAAGAAATGCTCTTTTCAATGCATCACACATGGGAATTCCAGAAAGTTCTAGCTTTTGAAATGAAGACATAAGATACATAATGTGATCATTACATTTACTTTTATCCCTTAATTTGGTTTCATTCAACTCTGCCAACCAAATTGGTTGCTGCTTTGCATATGTAGTTGCATACATAGTTCTCAGTTTATATAAAATGTCCTTTGGTGTATCTTTTCCCTCCACTAATATGGCTTGTTTCTCTGAGAGAGCTTCCAAAAGCATGCACTTCACATAATAGTTTGCATTGTCCCATTCAGCCATATTTTCAGCTGTTCTGTCTTGGTCTAAGCATATATCTAATCTTTTTGCTCGAAGGAGACATATGAATCTTAGTTCCCACTGCTGATAATTAAACTCATTTAATTTAGGCACCTTGAGAGAATAGAAAAATGGTGAATTTCTTCCCTCAGCCATTTTCTTAGCCTTCTGTCTGCTGTGTGGGGGGAGAGAGAGACAGACTGAATCTTTCCTTTAAAACTTAAGAGAAAAATGTGGCCTTTTTTTTTTTTTTGCCTGGTAATATTTCTCTTCTTTTTCAATTCCTGGCCCTGGGCCCATAACCCTTTTGTTGGATTATTTGTAGTAAATAATTAGCAGATTTTAGTACACACAGCTTCAGCTTTAGAAATGTTAATTTCTTTCTTCATCTCTCTCTCATTCACCCCTGAATAATTCACTGCTGAGTCACTTTAAAGTTGAAGTAACAAAACATCTGTTTACTCACAGTTTGTAGTTTGATTATAATCAGACAGGCTTATATTTACATATTACTATACATTTGTCTTATCAGCTCCTTCCATGTGCTTAGATGGTAATGGATGCTCACACCACCATAGATCCTCTCAGGTTAGGAGAGATCATGAGCTCCATGTGCTCCATGTGCTGCATCTGCTGCATCTAACCCCCACAGGAAGTTACATAGCTGTGTGACCTCTCTAAGTAATTCACATCAGAGGTCACAGAGTAATCACAGAGAAATAATAGGTGACAGGCAATGCATGTAAAATACAATTACATTCCAACATAAATGACAGTATTCAATAAAGCGTGCGCTGAAATAAAATGCCAATGACCTGCCCATGCTCCTTCTATGTGAATGCCCCTTTTGCAGTTATGCACTAGAACATTTAGATGCCCAGTTATAGAATAATGCTAAGTGCATTTAGGTGCCTAACTGCCATTCCGCCCCCCCCCCCCCCCCATTTTGGCACTTAATTACTGTTAGCATCCATTTGAGCGCCAAAAAGTATGGAGAACACAGTATTGTCAAATACCTCTTTATGTCCCTTATTAGCACAATTGTATGCACTTTACTGAAGTCATTTCCCCCAAGATGGATGATTACTATACCTGGCTGTGTCTGCCTCTCAATCAACACTACAAATGTAGGGAATAACTGATGCCAGCACGTGCAAGTCCTTCCATGCCAATCTACTCTTACTCCTCTTGATGCCAAACCAAGGCGTGGTCCCTAAACTCTGCTACATGCTTAAGGATGGGCTGTTGTTTGCAATGACATGGAAAATGTCAACAACATAGCCTCCTCGTTAACAAATGAAAAGGAGCAGAAAAGGCATAACATTTGAGGGGAAGGCAGTTTGCCAGTAATAGTGCACACTCTACAAATAGTGCACACTATAAGGGGAAAGCAACATCAAACAAAACAAACATTCCCAGAAATGACACGAAATGAACATTCTCTGCCTACCCATCCCTAATATGTGCTATCCGTCCAGCTCACAGAAAGCACAAATGGCCTATGATCTATATACCCTTCACTTGTACTGCATCTGCCTATCTTATGAATAGTAGTCCATGAAAACCACCCATGGCCACCTTTGATGCTGCATCTATGCCAAAGGAATGCGTACTAAGATCCATCCCAGTAGCCCCAATGACCTTCCTTAAAACTGATGTAAGCTGAAACTTAGTCAAAAGGAACACATCCTGGTACATTAACACCATGTATATAAGCACATTGCTCACTGGGCATTTGACCAAAGGGGCTGCCTTCAGAATATGCATCATCGTTTTGCCCTCCTGGTTTGTATTAGATCTGTACATCCTCACCCAGAACTTATCATCTCTAATTTCCATGTTACCAGATAACAACCCCATGGATCTTAATACCCTCCCAGAGGCTGCTACCGACTCACTCACCCACAACATGCCAAAAAATGCCACTGAAAAGGCCAGTCAGAAAAGAGTAGTCTCATACTTTGTGCGACAAATCCCGCCAACCACATGTCACAACTGATCCAGTATATTGTGAGTAATTGAGCATCTACTGTTGCATCTAGGTCCCTCCCTTCACACCTACTTCTTAAATAATTACTTAGGCCCCGAGGGATACACAAAGGGGATCTGATGCCAATGAGCTACACAGATCCCCATTTGTGCATCACTCGCTGTTTGCAAATTCGAGCTGTCAAATGCATTTGACAGTTCTGATGAACCAGATCCCGAAATCCCGTGCCTCCCAACAGCTTCCTTGCCAGAACCACCACCCCCCCCCCCCAACTTGCCTCCTGGCCCTCACTAAATCATTCAAAAAATTTTCCCTGGTGGTCCAGTGAACCAGACCCCTTCCCTGCACTCCCAGCCAGGGGCGTAGCCACGGGTGGGCCTGGGCGATCTTGGGCCCACCCAATTTGGGCTCAGGCCCACCCAGCAACGGAGCACCCAATGGGCCTTCTTTCCCCTCCCTCCATCGGGCAGCGTGCACCAGCCTAACTGTACAACAAAGCTGCACGGCACTGGGTCCGTCAGCATGCTGCCGCTAGCTCCTACCTTGTCATCTTTCGGCAGAGGTGTTAGTTCTGCTGCTAAATCTGCAGCGGATCCACGCGGTGCCAGGGCTGTCTCTCTGTACGCTGCTGCGACTGCTTCCTCTACGCTAGCCCCGCCTATTCAGAAAGAGTATCAGAGGTGAGGCGGGGCTAGCGCAGAGGAAGCAGTCGCAGCAGCAGCAGTAGCATGCTGATGGACCCAGTGCCGTGCAGCTTTGTTGTACAGTTAGGCTGGGGCTGCCCGACGGAGGGAGGGGAAAGAAGGCCCATTGGGTGCCGGAAGGTGGTGCCGGAGAAACCTGCAGTGGTGGCTTGGGGGGGGGGTTCGGGGCAGTGGGTAGCCAGATAGCCAATTTTGGGGAGAGGGGGGGAGAGAGAAAATTTTGTGCCCACCCACTTTGTGCTCAGGCCCACCCAAAATTGGCTGTCTGGCTACGCCACTACTCACAGCTTTCCAAATCCTCCCGCACCCCTTGTATCTTAGGTGGCAGTAAGGAGGGGCATAATCGAACGGGGACGACCATCTCTAAGGGCATCCATCTCTAAGGACGTTCTGGCGAAGGGGTGGGAAAACCCGTATTATCGAAACAAGATGGACGTCCATCTTTCATTTTGATAATATGGTCGGGGACGCCCAAATCTCAACATTTAGGTCAACCTTAGAGATGGTCGACCTAAATGTTGAGATGGTCGACCTTAGAGATGGTCATCCCTGGTTTTCAGCCATAATGGAAACCGAGGACGCCCATCTCAAAAATGACCAAATCCAAGCCATTTGGTCGTAGGAGGAGCCAGCATTCGTAGTGCACTGGTCCTCCTCACATGCCAGGACACCAACCGGGCACCCTAGGGGGCATTGCAGTGAACTTCACAAATTGTTCCCAGGTGCATAGCTCCATTACCTTCGGTGCTGAGCCCCCAAGCCCCCCCTAAAACCCACTCCCCACAACTGTACACCACTACCATAGCCCTTAGGAATGTGGGTATAGTGGGTTTCGGGTGGATTTTGTAGGGCTCACATTTACCAGCACAAGTGTAACATGTGGGGGGGGATGGGCCTGGGTCCGCCTGCCTGAAGTGCACTACACCCACTAAAAACTGCTCCAAGGACTTGCATACTGCTGTCATGGAGCTGGGTATGACATTTGAGGCTGGCATAGAGGCTGGAAAAAAATGTTTTAACATTTTTTTTATTAGGGTGGGGGGGGGGGTGGTGACCACTGGGGGAGTAAGGGGAGGTCACCCCGATTCCCTCCGGTGGTCATCTGGTCAGTTCGGGCACCTTTTCGAGGCTTGGTCGTGAAAAAAAAGGGACCGAGTAAAGTCGATAAATGCTCGTGAGGGACGCCCTTCTTTTTTCCATCAGCCAAGGACGCCCATCTCTTAACCACGTCCCGTCCCGCCTTCGGTACACTGCCAATACACCCCCATGAACTTTGGTCGTACCCGTGACGGAAAGCAGTTGAGGATGCAAAAAATTGGCTTTCGATTATGCCGATTTGGGCGACCTCGGCAGAAGGATGCCCATCTCCCGATTTGTGTCGGAAGATGGGCATCCTTCTCTTTCGAAAATAAGCTAGAAGGGCTCCTCTGGGAAATGGCTGTGTGGCAAGTGTTTTACTTACTGTATGGCCATTTTCTTTCCCCACCCGGAATTTTTCTGGGCGGCAGTAAACGGGGGCCTCAGCAAGTAGCAAACCCACACGCAGACACCACTGCAGGGCCCCTTTTACTGCCACTTGGTAAAAGGGGCCCAATATTCTAAATAGCACAGAAAGCAATTTGGATGCCCCTTAAGATGTTCAACACCAAATTACTAGATACCAACATATATAGTGGTGCTGTAAACCACAGACTGGAACATTGTATCTATTCATTTATTTTAAAAACGTATAATCCACTTCAAACCTAAGCGACTTCCATAAAAACATATGAATATACATACTTATTCTTGATTTCTCCTTTCCATTTTCAGGGCACATACTGTAGAAGTCTGCCAAGCACTCGCCTTGTTCTCCAACTACTGAAGCTGTCTTCGAAGCCCCAATCCAGTCCATCCAAACCGATCCAGTCATGATCAGGGCACAGATCGTAGAAGTCTGTCCAGCACTAGCTTTGCTTCCCAATTACTGGAGTTGCCAGCTAATCACTGCTAAATTTGTTTGCTTTCATTCTTTCCATGCAGGATTCCTTTGTGTTTATCCCACACATTTTTGAAAACCACCATACTAGATGGAAGTCGGGAGTGGGGGGGGGGGGGGGAGGGAATACAGGTAGACTAGGAGGACATGTTTTGGATGCAAGTGGTTGGGAGGGATCCACTAGACAACCAGGGATTTATTTTGGGGGGTTAGAGACATGAAGGGCTTTTGAGTGTGAGTGTGTGTGTGTGTGTGTGTGTGTGTGTGTGTGTGTGTGTGTGTGTGTGTATGTGTGTCTCCCTTTTGGTGTGTGAGTCAATTCAAAAAGGTTTGCCTTTTTGCTGATGATACCAAGATCTGTAACAGAGTGGACACCGCGGAGGGAGTGGGAAACATGAAAATGGATCTGCAAAAGTTAGACTAATGGTCTAACATTTGACAAAATTTAATGCAAAAAAGTGCAAAGTGATGCATTTGGAGAGTAGAAACCCAAAGGGAGCTGTATGTCCTAAGAGGTGAGAAGCTGATATGCACAGACAGGGGGAGACAGACCTTGGGGTGATGGTGTCCGAGGATCTTAAAGTGAAAAAAACAGTGTGACAAAGTGGTGGCTGTAGCCAGAAGGATGCTAGGTTGCATCGAGAGAGGAGTAACCTGCAGAAGAAACGAGGTATTGATGCCCCTGTACAAGTCATTGGTGAGGCCCCACCTGGAGTACTGTGTTCAGTTTTGGAGGCTATATCTTGCTAAGGATATGAAAAGACTAGAAGTGGTCCAGAGGAAAGCAACAAAAATGATATGGGGTCTGCACCATAAGACATATGAGAAGAGATTGGAAGACCTGAATATGTATAGCCTAGAGGAAAGAAGGAACAAGGGAGATATGAAACAGAAGTTTAAATACTTCAAAGGTATTACTATAGAAACAAATCTCTTCCAGAGAAGGGGAAATGGTAAAACTGGAGGACATGAGCTGAGGTTTTGGGGTGGTAGACTTAGAAGTAATGTCAAGAAATTCTTTTTCATGGAGAGGGTGGTCAATGGAATGCCCTCCCAAGGGAGGTGGTAGTGACAAAAACAATGACAAAATTCAAAAACATGTGGAATGAACACAGAGGAACCCTATTTAGAAAATAGATGGTAGAAAACAAAAATAAATTAAAAAAAAAAAACCCTTAAATGGCTGCAGGGATGGATGTGTGTGTGTGAGTGACACTTGGACGACTACTCCGGCTGTGACGAACTAATGCCGGTGCCAAGCAGACTTTGTAGATCTGTGTCTGTATATGGCAATCCAGTTTAGGATAGGTGGAAAGAGCTTCAATGGTAACTTCAGTAGCTGGAACCGAGGACAGTGCTGGATAGACTTTTACGGTCTAGGTCCCGCAAATGACAAGATGGATTTGGATAGGGTAGAGTGAGCTTTTTTTTTTTTTTTTTAATAACCATTTAAATTTTTACAAGCGATAAAACAACTTGCTGGAAATACAGAGAAAATAATATGTAGGAATTATTTTAGTCAGGTAATTCTATTCTCTTCCTTAGACCACTAAATAGGGAGAGTGAAACATGATAAGGAGATCAATTAAACAGTAAAAAAAAACGTGGTATTAACCTGATTATCCCCAGATATTACTCGTCTAATTCATTATTCCACATTGATCATCTGGTTGGCTTCTTCAAGACCAATACGGTGTATAGTCAAATCATTTCATTGAAAAACATACTTATTGTCCAATATTAGTTAGAAATAATACATCTGATTACATTCTTTCTCTTTTAAAAACCAGAAGTTATTTAACAATACATATACTTAAGTCTCTGATTCAAATCCCACTGATTAAAGTAATCCCAGTTTTCACAGGCTTCACTCCTTTTAAAGTAATAATTTGAGGAAATATTTCTGAGGAAAACTTTAGGAGTCATACCCGGAACTCTGGGAAAAACAATAATCTCAATATTAATCATCTATAATAATATTCATTTTATTATTCAGAATTTCTGGTCTATTATCATAACCACTTCTTGCTGATGTAGAATCATTTGTTATATCAATTTTTTACTCTCAAAGGGTTCAGTTGAATTGACCATGTAACTCTCTAATAACATTATATCTGAAACAAAATTATTTACTGCCACCATTAGGTCCCGAAGCGCCTTCCAGATGGTATTCAATGTAACCTCCACGGGAGCCAAAAACTCCAAGTTGATTTCTCATAGGTGTTTAGCAGTGGTTCCGCAGATTCGGGTTCTGCTGTAAACGTCCTCCGTTTCAGCATATACCTCTAACTCACTCCTCCACTCCTTTGGACATGGTGGTTGAATAATTCGGGAGCGATGGAGTTGTTTTTTCCAGGTCCAAGAACGTCGATGCTCCTTCGCTGGCGCTAATCAAAGGACTCGCCAACCCTTTCATCTGTGGGCAGTTCGTCGTGCAGCGGTCCCGCACTTTGCTGCTCAGGGTACAAAATGCTGGCAGGAAGGGAAATGTTTGGAACAGAGACAGCTTCATATCACTGTGGTGGTGAGTGCTGTCCGCCTCCCCCCCCCCCCCCCCCCCCCCCGACAGCACACACTCAGTGCGGTAGTAATCTGCATGCTGTTTGCTTATTGCGTTGGGAAGCAAAAATTTTGTGTTAGGAAGCTATGGGCTACATGTCGGCACACTGCTCTAATGCAAGCTTACTGCATTGGACTCCAGGATTACAGTTATATGTAGCTGCCCTAGAGTTGGAGTTGTGTCTACTGGAATCTTGCAGTGCTGGCTCCTGACTGTGAGGTCTGTCATGCTTAATATTTGGGTTAATCTCTTTTGAATTTGTTTGCTGTTCCACCAAATATGCAATTACTGTTGGTAAAAATCTTCAGTTTTATTTTCAATGATTTGTTTGTGTAGAACAGATTCTTGCAGTGCTATTGTAACAGCTGTTTAAAGTGTGTCTTATTTCAGTGGTACAAGATGTCTACTGAATTTTAAAAATTTTCTTTTTCAAACAAATAGGTGTGTTTAATGAGAGGCATTTACAGAAAAATGTTCCCAAAACTCAAAGTAGAAAGAAATGGACTATTGACACATTTATTGCAGGGTTATGTTACATATTTTCTAGACTGTACTCAAGGACGAGAAAGGAGTAGAGGGTGAACAAAATGATGATCAGTTGTGGGGATGAGGTCTTCAAAACTTTATTAAAAGCACCACGGCTTATCGTCATTTTGTTCATCTTCTACTCCTTTCTCGTCTGTGGTCACATACGTAGAGGCTTTGCTCCTGCTGCTGTTTTTGCCCTTGCTAGAATGTACTTGACCATATCTTGTGTCTCTTGACTTCTTTTCACTGTCCCAGCAAGTAGAACTGCCCTGTTGTCTAGAAAGGTTTCCAACTGATTTGAGTAATAGAAGAAATATTTACTGGCTTTATTTAACCAGGGCTGGCCAATAGATGGACTCAGCATTTGCCTAGGCAGCAGAGTGTTTTCTTTTTTTTTTTTGGGGGGGGGGGGGGTTCTGGTGGTATTTCTCAGCCATACAGTACATGACCTTTCTCTTGCCTCTCCCTACTTCCTCCCATTCCCTACCTCCCACATTGGTTCTCCAGCTCAGAGAAGAGTGAGCACTGTCTGCATGGACCTATAGGCACAGGCGTGTGTGCTTAAATGCAGACTTTCTGTTGGAGGGAGGCATGACACAGCAGTACTGTGCTTGCAGGGCCTATGTAGTGCTCACTCCTTTTTAAGTTTGGGGCCTGTACTTACCACATCCTCCAGCAACAAGTTCCAGAGCTTAACTATGTATTGAGTGAAAAACTAACTTCCCGGAGTGGGGTGGAGAGAGACTGGAATGCCCTTGTTGCGTCACAATGTGGCTACACTACACATAAAATATCAAGCAAACACAATACAGTTTAAACAAATGTGCTACTGCAATCCTACACTATTGACACACAAGTGTCACCATTAAGTGGTCAAAAATGCCTGAATAAAAAGCTGAGTCGTAAGCAATTTCCTAAGCTACAAAGCATTAGAACAAAGCTGCAAATAACCACTTGTATTTTTACTGTCCTAACAGTAAAAACATTTTTGGTATCTTTAATATCACAAAACCTTTTATACAATAATATATTCAATATTGTTTAGCAGTCACATTCCCCAAACGAACAATGTAAGACATTGGAAAGATAGCAAAAATTCAGATTCCACTATTAATGTACAAGAAATATAAAGCAATCAGTGCAGACAAGAGTGTGAAAGTAGATCATTTTGTTAAAATATGGAGTTTATTGCATAGTTATATTATCAATTAAATTGAATGATGTAGCAGTCCTGTCTCTTATTTCTTTTTCTCTTCCTTATTCTTTCTCTTTTATCTCTCTCTGAACCATGTAACTATCATTTCTTATCAATGTAATATTGTTTATATTAATAATATTATGCAAAAGAAATATATATGTTTATCTAAAGTTAAAGTTAGTAAAAATTATTGAACTCAGGCGAGAATTGTTTATTTTTCAGTGCAGGAGCTGTGCCCATAGGCGGAGGGTAGGCATGCCTATGCTAATCAGGTAGCGCGGGCACATTACCACTCACTACCCGATTAGCATGGGAGAAGCATGGGAGCCCTTAATGCCTCCTAAATAGGTGGCGGTGAGGGCTCTCATGGTAATGGCCGCACGCTAATGGGGAAATTAGCACTTGGCTATTACAAAAAATATGGCAAGGCGGCCATTTTACCACCACGCTAAAAGTGGCCGTGGCGTGAAGAAAACCCATGCACTGACACCAGTTCTGGCTGCTTTTTAGCGTGTAGTGTGGCTTGATAAAAGGACCCCTTAGTGCCTTCTATTCAGGAGGTGTTATGTGCCTCCTCGATAGTCAGCACACAATAGATGCTAGCTGCTCTCCATGCTCATTTTCTGCCTATGCTCCGTCCAGTAATGTTGCTTAACTTGATCAACATGGTGCAAAAATGAATTAAAATTATTATCAGCATTTAAAAAGAATGTGCTGATAAAACTGAGTCTATTTCCTGCTGAACACAACTCCCCTGATGCAGCCTCAGCGAAGGGAGTTGCTCACTCACCAGACTCTTCCAGCTGCTGTAATTGCTAAAGACTCCTCCAGCACTTTACTGTCTGCATTATTAAGCTAAGTACTTTATTCTGTTTATAATTTTTTGATCTATGAGATACTCTGCATAATTCAGTGAGTCTATACTGAGTTTATATATAAGTGCTGTGTATTTTTCAAAGACCTTGCATTACTTATTATCTTTTTGGAGAGTTTTGATTAGAAATGGAATTTTTCTGACAGATGATGGTGATTTTTGCTATAGAGGCTGAGTACTTCTTTTTTGTATAGGTCACTGAGATCTTTTTTCCATTTTTTTTTTGTTACATTTGTACCCCGCGCTTTCCCACTCATGGCAGGCTCAATGCGGCTTACATGGGGCAATGCAGGGTTAAGTGACTTGACCAGAGTCACAAGGAGCTGCCTGTGCCTGAAGTGGGAATCGAACTCAGTTCCTCAGTTCACCAGGACCAAAGTCCACCACCCTAACCACTAGGCCACTCCTCCACACACTTATAGGAGGACTTCAGTGTATTCATGATTTACAGATTGGAGTTTTTTTTTTTTTGCATAATATTGATTTTTCCCTTCTGTATCCTATACAAATTTTTTTTGCTTTACCTAGCAACATATGCCATTAACACGCAACTCAGAAAAAAATCTAAAAGAAGCAGTTGCTGGGATTATTTTTAAAAAATCGTTTTGGAAGCCCAGATAAAACATATCCTACAATATTAAAAAAAGAAAATGGAAAAGAAAATCAAATGACTGCCAATGTGCTTTACTGTGAGGTGAAAGAGGCAGTGAAGGCCAAGAGGATATCTTTCAGAAAACGAAAAGCAGATCTAAATGAGGAATATAATGATGAGAATATATACTGAGTGAAATGAAGCTTGCCATTGAAAACCATTGCATTAAAAGCCTTAAGCCTTTTTGAAATTCATTCAAAACAAAATCTTTTGAGGGAGTCAGATGAACCACAAAATGACCAAGCAGTAAAAAAGAGTGCTCAGAGAGAATAACATAAGAGTAAAAACTCTAAGGGACCCTTTTACCAAGCTATTCTAAAAAGTGGCCGGCACTGCTGGCATTGCATGAGTTTTCCATGTACTGTGGCCACTTTTAGTATGGCTGTAAAATAGCTCCATCTCTGGCCGTCTTCAAATCTAGGCTAAAAGCCCACCTTTCTGATGCTGCTTTTCACTCCTAACCCTTACTCACTTCTTCAGTACCCTTATTTTATCATCCCCACCTTAATAAAGGGAATGGATCTTGATATACTATTTTTTCTGTGGTTTTTTGTAACTACATTCAAAGCGGGTTACATAGTATATACAGGTACTTATTCATACCTGGGGCAATGGAGGGTTAAGTGACTTGCCCAGAGTCACAAGGAGCTGCAGTGGGAATTGAACCCATTTCCCCAGGATCAGAGTCCACTGCACTAACCACTAGGCTACTCCTCCACTCCAATTCCCTTAGCTCTTATTTGTCCTGTTTGTCTGTCCTAATTAGATTGTAAGCTCTGTCAAGCAGGGACTGTCTCTTCATGTTCAAGTGTACAGTACTGCATACGTTTAGCAGTGCTATAGAAATGATAAGTAGTAGTAGTAGCTGCATCTCCGTATTTTTCTGTAATGAAAAATATGGAGCCCTTACCAACACCTATTTTGTTTGTGCTAAGAGCTCCCACTCTAACCCCCGTGGTAGTTGGGAAGCACATGGCAATATGCCAGTGTTACCTGATTAGCGCAGGGCACGCCTACTCTCCACCCATAGTCATGCTTCCCATGCTGACAAATAAAAATACTTTTCAGCACAGGATTACTACACACTGATTGGCACAGAAGTGGAGCCAGGTTGATCCAGGTTGACGGTGCGGGGGGAGCAAGAGCGGACTTCTGCCGGCGCACATTTTCAGTGCAACACGTAAAAAAAAAATAGGCGCCAGCAGAACTCCGTTTGGAGGAGCAGTCGCACCCCTGGCGCCCCACCTAACTACGCCACTGGATAGGCAAACTACTTAAGGACTTAGTGCATCTTGTGGCAGTGCTTTGTGCCACATGGTAGGCATGGGTTAGTGCCTACTGCATCTTAGTAAAAGGGCCCCTCAGTGAATTCTTAGAATTGTTGTTTGTGCAGACCTGCTTAAATGCATAAAGTTTTCTGGATAATGGCTGAAAATTGACAATATAATCAGAAGGATTTAACCCAGTAGGAGAGGCTCTTGTCCAGTGAAACCCCGTTGAGTTGGCCATCTGCCAATATTCAGTGGCACTTAAACAGGTAATACCGCTGAATATTGCCTCTTACCACTGTGGCACCATGTTGTTAGTGCAGGATAGAGCTTGAGCACAGCGAGCACCTAACTGGTTAGCAATGATATTCAGTCCACTAACCAGTTAAGTAAGCACATAGGGGGTCTTTTACAAAGCGTCGGTAGTTCCACCCTCAGTGTGTGCCATTTCCAGGGGAAAAGAAAATCCATGGAAATGGCTTGCACGGCAGGAACCCAGTGGTAATCGGGCATTAACGCACGCTGCCCAGCTACCACCTGGTTACCGCAGTGTCACAGTTGTGACCGTGCCCTTATGTTCAGACCTACTGTTTCTCTGTATCTAGCTCTGTGACCTCTCCAATCTGCTTCATTTCCTATTGTTGTTCTTCCTGTAAGCCAAGCCTCCCTTTGGTCTCCCTGCTTCTGCTTCATTTCCTGTTGTTGTTCTTCCTGTTAGCCAAGCCTCGCTTTGGTCTCCCTGCATCTGCTTCATTTCCTACTTGTGACATCAGCCTACTCCTTTATAAGGACCCAGGGAGATTTCCTATGTTGGCTTTGCAAGAGGTCTCTTAATCTTGTGTTAACTGTTTAGATAATTTCCCTGTTTGGCTTTGTTCCTGAGAATCTTGCTCCTGAAGGTCTGCTCTGTGTTTCTTTGAGTCTTGTGTTTCAATGCTTTGCTTTGTTTCTGTGTGTTTGCTTTTGTACCTTGATCCTGAAAGCCTGGCTCTAGAGCCACACCCTGCCCTTGGTGTCTGTATCTGTTTGACTATACCCTTGGCTCCTGCTTTTAGTCTAGCCCTGCTTTTGACTCTTGCTATAGATAAGCTCTGTTTTTAAGTCACTCTCTGTGTTTAACCAAGCTCTGTTCCTGTTTTCTATATTCCCTGTTCTGTTTCTTGTGTGTATGTGGTTCTTGTCTGTTTATTCTGAGAGTTTGTAGAAGCCAGCGTCAGCCCTGATTACTTCACTGCTATACAGCTGTGGCTGCCACTCAGTCTGCCTGGCCTTTCCCTTTCCAGCTGTGGGTGCTGGTAAGCACATTGCTTCTTTGTTTGTTTGTTTGTTTGTTTGTTTGTCTTCCCTTAGTCTGCTTAATCCTTTGCCTGCTATGTTTGCTTCCTGGCTCTTGAGCTCTGTTTCTGCCAAGTTCTGCTCAAGTTGTGTGTTTCAGCCAGGTTCTGCCCCTGCTCTGTGTTTGAGCTAGTTCTGTTCCTGTTCCCTGTCAAGCCAAGCCCCCTTCAGTATCCTGTTCCACTCAAGCCAAACCAAGTCTGTTCCAGAATCTTGTTCTAGTCAAGCCAAGCCCGTTCCAGAATCCTGTTCCAGCCAAGCCAAGTCCGTTACAGAATCCTGTTCCAGTCAGGCCTGTTTAAGAATCCTGAATCCTGTTCCAGTCAAGCCTGTTCGAGAATCCTGAATCCTGTTTGAGAATCCTGAATCCTGTTCGAGAATCCTGTCCCTGCCTTGTTTATTGTCTTGCTTCTGTTATTCTTGTTGCCTAGCTCCTACCCTGTCTTGTCTGTCTAGTTGTGCTTTGTCTTGTCTCTTTCAGTCTAGTTCTGTCCGGATCCAGTCATTGCTTTGTCCTTGTTTTGCCCTTTTCTGGACCCAGTTTTAATCTACTTCCATGTTTTGCCTTGTCTTGCATTTCTGGGTCCCAGTTCCAGTTTTAATACAGTTCCGAATCTTGCCTTGTCCTGTCTGGGTTCCAGTTCTGGTCCTTTGTCTTCTTTTCCTTGCCTTGTCTGGATCTGGTTCTTGTGTTGGCCATTGTTTTTGGTTACATCTGTCCTGCCTTGTTGAGTCTGTTAGTTTATCCTAGTCCAGTCTGTTCTGATTCCTGCCTGTGCCAGCCCAGGTGATTTCTCTGCCAATGCTCCGGCTTTGGTCCAAGGGCTCACCATTCCTGACAGTTGTGACATGCAGGAGCCCTTATCACCACCTCAATGGGTAGCAGTAAGGGCTCCCCGCCACATGCCCATATTTATCTGGGGGCTTTTTACGCGCTGCAGTAAAAAGGGCCCTGGCATTCGGGAAAATGGCCCCCACTGCTAGCACAGGGCCCTTTTTCCCGCAGCTTGGTAAAAGGACCCAATAAAGTTATGACAGCAAAAAGGCTGTCCTCACCTTATTCACCAAGGTAACTAGGCAGTAGTATCAATATTGGCCAGTGCCTGATTAACTTCTAGATGACCACACATACCTGAATATTCAATGCCAGAATCCCAATCAGCAGCTTATAAACCACTGACCACCATGAGCTGAATATTGGGCCCATAACTTTTAGCTCTGCCACTAGTATGCTCCTAGCCCATCCTAATTTTGAATGGATAAATTTTGGACAGGTATCAATATAAGAATGTAAGAATAGCCATATTGGGTCAGACCAATGGTCCCTCTAGCCCAGTGTCCTACTTCCAACAGAGTCCAAGTACCTGGCAAAAACTCAATTAGTAGCAACATTCCGTGCTGCTAATCATAGGTCAAGCAGTGGCTTCCCCGTGTCCATCTCAATAACAGACTATGGACATTTCCTCTAATATCTTTGCACTGAGAATGTTAGACACCTGGAATGCCCTCCATGGGAGGTGGTAGAGGAAAATGGTGATGGAATTCAAAAATGCATGGGACAAACACAAAGGAATCCTGTTTAGATGGATTGGATCCAAAGAAGCTTAGTGGAGATTAGGTAGGAAAGACGCAGTGCTGGGCAGACTTCTACGGTCTGTGCCCTAAAAATGGCAGGACATCAGACTCACAGAAACAGAAGCCTTCCCTTGCAGATCAGCAACGCGGCCGCGCCGGAGAAGAGGACTTCAGCTGGCGGGGGTTGGGACCCCCGCCAGCAAAGGTACCCGGCGGGGGAGGGTTAGCGGCGGGAGGAGGGTCAAAGGAGTTGGTGGCGGGGGGGCCAGGGCCAAACCTACAGGCAGGGGTGTGCTGGTAAATTGTTAACAGGGGGCTCTTTCTCGCCAGCAAAGTAAAAGAGAATTCAGGAGGGGCCCAAGCCCACATTTTGGGATTCATTTGTTAAAGTAGCCATGGAGAACCGGCTCCCAAAATTCTTAAAAACTTAACAAATGGCTCTCGAGAGCCTGTGAGAGCCTGCTCCAGCACACCACTGCCTACGGGGGCCCATGCCCCCGTGGCCCCACATAGCTAAGCCCCTGGTTTGGACGTGTGAAACTGACATTTGCTGGGCCATTTTGTACTGTGGCTGGGAAGAAAGGCTTTTTTTAATGGGGCAGTAAAAGGCCATGCACTAAAATTAAAAGTAGCATGCAGCTATTTACTACCTGAGCCCTTACCGCCACCCATTAATCTAGCGGTAAGGGCTCATGTGCTACACGCGCGTTAATCATGCAGCACGCACCAATGTGGACACACTGCCGATGCCCATCGGGAACGCCCCTGTGGTAGAAAATAGAAAAATATGTTCTACCGCTGGAAATAGCATGCACCAACTTCACAATTACCGCCAAGCACCTGCACTACCCCTGCGGTAGTATTTATTTGGCGCATTAGCCCTTCTGCTGCTTAGTAAAAAGGCCCCTCAGTGAATGCTAAGCTTTAGTAAAATGGCCTCTTAGTGCCTCAAAAAAATCTGATTTTTTTCCTCAGGTTTCTGTAGGTCTCTTGAAAGCTAATGGAGTAATTCATACTTTTATAATTGTCTTCACAGCATGTTTTGGCATACCACATAATTTAGTTCACAAACAATACAATATGAATATAATTATACTTTAGTGAGAAGTAGCTACGTGGTCTAGTAAGTACATTATGCAGAAAATGGCAGTTAATTTGGTTTTTGGCTCCCCTACTTTAAAATTAGATTACTATAAATGTACTTGATTACGTAGGCTACCAAATAACTATTTCAGTGCTTGTTCATAAAATACAATTTGAAATGCACATAGGATGCCTCAGTTCAGGTTTTTTTTTTTTGGCAAAAGGAAGTTATTATCCTTGATAAAAGCAGTTGTTGACATTAGATCGCAGACTCAAGGATCCAGACGGGAAATTTAATAGAAAGAAAACAAATGTAGAAGTTAAAAAGGAGGTTAACAGCATGGCAAAGCAAAGCCAGATGGAGCTGTAAATATCTGCCCCCGGGAAAAACTTGGCCTACTACCTAAGAGACTGTCTGTGCAGCGAGGTTCCTTATTATATTGGTCAGGGATGACAGGCAAACAAAAGAAGCACATGGTCTTTGGTAAGGGAAAAGTACGGTTAATTACATGTTTCATACTGACATACCATGTAACCCTGAGAGAAGGAAGGGCCTTTGAAAAGAAATATTTTGTAACCACTCAAGTGCTCCTGCATTTGGAAAGTTTTTTAAGTAGTCACTCCCTTCTTGTGCCTTAGGCCTCCGTTTATGAGTTGCTGAGAAATGTGGCATTAAGTAACAGCTTCATGGTGAGGTGGCAGCCTAGCAGGAGATATTTGAGGTCTGAAAAATTTTCTCATACTCTCAAAAAAATATAGATATTCTGAGGTATTTTCTCCTTTACACAAGTTCTGTCAGACATGTTTGAACAGGCCTTTTTTCAAGATGGGTTAGTTTAGCATTATTATATATTTTTCTTTTTACTAGTTACTTTTTTATGCTTTATTTGTGCCATTTTGTATCCACTTTGGGTGCAGTAAGCTGCATTGAGCCTGCCATGAGTGGGAAAGCGCGGGGTACAAATGTAACAAAAAAAAAAGGAGTGTCTAATTTTTAGGTGGCAAGAACTGGCATAAATGAACACATACGCACATACATGAGCAGTTTCTGGCTAAGTGGTATTCTTACATACGTACCTAGATATGATGGTGCATATTTTATGGATAGGCATTCCAACGTAATAAATTATAAACATTTTTTTAATCTACGCACAGTCTTATGCAATCTAGATAGGGATGGCGGGAAGGAAGAGATACTGGACTAGGAGGGAGAAAGGGAGAGAGGGGCATGTAGTGCATGGTGGAACCATGAGGAAGAGGCCAAGAGGGTGGGAGTTAGCAAGGAGATGAATGAGAACGGATGGAAAGAGAACTGGGGAAGTTGTAAAAGATGCTAGCCAAAGACTGAGTGGGGATAAGAGATAGGAAAAGATATTAGAGGGGATGACCAACAGGGAAACAGTTGGGGCTGGTGAGGCTAAAAGATAGAGGAAAGTAGATGAAAGCTGGGGATAGGGGCAAGTACAGTGGGTTGAAATAGGGTAATGGGGAGTGGATCAATAACGGAAGGGAATATGAGGCTGAGAAAGGAGTGAGACAAAGGAAATAGGATATCTAGGGAGAGAGTGAGAGTGGGGAACTGGGCTGGGAAGTGTGAGAGAAAGAAAATTGATAAATGAGTAAAATGTAAAAGGAGAGAGGTGAGAAGCAGAGTGAATTTTGAGTTATAGAGAGGCAGAAAAGAATGAAATTATGAAAAAACTAAGAAGAGAAGGTCAACATCAGAGACAAATGTAGGGGAGGAACGGATCAAGACAGGAGGAGAGCGGAGACATGGTAAATGGAGAGCAAAACCCGGAGAAAGGAAAGATAAACAAAGGAAAGCAGAAAAGAGACACTGGGACAAAAGCAAATGGAAAAATAAAACACCTAGACAGCAAAGGAAGACAACATATTTAATTTTGAATATATTAATTAGAATATGTCTGCTTTGGGACATGCACATCTCTGATGTCTTTATATTTTGTTCAGAAGAAGTGGAAAAAAAAACATTTCAGTTTCTATTTCTCCAGTGTTACTGTACAGGCAGAATCTGACTTCTTGAGGTTTACAGTTTATTTTTTTCATGTCACATCTCCATTACTAGCTTGTGATCTCTTGTTCTGTACACCATAACATAATATGTATTGTTAATGTTATTGAATATTATTACTGCTATAACTGTCTATTTCCTATGTGCAGCTTATGCTTGCTGTACACCAACGTGGTTGAATTTCTTCAAAAAGGCAGTAAATAAACCCTAATAAAAAAATTAATTTGATGGGGGTCTGTCTATGTTTTGCATGTACTAACAAGGTCCAGTGTTCTGCTGGAATGTAGTTTCTGTGTAGAGATCTGTAATAGTCCAGTTTGTTCTCATCTTTAAATTAATCCCCTTATTTTCTCACTCCTGTTTACTCTATCTTATCTATCAATATGTTCCATCTTTGCTTATATCCTAGGCTGTCTATGAAAATGTTTTACTATGTATTGTGTTGACATTGTAATGTAGCATACTATCACGCCTTACTTTGTATTATTGTTTGAACATTTTTACTGCTGTAATTGTCTATTGCTTATGTTTGACTTATTCTTGCTGTACACCGCCTTGAGTGAATTCCTTCAAAAAGGCGGTAAATAAATCCTAATAAATAAATGGTGTACTGGTGCTTTAAGATCCAATGCAATATTTGCAGTGTTACCTTTTCACGGATAAGGTTGTTGTTGTTTGAGTCCTGAGAGTTAGTGCTGTTATAGTATGGTAAGGCTCTGAGTGGCTTTTTGCACTGATTTGTGCACAGTGTTTGGCAGTGGAAGGGTGCATGTTGCTCTCGCTGAAGTGACATCCAAACTTTAATATAATTTTAGTTTGTCATAACATCAGACAGGGGTTTAAAACATTCTGAAAATGACCTTTTTCTCATTTTATTTATTTATGCTAATATATTTACAAAGATATAAAAGTAATCTTTGATGGAAATAACACCAAGATTTTAAGGAAACTTTATGAGGAGATAGTTACAAAAAAACACAAAGAAAAACTTGGTTAAGTAGTCCACAATTAGAGGGATCCATGATGAAATTCCAAAGGAAGTTGGACTAAAAGAAAATCATAAAAGGAAAACACAGGTGATCTTCCCTATTTTTGTATCATGGTCAGCTATACAACTGTATCTTCGCCCGTGCTACCTTGAGAATTCAAAAAAACTGCATAATTGGAGAGGTTCAAAAAACACATATTTCTTATCCTTAAAAAGAAGAATACATTTACAAGGAAAAAAACGTAGTTCAAAGCGAGCATTTAGTAATAGCACCTCGTGTCATTCCAATAAATTTCTTCCTCCTTTCCTGAGTCCACAAAGAGAATTTGTAAAGGCAAACTCTGCATTAAAGTCAGAATCAGTATCAGTCATGCACTGCTGTTTTCCAGTTCACTGACTCTACCATGAACGTATTGTAACATTATAAAACCTTGACCCCCACCCACTGGTGTTCTGTTTTTTCCAAAAGGTCTATCATGTAAAGAGAGACACGTGAGAATGGGAAAACACAGAAGCCCACAGAAAGAAAGGATATGCCAGCAATAGTTGTGGTAGCCAGTACTAGCAGCAGTGGTAAAGATGAGGATAGCAATTGGATTAGTAATAACAGTTAGGGATGGACATAGATTTCTTTATTTATTTGTGACATTTTGGAGGTAGTGCCTGCAAATTTATCGCATACATATTCATTGTGGATATCCTGAAAACCTGAGTGGCTCACTGTGTGTCCCAAGGATTGGAATAAGAACCATTGCTATAAAGGAATCTCAACATGTTTTCCTCGTGAAGACGGTGGACAGATGAAACACGCTTCCACCACTGGTGGGTAGGAGCAATAACTTTGCAAAAATTTCAGCTACTCTCTGACCTCTTCATCTCCTCCTCTTGAGACATGCAAACATTTTTGGTTTGGTTTTCATTTGTTTGGACATTTTCCCTGAGTTTCAGCTTGTTTTCTTTCCAGTTCATTTCAGACATTTGTTAAATAACATTTTTAATGCACTTAGGGTTTTTTTTACTAAAGCTTAGCTTGAGTTCTCTGCAGCAGGGCACATAGGAATAAAATGGGCCCTGCTGCAGATTACATGCGCTAAGTTTTAGTAAAAAAAAACCCTTATTAACTTAGAGGTTGAGCTCAAAGCGATGTAGCTGGCCAGAAACAGATCCTGGCTGGTTAAATCGCTTGTGCGTGGTATCTGCTGATCTTCAGTGGCACTTATCTGGTTAGTGCCACTGAATATCACAACAGACCACTAAACTAAGAGGGGTCAGAGTTGTCACTTATGCAGTTAAATGCCGATATTCAATATTTAACCACATAAGTAAAGCGTCCAAATTGGGCTGCATAAACGTCAGTTCTATCTTTATGCGTTGTCACTTAGAGGGTCTTTTACTAAAGATTAGCTTGAGTTACCAGCAGCAGGGCCCATTTTATTCCTTTGGGCCCTGCTGCAGATAACTCGAGCTAACCATGCAGTTAAGTGTCGCGTGGCAACCTGGAACTACTGCTGGCCCAACGCGAGTGCCAGCGATAGTTCCACCCCTAAAACACACTATTTCTGGCACTAGCAAAAATATTGAAAAAATATTTCTGCCGGGGTTACCGGCGGTAATCGGGCAGCATCACCTTGCTGCCTGGTTACCACCAAGTTAGCATGGGAGCCTTACTGCCACCTCAGTGGGTGGCGGTAAGTACTCTCCCTCCCCCCCCCCCCACCCAAAATGGCTGTGCGGCAAGTGCAAACTTACTGCATGGCCATTTCATTTTTGACTATTTTCAACCACTGTGGTAAAAGGGGCCCTGGCGCGTAGCAAACATGGCTGCCACATCTAGCACAGGGCCCCTTTTACCGCAGCTTAGCAAAAAGGCCCCTTAACCTCATAAGAGACAGCCGGCCTCATAAACCTAGATAGTCAATGCCGGTGTCTGGACATGGTCCAGCATTGAATATCTGGGAATAACGCCATCAGCAGCTAAAGGAAACCACTCAGTGCTGCTGACTCAACTTCTACCCCATAATGTGCATTAATTTGATTTCGAATAGGCTAAGGGGGTCTTTTACTAAGCAGCAGTAAGCCCAATGCGGGCTTACCTCTTGCTCAACTGGAAGTGATGATGGGCTACTGCAGCGGCCCGGCAGTAGTTCCCACCCCCTGCGCCGGTGTTTACCCACTGGTAATCAGTGTCGTGCAGTACCCGGTTACCGCTGGGTTAGCGCGGGAACCCTTATTGCCACCTCAATGGGTGTCGGTAAGGGCTACCAGCCGCATGGCCGTGCGGTAAGAGCTCTCTCCACATGGCCATGTGTGCTGGGTCTTTTTTTTTACCCACTGCGGTTAAGCGGGCCCTGATTTGGTAAAAGGACCCCTAAGTGCCACTGAAAATGACTGGTTAGCCCTGAACAGGCAAGTTAACCAGCCAGGTGCCTTTTCTGACTGGTTAAATCACTTTGAATATCAACCCACATATTTATACAATAAATGCTGTGTATTTATTGTATTACCTCTTTCTTAATTTCTTAGCAGTAGTTTTGTAGTTGTAGTTGATCCAAATAATGCTTGAATTTAAAACAAAGTCATTTATTAACAATCTGAGGGATGGAAAGTTCTGCTGGTTTTCAGTTGTGGTTAATTTTTCCCCCTTTTTTTCTTGTGGACAGAGGAAGATCTCTAGGATAGACAATTAGCTCATGGAAAATTGCACAAGATAGTGATAAGATAAGGCTGTAGTGCAGGATCCTGCAAATCTGTATTTTTCTTATTTTCCAATCAATAATGAAACATCAACAAAAAAAAAAAGGCATCCCTGCTTGCTCTGTATGGCTTTATCTGCTTTATCAGTTGAAAACACATATCCTTTCTAACAAAAGGCTTTAGTTCCATGCAGAACAGTAAGTTAACTCTTTAATACATAAAAATTATTTTAAATGCTTATGAAAAACCACTAAAAGGGTGCGGTCAAGTCACATGCTCTCTAAAGAGTGATAGCCATGGAGAGTATTTTAGTTTTTCAGGGCCTGATTCATAAGGCTTTTCTCTCATTCTGTGTGGGAAAAAAGTTTAGAGACCGAAATTCAAAGGGTTTTTGCCTGATTACCGATGGGTTATTGCCATGCAAGCCATTTCCAGGGGGTTTCTTTTTCCCACAGAAATGGTGCATAATTGGGGCGGGCCATGGCCGTGTTGGGCCGGCGGTAGTCCCGGAAGAGCAAGTGGTAAGCCCACGTTGGGTTTACCACCGCTCAGTAAAAGGGCCCCTTAATCAGTTAGCTCTGCTGAAAATGTCTTTATTAAATGCTAGGGGTAAAGCAGCAGAAATCATATCTACATTGAAGTCATGGATATTTCACCTGCTCCTCAGCAGGCTCACATGTTCACATGTAAAGTACACACCTACACGTATATTTTATAAACAACACATGGAAATCATGGCTCTGTCCCTGAATACATCTGCATGCAGGGCACATTAAAGTATGTGAATTCTAGGTACTAAGCATACTTTCATGCATGTCACCCCGAGGTAATTGTACAAACGTCTTTTTGCACACATAATAAGGCCTTTACGTGTAAAAAAAATTCTTCATAAAATTACCCCTTTAAGTAAGTCCACTAAATATGAGGTCCTGAACTTAAATGGATAAGATATCCATATGTTGGAAGAGGTATTTTATGAGTCTATTTAAATGAATAAATTTAACCCTCTGTCCTTATCTTTAAATAGCAGGGGAGACTTAGTTTTATTTATTTGTCCATAATTCCTATTTCTGAGCTTTCTACAAATGCTTTTCTTATTCTGAGTTACATACAATAAAAATTTCTGAGTTCATCCTTTTTTATTTTATTGTACTATTGCCCATCCTCTCTCACTACTACTAATTGCGATTTTTTTTTTCAAACTTTAACTGAGGCAGTGATTAAATTCCCTAATTTCTTTATTTTAGGGGATTTTAATATTCACGTTGATAATCCACTCCAGCCTAAATCTCTTCTATTATTAGTTCCTTATTAAAAGATTTGGGCTTTGTTCAATGGGTCACTTTCCCGACTCATTCAGCATGGCAACCTCTAGACCTTGGTCAAAGCAAAAGGGAAGTTGAATGCTTCCACAGCAGTCAAACGGACAAGCACAGGGTGGAAGAAAACAATTCCAAGAACTACCAGGAGTCCAATATCTTCAAGATTAAAAGGTTTATTCTCCAATAAAAATAGCATGAACAGTTTGGACCCAACACAGACTGTGTTTCAGTTGCCTGCCTTCTTCAGGGGTCATAGCTTTGTTGAAATGCAAAAGACAAAATAGAGAACAATCTTGGTTGAAATGCAAGAGATAATACAGAGAACAACTTCCGTTTTAAAAAGTCCCACATTCATGTAAATGCAGCAAGACCACATGTAAATTACAGTATTCTGTAAGTTATGTGCATAAGTGGGAGCCCCACTCATGCTCCACCCATGTCACACACTGTGACTTAGACCAGTTCCTTATATCTTGATTAACAGTACAAAGAATTTGCCTTTAGTTTAGCCACCCATTTATTTATCCCAACTGACTCTGTACCACCCATCTTGTCCCCATCTATATATCTGCACTCGGCCCCTTGGCTATATGGTAATCTCTATTGTAGAACAGCATTAATATCATAGCACTGTTATTTGAATGTTCTAATTGTGTTCTTATTAGATATTCCATCACTCTTATACTGACATCATATAATATCTCTGTTATTTGAATTTCAGTGCTGTTAAATGTGTATATTTGTGATCCTGTTTCATGGTAGCCCTATTATTAGGTTTCAATTTGCTGATTTCAAGTTTTCTTCTTTCATTGTATTTACATTTATACTTGTACTTATGCATAGTTTTGGGGAATGTTTGACAATTCAGAATTACTGGCATGAGATCTGGATTTAATTAGAAAATATACTGAAACAGGTGGCACCTAGATCTATGTATGTTGGATATGATTTAAAATTAGGATCACTCTTACTGGACTTGTATAATATGTAAAGCTTGTCTAATTGCAAAGAAACGTATGTTAGTAACTTGGAGCTGCCTACCATCACAACCAAAGCACATCTCTTTAAGTCTAGATAGCCAGACCTCGCGGCGGCAGGGGACCAGAGCCCAAGGTCGGGGGCACATTGAGCATGTTCAGTTTCATTAAAAGGAGTGTGCCGGACGTGAGAGGAAAAGTGAGCAGGGCAAGCAACACGGCAGCGCTGAGACCGGTGCTGGATGAAGACTTCAGCTGGCAGGTGTTGGGGACCCCCACCAGCAAAACCACGGGCCAAGAAATTTAGGGGGGCCCCAAGCCCCCGTGGCCCCACGTTGCTATGCCACTGGTCTAGAAGATGCAATAGATCATTCCGACAAACTGAAGAGCAATATATCACCACGAGTGGGTGGCAATCACACATGGTCTGCAACAAACTCAAATTTTGTCATGCAGTTGACAAACTTTTGTCATGAGGTTAACAAAATTGTAAACTGTACCTACTGTACAGTGCCTTGGGTGAATCTCGTCATAAAGGCTGTTAATGAATCTCAATAAATAAGTAAATGAATATATGCCCCCTTGCATACATACTATGCTATTTACGTGAACCCTTACAAAATAGCATTAAGGGCGTCGATGTTCAGCCACCAGCCTTATTGCTGGATATTCAATGCCGGACTCTGTCTGAGCTTCAGCATTGAATATCTGGTTTTGCAAAGCCAGCTAGCGCATAGCTGGTTAAGTCTGATATTCAGCATTTAGAGTTCCTTTTACTAAGGTGCGCTGAAAAATGGCCTGCGCTGTTGTAGGTGCATGTATTGGATGCGAGCAGGTCCATTTTTCAGTGTGTCTGCAAAAAAGGCCT
The DNA here is from genome assembly GCF_901765095.1 of Microcaecilia unicolor. Classification (NCBI taxonomy): domain Eukaryota; kingdom Metazoa; phylum Chordata; class Amphibia; order Gymnophiona; family Siphonopidae; genus Microcaecilia; species Microcaecilia unicolor. The sequence continues at coordinate 101,218,487 of NC_044031.1, forward strand.
TTGCCAAAAATGGACCTGTGGCAAAAGAAAAATTGGTGCACGTCCATTTTGGGCCTGAGACCTTACTGCCACCCATTGATTTAGCAGGAAGATCTCATGCGTTAACATGGCAGTAATCATCAGCGCGTGTACACTGCCAATTACCGCCCGGTTAGTGCCAAGTGGTAGAAAATAAAAAATATTTTCTGCCATGCATATCAGATGCATGTACAATTACCACCCGGGGCTCACAGTAGCTGGGCGGTAGGTCCAAATTAACACGCGTTGGATGTGGTTAGGCGCCTACGCGCCTTAGTGAAAGGGCCCCTTAACCAGCTATCAGTTATTGCATAAAGATAGGACTGACTCTGATGTGGTCTCATTTATGCAGTTAGCCTGGTCGAGCACTGACACTATTTTATTATATTTATCTTATTGTGCCTTGTTTTCTACATATTGTATTTTGAGCATTGATTTTATGTTATTTTTACATACATTTTAAGCAATAAATTTCAACTGCATTGTTCCTGAGCTTTGTCTAGCCTTCCTCCGTTCCCACTTTCTTGTGTATTATTGCTTGTCCCGTTGGACTTTTTTGTCAGTTACCTTATGGTTTCTGGTTAAGTAACCAGCCAAGTGCTGACTCCACCCCCACCCCTCCCCCCAGTCCCGGAGCACACGCATATTAGCTGGTTTGCAATTTGGCACTAACCGGTTATTTTCAGTGGCACTGACTGGTTAACCCTGAACAGGCGATTTTAACGGCCAGGAGCGGTTTCTGGCCAGTTAAATCACTTTGAATATCGACCCAAAATATTTTATCACTGATAAATGAACAGCTACCCACAAAAGTGTTAATATTCTTTAAATCTATACCTACTCCTACTACTACTACTTACCTGCAAGTGTTACTTAACTGTGGGCACTCTGTTATGAAACTGCCCCTCAGGGTTCTCTACTCTGAAATATGCAGCCTTTCAAAAGCAGAGGAGTACGAACCTCATTGTCTTATTTCTCTTCAGATGACATGAACCAGAGTATTGTAAGTGCAGAGCCTGAGATATAGGGTGAGACTGAGACTTGAATAGTGTGAGGGGTTAGCACCCTGCCGTCTGAGCTCGCTGGACGATTGTACCACACGCATGAAAAATAACAAACCGGAGGAGACTGCCACAGGAAAAATAATGTTCACCCATAAGAAATAAAACTTCTACAGGTCAAATAGCTTCTAATATTCATCCAAAAGAGAAGAGAATTTTGCAGGTTCACATCCTTCGTGATCAATGCAAGCAGTGGTCCCTGTGCACACTGTTTGGGTTTTCTAGCTCAGTTATGATACCACCATTATATACTACACCAGCGCAGGCCAGTTTTCAGCACACCTTAGTAAAAGGGCCCCAAAGATAGGAGTGACTTTGATGTGGTCCTATTATGCATTCAACCTGGCTGGTTAAATGCTGAATATCAGCACTTAACTGGCCAAGTGCTGACTCCACCCCAGGAATGCCCCCAAAATAGCCGGTTTTCAGTTTGGCACAAACCGGTTATTTTCAGTGGTACAAACCAGTTAAGTGTCGCTGAAAATTAGCAGTTAGCCCCAAACAGTTGATTTAAGTAGGCAGGAGCCATTTCTGGCTGGTTAAATTGCATTGAGGGGTCCTTTTACTAAGGTGCGCTGAAAAATGGGCTGCACTAGTGTAGGCACATGTTTCGGGCGCACACAGATCCATTTTTCAGCGCGCCTGCAAAAGAGACCTTTTTAAAATTTTTGCTGAAAATTGACATGCAGAAAAATACAAATTGGCGCACGTCCATTTTGGGTCTGAGATCTTACTGCCAGCCATTGACTTAGCAGTAAGGTCTCACGTGGTAACCATGTGGTAATCATCTACGTGTGTAGAATGACTATTGCCCGGTTTCCACTGCATGCAGGAAAATAAAATTTATTTTCCAGCACGTGTAGCAGATGCACGTAAAAAATGAAATTACTGCCCGGGCCTCGCCATAGCCGAGCAATAACTCCAAATTGACGCTCGTAGGACACGCCTACGCGGTTTAGTAAAAGGGCCCCTGAATATCAGCACAAGAGATTTTATCACTGAATAAATGAACAGCGACAGGAACAATGTCTCATATACCCCAGACAGGTATGAGTTAAACCATGCAACTTTCATCTCTATATCCTATGACTGAACTTGAGAGTTAATACACTTACTCTAAATGTGCTCTGGTTTTGTTTAGGCCGTTAAATAAATTACATGCATGCATATGCTAATATGATAATTCCAGACTCCTTTGACATCTTAATCATTTGAATTTGTATATTCTCTGTATTAAATCTTAAACTCAAGGAAATACTTTTGACATACCAGCAGCTGTAATATAAAATATCCAGTCTTTCTGGCACAGACATTGACTAATTAGAACAAGTTTTGTCTTTGATTTTTTTTTTTTTTTTTTTGCTATTTCATCCCCAAGTTCTGATTTTCATTTCCTCTAATAAAAAAAGGAATTGATTTTTTTTTTCCTTGACAGTAAGAAGAAACTACTTAAAAAAAAAAAAAACCTTTGTTTTCTGGAAAATATAATCTGTATTCAGTTTATTCTTAGTGTGCACAATGTTTGCCATACAATTTATCAGTTATGTTACATATAGCAAAATCTACAATGTTTGTTTTATTGTCATTCAAATGCGAACAAAACCACCTCATGGAAGGATTTATTTTACCCCAAATATCAGTGTAGTTGTTTTATGGCTCTGTTCTGCCTTCTATACTATTCTATTCAAGGTATTTATATCCCACTATCATCAATACTGAATCTAAGTGGGTAACATAAATTCAAAGACATACCATTATGAACAAGAAAATCATACTAAAATTAATCAAACACTTATTGAAAAGATAGGTCTTCAATCCTTTACAAAACTGCAGATAACCAAAAATCGCCCGAATTTGTACAGGTATAGAAATACACAATTTACTAGCTTGAAAAACAAAAGAACCATCATGAAATCTCTTATACTGGACGTTTTTAACAGATGGAAATCCCACCTGTAAAGTGGAATGAAAACGGGAATTCACTCTGAAAGCTGAAGCTATCAATTGTGGAAGAAGAGAGGAACAATTCCCCTGTAATATGTTAAATACAATACAAGTCATCTTTAAAAATATCAGTGCAGAAACTGGTAACCAACGTAAGTCTCTCAACAAAGGTGTCACATGATCATAACAGGAGCAGCCATAGATCATTTTGGCTGCAGTATTTTGTATTTTGCAACCTTTTAACTAATCTTGAACTTAGTCCTACATAGTTCAGTTCTGGAGGCCGTACCTTGCTATGGATGTAAAAAAAATGGAAGCAGTGCAAAGAAAAGCTAGTATGGGATTTGCGTTACAAGACGTTCGAGGAGAGACTTGCGGACCTGAACATGTATACCCTGGAGGAAAGGAGAAACAGGGGTGATATGATACAGACGTTCAAATATTTGAAAGGTATTAATCCGCAAACGAACCTTTTCCGGAGATACGAAGGCGGTAGAACGAGAGGACATGATATGAGACTGAGGGGGGCAGACTTAAGAAAAATGTCAGGAAGTATTTTTTCACAGAGAGGGTGGTGGATGCTTGGAATGCCCTCCCACGGGAGGTGGTGGAGAGGAAAACGGTAACGGAATTCAAACATGCGTGGGATAAACATAAAGGAATCCTGTTCAGAAGGAATGGATCCTCAGAAGCTTAGCCGAGATTGGGAGGCGGGGCTGGTGTTTGGGTGGTGGGGCTAGTTCTGGGCAAGACATCTACGGTCTGTGTCCTGAAAATGGGGCTAGTTCTGGGCAAGACTTCTACGGTCTGTGTCCTGAAAATGGCAGATACAAATCAAGGTAAGGTATACACAAGAAGTAGCACATATGAGTTTATCTTGTTGGGCAGACTAGATGGACCGTGCAGGTCTTTTTCTGCCGTCATCTACTATGTTACTATGTAGTAATAATAATAATAATATAAAGCACTGCAATAGTTCTACTGAGGTAACACAATAGCTTGAACCAACATGCAAAAATGTTTCATAAAAAAAGAGATCTTATTGCTCTCAAGTGTTGCGGTTTTAAAAATACCTTCTTACTCAAATAACTTATCTGTGGATTCATTGTCAATTGAGTATGCAAAATAATACCTAAAACCCTGGAGAATTTTTCAAACTGTAACTTGAAACAATAGTCACATTTCAAGGAACCAAAGTAGTATCATTGCAAGAATATAACTATTTGGTCTAGCTGATAGTCTTGTTCATATATGTGGTCCAAACTGCTTTACCAGTGGAAAATTATCCACCTTTTTTATGTGGGTAAAGTTGCACATGTAGTTTTACCCACTATCCCCTGGATTCTATATATCGCGCCAAAATTTCTGCTTGGAAATCAAAATGTATTCCATAACAATGCGCATAATTTAATCAGTTAACAAGCTAATCAGCGCTGATAATTGGATATTAATAAGCAATTAGTACTAATTGCTATTAATTAGAATTTACATGCACTATTGTCTAAGAGTATTCTGTAACATGGTGTACGTAAATTCTAAGTCATACAGTTGAAAAGGGGGTGTGGCCATGGGCGGGGCATAGGCATTTCTAAAATCTATGGGGCCCTTTTACAAAGGCACGCTGCAAAATGGCCTGCAGTAGTGTAGACGCGTGTTTTGGGTAAGCACAGAATCATTTTTCAGCACACCTGTAAAAAAATGCCTTTTTGAAATTTTTGCCGAAAATGGACGTGTGGCAAAATGAAAATTGCCATGTGTCCATTTTGGGTCTGAGACCTTACCACCAGCCATTAACCTAGCGGTAAGGTCTCACGTGGTAACTGGGAGGTAATGGTCTAAGCACATAAAGTGCCGATGACAGCCCAATTACCGCCTGCGCACCAGAAAGGGTGCGTAGCAGATGCTCATCAAAAATGAAATTACCACAAGGGCCATGTGGTAGCTGGGTGGTAATTCAAAATTGACGCATGTGAGGCGCATATGTGGCCTAGTAAAAGGGCCCCTATGTGTGTTGTTATAGAATACACCCGCTCTGCGCCTAATTTAGGCATCGAGATTTACACTAGGTTTTAGTTGGTGTAATTCACTGCGACTAAATTTACTCTCATGGACTGGCACGCGGCGTATTCTATATATTGCGCAGAAATTTAAGCCTATTCTATAAAATTTAGGCATACTTTAGAGAATACGCATAGGTGTATTTTTTTCCACATGGAATTTTTAAGGCACCATATATAGAACCTAGCCCTATAGGGGAAGCATTGCTGGGACCAGGGTTTTGAAATATTTACATACTTTTGAATTTTCAGCATATTAGTTAGAAAAAGTATCTGCACAAATTAGCAAGTGTAAGCATAATCTTGACAGTGAAAGCATATTCATGCTTTGATTTTGAAAATCCTGCAAAATATGAGGAGTGAAAAAGTATACATCTAAATTTCTCTAACATGAGCAGTTATATATAAAACTACCCTAACGGACAAGAAATGGCTGTTGTACAATAACTTGAGTATATGCCTACATAGAAGTATTTAATTATTGATTTGGATTTTACTCACACCTGTTTCAGTAGTAGCTCAAGGTGAGTTACACTGGGTATTTCCCTGTCCCTGGAAAGCTTACAATCTTAGGACCTGTTTTACAAAGCCACGCTACCAATTCTTGGTGCGGCAAATGAGAGGAAGCCAATTCAATTCCTATAGGCTTCCTCTCATTTGCTGCACGGGAATCACTAGCGTGGCTTTGTAAAACAGGCCCTAACTGGGGCAATACAGGGTTAAGCGACTTGCCCAAGATCAAAAGGAGCAGCAGTGGGATTTGAAGCGGCCACCTCAGGATGGTAAGACCTGTGCTGTATCCACTAGGCCACTCCTCCACTCTAGTGTGTGGATAGATATGAACACATGTACTTTTGCAGGGACTGTGCATAGGTATTGCTGAAGGGGTTAGTTTTGGTAGAGGGCCAAGGATTGCACATCCATTCTAAAACATACATCTACCATTGCACCTGCCTTGGAGCACATGTAACTTTGCGCAGGTACATTTGAGAGCTACTGTGGATTATTCTGGAAGTCTATTTTATAAAGGTACAACTACATATTACCTTTATAAAATAAGATTTTTATGGATTTTTACACAGGTGCCCTACTCCAAAGTTATCATTCTTTTGTGTCTATGGAAATGTATACTTACTATGTCTGTCCTTTAACCACAAAGGATCAAATCCATAGGAGATGTTTGGGGGAGGGGCCAATGCCCCCCCCCCCCCCAAACGCCCTGGAACCATATTCACCCACATAAACAAGAACATGGAAGAGGTGGGCAGCCAGCAGCCAAATTTCAGTGGGCCATCAGTAACCAGATGCTCTGGACTCACTGGTAAGAATAGCAGTATGGACCACTTGGATTTGGAGCGTGTGCAGTGCTGCTGGTAGTTCCCTCCTCCACTCACTGTTTCAAATCAGACGCATGCAAGTACAAGGAAATGGGGGCTGTGGGACTGGCACCATTGTGCATGCTCCATCCCCCCATGGCTCCTCACTACTAGCTACGGGGAAGGGAAAGCAGAGAGGGAAGATGAAAGGGCAACAAGAGGAGAAAGTGAGGACAGGAGAGACAAAAAGTGATGAGGAAGGTTAGGAAAAATATTAGAAAGAAGGAGGGGGACAGATATGACAATGGAGAACATGAGAAAAAAATGAAAGAAGGAAAAGTTGATGTCCCTTTATCTTATTCTCATCGATACTTCGATGGTTTCACAAAACTTGTACAATGTAACCTATAACCAAGTTGTAACAAATGTATTTCCATTATTCATATCTTATTGTAAGCCACACTGAGCCCGCAAAGAGGTGGGAAAATGTGGGATACAAATGCAATAAATAAATAAATAAATGAGGGTGAGTATGTGAGAAGGAAAAAGGAAAGTCAAAAGGAACTAAAGATGTACTGTATGGGAGAGATGAGAAGGAAGGAGAGATGGAATGGAAAGCAAAATGAGAAGAAGGGTGAAGGAGACGGGTAAAGAAAGCTGAAGGTGTGATGAGAAAGAAGAGAAGGCAGAAAAAGAGCAGCAGAGACAGGAGGGAGGAAAAGAGAGAAAGGTGGAAGGAAGATGGTGACAAGAAAAAAAAAGAGGAATGGATAAGAAAAAAGGTAAGGAGTATTTGCTAAGAACAGGCAAATAATAGTATTCTTTGTAGAACTCTCTTCTTCTCACAATCTACCTTTACTCTCCTGCCTTTACTTTGAAATCTTCTTTTGTTGATTATCCCTTTCATTTATCATTCCCAAGGAAAAATCCACAGATTCCAAGTTTGCTTTTCTATTCACAGGTTTGACTCTAATCTCGCCTTCATTATTGATTACACTTTTTCTAGGTCATTTATTTTAAATTGTGATTTGGTCAAAGGTGCTAGATAAACACAACAAAATATACAGTAATACTTTAGATATAACATACCATATGGATTTTTAAAACACCGCACAGTTTATGGTAGAAAGGATTTTCTTTTTACATTTTATCTATGATTTTACTGTTTTATTTGCAAAAGTTATCTTCAAATGTACACGCCTAGGCATGATGAAACTTTTTCAAATGTTATGTATATTGTGCCTGTTGGAAAGCAGAGTGGGAAGCAGATGGGAGTGCCAGTTTTTCACTGTTCTGTGCTCTTCTGAACTTCCTGTCAAGTCTGTTCCCATCCCTCGTTCTGCCTACTAAGGTTACTGGGAAGGGAAATGGCAACTTTTTCTCAGAGGGTCATTGTTTACTCTGATTCTATGAACTGAAAAGAATATTCAAATACTCAACATTAACATACTAAACCATAATCATTGTTCTCGAATGCTAGAAGATAGTGTCCTGAGATGATGTGAAATTTCATCCTTTTGGTGTATGACTAAGTTATGAGCCACATAAACTTTCTAAATCAGGATATTTTTCAGACGTTCGCTTTTCCTAATTTGCAGTCAGGCATGATGCACACTCTCAGGCACTGAACTTAGCTTTTCTAAGTAAAGGTTCTGGGAAACTTACAATATTATAAAAGTGTGAATACTAAAGGACAGTGCTTCTGACTGCTTTTGACTCCTAACCACTACTCACTTGCCCTGTCCTTTATCCTCACCTATTTATTCCCTTACCCTTAATCGTTTTGTCTGTTTACCTATCTAGATTGTAAGCTCTTTGAGCAGGGACTGTCTTTTTGTGTATGGTGTACAGCGCTGCGTATGCCTTGTAGCGCTATAGAAATGATAAATAGTAGTAGTTGTAGTTCTGAGCTCTCTCCTGGAGACACACCTAGCCAGTTCTGCTTTCAGGATTACCACGAGAAGTAAACATGAGATACAAAAATCATTCTAAGCAAATCTACCTCATGTATATTCATTGTGATGATCATGAAACCCCAGCTGACTGGTTATGCATAGAGGAGAGGTTTGAGAAGCACTGCTGTAGGATATAGGCAATAGATTACACTGGGAAATAAGAAAAATCAATTAAATAGTGAAAGACAATGTTAAATGATGACTCGGGACATTTAAAATTAAATAAAATCTTATACTTTATTCATGGGTGTAGTTTGGAGGATAAAAGGGGCAATTGCTCCCCAATCACTGCAGGTCATAAACATCCTGCAGTGATTGGGGCAGTATTTTGCCTCTCTATTTTCTTTCTTCCCCAAGCTACCCCATGTTACAACATCTGCTCTTAATGCTCCGTCTCTGTAGTGGCTCCTTTATCTAGCTGGGCCAAGGCAGCAAGAATGACAGCAGTAAGAAAAATACTAAGCCACCCCATGGAGGCTTCTAGCCCCTGTGCTCAGCAGAGCTGTGCCGGCATCCCACCCCCATGGCAACAGAATATGTGCATCAGATGAGGTAGAATGCCAGTGGAACCCTGCTAAGTGTGGGAGCTAGAAGAGTCCATGGGGTGCTATAGCATTTCTCTTAATGCTGTCGTTCTTGCTGCCACAGCCTGGCTAGATGAAGGTGCACCACAAGGAGAGAACTCTGAAGGGAGAGAGGTAAAGATGCTGATCAGCAAGGTCATAAGGTGGAGATGCTGGACTGAAAGGACAGGAGGAGAGAGAGGTGGAGATGCTGGACTTATTAGGGTGGGCCGAGACAATTACTGGGTAGACAGAGAATGTAACACCGAGGCCCTGAAGCAGCCGTGCAAAACGCTGGCCATCGTCGGCTCAGCACATTAATATTAGAAAGAGGAACACAGCACGTTATGCTGTCCAGGAAGCACACACTATAAAGATAAGTGCGGTGTTTATCAATGTAAAATAAATGTAGTTAATTGCCTATGAAGTTGCAGATATTATTTTTCACCAGCAGGTTGATACAACAGTAGGATGTTTTGGCCAATGATGAAAGCAGGGTCTATAGACCCGTTATAGCTTCAACAGATCGATTCAGGACCTGGAAGCTCTTTGAGACCAATTTTTCCTGCTGGGTATAATACAGTTTTTACTGTAGGTAGTTTCAAGTCATTTGCTGACAGCAGATCCTTTTTTTGTGCATTTGCATTTGTATGTATGCGCATGTATTTGTGTCTTTGTGTATCTTTGTGTCATTGAATGTGTTTCAATGTGCCTGTTTGTGTGTGTATGCTTGTGTCTGTGTATCTGTTTGGTGTGAGTGTGTTTGTATGTATATGTGTCTGTTTGTGTGCCTATGCAGACAGATGGACAGACAGATATACGGATAAAGCCTTCACGATAGGTGCTAGTGCTTGAGCAAAATGTGTAGGAGTGGCCTAGTGGTTAGAGCACTGGTCTTGCAATTCAGAGGTGGTCAGTTCAAATCCCACTACTGCTCCTTGTGATCTTGGGCAAGTCATTTAACCCTCCATTACCTCAGGTACAAACTTAGATTGTGAGCCCTCCTGGGACAGAGAAATATCCAGAGTACCTGAATGTAACTCACCTTGAGTTACTACTGAAAAAGATGTGAGCAAAATCTAAATAAATAACAACATGTCTTAATGACTGACTTTTTCCATAAACAAGAACTTCTGTGACCACTACTTCTTGACACAAAAGTCTTCTTTCACTAAAAACTACAGGAAGCTTTCTCCCACTACCACCCTGCTAATGCTAACTAGCTTCTGCCTGCCATCCATGGCTGGCATAAAACTCTTGTCATGCAATCATTGACCCTAAGCCCCACACCCTTCCCGTGCCAGTCACCACATGCTTTTCCCTCAGTGAAAACACGATATTATTGGCCCTGGAGTACCCAATAGGAAAACAACAGTGCTGGCAGAGATGGAGGAGAAAGGGTGGAGCTGTAAGAGGTGTTGTGATGAGAAAAGACAGTGGAAGGATGAAAGGGTGAGAAGGAAGCAAGGAGTGAAAGTGCTGAAAAAGAAAAAAAGAGGAGAGTGGAGGAGAGATGATGGCTGCTTTTGGTTTTAGTCACCCCCGTAGGCACTGTTGGTGCCACTGCTTGCCAACCTCACTCCCTTCCGTGCCCCCTCCTCCATCCACAAGCAGATTTGACACCACCAATGAAATCATCAAAGATCAACTCAAAATAGAAATAAATCACTATATAAACGCTAATAAAATATATAGTTTTCTTTCCACAAGATACTTTTGGTAATGTTCATTTCTCTATGTCTTGTGAAGTTTTTTTGTCTTCCTTTAGTTCTTAATCTCTTAATTTCATCTTTTTCTTTGTTGATCTTTCCTCCATTTCTGCATCTTTTCTTGTGGCCAGACATTCCACCTTTTCCCCTTACCCTTGCCACAGTAAGTAACTCTTCTTTTCCTTTGCTCTCACAATCCTTTACTCAGTTCAGGGCCCCTATGAGTCACTTCCCTGTCTTAGGTCTCTTTACTTTAGATTACACCTTCTTTATGTCCTACCCCCTTTCTCCATTGCTTCTTCATAACCTTTCTCACCCATTAGGTTCTTCCCCACTCCCTTCCATTATGCCTCGTGCAATAACTATAACTCCTACATAGTTATTGCTGCTACTTTTCACTTCCTCACTTTGTCAGTGGAGACCTCATCTTCCTATGGACCCCTTTTGAATTCCTCTAGTCCTCTGGGCGTCACCAAAAGTAGGTTACCACTGTTGTTTACTCTTCTTCTTTGGGCATCCATGGCCTGCAGGTTTCAGGATCATTTAGACATGAAACCCTGGAGGCAACGGAGTGGATAGAGGCACTCCATAGCACCAGCTCCTGTTTCTGGGTGGAGTAAAGATACAACATAGTAACATAGTAGATGACGGCAGATAAAGACCTACGATCCATCCAGTCTGCCCAACAAGATAAACTCATATGTTCTACTTTATATGTATACCTGACCTTGATTTATCCTTGCCATTTTCAGGGCATAGACCGTAGAAGTCTTCCCAGTACTTGCCCCGCCTCCCAACCACCGGTGCTGCCACACAATCTCCACTAAGCTTCTGAGGCGCCATTCCTTCTGAAAGGATTCCTTTATGTTTATCCCACGCATTTTTGAATTCCGTTACCGTGTTTATCCCACGCATTTTTGAATTACAAAGCGCCTGACTCTCTCTCTCTCTCTCTCTCTCTCTCTCTCTTTCAGGCCTGGGAGCACAACAGATGACCTGGCCCTCTCTCTGGGTAAGATGGGAGCACAACAGGACACTTGGCCCTCTGAGTGGGATGGGACACCAGATCCTTTCTCTGGCTAGGGCAGGTGCAGTCATCAGGATTCTGGACCATCTGTATCACAGTTATGCAAATGATATCCAGCTGAGTTTACTCAAGGGGGAGAGTTGGGAAGAGACACCACTTGTCTTGAATCCTTAGCAGCTGTCAATGCTTGGATGCAGATGAATAGACAAATATTTAACCAAATAAGACTGCATTTCTTTGGTTGGGAAGGTCTGCTTTACATTCTTTCAATATATTTTTTAGAGTGAGCGATGTAAGTTTGGCCCCGGCAAACAGATTTGTAGCCTTAGGGCTATAACAAATTCTATACTGAATATGGATGATCAGGCTTCCATGATTATCACAAGAGCTTTTACAAGTCATTTATTCAGAAACTACTAGCCTTTCCTCCATAGTCAGAATTTTAGAAGTTTATGCAGGTGATGGTCCTGTTCCATTTAGATTATTGCAACTTGGTGCATTTGTGACTAACCAAGAAACAAATTGCATGATCCAACTACTGCAAAACACCACTGCAAAAATGATCACTAGTTACAAACAATAGAAAGAAGCCACACCATAACATAACCTAACAATGGTATTTGTATACTCCTATAACCACAAAGTTGTAAGCAGTTCACCATATCCGCTAAAAAAAACCAGAACAGTCTCCCAGAAATTACACTCAAACCATTAAAAAAACCCCTCTAATTATTAGACAAACAAGCTTCTTGAAAAGATATGTTTTAAGATTAAGTTTTAAGGTACAACAGTAGTACAATGTACTATTTAGACTGTGAGCCCACTAGGGATAGAACCAGTACCTGTAAAATGAAATTATAAACTGCTTAGTTCTAAGCAATATATAAATACTTAAAAATGAATGAATGAATGAATGAATGAATGAATGAAATGAAGATTCTTCCTAAATAAAACATAGGAGTCAGATTGAGTAAAACATGGTGAGAATTCTTGCCAAAATTTAGAGGCTTCATAAGCCAACAATAGTTCATGAATTTTCAATCTCTTACTACCTTTGGCTGAAGGACAGCTAAAAGGAGAATTGTTTATGGTTCCTCAGGATGTATGTGAAGATGTGAACTGAAAGTTATCCAACATATAAACTGGAATAGCTCCATCTAAAATCTTAGATAAAAAACAAGCAAACTTGAACAAAACCCTGGCCTCTATCGGCAACTAGTGTAATTTTACAAAATACCCAGAGATCGTGTCTCGTTTTTTTTTTAAGAAAAAATTAAACATCGCTGTGTTCTGTATTGTCTGAAGCTTGCTTCATTTATATTTTGTTCTCCCCAGCAAAATCAAATTACTATAATCTGTCTTCGACAATATCAGCGATTGGACTAGAAGTCTGAATTTGTCAATTTCAAAAATGGATCTGACTCATCTCAGTTTTCTTAATAAGAAAAACAAGCCTTCAACTATAGCATTGATATGAGAATCAAGAGAGAGAGAGAGTACTATCCACATAGACCCCTAAAATTTTGATTACTGAGGATAAAGTGTATTTAGTTTGCTTTACCTGAATATGGTCTAATAAAGATCAGGGTTACTGGATAATAGCAAGAATTTAGTCTTCTCTGGATTTAACATAAATTTGTAATTGAACAACCAAGATGAGATAAGATCTAAACAATTCTCAAATAACAGAGTAGCCTGACTTATGATCTGATAAACAGAGATCATGACAGTAATGTCATCAGCATAGATATAACACAGGAATCCCTGAGATTCAGATGTTACATACCTTCTTTTTTTCTTGCATTCCCCCTCATTATTTTATTTACCACCTTTTTTTAAGGAATTCACTCAAGGCGGTGTACAGTAAGAATAAATCATACATGAGCAATAAACAATTACAGCAGTAACTTTGCCTTTCTCTTCCAGCCCACAAAGATTTTAAACTTTCCCCTACATTCAAAACATAGATCTCTTTCATACTGGGCTCCATTGCTCTGAATTCTTTGCCATTCTTGAATATAACTACTTTGGATTTTGAAAAAATGTAAAGCCCTGACTGCATGAGTAAACTTTACAAGATATAAGGCTGTTGTTTGTATATTCTTTCTTGCACTAAATACAGTGCAATCCACTTAAGTGCAAGGGTCTGGGACCAAAGAAATACATGCAGTTAACCAGAGCGTGCACTTAACCGTTGTGACCCAAAGAAGCTTGACATCTGATAAACATATGTACAGTACTGTTTATTGTACGTACAGTATACAGTCTCCGTTAACTTACTTGAAGTAATCAATCATAGTCCTCTGTACACTCTTGTGTCTGTGAGTTCCACAGACTACGTCTGCCAGACGGTAAAAACTGTCATAGCACTGACATCCAGTGGCCTTCAGATAGGCCCGCACGGTGTTGAGACTCTCCAGCGCTCTTGCAAAAGTGACAGGAGGTTGTTGAATTTCGTCAGCATGTGCCTCGCTGCTCATTTCATCATCTGTTTCATCATCAACCGTTGCCTGCGTGTAGATGCATATCTGGACATCAGTGCTGTCGTCAGCTGTTTGTAGATCGTAATCAACAGCTACATAGTGATGAAGCTCCTCTTCAGTAACACAGGCTATGATGTCAATAGCCTGTTCATCTGACGCGTTTCCAACAGCTGTATCTGTTTCGTCCCTCTCCACATCCCTAACAAAGCTTGCCCACTTGTAGCAGTTCACAATGTTTGCCTGTGTAACATGATTCCATGCTTCTTTCTGCATATGTAGGGAATCCAACAGTGATAGATTACGAGCCAGTTCAACAGTACATTTATCCTTGCCAGTCATCCATAATGCTCATCAGACGACGTAGCACAAGAGCCCAATAATGTTTTTTGAAATTGGCTATTATGCCCTGATCCATAGGTTGGATCAGAGAGGTAGTGTTTGGTGGCAGGAAGACCACCTTAACATTAGACAGCCTGACATCATCACTGTGTGCAGCACAATTATCACAAAGCAACAAAATCTGACGCTTTTGTGACCGCATTATAGTGTCTAACTTCTTGAGCCACTGCTTCCAAATTTCCCAATGAATTTGCATTAGCCTTGTATGACACAGGAAGTCGCTTAACATTCTTGAACCAACAGGGCTGTTTGCTCTTTCCAATGACGAGTGGTTCCAACTTCTCACTCCCATCCATATTGCAGCAAAGGAGGATCGTCAGTTGGTCCTTCGACATTTTACTTCCTGTAGTTTTAGCTTGTTTGAATGCAAGTGTTCCGTCAGGAATCGCTCGCCAGTAGAGACCGTTTTCATCAGCATTGAAAATGTCACGAGGTGCAAACTCATTCAAGATGGTAGGAAGAACTTAAACAACCAAATTTTTAGCACCAAAGTCATCAGCGTCTTGTTTTTCACCATGCTGTTTCTTGAATTTTATGTTGTTCCTCTCCTTCCATCTTTCCAACCATCCAACAGTGGCTTTGAATTCAGTTAGTCCAAGACTTTCAGCTAGCTGATTAGCTTTCTCCATAAGTAATGGATCACTGATAGGAAACTGGCTGCTCCTGACTTGAGAAAACCACCAAAGAAGAACATCTTCTACCTCCTCAGCTTTTCCTGCACGTTCTCGTTTCCGGTGTGGATTTGTATTGTTTTGCCAGTCTTTCAGAAACTGGTCTTTCTGCTTCAAGATACGTTTGACACCATATTCTTTAGCAATAGATGCTTGACTTTAATTTCTAATTTTTTAAGAACTTCTATTCATTCAGCCAGTGTTAAAGTCTTACAGTTGCGCAACGATGACGACAACGACCCCAGTGTACACTCTAACAACATTCTTTCGCTTATTCTGCCTGTGGCACTTAAAGGAGTGGTAAATTTGAAATCTCGTTGGTTGTCACGCTCCAATCGGCTTCCATATTCCATGCGCACGCTTATGTGGAGTCTTTCCTGCAGAGGAGCAGTCTTAAACCATGCATATAAGCGAATCTTGCACTTATCAGTGGTGCGCTAAACCGAAGTTTGTCCCCATAGAAATTGATGGTGCCAAAAACAGGACCGAAGTACGGCATGCAGTTAAACAGAGCATGCGCTTATCCGACGTGCACTTAAATGGAGTGCACTGTATAATTCCCAGGATGCGTGAGCTCAGTTCTTGTGGACAATGTATTGGTGGTTAAACACCTAGATCATCCTTTTCGCAACTTGAATTGCATTTGCTTTGTTGTAGATTTTTAAAAACTCATATTTATTTATTTATAATGATCCCAAGCAGGTCAGGATTTCAATGATGATAAAGATTGCATTTCGTTTTATGACGATTTAATCTGAATATGAACCTTTATCACCACTGAAGTCATGACCTGCTTGGGATCTTTATGGCTTTGTGCCTTGCAACTTTGTAGGACAATATTGTTTTGCTTTCAGTTGAACCAGAATGTGAAGAAGGATTGTAACTGTGATTTAAATATTGATCATTGTTTGATTGCTCCTATGTTGATTCATCTATAGTGAAATCAAAACTTTGTGAGGGATCTAAGATACTGATTTGACACCTTCATGAAGAACATTTATAAGTACATAAGTAATGCCACACTGGGAAAAGACCAAGGGTCCATTGAGCCCAGCTTCCTGTCCACAACAGCAGCCAATCCAGGCCAAGGGCACCTGGCGAGTTTCCCAAACGTACAAACATTCTATACATGTTATTCCTGGAATTGTGGATTTTTCCCAAGTCCATTTAGTAGTGATTTATGGACTTGTCCTTTAGGAAACCGTCTAACCCCTTTTTAAACTCTGCTAAGCTAACTGCCTTCACCATGTTCTCCGGCAACAAATTCCAGAGTTTAATTATGCGTTGGGTGAAGAAACATTTTCTCCGATTTGTTTTAAATTTACTACTCTGTAGTTTCATCGCATGCCCCCTAGTCCTAGTATTTTTGGAAAGCGTGAACAGATGTTTCACATCCACCTGTTCCACTCCACTCATTATTTTTATATACCTCTATCATGTCTCCCGTCAGACATCTCTTCTCCAAGCTGAAAAGCCCTAGCCTCCTTAGTCTTTCTTCATAGGGAAGTCGTCCCATCCTCGCTATCATTTTAGTCGCCCTTCGCTGCACTTTTTCCAATCCTACTATATCTTTCTTGAGATGTGGCGACCAGAATTTAACACAATACTCAAGGTGTGGTCGCACCATGGAGCGATACAACGGCATTATAACATCCTCACACCTGTTTTCCATACCTTTCCTAATAATATCCAACATTCTATTCGCTTTCCTAGCCTCAGCCAATTTAGACCAAATCTGAGGGAGGTGGCCACAGGCCAGTGCAAGTATCCTTGCTACCTCGTGTCCTGAAGGAACCTTCCTATATACAGCCAGACCTTCAACCCTCAGCTTGCTATGGCCTACAGGAACATGGCAAGTCAAGGCCCCATTATCAAACTAAAAATACACAAAAAGAAACAACCTTCACAGATTCTTTAGGAAAAAAAAAACCAAAGTAGTGAAAGAGAAACAAAATGGATGACGAAGTAAAGAAGTTTATATTAAAAATAATCTTAAATATTTCCAACAAGAGATTACACACAATAAAATAACTCAGCCACAAATGATGGTCTTTAAGATTCTCCACATGACGTTTGTTTGTTCCTGATAGCATGAAACTCTTCTCCAGGGGTTTTGTGTTAGCCCTGATTTAGCTTATGTGTAGATAACAATTGTAAAATCCAGCTGTTTTGACCTCTATGTTGTGTGTTTTATAATAATTTTTGTAATAAAATTTTTGTCTTCATTTTGATAATTAATGGTAGTCTTTATTTGTGTATAGTATTTATGCAATTGGTTTGAAGGCTGGTAAACTTTATCTGATACCCTCTTTTTTGATAGTATCATGCATATATTTTAGGTATAACCACTAGACACCAGTTATAGAGCATAACTTATGTGTGTAACTGCCCCACCTAATCTCCACCCATGTGGATGCCCACCTTCAACTAGACACCATTTTATAGAAGAGCACATAGTTTGAATATTGCATTTACTTGCTTGTGTGTAAACGTATGTATCGATTTGCAGGTCTTCTGGTTGTTTACATGTTTTCTTAGCAACTCAGTTTTGACAACCTGCTAATAGAAATACCATCTTTGGAGGTAATTCTATAACTCTGTGTCTATAGATAGGTGCCCAGAAGGCACCTGGTAGAAGATTTTTCTATAAAAGAACATATTACTTTCCTACTTTCCTTTAATAATACTAGCATAACAGCAAAAATATGTGCCTATAATTTAGGCATGAATACTTACACCAGCCATGGGCCAGCAAAAGTATTCATGCATAAATTTCAGAGATATGTGTATAACTTACAGTATTCTATATGTTTTCTCTGTAGATGTGAGTCCTGCTCTTGCTCTGCCCAGATCGATAAATATGCATACTGCTATGTGAAATAGGCAGATACTTACAAAATAATACTGGGCAGATCTTTGACATTTACGTCCTTGACATAAATGCACAGGTGGTGGCTCTATCAATTGAAAGAAAGCTCAGGAATGAGGGGACATAGAATGAAGGTGAAAGGGGACAGACTCAGGAGTAACCTCAGGAAGTACTTCTTCATGGAAAGGGTGGTGAAATTGAGGAATGGCCTCCCATTGGATATGATGGAGATGAAGACTATGAATTCAAGAAAGCTTAGGACAAGTACATAGGATCTCTAAAGGAGAGAATGGGATAGTAGATGGCATGGATGAGCATACTGGATAGGCCATTTGGGAGCAGATATTCAGCTGGCTGGCTGCTGGAGCTTTTGCAGGCCCAGCCAGTGTTCAGCTGGGGCCCGCATAAGACAGTTCTGCAGGCCCTGGCTGAATATCAACCAGGACCTACATAACTGAGTTTTCAATTCCAAAACCTCCTGATCCCCCTCCTGCCCCTTCCAATTAGCCCCCTCCATCTTACTTCCTCCCCATCCCACAAGAATCAACAGCTTCCTCTCCCCCCTGAATGCCCCCCCCCCTGAAATCTAAGGTAGGCCCCCTACCTAAGTGGGTTCAGTGGATGTGCTAAGGGCAGGATTGAAACCCCCTTGCTCCTGCCCCTTGTGGCTGCTGGTGGAAAATGGTTGCCATGACCTCTTGTGGGAAATTGCAGTACTTGTGTAGTACCACGAGGCTGCCATGAGAGATCTTATCTGCCATATTCCACTGACAGCTACAAGGGGGCTTTGCTCCTCCCCCAATGCCCTCACTAGAACTAACAGGGAGTAAAGGTAAGCCTGGGGGCCTACCTTAGACCACAGGGGATAGGAGGTTGAGGGCATTCGGGGGGTGAAGAAGCTGTTGATTCTCACTGGCTGGGGGGAAGGGGAGGAAGGAGGGGAGCTACTTGGGGGGCTAGGAGGGGGATCAGGGGTACTTGGAACTGAAAACCCAGATATGCAGGTCCCAGCCGATATTCAGTGCCAGGGCCCACATAGCTAAGCTTTTGAGCTGTTCTAAATTCACCCACTTAGTCACATGGGTTCCGAAACTGAATATTGTTTGCACCCACATAACTGCTTCTGGCACCCCACCCCACCCCCGGTACTGCCCCTGACCTTCTCACTTTTTTGTTGGGGATATTCATTGGCAGTGTCCAATAAAGGGCCACCGAATATCACCACTTAGGCGGTGATAAGTGATTTAAGCGGTCAGGAGAGGCTCCTGCCCACCTAAATAGCTTTGAATATCGGGGGCAGTGGCATAGCTAGGTGGGGCGCCAGAGGAGTGGCCGCTCCCCCAAACGGAGTTCTGCCAGCACCGGCGGAAGTCAGCTCTCACCCCCCCCCCCTGTGCCGTCAACCTGGTTCAACCTTGCTCCGCTTCTGATCGGGAGGGGGGGGGGGGGAATGATCTTTATCTGCCTTTATTTTCCTATGTTTCTATGTATCCACATATATACATACATACATACCATCATTCTGTACATTTATGCATAAATGTTAGTGCTTACTTTATAGACTTCCCCCTCTAGTACTTACTTTTTTGTGAGCTAAAATTCTTGCTGCATTGAAAGTTGTATTAGGACACAAAATACCTGATCAAACCCCAAAATAAACCACAGTGCAAAGGGTAGCATAGTTTATTACATGGTCCCCCTAGACTGTTGTCTCCTGGTTAATGATGAATAGGAGTTCAGCAAATGTCCCTGTGCTTTTAATCCAGGCAGTACGTTTGACAGTTGTGCATATAAAACGGACCCATTTAGGATGATCAGAGGAAACAGGCTGACAGTGAACTTATTAGAAAGATCTTAGTAACCCTTCTGACAAATGGGGAAGGAGTATAACAGGAGCCTGGGGTGTTTTCTCTTGGACTGCAAATCCTTAGTGAGTCGGGGCGAAAGGGATCTTTAAAAAAAAAAAAAAATTACTAAGTAAAACGAACTGCTGCCAGACTCTTGCCAGTCTTCCTGTTCCTGTCAGCTTCTGGCTTTGAGGTAATGTTTTGAAGATAACAAGGAAGGAACTAATGAAATGATGTGGTAAAAGTGTTGCTGGAATAGAAGTGGGGGGAGCACTGCAAGCTGCTTCCTGCTCTAAGCCTTATCTAAAATTCCCCTCCACTTCCCCACTCCCAACAAAAAACACAACTTTTTATCAGTGTATCTATAAATAGGCTGCTGCTTTGATCAACATAAAATAAACCTCACATGGATAAGCCAGGCTTTCAAAAGAACTACAAGCCAACCAAATAAAAAAAAATAAGAAAGGACGACTGGGGGAAGGGGGGAGCAGGGAGTTCTTATTTGATGCAATATGGAGAGTGGATTTGCTTTTCATCTTTATAAACAAGTACACATGACGGGCTGAAAATGGTCATTTGAATGTGACAGTAAATAGAGGTTGTATGCACAGAGCTGCTTTTCTTTTTCAAGGATATCCTGCCTTGCCTTTGCTTTGATTTAGATTTTGATCAGATAATATGTGTTATCTCATACATGCTGTACTCCTCTCCTCTGTACATGCGCAGTTCCCTATTCGCACTGTATAAAGGCAGACAGCCAAAAAGTATAAAGGTGACCTTCCGAGAGCTTGGGAAGACAGAGGGAGGAAAGTAGTAAGCAGAACTCAACTCCCCCCTCCCCCCCCCCCCAAAAAAAAAGAAACCTTCCCTTTATGCCCCCTAAAAAAAATAACATTAAGTACAGAAAATAGAGCTTTATCGAAAGAGTATGAAGTACAGAAAATTGAGCCAAGTAGAACACAGTAATGACATTTGTTCCTACAGAGGTTGATATGCAAAATGATGTATGTGAATAACTTTGGAGTTAATCACATGAATTGTTTCTGTTCAAACTCCCAAGTAAAACTGATATCCAGCCAAAATTTGTGCAGATTGAAGAGAGGGGGAATTGCCTTTATAGAATCTGTGCTCAGCTGGACTGGCCACTGTTAGAAGCAGGATACTGGGCTCCATGAAGCCTTAGTCTGAGCCTGTACAGCAGCTCTTATGTTTCTTGGTGACACATTATCACATGTGCTCCATTAACTTTCACATTTGCACATTACAAGCACACTCACCTCTTTATTCCCTTACCCTTAATTGTTCGGTCTGTCTGCCTGTCTTATCTAGATTGTAAGCTCTTTGAGCAGGGACTGTCTTTTTGTGTATGGTGTACAGCTCTGCGTATGCCTTGTAGCGCTATAGAAATGATAAGTAGTAGTAGTAGTAGCACACATCATTTCATTAGGCACCATTTACAGAATATAGCTCTTAATGTATTGTATACCACCCATCTACCATTCTGGGTGGTTTACAGTTAGCATAAGAAATAATAGGAAAAAAAAAACAATCAATGCAGTTACAATATATTGCAACCAGACCCTAAAAACATCTTAAATTCCTTGTGCAGACAGTATGACCATTTCTACTAGACTGATAAAACCACTTGTTTAAATAATAGCATTTTTACTGTCTTTCTATATTTTATTAAATCGGGAGGCAATATTCAGCATTTTTGTAAGCTGACCAGCCAGGTTGAATTAGGGCCAGCGATTTAGGTTAGTACCTATCTGGTTACCGGAACTGAGTATCTGGGTGTTTGGCGACATCCGGAAGTTATATGGGTACGGTTGATATGCAGTAGCATACCCAGATAGCTAACTCGGCACATTATCCTAGGGATTCTATATAGCGCAACTTACATTGTGAATGCAAATCCGGTTATATTCTGGATTTGTATGCACAACTTAGTTAACAAGCTGATCAGCGCCAATGATTTCCACTTAAACAATTATTGACACTAATTGGAATTAATTAGAATTTATGCGCAGAACTGTTTAAGCGTATTCTATAAGTGATGTGCATAAATTCTAAGTCACATACTTGAAAAGGGGCATGGCCATGGGTGTTGAATGGGCGAGTCATGGGCATTTCTAAAATCTATGCGCGTGGTTAGAGAATACACCTGGTCCACGCCTAATTTAGTCATCAGCATTTACACCATGTTTTACGTGGTGTAACTGTCTGTGACTAAATTTAGTCATATAGACATGCGCTTGGCATATTCTATAAATCGCATGGAAATTTATGGTTAGTCTATAAAGTACGCCTAGTCTATAGGCGTACTTTATAGAATATGCCTAGGCATATTTTGCTTTGGCACCAATTTTTAAGGCATCATATATAGAATCTAGTCCTACATGTGGTTCAACATGCCTAGTTGGTTATCTGGGCACCAGCATTGAATACCTGTGGTGCCCAGATAATTTCCAACTCCATCCTTGGACCATTCCAACACTAGTGCCAATTAAGTGCTGCAGAATATTAATGGTTGGAATAGCCACTCTGATTTAGCAGGGCAGGATCCTGTCCTGGCCAGTTAAATCATTTTGAATATCGACCCTTCAATTTGTACTTGAAGCTCCAATGATAGCATGTTCCATTGTATCAAAACTGCAATGGAAAACAACTGTGATTCTCTTTAATTGACCTACACTATTTTCTCATGATCTCAGTGCTTTGCCAGAACAGCAATATTATAGTATAGTATAGTTGTGTTTACAAAGTTTCCAAGGGATGAGATGTGCCACCTTATTGTGCCTTTCTCCCAGCAGTTTCCCTCTACAGTGGTTTCACTCTTACTTAACTGACCATTCTTATGTTGTCCACCATTCTAACTCCACCTCATTTGCTCGTCCTTTACTTTCTGGTGTTCCTCAGGGTTCAATCCTGGGGCCTACCCTATTCATTATTTTCCTGGCTCTGTTAACTTCTCTGCTCCAGTCCTTGGGGTTCACTTTCTTCATATACGCCAATGATATACAGGTTCTTTTCCCTTTTCACTGGTTCTACTTCTGATTATACCTTAATTTCTGGTAAATTAGACTCTGCCGCTGACTGGCTAAGCACAAACTGTCTGAAACGTAACCAAAACAGTGGCTATGATCTTTTTCTTTCATTCTCCTGTTACTGGTCTTCCCTGTTTCACTGTTCAAGGCATTCCTTTCACTTATGTATCATCTACTAGGATCTTGGGAGTTGCATTGGACAACACCCTCTCTTTTCACTCTCATATCCTGAGACAGATTTCTTCCTCTTTCTTCTCACTCAGGCGTCTCCGTTCGATTCACCCCCTCCTGGATCCTAGATCTCTCCATATCGTCCTTCATTTGCTTATATTGTCCATTGTAATTCTATTGTCCATTGTAATTTGCTTACATTGACTATTGTAATTCTATCCTCATATCAGATGAACTGTCTGCAGCTGGTACAAAATATCGCAGTGAAACTTCTTTATAATTGAAAGAAATATGATTATGTTACTCCACTTCTTATCATTGAACACATGCTTCCTCCTGTGTACAGGATTCCTTTCAAGCTAAATACCTTAGCTCATTCCAGTCTGCCTTTCTTTTTACCCAGTCTTCTGATTCCCTATGCCCCTGCAAGATCTCTTCAGTCGGCTAATCAGGATCTACTAGTAGTCCCCTAGTTTCCTTAGGATTTGTTCCCTGCAACCCGCATATACTCTATTGCAGTAATCGACATATGTTAATACCATTTTGTTTGAATTATGTTGCGAAAAGTTTCCCTCAGGAAGAATTGTTTTACCCGTTTGAGTTTCCACATTGTGTGGAACATTTTCTTTGTAATGGCGGTGGCTTGGTTCTTTAGCGTTAGGTTGCTGTCAATAATAATGCCAAGGATTTTCAGGTTATCTGAGATTGGAAGAGTGTGTTCCGGGGTAGGTATGTATGGCTGTGGGGTAGTTTGTAAAATGTTGAGATGAAAGAATAAGGCAGTGTGTTTTTTCTTTATTGAGTTCTAGTTTGAATGTCATAGCCCAGGTATCCATTAGGCTTAGGCTGTTTTTTATTATATTGGTGATTTCTGAAAGGTTCGATTTGAAAGGTATGTATATTGTGACATCAACCACATACAGAAAAGGGTTAAGGCCCGGATTGAAAAGGGGGTCATCATTAGGTTGAAAAGGATGGGTGAGAGAGGTGATCCCTGAGGTACTCTGCAGTCGGTTTCCCAGTGTGGAGAGATGTTGGAGTTTTTTTTTGTTTGTTTTATTTATCATTTTACTTAATTACATTCACATTTATCACATAAATGTAAGGAAAAACAGAAATGTTGGAGTTTGACTTTACTTGATATGATCTTGTGGCAAGGAACCCCTTGATCCATTTGAGTATATTCCCTCCGATTCCTATCCTGTTGAGTATATGTGGATATTGTGGTGTACCATATTGAATGCGCTAGACATGTCGAATTGAAGTAGGAGAATGTTTTTACCTAGTGCAATTTCTTGCTTGAATTTGGCAAGAAGAAATACCAGTACAGTTTCTGTACTATGGAGGGGTCTGAAACCGGATTGTGATTCATGAAGTACTGAGAATTTGTCGATATACTCTGTGAGTTGTTTGACTATGATACTTTCCATCAATTTGGTTGTCAATGGGATGGATGCCAAAGGACGATAGTTGGTGATATCATTTGATTTCTTCTTGGTGTCTTGTGGTAATGGTGTAAGTAAAATGTTGCTTTTGTCCTTGGGGAATAAGCTTTGTTGGAACACGTACTTTAGATGGGATGTAAGATCTGCAATGAATCAGTCAGGTGGTGATTTCATTAAATAGTTGGGACATGCGTCGAGTTGACAATGAGCAGATGAGAGTTTTCTGGTTACCTGTGCAACTATTTCGTCTGTAGTCTGGGTGAAATTTGACCAAGACTGATCTGCTGGATATTCTCCAGAGTGTAGGTCTAGTTCATCACAGAAGGTATCAAGGTTAATGTTTTCATGAGACATGGTTTTGCGTATGTTGGAAATTTTTTCTTTAAAGTATTTGGTAAGTTCTTCTGCTGGTGGAATGTCGGTATTTGATATGATAACTGGTTTGGTGTCTAGCAGTTTGTCCAGTAGTTTGTATAATTTCTTCATGTCCTTGAAATCAGTTCCAACTTGTGCTTTATAGTAATTCTGTTTGGATTTTTTAATCTCATTTTTGTATTTTCTTTGTGATTCTTTCCATGTGTTTAGTGTTTGAGCGTTTCTATTTTTTCTCCACACTCTTTCAAGTCATCTAGATATTGTTTTTAGTATTTTCAAATCGTCATTGAACCAAGGTGTTTTATTGGGTTTGAATGAGGTTTTTGTTCGTGTGGGTGCTATTTCATTTAAAATGGAAATGCATCTCTTTTCCCATTCCGTGAGGAAGTATTCAGAATCAGCTAAAACTGACCAATTGTTGTCATCTATCGATTGCCAAAATGTTTTTGCATCTACGTGACCTCTTGTATTGTAAGTTGTTTTTTCTTCTACTTGGTGATGTCCCTTCTTCAGTCAATGTAAGGATAAATTTAGTTTGAAGTGATCGGACCATGGAATGTCCGACCATTTATGTTCTGTTATTATGAAGTTTCGGTCTGTTGTAAATTTATGTACAAGTAAGTCAAGTGTGTGACCTTTTATGTGGGTAGCGTTCAAGTGTGGCCATTTGAAGTCCCACAACTGAAGAATTCCATGCATTCTTGTACACCGTTTGCGTTTGGGTCTTCTAGGTGGAAGTTAATATCTCCTAAGACTAGTACACTTGAATTAGATGTACAAGTAGTTGATATGAAGTCCATGAAGTTTGTCTGGGCATCGTTCCATTTACCTGCTGGTCTGTAAAATATGACACAATTCAGATGGTCAGATAAGGTTTTATGTTGAATCCTGATTGAGGCAATTTCAAATTGAGATGTAATTGACTTTGCAGTGGTCTCAGTGATGAAATGAGATCTGTAAATTAAGGTGATACCTCCTCCTCTTTTTCCCTCTCTGGTCCAATGTAGGATTTTGTATCCTGGCGGGCATAGGTCCAGGATTATGGGATCATTTTGGTCATGAATCCATGTTTCACTGATGAACAGTAAATCAATGTTGGTGAAGCTTGGGCTGTGTGAGAAAGTGATTTTAAAAGCAGTGTCAAAATAATAGTGTCTATAATAATTGCTGTTCTGACTGTAATAATTTTAATAATTCTGCACCATAACTGGCAACTCTGCCAAAGTGACTGAAGAAGTATATAAAAGAGATAATATTTAACCATCTCTCTGACCTCATGTTCAAGTGAGCTGTAGAGTAAATTTCTTTCAGAGGTATCATTAATTTTATCAGCATCAAAGTAACTTGTTTGCTAAATGAATGAAAAGCTACATGTCTTGTGTGAGAAGAAAGAAAGATTTTTTTCTGATTGACAAAGAGTTCACTAGTTAGGGAAACAGAATTATCCTTTTATTTGGTGGGTATCTAGTTTCACAAAACTACATGGTATACAGAGATTAAGCATACTAATTAGATAGATAGATAGATAGATAGATAGATAGATAGATAGATAGATAGATAGATAGATAGATAGATAGATAGATAGATAGATAGATAGATAGATAGATAGATAGATAGATAGTGAAGCATGGAGGTAGGTTTTTCCTCTTATTTCATTGAGTTAGTCTAGTAGGTAGAGTCCCTGGAGCAGAAAGCTGATCCTGAAGAAGACATCAGAAGAAATCAATGATGGATCTAGCATGATGCCCAATACAAGAGAGCACTGAGCCAGCAAAGTGCTAAGTGAAAGCATCATATACAATTCATTTACTGCACACATTTATATAGAATGGCATTCTAGAAAGACTGTTCAGTTGGGAAATCAGATGTCCAAGTCAGAAGATCTGAAGTTCCCCTATTATGTTAGAACTGGATCTGATGACATAGAACCTGTTCTATAATACATGATGAAATGAATGTCTATGTGCTGCTACATGCAGCAGGAACATCCATTTTAGAAACAAATACATCCAAAATAAGGGTGTGGAAACAGCAGACACAGAGACATCCATTTCACAGCACTTGAACGTCTATGTTGTGTGATAGCAATATAGAAGTTCATATTGCTGTTGCCTGACTCCTCCATTATATCCGATCCTCTACCCAACACATCCAATGTTTTCCAGTCCCTTTCCTGACCCCCCTCCCTAACCCCCATGTTCCTGTCTTCCACTCACAAACCCCACCATGGACAAAAGAATTGTGTTCTCCCTGAGCCCTATCCTCTCCCACATCTGACTCTTCCTCCCAAACCACTGGGACCTACCCATGCTATAGGTGTCCTGAGTAAGTGTTCCTGAGTGGCAGTAGTCCTCCTCTGCTACTGCCCAGGATGGCACTTCTGCCAATAACCAAGATATCATGCTAGAACTGTTAGGGAGGCTTGAGAGGGTGATCAAACCTCTTCAGGGGTAGAAGGGGCACTGGACCTGCAAGAGGGGTCAGGAGAAGGGGACATGAGTTGGGAGCACACCACCAAAGAATATGGGGTTATGGGGACACTGGATAGAGTGGGTGTGGTACATGCAGGGCAGATGCCATGCACACTCCATGCATACACCACATAGGCTTTGCACTTACCTTGTGTTATGATTTTCAGTTAGCACAGGGTAAGTGCGGACAGTTACTGACCCTTCCAAAAGAGGCTCCCTAGACATTCCAGATAGCAGGTCTAACTCCAACATCAACTTTTATGGACATGGATGTTCCTTCTCCTTCTGCAATAAGGAATGAACATACATATTTTTAGCCTACTCAAGTCCTGCCCAGACCATGCCCCATTGATAGATGCACTTTTTGCAGTTTTAAAAGTTTATATCATGGCTTTGTAAAATTGGGTTTGGACGATCCAAGATGGCGGCGTGAGCAGAAGCACCCGCGGGAGCTCCTGAACCCTGCTCGAAATTTGCGCAACTGAGTCTCCTCAAACCCGAAATGGGTAAGAGGAAAGGGAAGTCTAGCCTGCCTGTCTCCACGGGCAAGGTCGATCCCCTTCCGCTGTGTCAGACGACGTTACAGGAATCAGGCCTTCGAGTGCTTGGAACCGGAGGTAACACTTTGGGAGGTCCAGGAGATCTTGGAGACTGGAGCGCAGAGGGAATTTCGCTGAGCCCTCCCCAGATAACAGTCCCCCCAAGACTGGGGATTGAGGCGAAGACAACGAGGGAACGCTTAGCAAAATCCGGAAGTCAGTCCCCTGCAGGCGCGGCTGGAGACCCCGTTGCTTCTTCGACGCCGGTGAGAACAACAGCTCAGACAGGTTTGCTGTCTGAAGGGAAGCCTGGTGAATCTCAGAGGGTTGATTAAACCACCGACTGTTACACTTGATTTACTATGGGAAGCAATTCAAGGCTTGAATACCAACTTGCAGCAAATTTCAGGTATTTTTTTGTTTGTTACATTTGTACCCCACGCTTTCCCACTCATGGCAGGCTATGCAGCAGGCAATGGAGGGTTAAGTGACTTGCCCAGAGTTCACAAGGAGCTGCCTGTGCCGGGAATCGAACTCAGTTCCTCAGTTCCCCAGGACCAAAGTCCACCACCCTAACCACTAGGCCACTCCTCCTACCTTGAGGGGAGAGGTGACTGAACTAAAGCAAGCTCAAATTGTAGTAAAATCTGAAATTGTAGAACAGAAGACCAAAATGGAGACTTTTGATAAAGATTTAGTAGCAGTGAATTCTTCAACTTTAATGTTGATAAAAAATAGTAACTTCCAGCAGTGAAAAATAGAATATCTAGAAAATCAGATTAGAGGGAATAATCTACGATTTCTTAATTTTCCTAAAGCTCCCCTCATTCCGGCCCTAGATATGCTTAAAAAATATTTTTCAGAGGTATTAGGTATCCCCCTTGAGGGATTCCCGCCTATTACCAGGACACAATATATTTCAGGAGCCGGTTTGAGTAAATTGCCTATTAAGCCCCAGTCTGATGTAAATTTGACAGAATTTTTAGAGCAGTCTCTGGAGGTAGTGACTGAAAGAACTACACTGCTGGTTACATTTGCCTTACAACTGGATCGGGACAATATAT
Organism: Microcaecilia unicolor; assembly: GCF_901765095.1. Taxonomy (NCBI): domain Eukaryota; kingdom Metazoa; phylum Chordata; class Amphibia; order Gymnophiona; family Siphonopidae; genus Microcaecilia; species Microcaecilia unicolor. The sequence goes on from NC_044031.1 coordinate 101,247,518, forward strand.
TTAAACTTTATTTCAGACTCATGAACTCTCCTTTTCTTGGATCAAAAATACAGATATTTCCGGATTTTTGTAGAGAGACTCAAAGAAGAAGAAAGCAGGTTTTGGTGTTAAAAGAGAGGGTTCTCCGAATTGGAGGATCCTTTATGTTAAAGTTTCCATGCAAGTGTTATGTTTCTTTGAATGCTGTTAATTACATTTTTTTTGACCCAGGAAAGTTAATAGAGTTTATTTCAACTAAAGAATAATTGCTGTGAACTCCTTGATTGCTAGCGCTTATCCTGGCTGTGATATTGAAGGTTCTATCTGCTCTTTTTTTGTTTTTCTTTTACCTTTTCTTTAATTTCCTAGATCTTGGGTCAATATTTGTGGACTAAATAAGAGGATGTTTTTGCCTTTTTGAGATATTAAGTCAATACTTTAATGTGTGAAGTGTGCATCTATGTATTATTGCATAAATGTAAATTTAATAATTCATAAATAAAAAATAAATAAATAAATAAATAAAAAATTGAGTTTGGACATCCATGCAATTTGGAAGTTCTGGTTTATGAACATCTAAAACACGAATAGTGCTTTTAAAATAAGCAATTCCATGATATTCATCATTCAACAGTGCAATTTTAGATTTGACATCCAAGACCTCAGATCTACAATCTTTACTTATTAATTTTATCAAAAAAATAAGAAATTGGATATTGTGCTGTCAGATATATACAATCATCTAAGTAAATAATATGTGAAGTAAATGATAAATTTGAAACAAAGCTAAATAATCACTTCTGATCTATAACATTCCTGCCTACCAAGCCTGAGTAATATGCTTTAAAATATTTGGAAGAAGAATGCTTTATTAAAATTTCCTGGCTTTATTGTGATACCTAGGGATAAGGTGTGGTGACGAACTAGGAGGATATTAGATGGAAATTCGGGCACTCTTAGAAGTTGTGGTTGGCTCACCTACCTCATGTTTATTTGTTCTTTTTTCTTCTATTTTTATTGTAACTTTTCCCCTGATACTTAATGTGCTATCTTGTACAGAGCTGGATTAAGGTATAGGCAAACTAGGTATAGGCTAAGTGTGTGGATATTTGTCAGAGTTTGGCCCAGTACAGCTCTCCATGTTCCCCTCTTCCAGTGCAGACGTTGTGGTAGGATCCAACCAATGGGAAGGCTTCTAGTCACAGGAAGGAGGGGCTGAGCTGCAGGAACTTTGGGGGAAGCTGAGCACCGCACTGGAGAGAATCAGTGGAATTAGCAATGGAACTAGTGAGTGTTCTGGGCATGAGGAGGAGATTTCTGGAAAGCAGTAGAACTAAAGAATGGGGGAATGTAGGAAAGGTCTGCTGTCAGCTCAGGAAAAGAACTGGCAGCAAATGCCAGAATTTTACATAACGATGAGCACATGAACAGCAGGACAGCACTAGAAAAGAGCTAGAGTGCGCATGCAATTGAGTATGTTCCTGTGTCTCTGTTGAGGACAGTCTCATACTAATAAAGCTTCCTTTTGAAATATAGGCTGGAATGGAGACGTTTACCGGTACAAATGTACCTGTGCACGTACTAAGTGAAGAGGAGCTTTCACCCGGTTTACTATTAATTATTTGGGCAAATTTCTTTCAACGCTGTCCTAATACTGCCTCCAGTAGCTAAAAAAAAAGCTGAACATTTTATTTTGCTTTTTCCATTTGTGAACTTTTTTCATATATAAAACATTGTAACTTTATATCTTGGACACATGGTCCTTAAATCTCACTCTTTCAGACAGTTCATCCTTGGAATCCCTGATTTGTACCAGAGGCAATGGAGAGTGAAATGACTTGCCCAGGTTCCCTGGTTCTCAGCCCACTGCTGCACAGCTGCCAAGTTACCCAGCTCCAGGAGGGAGACTTTTTGACCAGTCCAGTTTTTGAACTTATATCCCAATTCAAGGCCCGATGCACTAAAGTCTCCGGAAAGAACTGTTTGCTATTTCCACCACGGTAAAAATTACCATAGTGGAAATAGCAAGCAATTCTCAAAACAAATCGCATGGAAATGGGCTGCATGTACTTTTACCATGCAGCTTGGTAGGGAAAACACCAGGACATGCACAGAACATCCACCTGCTAAGCGTGTACAAGCTGCATGTATGAAAGCCATGTGTAGAGAGAAGAGCAGTGCAAGAATTTCTGGAGGAAAAAAAAGTTTTGTTTGCAATAAAGGGAAGGTTTCAGCTCTCCCAGCTTTGTGGCTTGCAAGGAAGAGTTCTTGTGCTGCCGCTGTCCTGCCCCGGGTCAGATTCTCATTGCTGGCAAGGAAGTGGGAGCAGCAGAGGAGAGGGAGGTAGAAGAGAGTCCCAAAGCACTTCAAAGGACTTTTCATTACCATGCAATCTTCTTGCCACAATCTGGGCTCCCAAGTCCTCTTCTAACTAGAGTTTTACCACCACCACCACCCCCACGGCTTTTTTGTCCCTTGACATTTTGGATTGCTTGAGCTGTTCTCTCCTCTCTAGTCCCTGCTGCCACTCGCCTTGTCCACCTCAGCAAAATGCTGTGCAGCAGATTGCTCCACACTGTCAATGCTACCGGCTGCTTCAGACCGCCTGATAAATTTCTATCGCTAAAGGGAGGCGGTCCTTTCTGTGCATCCCTCGGAATGCACATTTGAATACTGAATAGCTCATTAAATACAATAGCTTACGATTCCTGGTGTCTGCAGCCGTGAACGGTAGAAAAAACGCATTGCGCCTTTGTGCATTCATCGCTGGATTCCCCCCTCACCCCCCCCCCCCAAACTATGCCCATGTTTGGCAGTTAACATGCTGCACTTATCACAAGCTAACTAACTAATAGAGAGTTAATGCAGGACCACTTACTGCTTCCTAAATAGGAGCAGGTACCACATGTTAATGAGAATGTTAATACATGACCTGCAGTGGAACACACTGCGCATGCATCCCAATAGTTGCCACTTTAAATTTGCAGCTACTGTGGGGTTAAAGTACCACATTAAGCCATTGGAAATGTTACTGTGGTTTAGTAAAAGAGCCCTCAAATGCATTTATAAAAGATCCAATGTGTTTGTTGATCCTTATTTCTATGTCTTAAGTGGATTAATATGGCAACCACGGTATTTTGGAGGTTATTTCTCTAAATGAAAAAATGATTTCAGAAAGCTGCTGTTTACATAGCAAGATCCCTGGGACAATGAGATTTCAAGGGGGTGCAGTTTGAGCATAATGGGTTAGATTCTATATATGGCGCCTGCAAAATCCATGTGGAATAAATTTCCGCCTAAGCATGTTCTATAAATGATATATACTGCGCCTAGATTTAGGTATGGTATATAGAATATGCTTAGTTGGTATCCCAGAACTTAGAACTACATGCATCCATTTACACCAAGGGAAACATGGCGTAAATACCGGCATGTAGATTTAGGCGCAGAGGGGCATATTCTATAATGGTGCCCGTAAATTTTTGAATGCCCATGAAACGCCAATTTCCCCATCTATAACCAAGCCCCTTTTTGGCTCAGTGCATTAGAATTTAGATGCTGTGCATTACAGAATACGCTTAGTGAGTTATACAAGTAAATTCTAATTATTGCCAATTAGTGCTCATTATTGCTTGTTAAGTGCTGTTAAAAATGCTTATTAGTTTGTTAAGCCAATTAAGTTATGCGGGTTGTTATAGAATATGCTTGGATTTTCACGTGGAACACTAGGCGTGCTATATAGAATCCAGCAAAGTTTGTACACATTTTTATCTTCAGGCCTTTGACTTTGGAACCAATTAGCTTTAAGGTTGAGAAATATTCAGGACATGAAAGAATTAAACAGAATTCAAAACTCTCTTTTATGCAGGCATATGAGAGGGTAGATGATTGAATGAAGAAGGTGGAAGTGTATTTTTCTTTAATTTGTTTGCTGTTTTTGATATTGTTTTGACTTTGTCTGCAGTATCATGTGATCAATATTTTATGAATGTATAATTTGTGACCCGCCAAGAACTTTTGGATTGTGCAAAATAGAAGTTTTTAAATAAATAATTCAGACATATATAGACACATTCCCCATTTTACAGTGGGAGTATGACTATATTCAAACAAATTTCACTGTCAAGTTTAGCACCTGCTTGGAGGCATGCACAGATTTTTAGAAAGCGTTCATAATGGTCACAATGGTTTAGGAAAGTAATTCTCCTTAATCCTTTATTTATTTCTGCCTCAAAATTGTAAGAAAAAAAAGTTTCAAATTGCATCCTCACTAGTTAATTGGTTGCACTTATACATAATGAGTTATAAAGTGGACCCGGGGGAGGGCCCATTTTATAACTCATTATGTATAAGTCTTTGTATCCCTGCTAGATGATCTTCACAGAAAGCGAGACAGGGGATTTGCCTCGGTGTTAGTACTGCTAGATTTCTCAGCTTTTGACACTGTAGTTCACGATATTATGCTAGCACGACTGGCAAAAACAGGTATCAGTGGAACAGTACTTGCCTGGTTCAGATCCTATCTATCTGACAGGCAACAGTCCACAGTGTTCGGCAGCACCTCATCACCACTAAGTGCACTGACCTGTGGGGTACCACAAGGATCGATACTGTCACTTATTCTATTCAATATCTACCTCAAGCCACTACCCAATCTGATTCGGTCAATAGACACTCAGTTCTACATCTATGCGGATGACGTGCAGCTACTCATAACCATTGATCCTGACTTACCCACAACCCTGAATAAACTGACTACCTGTCTAACATTAATTCAAGAATGGGCAAAAACAATAAACTTTGCCTGAATCCAAGTAAAACTGAGCTTCTATGGGTCCCTAATACAAGTGGGGACATACCTCACATAAAAATCTCTTTGGGGAGATATGAATTCCCCCTCAAATCACAAATCAGGAACCTTGGAAAACAGATTCAACACTTGCTCTGATCCCCCAAATCCATGCAGCCTTCAAGAGCAGCTTCTGTCACTTGTGACAACTATGCTGCCTGTCTCCTTACATTGAGAAGGCAAGCCTTGTCTCAGTTATGCATGCAAGACTGGATTATTGTAATGCACTCTACACTGGTCTGACTACAAAGGGTCTGCACCAGCTCCAATTCATTCAGAATGCTGCAGCAAGACTAATAGAAGGTTGTAAGTGACGACCACTTCACACCATTTTTGCATAAACTTCACTGGATACCAGTACAATGCAGAGCCAAATTTAAAACTCTGTTTGACCTTCAAGGCCCTTAAAGGAAATGGCCCAGAGTAATTAAAGAACAGGATCTCCCTCAACACGCCTTCAAGGTCACTAAGGTCCTCCCAAGGAGTTTTCCTAACCACACCCTCTCCAAAGGACATCACACGATGTGATACCCGCAGGTGAGCCTTCTCCAGAGTAGCCCCCACACTCTGGAATGCACTGCCTAAAAGGCTTTGCTTAGCACAAGCCTATTTCTACTTCAGGAAGCAGGTGAAAGCTTGGCCCTTCAATCAAGTCTTTAACGGTAGAAGTAAATGACACGGGCTGCACATATTAAAGCAGGACATGTTTATCCACTCCTACCCTAGCCAAGTTCAAGACCTTTCTGACCTCATTTGCAACTCTCTTTAACTGGTCCCTTATTTTCTTTCTCCTGTTACTCTGTTTTATCTATCTATATGTTCCATCTTTGCTTACACCCTATGGTGTCTACTAAAATGTTTTATTATGTATTGTGTTGGCACTGTAATGTAGCATACCATACTTTGTATTGTTGTTTGAATATTTTTACTGCTGTAATTGTCTATTGCTTATGTTTGACTTATTCTTGTTGTACATCGCCTTGAGTGAATTCCTTCAAAAAGGCGGTAAATCAATCCTAATAGATCAATAAATCTATAAAGAGGTGCCTATTATTAGAAACTATTCTATAAAGAAAAGTAGGTGCCTACTTTTCTTTATATAATACTAGTGTACCAAGTCAAAAACTAGCATCCCATCTCTTAATCATTGGCTGCCTGTGCCCAGTTGTATTTCATTCAAAAGTGTTGACTTTCATACACCAGGCTATTAATGAGACAGCTCCCTGGCATTTTTCACAGATTTTGAAGGTATATCAACCAGTGCTTACTTTGCATTCAGTGGACGCAAAGTATTTGGAAATTGTAAATGTGGGGGAAATGCATTATTATTTATTTATTTATTTGTTTGTTTGTTTGTGACATTTATATCCCACATTATCCCAAACAAGCTTGAGTTCAATGTGGCTTACAATAAACAGTGTAGGATACACAATGAAGAATAATGCATAAGAAAGTAATTTGTTGTAAGAATCCAATTTTACAATACAGTATCATAAACATACTGGTATGGATGTTTAACATTTAGAAAATCTATTATGAATGAGAAACTATATGTAGTTATTTGTAGTTTCTTTAAATAAGCCTAGGAATTTCTCTACATTTGAGTATAAAGAATGATTTGAGCTAATTCATTCAATATTTGTACTGTACAAATAAAAAATTGCAAGCTGTAATTTTGGATGCTAGTGGAAGACACCCATATATGTCCCAACAGACATATATGGTTTGCTGCATATTGAGCAAGTCTACTTGGTTTGATAAACAGACTCTCAGCCAGCTGAGGTTTCAGGATACCCACAATAAAATATGGATAACAGCTTTGCACAAAACTGAGGTAGCACGCTCAAGATTTGTCTGATCCACAATGAATATGCAGATCTTGAAAACCCAGACAGATTTAAGAACCACTGCACTAGACCAAAATTCACTAAAATCATGTCCTGTAATCTTTCTGCTAATATGTATAAAATTATACATTGAAATAAAACCTTTCAGCTTCCATTTTAGAAGTTTCTCTGACACGAAAAACCACAACCATAAAGTGCCCACCCGAGAAGCTGGTATCTAAATGGCTACTCAGTTTTCATTTCTATCCTAGAATATTTTTTATCAGCATTCATTTTATGTACTACATCTTTCTTTTCTGCCTGTGGTATTTGAAAAATTCACCTGCCTACTCACCTGGGAAATGGAATTTTAGGGTGAGTAAAGCAGTAGAGTTTCGACCATTAATGTGGTTATGGAGGAGTAGGCAGAGTCTTTGGCCCTGACCTATGACCCAAGGAAGAAGCTGTCTCTTTAGTACGGGAAGATCAATAGCTGCTGGAGAAAAAAAAAATATGTAAGGGGCGAGGTCCTCAAACTTGGTCCTCGAGGGCTTCAATCCTTTCAGATTTTCAGAATTTCCACAATGAATATTCATGAGCTCTATTTGCATACCTCAGAGGTAATGAAGTCAAATATATCTCATGCATACAGGTAGATGACAACTGAGTGGTGATGTTTTATATAAAGAAAAAGCAAGAACAATTATGCAGAGACGAGGGCAGCTGCATTTTCTATTGTGGGACCACATTTGTGGAACAGCTTCCCAAAGGACTTATGTCTGGCCACAAATGTGACCCAGTTTAAGAGGCTTTTGAAGACCTATTGTTTCTGTTAGCATATCCTCCAGTGTGATGGGAGTAAAGGTACAGTGGTGGAAATAAGTATTTGATCCCTTGCTGATTTTGTAAGTTTGCCCACTGACAAAGACATGAGCAGCCCATAATTGAAGGGTAGGTTATTGGTAACAGTGAGAGATAGCACATCACAAATTAAATCCGGAAAATCACATTGTGGAAAGTATATGAATTTATTTGCATTCTGCAGAGGGAAATAAGTATTTGATCCCCCACCAACCAGTAAGAGATCTGGCCCCTACAGACCAGGTAGATGCTCCAAATCAACTCGTTACCTGCATGACAGACAGCTGTCGGCAATGGTCACCTGTATGAAAGACACCTGTCCACAGACTCAGTGAATCAGTCAGACTCTAACCTCTACAAAATGGCCAAGAGCAAGGAGCTGTCTAAGGATGTCAGGGACAAGATCATACACCTGCACAAGGCTGGAATGGGCTACAAAACCATCAGTAAGACGCTGGGCGAGAAGGAGACAACTGTTGGTGCCATAGTAAGAAAATGGAAGAAGTACAAAATGACTGTCAATCGACAAAGATCTGGGGCTCCACGCAAAATCTCACCTCGTGGGGTATCCTTGATCATGAGGAAGGTTAGAAATCAGCCTACAACTACAAGGGGGGAACTTGTCAATGATCTCAAGGCAGCTGGGACCACTGTCACCACGAAAACCATTGGTAACACATTACGACATAACGGATTGCAATCCTGCAGTGCCCGCAAGGTCCCCCTGCTCCGGAAGGCACATGTGACGGCCCGTCTGAAGTTTGCCAGTGAACACCTGGATGATGCCGAGAGTGATTGGGAGAAGGTGCTGTGGTCAGATGAGACAAAAATTGAGCTCTTTGGCATGAACTCAACTCGCCGTGTTTGGAGGAAGAGAAATGCTGCCTATGACCCAAAGAACACCGTCCCCACTGTCAAGCATGGAGGTGGAAATGTTATGTTTTGGGGGTGTTTCTCTGCTAAGGGCACAGGACTACTTCACCGCATCAATGGGAGAATGGATGGGGCCATGTACCGTACAATTCTGAGTGACAACCTCCTTCCCTCCGCCAGGGCCTTAAAAATGGGTCGTGGCTGGGTCTTCCAGCACGACAATGACCCAAAACATACAGCCAAGGCAACAAAGGAGTGGCTCAGGAAGAAGCACATTAGGGTCATGGAGTGGCCTAGCCAGTCACCAGACCTTAATCCCATTGAAAACTTATGGAGGGAGCTGAAGCTGCGAGTTGCCAAGCGACAGCCCAGAACTCTTAATGATTTAGAGATGATCTGCAAAGAGGAGTGGACCAAAATTCCTCCTGACATGTGTGCAAACCTCATCATCAACTACAGAAGACGTCTGACCGCTGTGCTTGCCAACAAGGGTTTTGCCACCAAGTATTAGGTCTTGTTTGCCAGAGGGATTAAATACTTATTTCCCTCTGCAGAATGCAAATAAATTCATATACTTTCCACAATGTGATTTTCCGGATTTAATTTGTGATGTGCTATCTCTCACTGTTACCAATAACCTACCCTTCAATTATGGGCTGCTCATGTCTTTGTCAGTGGGCAAACTTACAAAATCAGCAAGGGATCAAATACTTATTTCCACCACTGTATAATGTGGGACAGATTTTCAGGTTACTTTTTGTTTTATGTCGAATTTTACTGTTGTGTGTGTGTACAGTTTTCATGGATGTTTTATTGTGGTCCACTTAGTATTTAGGCAGAATATAAATAAATAGAGCTGGTGTAAATACATGTGCCTAGACTGTTAAAGAATGCGCATAGATTATAGTATTTTATAATCCACTTGCATAAATGTGTACCCTGCTCATACTCAACCCAAACTCCACCCTTGTAAATGCCAACCTGCAAAGTATACACCACTGAATATTGGTGCATACTTACAGAATACCATGTAGCTGGAAAATGGTGTCCATCTGTGCATATAACGCCATACAACTCCAGACTCCGTTCCTTTTATCTTGCTGCACCATATGCCTGGAATAGACTCACTGAGCCAATACATCAGGCTCCATCTCTGGCCATCTTCAAATCTAGGCTAAAAGCCCACCTTTTTGATGCTGCTTTTAACTCCTAACCCTTACTCACTTGTTCAGTACCCGTATTTTATCATTCCCACCTTAGTAATTCCCTTATCTCTTGTTTGTCCTGTTTGTCTGTCCTAATTAGATTGTAAGCTGTGTCGAGCAGGGACTGTCTCTTCATGTTCAGGTGTACAGCGCTGCGTACATCTTGTAGCACTATAAAAATGATAAGTAGTAGTAGTAGAATATTGGCATTTACTCATGCTCTTGCCACCTAAATCTAAGCAGCTCCTTACAGAACTGCCCTCTATCCCCCAAATTCTATAAATATCGCTTTAACTTATGCATGCAGATTTGGTCATCCACCCAATTTGCTGAAATCACTGCTAAAATGCAGCTGCATATACTTACACTAGCTTGGGAACTGGTTTAAGTTCACATAACAAAATTATGTGCATAGATGTAGACTTGGTGGTTCCACCCATGCTCCATCCAAACTACTCCCCTGAACACGCCTACATTCAGTTTATGCAAAGATACACATCTTTTTATCATTGCATAACCCATGAGATAGTTTTATGAGCAAGATCTTTTGTAAAATATTACCCTAAGATGGCAATGATACAAAAAAAGCTATTGCTATCAAATAACAATTAATATCTTCATGATCAAGAGCATAGAGAAAAAAAATTTACAATATATTTATCCTTACTTCTTGCATCAGAAATTTTTTTGAACATTTTTTTAATGATAGTTTAAATTGTCTGCTGCTAAGAAGAACTAATATTGTTCAACAGATTTTCAAGGAAAATAAAACTAGTTCAATATTTATTCGTAGTATACACTGTGTATATGTATATAACTGCCTGTAAACTTCCACAGCCGGACACAGAGGACCCGAGGGACACGAAGCTGGAGGAATTTCAACAGTGGCACTAAATAACTTATGAAAATGGTTAGTTATGTTTTAGCTGGAATTAAAATTTAATCTAGAGGTGAAAAGACATTCAACAAATCCACAATGTTGAGACTATGTAAATATAAAACATCTGTCACCGGAAGAAGCTTTGGCTGACCTTACCATAGGGTAGCTGGCAGTCTTTCCAAGTCCTGTTTTGTCTCTGAATAGGAGATTAGAGCTAATGAGATGAGGGGGGGGGGGGCTTCCCATATAAAACACATGCACACGAGAGGAAAAGAAAACAAAAATGTTTAATCTGCAGCATAGGTGCTCGGGTGATATGAAATGCAAATGCATAGGGAGAATTTTCAAAGGGGTTTAGCCAAATAGATTGCCCTGGTTGAAAACGGCCCATATCACAGCAGCTAAAATTACCTGGGTACTGTAAATGAACGATGTTCTAGGGTAGGTGTCTTAAAGTTTGGCCCTCTAGGGTTGTGAACCGGTCTGTTTATTAGGATATCCATATAATAGAGGCAGAGAGCACATAAATCTGTCTCATACATATTCATTATGATTTCTTTCTTAAGTAACTACTCCACAAGGTTTTTTTTCTAGGTATCAAAATACTTTTATTTTACTCCACTTTATTATTATTTTATTTTGCAAATTTAAAACACTACATAATACCTCAACAATCGCTCACTCTACCATTCATACTCAAACAATCAAATGGTCTGATCTCCCCAATCTACTCTTTTGTTTTATGCATCATCATCACAGAATTTGAACTTTTTCGTAGGAGGAGCTCTCATACATAAAGCAGTTGAATGCAGCATGAAATGTTCAGATGAATAAGACACTGTAAAATAAGCTGTGATGTTGGGAAAATAATAGAAGAAATGGTATTGGTAATTATATGATGATGATGCATAAAACAAAAGAGTAGATCTGGGAGATCAGACCATTTGATTGTTTGAGTATGAATGGTGGAGTGAGCGATTGTTGAGGTATTATGTAGTGTTTTAAATTTGCCCAAAGAAAAAAGCAACACTGGGCCTTCAGAACTAGGACAACAGGAGTACTTTATTGATCAAAGACCCGACACGGGCCGTGTTTCGGCGCTGACAGATGCGCCTGCTTCAGGGGTCTAAATAAACATATAAATACATATATAAAAATGAAAATAAATACATATATAAACATTAATAATCAATATGATAAAACATAATGGACGCATTGCATTTAAATTCAAAAACAAACAATATGTCACAAATAAATGTATCAAGGAAATTGTTATACAAAACATAAAGCAACCAAAGGAAATGAGTAATCATGAGATGAATATCATATATATAAAAATGTTCTAATGTATGTATAACTTAACCTAACTTATTGTAATTGTTATCAATTTATTACCAACATCTACAATATATATTTTTTAAGAATCTTGAATTTGCCTGTTGTCTTAATGTATTTTAACGTAATGGTTGCCTTTTTATTATATCATTGTTCAATTTCATGTATTTGTTTTTTATTTGTAATTCAACACTTGTATTTAGAAATACACAATGTCCATATTATTCTATATTAATTATGACATATTTTCTGAATAATGTCTATACATCATACATCCATTTACATCATTTATACCGATACTCAGTATATCTATCTGTTCCCCTTTAAATCTCTCGATTAACAAAACATGACGTCATCACGCAAACGCTTCGCTCTAACCATCATTCACACTTGCGTGACTACATCATCACGTCTTTTAGATCTTGGCGCGCTTTTTTTCAAATATATAGGACTGGATAAGCGAGTGTCCCTTTTTGGTTTTTTAAACCCTTGTTTTCGAGAGGACTCATTTTCAATCGGGTGTAGCGCTTTTTAGCGCTTTCCGGATGAGAACACAGGAGACACTGCAAGCGCTATCTGCGTTCTTTTTATCATAAACGACCATCTCCCGGTGGTTTAAGGTAGGAGTTTTCCTCACTGACCCTTTATGCCCTTTCTTTACGCATTATGTATATCTAACATGGCTCCGAATACCTCTCAGTGATACTGCCTTATTTATATATAATTCTTTGTAATGCTAATTCAGCCTTTTATACATATTTTTCGTCTCAATTAATACAACCCCTCAGGTGAGCCAATACTAACATATTTGTGTTTTTTATCCACACACTTGATTATTTCTTACCCTCATCATTATACTTTTTGTTATATAGGCAAACGCGCCTTGTCATCCGCACACTATTGCGGCAACATATCGGTAAGATTGCTTATTTCTCCCTATAACCATATACATGGTCTTTTACCTAAAGATATAGATAATGCACTCGATACAGTGAATATATTCACACTAAAAGCTTTAGGTTATATCTTTGGACACATACATTTCTAATAATGATCGGAGAGATTCATAAATTCACACTTTTTTTATATATATTTATTTATTTATCTATATATGTGGATGTATATGTATACACATGTTAGGATCTTTTACTGCTTCACATTGCTCTACAGGTTCTATATATGGATGTATATACATGTAAAGATCCTTTATTGTTTTATTAGCATTCTTTTATTTTACACATACAAACAGCCTTTAGGGCTATTTACATCAAACATTAAAACCAAATGTACTTTTCGAATTATAAAATGAAATTCATTTTTATATATATGATATTCATCTCATGATTACTCATTTCCTTTGGTTGCTTTATGTTTTGTATAACAATTTCCTTGATACATTTATTTGTGACATATTGTTTGTTTTTGAATTTAAATGCAATGCGTCCATTATGTTTTATCATATTGATTATTAATGTTTATATATGTATTTATTTTCATTTTTATATATGTATTTATATGTTTATTTAGACCCCTGAAGCAGGCGCATCTGTCAGCGCCGAAACACGGCCCGTGTCGGGTCTTTGATCAATAAAGTACTCCTGTTGTCCTAGTTCTGAAGGCCCAGTGTTGCTTTTTTCTTTGGTCCTGTTTGCTTGTATACTGTAGTGCCCTCTTTGTCTGTATTGTACTTACTAGTGAGGGATGGCCTTCAAGAACTGGGACAACGTGTTGAGTTACTCGGAAGAACGGCTACATAACTTTCTGCAAGAACCTGCAGTTTTTGAAGATGAGGATGAGGAATCCATACAAGACTGTTGGAATCAACTTATAGATCTTAAACAAAACAATGTAAGATGTGAATTGCATTATGCAACATTAATACAATACTGTAGAGTTCAACGTATTCCAAGAGGTCTGAGAATCAATAAGGAACCTCAACTATTTAGAGACAATAAAACCTTTATCAACAAATGGTGCTCTATTTTAAACAAGTGTTCTCTTGACTTAATGATACTCCTTATTGAAACATCAAAAGAGAAATTAGATATTAACAAAAATGAAACAAAAGAAAAAATGGATATTTTAAAACGAGAAGACCCCAGTTTTGATAGTAACATGTCAGCACTTGATGCAAAATTAGATAGTTACAAGAGGGATATTAAAAAAACTAAATATGACAAATACAAACGAGACGAAGAAGACTACAAACGTGGTCATGTTTACCCATGGGTGAACAACATCAAACCACCATCTTCCAAATCAGTGAACAGATATCAGAGGAAACTCTTCACTAACCAACATATGACTGAGGTTCATGTCAGAGATAGAGATCCAGAGGAAGGCACCAGTCACAACAAAGAAAGAGCTCGCAAAAGGATACGGAGTGACTCGGATGAACTCTTTACCTCACCTTGTTCCACTCCTATCAACAACTCCACATTAATACCAGGTAAGGATAATATCCCTACTTTTTTAGACACACTTTGGGACGCCAAATTCAGAAAGAAAACAGAAAGGGGACACTATCCCCATTATCCACAACCTCAACAATACAGAACAAAGAACAGATATCAGGAACACGAATACCAATTGACATCCAGGATGGAATTTCGAGGAAGAGGGAGAGGACGTGGCAGAGGGAGAGGCAGGACACAATATCCACGTCATCAATCATACAAGAACTAGATGTTCCGATCATCAACCTTTCATCTATAACTCTTACAGATGCAGAGATTTCGGTTTTAAGGAAAGGCCTCAAATTCGTTCCCTCTCGTAACTATGATCCACTACAAACAAGAATTGATTTGAACAAATTCGAAAGGAAACTTAAAATTCAGCATTTCTTTGGGGATAATTCTATTAACCCGGACCCCTCGGTTGTTAAACCTCCATCCAAATGGCAGCCCCCAGGACCCACTGACCCATTCATATCAACGTTCAATCAATGTGTGCTTCGAGATATTGAGGCATTAGAAAAGAAGAATAAAAGACAATTCTATAACCTATCTACGGTAGAGAATAAGGCACTACATGACTTAAAAACCAATGAAAACATCACTATAAAACCGGCAGACAAAGGGGGTGCAATTGTCATCCTTAACACAAGTGACTATATCAGAGAGATTCACCACCAATTGTCCAACACCCAATATTATCAAAAATTAGAAATTGACCCAACAGAAGAACTCAAGACAGAAATTGACTTCTGGGTCAACTTTGGCTTCGAATCAGGTTTTCTAACCAGCAAAGAAAAAGACTTTCTTATCACCAAATACCCCATAACACCAATTATATATACCTTACCTAAGATTCACAAATCATTGATAGATCCACCAGGAAGACCTATTGTATCAGGTATAGGCTCTGTCCTCGAACCTCTCTCCATCTTTGTGGACACTTTTCTTAGACCTTTCATTCCACTTGTCAAATCCTACATTAGGGACTCCGCACATGTCATCAATCTGCTGGAAGAATATGATGGTGACCTTTCTGAAATTACTTTGGTCACCTTAGACCTGGAGTCGCTCTACACCAACATCCCTCACCAACCTGTCTTGGACATCATCACGGATGTCTTAAATGATAGAGATAACAACCCTAGAGTACCTACTGCCTTCATTATCCAATTGGCGTCTATAGCATTACAAGAGAATTTCTTCAACTTTCAAAACTCCTTTTACAAACAAATCAAAGGCACAGCGATGGGAGCAAGCATGGCACCTGACCTAGCTATTCTTTATGTAGCCTCTTTTGAGCACCTATTTTTAGAAGATCATCCTTTTAAAGAGGAGCTAAAATTTTGGAAACGCTATATTGACGATATACTGATTTTGTGGGAAGGGAACGTCACCAGACTTGAGGAATTCCATGAATGGCTGAACAACCTCAATCCACATCTGAAATTTTCGATGAAATACAACAAAGAGGAAATACCATTCCTGGACATCCTGATCAAAAAGGAAACACATCACTTCACAACAACGATATATAGAAAACCCACTGACAAAAATCAATTCTTACATTTCCAGAGTTTCCACAACAGAAGTTTAAAACAGAACTTACCATATTCACAATTTCTCCGCTTAAGAAAACTATGTAGTAATCATAATGACTTTGAGAACCAGGCCAAATCTATGGCAACAAGATTTTTTTCTAGAGGCTACTCCAAGGAAAGTGTGAACAAAGGACTGACCAAGGCAAGAATAATAAACAGGGAGACACTCTTACAAAAGCAAGCACAAAAAAAGATCCCTGACATAGTATGTAGCCTCAGATTCTCAAATATGTCATCTGATATACAAAGAATAATGAAGAAACATTGGCATATTCTGGAGAACTTGGATTGTTTTAAGAACAAACATCTCACTGTAGCACATACACGAAACAGAAACATCAAGGAAATAGTTGCCCCCTCTGCCCTCCCCAATACAAGACCAACATCACAACTCTCAACTGGACATAAACCCTGTGGTGCATGCTCGGTATGTGCATCTTCAATGAGCACCAATACCTTTATACACCCAATCACAATGAAACACTATCCACTTAATCATTCCTCAGATTGCAACACAGAGGGTGTTGTATACCTAATTATGTGTCCTTGTCATCTAATATATATAGGAAAAACAATTCGCAAAGTCAAAACCAGAATGATAGAACATAGAAGTAGTATTAGGCGCAAGGATCTTTCTGCACCATTGGTAAATCATTGTATAGAACACTCTCACGAATTTGGTGAACTTCTTTTCTGTGTCCTCAAGGTAGTCTCAAAACCATGGAGAGGTGGAAACCTGGACTCTACTTTGCTTAAACAAGAACAAAGAGCCATTTTTGAGCTGAACACACTTTATCCAGCAGGATTAAATGCTGAATTGGATTTAGCTGTCTTCTCTTGACTATATATTTTATCCTCCTCTTTTTTTCCCGTTTGCATTGTCATCCCCTCATAAGGAGTTTCAATTTTTAGACATAAGTACATCTTATTACATATCCTTATATGTTAAAACTATCTATACACAATTCATTTGTTACGGAGCATCAAATTGGATATATTAATGGAAATAAAAGGAAAAAAATACACAATAAATTGTCATATCTTCATAACCAATTTTACTAGATTTTAAAACAACACCTAATAAATATCAAACTAAGCTTAACTTTAGAAGCTTAAATTTCTAATTGTTTTTATTTTATTTTTTAACAATTATTTTATTACATTTAAATTAGATTTATTCACATCTACAAGCAAAAATCTTTCCTGGCTGTTCTAATGTATGTATAACTTAACCTAACTTATTGTAATTGTTATCAATTTATTACCAACATCTACAATATATATTTTTTAAGAATCTTGAATTTGCCTGTTGTCTTAATGTATTTTAACGTAATGGTTGCCTTTTTATTATATCATTGTTCAATTTCATGTATTTGTTTTTTATTTGTAATTCAACACTTGTATTTAGAAATACACAATGTCCATATTATTCTATATTAATTATGACATATTTTCTGAATAATGTCTATACATCATACATCCATTTACATCATTTATACCGATACTCAGTATATCTATCTGTTCCCCTTTAAATCTCTCGATTAACAAAACATGATGTCATCACGCAAACGCTTCGCTCTAACCATCATTCACACTTGCGTGACTACATCATCACGTCTTTTAGATCTTGGCGCGCTTTTTTTCAAATATATAGGACTGGATAAGCGAGTGTCCCTTTTTGGTTTTTTAAACCCTTGTTTTCGAGAGGACTCATTTTCAATCGGGTGTAGCGCTTTTTAGCGCTTTCCGGATCAGAACACAGGAGACACTGCAAGCGCTATCTGCGTTCTTTTTATCATAAACGACCATCTCCCGGTGGTTTAAGGTAGGAGTTTTCCTCACTGACCCTTTATGCCCTTTCTTTACGCATTATGTATATCTAACATGGCTCCGAATACCTCTCAGTGATACTGCCTTATTTATATATAATTCTTTGTAATGCTAATTCAGCCTTTTATACATATTTTTCGTCTCAATTAATACAACCCCTCAGGTGAGCCAATACTAACATATTTGTGTTTTTTATCCACACACTTGATTATTTCTTACCCTCATCATTATACTTTTTGTTATATAGGCAAACGCGCCTTGTCATCCGCACACTATTGCGGCAACATATCGGTAAGATTGCTTATTTCTCCCTATAACCATATACATGGTCTTTTACCTAAAGATATAGATAATGCACTCGATACAGTGAATATATTCACACTAAAAGCTTTAGGTTATATCTTTGGACACATACATTTCTAATAATGATCGGAGAGATTCATAAATTCACACTTTTTTTATATATATTTATTTATTTATCTATATATGTGGATGTATATGTATACACATGTTAGGATCTTTTACTGCTTCACATTGCTCTACAGGTTCTATATGGATGTATATACATGTAAAGATCCTTTATTGTTTTATTAGCATTCTTTTATTTTACACATACAAACAGCCTTTAGGGCTATTTACATCAAACATTAAAACCAAATGTACTTTTCGAATTATAAAATGAAATTCATTTTTATATATATGATATTCATCTCATGATTACTCATTTCCTTTGGTTGCTTTATGTTTTGTATAACAATTTCCTTGATACATTTATTTGTGACATATTGTTTGTTTTTGAATTTAAATGCAATGCGTCCATTATGTTTTATCATATTGATTATTAATGTTTATATATGTATTTATTTTCATTTTTATATATGTATTTATATGTTTATTTAGACCCCTGAAGCAGGCGCATCTGTCAGCGCCGAAACACGGCCCGTGTCGGGTCTTTGATCAATAAAGTACTCCTGTTGTCCTAGTTCTGAAGGCCCAGTGTTGCTTTTTTCTTTGGTCCTGTTTGCTTGTATACTGTAGTGCCCTCTTTGTCTGTATTGTGTTTTAAATTTGCAAAATAAAATAATAATAAAGTGGAGTAAAATAAAAGTGTTTTGATACCTAGAAAAAAAACCTTGTGGAATAGTTACTTAAGATAGAAATCATAATAGTGTAACTAGTTGAAAAGCTGGATACTCATTTAAAAATAGATACATATTCATTAGGGATATGCTGAAACCCAGAGTGATCTGCAGGCCTTGAAGACTGTAGTTTGGGATCCCCTGAATAACAGGAAAGAGTATAGGGGTAGGGGTATATGACCATCCATCTCATCTGTTCAGGATCGTAAAACAGACTGTGAAATGCTACCATAACTGGCTACTATTTGGGAGATTTCAATTATTCTACTATCAAGGGCTATCAATAGAAATCAAGCAAAAGAAAATAAGATGATACCTTTTTTATTGGACATAACTTAATACATTTCTTGATTAGCTTTCGAAGGTTGCCCTTCTTCGTCAGATCGGAAATAAGCAAATGTGCTAGCTGACAGTGTATATAAGTGAAAACATTCAAGCATTACTATGACAGTCTGACAGGGTGGGAGGGTGGGGGTGGGTCGGAGGTGTGCATGGGGACATCAAAGCATATCATTGATATTCTAACAGGATGGGTGTGGATAGGTGAGGGGAGGGGTGATCAACAGAGAATTACAGCTTTATGGTTTATAATGGGCTAGGAAACCCAGATCCTTGTTAAGTCCTTTCTGTTGGGTGTTAAAATATTCAATCATTCTGACTTCAAAGGTCTTACGTTCTTGTATGGTTTTAAAGTTGCTATCAAGGGCTGAGTGTCTCATCAGGACTCTCTTAGGAGGTTGTGTTTCTTGGTACCATAAATGACTGCTTTATGTATCAGCTGGGCTTTGAACCAACTGGAAAAGAAGTTACTTTACATCTAGTTCTTAGGTGTATACAAGACTTTGTTTAAAGGGTAACAGTGGTTGGTTCTCTTGGAAATAGACATCATAATTCAGTCAAACCTGAGTAATCATTGAAGGGGAAAAATAAATAGAAGCACTGCAACAGCATTTATCTTTAACAAGGGAGACTATGATAAATGAAAGAAATTAATTAGAAAGATCATAAGAGCAGTGGGAAGGGATAAAAGCCTGCAGAATACCAATAGGTATGGTATTTAAAAATACCATACCCATTTGAAATGTATTCCACAAGTTAATAAAAAGGTTGAAAGAAGACAAAATACCAGCTTGGTAACAATGGTGCTGTGAAAGCGGCTAGTGGGTGAATTTGGAATTTAGTAAACCCAAAACAGCATTCTTCAGAAAATGGAAAGCAACACCAAGATGTCCTTTCACTAAGGTGCGCTAAAAAATGGGCTGCGGTAGTGTAGGTGCTTGTTGTGGACGTGCGCATATCCATTTTTCAGCACACCTATAAAAAAGGCCTTGTTTTTAATTTTGCTGAAAATGGGCTTGCAGCAAAATAAAAATTGGTGCGTGTCCATTTTGGGTCTGAGATCTTACCGCCAGCCATTGACTTAGCGGTAAGGTCTCTCGCGTTTACCGTGCGGTAATCACCTACGTGCATCAAGTCAGAGTTACCGCCTAATGTTCGCCGCATGCCAGAAAATAAAATATATTTTCTGGCGTGCTTAGCGGACGCACGTGAAAAATGAAATTACCGCATGGGCCACGTGGTAGCCGGGCGGTAACTCCAAATTGACACACCTTGGGTGTGCATAGGTGCCTCACGTGGCTTAGTAAAAGGGCCCCCAAATGAGGAGAACAAGAAATAGCTTAAACGATGGCAAATCAGATTAAAATGTTAACAAGACAGGCCATAAGAGAATGTGAAGAGAAACTTGATAGATAAAATTTAATTCTATTTTTCTTTCCTTTTTCTTTCTTTTTTTTTTTTTTTTTACTTTTTTTTTCCTGATGTTTAATGTATTGCTGTGTTGGTTGGGTTGTACATTATTATTTGTAACTGCCTTGGCAAAGTTGAAGGTCAACACAAAAGTGAAAGACCTGCAATGCGACGGATCAATACAATAACAGCAACTATTGAATGCTCCTCTATCAAAATTAGCCACCGGATTGAAGACTAAACACAGCTCAGAACAACTATTCATAGGGTTGTCATAAGTTGACATCAACTCAATGGCATGTAGCAAAAACATGTTATTTGTAGTTATGTCTAATCCATGTCTTTTGACTGTAGTTATTTGTAATTTTCAAGTTGCAATTATTTGTGTGAAGGCAATTTTATACCTGGGCAAATCTTG
The DNA here is from genome assembly GCF_901765095.1 of Microcaecilia unicolor. Taxonomy (NCBI): domain Eukaryota; kingdom Metazoa; phylum Chordata; class Amphibia; order Gymnophiona; family Siphonopidae; genus Microcaecilia; species Microcaecilia unicolor. The sequence continues at coordinate 101,268,516 of NC_044031.1, forward strand.
GGGACCATGGGTCAATTTTAGCAGACAATAGAAAAGCTACTGGTACTCAGTACCTCCTCAAAAAAAGCCCTGACTGTTAGTAAACGACTCTCTAGTTTGCATTGGTCTTCACTGCAGATGATTTAAGAAAGAGCAATTCTTTAAAAGACACCCAAATGTAGGCATCAACTGCACAGACTAATTTATAGAATAGGTGCACTTATGCACATGAATAATGTCACAAATTGGTATTTATATATGTATGTGCTAGCCATTATTATATAAAATTGGCATACTAGTTTCATGGCACATAGCCAATGGGCTGTACCAGTGGGCAGGGTATGGGTGTTCCACCTAGTAATGTGCACACCTTATAGAATAGTTTCAGATGCATGCATTGCAAGGCGCACTTAGGCATGACAGCTTATGCCTGCTATTGACCGAGCAAAGCTGTCGCACCTAAGTTTCAGTGCATCAAAGCAGCTTTGCACTACTATTCTATAACAGGTTAGGAACACCTTAACTCTGTTACAGAATTGGTGCTAAGTGCGCCTCTTAGTCATGCTTTTAGAATTGCCCCCGATGTTACTAAGGAACAATTCATACAAACTAGAACAAGTCATTGACAAAGAAGGAAAACTAATGTTGTGAGCAGCCCTGGGACCAGGGTTGACCTGGCAGGAGTCTTCCTCAGGCAGGCTCCATCAGTCCCTTGTATGCTTGGCACCTGGTACCTCCACCTTAGGAAGAAAGGTGTTAGTGGGTGGAATTTCCCTCCCTTCCCCCAAGAAAAATTAAAAAAGATCACTGTGAGCAAGACTGGCTGAACTGTTAAACAGTTTATTTAACTAATTATGACATACTTAAATTAGAACAGTATAGCATTAACCTTATGAAATGTATTTCTTAAGCTTCCTTCAAAGAGTATAATCTTCATCCCTAGAAGTAATTGACACTCAGTCAATTTATGACAATCAGTCACATTAACAGCAGCATAATCGAAAGAGAAGGACACCCATCTTCCGGCACAAATCGAGAGATGGGCATCCTTCTCTCAGGGTCGCCCAAATCGGCATAATGGAAAGTCAATTTTGGGCATCCTCAACTGCTTTCCGTCACGGGGATGACCAAAGTTCACGGGGGCATGTTGGCAGTGTACCGAAGGAGGGATGCGGGCATGGTTAAGAGATGGGCGTCCTTGGCCAATAATGGAAAAAAGAAGGGTGTCCCTGTTGAGCATTTAGCTGACTTTACTTGGTCCAATTTTTTTCACGACCAAGCATCAAAAAGGTGCCTGAACTGACCAGATGACCATGGAGTGAATCGGGGATGACCTCCCCTTACTCCCCCAGTGTTCACCAACCCCCTCCCACCCTTAAAAAAAAATTTTTAAACATTTTTTTCCAGCCTCTATGCCAGCCTCAAATGTCATACCCAGCTCCATCACAGCAGTATGCAGGTCCCTGGAGCAGTTTTTAGTGGGTACTGCAGTGCACTTCAGGCAGGCAGACCCAGGCCCAACCCCCCCTACCTGTTACACTTGTGCTGGTAAATGGGAGCCCTTCAAAACCCACTGTACCCACATCTAGGTGCCTCCCTTCACCCCTTAGGGCTATGGTAGTGGTGTATAGTTGTGGGGAGTGGGTTTTTGGGGGGGTTGGGGGGCTCAGCACACAAGGTAAGGGAGCTATGCACCTGGGACCTTTTTCTGAAGTCCACTGCAGTGCCCCCCCCCCCAGGGTGTCCGGTTGGTGTCCTGGCATGTGAGGGGGACCAGTGCACTAGGAATGCTGGCTCCTCCCATGACCAAATGGTTGGATTTGGTCGTTTTTGAGATGGGCATCCTTGGTTTCCATTATCGCCGAAAACCGGGGACGACCATCACAAAAACGACCTAAGGATGACCATCTCTAAGGTCGACCTAAATTTCATGATTTGGGCATCCCCGACCGTATTATTGAAACGAAAGATGGACGCCCATCTTGTTTCGATAATACAGGATGCCCCGCCCCTTCGCACGGACATCCTTAGAGATGGGCGTCCTTAGAGATGGGCGTCCCCGTTCGAAAATGCCCCTGCTCGTCTCCTTACCAATGTAGGTAGTGCTAATTAAGACTTTTCCCCCGTTCAACCCCACGTTGTCACCAAATCTCACCCTCCTACTCACATATATTGAACCAGTATCTGCTGGGCATCCAGTGAATGTCTGGTACTGTCTGGCCTGTCCAGTCTGCTACTTCGCCAGGCCCTAAGTGCTGGTTCTGTTCCCAGGAGCCTTTGCTGTCATCATGCCCCAAGCACCAATTACATTCCCAGGGGCCTTCCACCTCCTCTGGGCTCTGAGCACTAACCATGCTTCTAGGGGTTGTCCTGCCACAGGGTCCCAAGCATGTTTCTAGGGGCCTCCCACCTCTGCCAGATACTGAGTACCAACCATGCTCCCGGGGGCCTTCTGATCTTCTCAGCTCCACTGTCACCGAGCACTAGCTGTGCTCCCAGAGGCCTTCCACCTTGTCCTGAGCGAGGACTGCACTTCTAGGGGCCTCTCATCTGTTAGAATTTCTTTTAAGTTAGCATGCTTGATTTATAAAGTATTTGATGGCTGTTGTCCAGAATATTTAGTGAGACTGTTTGTTTTTCCTTTGTCCACTTTTCCTCTAGATCAGGAATGACCCAACTTCTCATTTTCCATCATTAGTCGCTGTCAAATATTAGAAGTCATTTTAAAACTATCTTTTCCCTATCAGGCAGTTAAGTTTTGGTGTTCTTTGTTTCTCTTAGAACAGCACCAACCTATTTGTTTAAAAAAAACATCTTTATTTGTTTCAAAAAAACTTGTTAATTTTTTTTTGTATTCTCTGTGTATTATTTTTGTAATCCGCTTTGAACCAATTGTTTGGGAGTTGGCGGGCTATAAGAATCAGGTCATATCATATCATATCGTATTATACCAGGCCCCAAACACTGACCATGGGAATTATAGTATTTTGGCTATGCAAGAATTATATTGCATTGTTAAATCATGTGTGCCCTTTTGGTTTGCTGCTCATAGATTAGCAAAAATGGATGGAAGAGTTTTATTGGTACTGTACTAAATGTTTATGTTTATTATTTATAACCTGCCTTTGTCCAAGGTGGAGAACAACAACATAACTAATTAAAACACTCACAACAATACTGTTAACACAATAGCATCGGTACAGGCGATATACACGTCAAGACAGGTCATAGGCTTGAACAAGTAGGTAGTGCTTCAGCATCAGTTTAAAAGAAGACACAGTCTTTTGCAGTCTCAATCCCAAAGGCAGTTTGTTTCATTCACAGGGGCCAGTAACTGAGAAAGTGCCAGTCCTAGTTTGCTTAAGTCGTAAATGTCGATAATTGGGCACTTTAAGCAAACAAGCATGCATAGAATGCAGGGATCTTGATGGCACATGCAGCTGCAGCTTATTTTTATTTATTTATTTATTTATTGCATTTGTATCCCACATTTTCCCACCTATTTGCAGGCTCAATGTGGCTTACGTGGTAACCGTGATGGCAATCGCCAGTTCCGGTATAGCAGATACAGAGTGACAATGTAGAAGGTTCGTGTAGGATAAACACATCAGGGAATAAGGAGGAAGGGTTGAGTTGTGATCAATTCAAGTCTTATCATGCAAATAGAAGGACAAGTCCTGATATAGTCCCAAATGCACAAACAAAAGCAAATTTAATTTAATTCGTTGTGCCACAGGCAACCAACACAATTTCTTCAAAAAAGGAGTCACATGTTCAAAAGTAGATAATCCATACAACAGCCACACAGCTGAGTTCTACACTAACTGCAGTGCTTGTAAGCAGGCGTTGGGCAAACCTAAACAACGTAACAATAGTCCAAACTACCCAATATCAAAGCTTGCAAGACTTTCTGAAAATCAAACCTAGACCGTAAAGAATGCAGTTTGCTTAATAAGCGCAATTTAAAATATGAGCTCTTAATCACTTGATGAACCTGGGGCCTGAAAGACAAAGAAGAGTCTAAAAGGAGCTCCAGATTACAAACCTGATGCGAGACACCTAGAAGTAAAATATCAGAGAAACTTAAGCTTTGAACGGGATTATTCTGTGACTAATTATAGGGATTAAAGAGGGAACGATAAAGTCAAGGCAGACACACCTCATTAATGATCTAGGAGCATAAGCATCTACGCACGCTCAACGCACGCCAATTTGGAGTTACTTCCTGGCTACCGTGTGGCTTTTATGGTAATTTCATTTTTGGCACGCATCCGAAAAATAATTTGTATTTTCTGTCCGCTACTTGTGCCAAGTGGCATTTCATGCGTGTAGGTCATTACTGCCCAGTTAACACACGAGACCTTACCGCTAGGTCAATGGCTGGTGGTAAGGTCTCAGACCCAAATTGGGTGCGTGCCAATTTTTATTTTGCCTCACGTCCATTTTCAGCAAAAATTTTAAAAAGGCTTTTTTGTTTTTGCAGGCTCTCTGAAAAATGGATCTGCGCACACCCAAAACACGCAGACCATTTTTCAGCACACCTTAGTAAAAGGACTGCTACTGTTTTACAGGGTATCTGTTACATTGAAGGATAATGTGGAATAATTGAAATAATTGCAAAGGTATCTGTAGAAGGATCTAGGTTTATTTATTTTATTTTATTTATTTATATATTGGACTTTATTAACCAACTTTATGAAGAGATTCACCCAAGGTTAACAGTGATGGGTGATTTTAACATTTGAATGGATGAAGAGTTTTAATATACATTTTATAGAAAGTATATGTTCCAATACTTTTTGTTAGATAACAATCAGTGGATAAGAGTGATTGAAAATCTGAAAGTGGAATGTGTTCCGTTGATAGACCAGGGAATAGTAGCCTTTCCAAATTCCAGCTGTGGGCAATGAGCCTAAATCAATAAGGAATATTAAAGATTTGGACCAAAATAGAATTTTGATGATTGTGAAATTAGAGTATGTGAATGATATAATAAAAATATCAGGAAATTATGGTGATTATTTGAGAAGCACTAGTTGGGTGTTAAGTGCATATACCAGCATTTATATTGCATAAATGTCTAAAACCTGATTTAACAAATTTAAGATATACAAGCCTAATGTGCATATGGCAAGGGGGTGTGGTCTGTTCATATTTTTAAGCAGGTCTGGGGGGGGGGGACTTACATGGGCCTACAAAGTAAATTTGTATTCCACATTTCAAAAGAGGAATGACTGTGTCTGTCCAAAAAGGTCAACATCAGGATTTATATCTGCTACATGGCATGCATAGTTTCAGATAGAGCTCTTATTGAGCAGAGCTCCTTGGAAGAATTAGGGGAGGTCATCACCTTAATCTTCCACTGATTGATGTTCCCCTGCCCTGATAGTGAAACTGGCAAGGAATACCAGGATCTATGACAGCATCAGGAAAAATCAATGTTTATGTTTCTAAAATGGGTAACATAAATGTTTATGTGTCTGTTTTGACACATTTCCATTTCCATATTTATATACTGCTTAGACCTAAGTGGCTTACAGTTTTCATTTTACAAGTACTGGGTCTGTCCCTAGTGGACTCACAGTCTAAGTAGTGCATTGTACTACTGTTTTACCTGGGGCAACAGAGTGTCACACAGAGCTGCAGAGGGAATTGAACCTGGTTTCCCAGGATCTCAACCCACTTCTGACCATCAGGCAGTAGTGGGAATCGAACCCAGCTCCCCAACCTGCTACACTAACCATTAGGCCACTCCCATTGTTGCTTGAGACATTTATTTTTCAAAACTGGATGTCCGGCTGCACATAACAGGTACAAAAGTGTCCGTTTCTCCATGTGTTTAAGAACAGGCTCTACATTGGCAGGTCTTGTTCTAAAACACTAACAGAACTTGAGACATCCTGACATGGATGTCTCAATTCCGATTTTTATGTCATTTCTAAAATTTGGTAAAACATGAATTGCTAGGAAGACCTTAAGAGAAGTAGAGTAGGTTAGTGTGATAAATTGCAATACTTTTGCAAGGTTCTTTAGAAACAGGAGATGGAAGATGGAACAAGATATTGGGAATAGCTAGGATTTGGATTTAGGACAGCAGGAGATGGGTGGGTTAAGGTGGAAGGTTTCAAGCTAGATAGAGTAAGGATGGGGCTCAGGAAAGGTTTCAGGGGAAGGTAAAGACAGACTTTTCATCCTTTTCAGAAGGATGAACTGGTGAAGTTAATAGTACAGAGAAGAATAACCTATTCTACATTAGGTCCTTGTTCTGCAGTACTGGTGAAAGTGAGCAGGGAAGGATTAGCAAAGTAATTGGGAAAAACTATTCTTTAAATAAGGGTGAATTAACTAGCAAGTTATAAGAGTCCTTTATTAAATCAATTTTGAAAGACATAGGAGTTGGATGGCTCAATTGTCACTGTTGGAAACAAGATGCTGGGCTTGATGGATCTTCGGTCTGTCCCAGTATAGCAATACTTATGTTCTTATGCAGTTATGTAACAAGGTAATCAGTGTTGATAACAGCACTTAACAAGCAATAATATGCACTGATTGGCAATAATTAGAATTTATGCACACAACTCGCTAAGCGTATTCTGTAATGAACTGCACCTAAATTCTAATGCACATAGTTCAAAAGGGGCATGGGCACTTTGTGATCATTCCAAAATGTACATGCACAGTTATAGAATATGGCCCAGTGAGATTTAGGCCATGTTTTCGTTGGCCTAAATGGAGGCGCTAGGATTTCCACCTAATCGTATTCTATATACCATTCATAAATGTATGCACTATTTATAGAATATGCTTAGGTGCCAATCTACACCGCGCAGATTTTTTAGACGCCATATATAGAATTTGGCCCTTTATGTTTTAATCACTTTGACCCAATTGTTGCTCATGGAACAGCACATCCTGCAGGAGGAGCTATTGTTTAAAGCCAGTCAGTCCTTCCCAGACCTCTACAGAACCAGGCAGAACAAGATGTGCCGCTTATTGATGACACCGGGTCACAGGAAGTGTACAAAGGGAGGGGTAATGTAGGAAGATTATACGTTGTAAGAGAAGACTGAAACATAATAAAGAAGAACATTAAAGCAAAACTGAATAAAGCTCTAGAATTTCTAAATTACTCTTGGCCCAAATGTTTGGCTTACCACTGAAACAGCATAATTATAAAGCTGGCATAAAAGAGGCCAAGGATCGAGTTACTAATTTCTTACTAGCTATAGCGGCAAAACAGTTTCTGCCAGTAGCAAGTCTCTTGACAAAAACCTTGTGTATTATCCATGATGTGAGCCATAGGGGAAACTGGTTTTAATCAGGAAATCTATAATGGTATGCATTTGTGGTCTCCTCTCAGATGTCAAACAGAACAGAGAAGAAAGCATATGTGCGTGTGTGTTTAAAGAGGAGGAAACAAAACTTTAATGTAACATCCTCGGGAAAAGACATTTGTTTTCAATATCTCCTGTGATGTAGATAGATTTAATGGTGCAAGATGCACAGTTCATATACACGACACTAGTGACAGTCTTTACACACACACACCCACGCGCACACACGCACACACACACAAATATTCTTAGTACTGACCCAGGCTTGTACTGTATGAACTTGGAAGACCGTCTTACCTTTCTTAAGATTATGCAAACATATCCACTTTCACTTCACTAGAAGTTTCAGATCCAGGGCATAGATTCACAAATTTGTTTGACAGTGTTCTTCAGGTTCTAACCTGTAAGAACACTTGCCAGGTTCAGTTAAATTTTGGCATTGTTGATGCAAAGATTGGCAACTTTTTACTTGGGAGTCATTCACTTATTTACAGTGATGTAAATTTGTCCTCACTAGTAATCTTTGAATGCTGGTGAAACAAAAGGGTTGATTCATCCAGAAGACACATGGCACCGAATGGAAGGTTTTCCCAAATATCTACTATCATAAAAGAAGGTATTTGACAGCTAATTGGTATGTTTTCAAACTCTCAAAAATATATTCACAAAGCTTTGGAATAAAGAGGTTCAGAGTATGCAAGAGCTAGAGCTGGCCTTTCTGCATCATTATGGGATTTGGCTCCACCTCAATACCTCAATAACTAGACCCGATATTTAGCCTGTGACGGTAGCCGCTCACAGGCTGAACTGACCACAGATATTCTAGCAGGGCTTGTGCAGCTCCCACCATTGAATATGCAGGTCTCAGTGGCCACCCGAAATTAACTAGGTTTGTGCAGCGCTGCATATGCTTTGTAGCGCTATAAAAATGCTAAATAGTAGTAGTAGTAGTAGGCACAGGCTGATATTCAGACCAGTGCCTGGTTAACTTTAACACACAGAGGTTCCAATGCTCAAAACTCTGGCGCTATACAAAACAGTGCCAGAAAGGAACTCCCCAAAGCTCAACGCTAATGGCATGCAAATTGTATGTTCGCTGTTAGCGTTGAGTATTGGGAAGCAAGGGGGGGGGGACATGCCCAGCACATGCACACAAGAACTGTATAGTAAGCACAGCTCTTGTGCACATGCTTAGTTGAATAGGGTCCCAGGTCCGGATAGTGGCATAGGGAAAGGGGTTCAGCTATGGCTGGAGAATGCTATGCCAGTCCAGAAGTAATTGAAAAGGCAGTATTCAAGAGAACTGAAAACTTCCTAACATCTCAAATAAAGAATTACTACAAGTTATGTGAACCAGTTATTAGAACCCAAATCAGCCAAAGCTGTTCCATTAGGTTCCTGTTTCCTTGGAGGATCTGTCGGCCCAGCCGCATCAACTCGCTTACAGCAGGGCGACCCCACCACCCTGCAGGGCAGTAAGAAGACAGGAGGAGGGGAAGGAGAGTGGCACCACTGCCGTTTTCCAGAGCAGACAGTGCCTGGCCTCCCCCCCCCCCCCCCCCCCAGCTGAAGCCTCAGTCTTTGGCCGCGAGTGGCCACCACAGTGCTTTTCAAAATTTAAGGCTCCATGCTACACCTGATAGAGGAAGAAACCTGCAAAACTTTCCTGAGGGTAAAGCAACTGCATATTAAAGCTAGAAACTTTTATAACTTGCTAGCTTAACAACTGCTCAACATCACTACTGAAATCTTAATGTCAGCTCCAAGTTGGCATAGGGTTTAAAGTGGTAGGGGTGCCCCTGATATAAAATACTTGATCATTGTCTCTCTTTGGGCATTTCTGGGACATAGACCATAGAAGTCCACCTGGCCCTGTCCTTAGGTTCCAACTACTGAAGCTGTTGTCGAAGCCCACTCCAGCCTATCCAAATCTATCTTCTCACTTGCGGGACACAGACCATAAAATTCTGCCCACATTCCAAATGACTGGAGTTTCCATCGAAACCCTCTCCAGCCCGTCCTAAACTGGATTGCTTGCCCAGACCATACCAGCTTGCCCAGCACCGGCCTTAGTTCTTCACAGTCGGAGTTGCCATCTAAGCACCTCTCGACATGCAAACACACGCAACCATTTAAGTTTTGCTTTTTATACCATTCATTATCTAATTAGAGATCATCTGTGTTCATCCCACGCCTTTTTGAATTCCATCACTATTTTCTTTCTCCACCATCTCCCTCAGGAGAGCATTCCAGGCATCAACCAATCAACCACCCTCTCTGAGAAAAAGAATTTCCTGACATTACTCCTAAGTCTACCCACTGCAACCTCAATTCATATACTCTAGTTTTATCATTTTTTCCTTTTCTATCTCCCCTGTCCCTCCTCACCTCTATAGTATACATATTCAGGTCTTCCAGGCTCTTCTCATACCTCTTTTGGTGCAAGCCCCATACCCTTTTTGTTGCTTTCCTCTGGACCACTTCAAATCTTTTTACATCCTTAGCGAGAAACGGCCTTCCGAAATCAAGCACAGTACTCCAAGTTGAGCCTGATCAATGACTTATACAGGGGCATCAATATCTCCTTTCTTATAGTGGTTACTCCTCTCTCTATACAGCCTAGCATCCTTTTGACTATGACCAACGCCTTACCAGACTGTTTTGTCACCTTCAGATCCTCAGATACTATCACCCCAAGGTCCCTCTCCCTGTCTGTGCATATCAGCCTCTCACTTCCTAGCTCATACGGCTCCCTTGGATTTCTACTGCCTAAGTGCATCACTCTTCACTTCTATGCATTACACAAAAAAGTGAGATGATGAATTGAGGTTCTGTTGGTTACTATAGGGTCCTTTTTCAAAGATGCGCTAGCGTTTTTAGCATGCACTAAACATTAGAGATGCCCATATATTTCTATGAGTGTCCCTAGCGTTTAGCACGTGCTAATCATTAGCACACTAAAAACGCTAGTACACCTTTGTTAAAGGACCCTTATATTTGGTAGAAGAAAGTTTCAGTACCACAGATGTACAGAGCAGAAGCGGAGCCAGGATGAGGCAGGTTGACGGTGCGGGGGGGAGCGAGAGCGGACTTCCGCCGGCGCACATTTTCAGTGCAACAGGATGAAAAAAATAGGTGCCGGCAGAACCAGGGCCGTGCCTAGGGTCTCTGGCGCCCCCCTGCAGACTATCAGTTGGCGCCCCCCCCCCCCCGGTGAAAATGATCGCTCACCACTTGCTACACTGACAGGAATTGTCAGCAATATTCTTAGAAACAAATTGCTATACATTGCAAAATAAGATAGCAGATGTAAATTCTCAAAGTAGACATATTCCAAACGCTAAAATGAAAATAAAATGATTTTTTTCTACCTTTGTTGTCTGGTGACTTTCTTTTTCCGATCATGCTGGCCCAGTATCTGAGTCTGCTGCTATCTGTCCTCTTAACTCCATTTCCAGGGCTTCCTTTCCATTTATTTCTTTACTTTCCTCCTTTCTTCTTCATTTCTTGCTCTAGATCCATTTCCAGCAATTTCTTCTCTCTCCCTGGGTCCTGTCCTCCCATCCATGTCCATCCTTGTCCCTCTCTGCCCTTCCCTCCTCCATCCATAGCCAGCAATCCTCCTCTCTCCCCTCCCCTCCATTTCCAGCAAATTGTCCTCTCCGTGGGCCCCCATGTCCATCCTTGTCCCTCTCTGCCCTTCCCTCCTCCATCCATAGCCAGCAATCCTCCTCTCTCCTCTCCCCTCCATTTCCAGCAAATTGTCCTCTCCCTGGGCCCCCATGTCCATCCTTGTCCCCCTCTGCCCTTCCCTCCTCCATCCATAGCCAGCAATCCTCCTCTCTCCCCTCCCCTCCATTTCCAGCAAATTGTCCTCTCCGTGGGCCCCCATGTCCATCCTTGTCCCTCTCTGCCCTTCCCTCCTCCATCCATAGCCAGCAATCCTCCTCTCTCCCCTCCCCTCCATTTCCAGCAAATTGTCCTCTCCGTGGGCCCCCATGTCCATCCTTGTCCCTCTCTGCCCTTCCCTCCTCCATCCATAGCCAGCAATCCTCCTCTCTCCTCTCCCCTCCATTTCCAGCAAATTGTCCTCTCCCTGGGCCCCCATGTCCATCCTTGTCCCCCTCTGCCCTTCCCTCCTCCATCCATAGCCAGCAATCCTCCTCTCTCCCCTCCCCTCCATTTCCAGCAAATTGTCCTCTCCGTGGGCCCCCATGTCCATCCTTGTCCCTCTCTGCCCTTCCCTCCTCCATCCATAGCCAGCAATCCTCCTCTCTCCCCTCCCCTCCATTTCCAGCAAATTGTCCTCTCCAGTGGGCCCCCATGTCCATCCTTGTCCCTCTCTGCCCTTCCCTCCTCCATCCATAACCAGCAATCCTCCTCTCTCTCCCTTCCCCTCCATTTCCAGCAAATTGTCCTCTCCCTTCACGCGATTCGCGAACCGCTTAGCACTGCTTAAAAAAAAAATTACACATCAGCAGGAACAGGCTGCTTCAGCCAATCCCAGGGGCCTTCCTTCAGCGTGTTCCGCCCAAGGGCTGAAGGAAGGCTCCTGGGATTGGCTGAAGCAGCCTGTTCCTGCTGACGTGTAAATTTTTTTTTTAAGCAGTGCTAAGCGGCAGCGCGGTTCGCAAATCGCGTGAAGGGGGGGGTGGGACGACGCGACGGCAACGAAGAGGAGAAACAAGAGAAGTGCTACGTGTGCCGGTAAGCTGCTCAAAGGCACAGGGGACGCCGTCAACACTGCCAGGTGGGGACCGGAGCCGGTTTTAAAGGTCATGGTTGGGCTGGGGAGGCTTAGCCTCCCCAAGCCTCTTATACGGGGCGCCTATGCCTCTGCTCTTTCCTCCGCACCCTGGGGCCTTTAAATCTTTTACTTCCGGTCGCAGCAGCGTCAGTGAAAGCGGAGCGCTGCCGACATCTCCCTTCGCGCTCTTGGTTCCCTCAGTGTCCGCCTTCTTCTAGAAGGCGGGACACTGAGGGAACCAATGAGTGCAAGGGAAGGGAGACGTCGGCAGCGCTTTCACTGACGCTGCTGCGACCAGGTAAAAGATTTAAAGGCCTCGGCGGCGCGGGGCGAGAGTAAGCACCGCGGCGGCGCCCTCCAGAGGTGGGCGCCCCCCTGCGGCGCTTACCCCGCTTACCGCATCGGCACGGCCCTGGGCAGAACTCCATTTGGGGGAGCAGCCACTCCCCTGGCACCCCACCTAGCTACGCCACTGGTACAGAGTCCTTTTTCCTCCATTTTTTTTCTTTTTCTTTTGTTCACAAGTTTGGATGATTGTAGCACAGGGTATCTAGACTATAATATATATTTTTTGAAAAGATTTTTCGTCAAGTAATTTGTGCAGTATTCTTTGGTATGGAAATGTCCATAATATGTCAACATTAGGATTTAGAGCTGCTCCTTTCACACATACAAGTTTATAAAAGTGCTCAATTCAGTCAGCTATTTACAAGAGGAAGGTATCTTCTTAATCCTCCATTGTGTATTTCCCCCTCCACATTATAAACAACTACCAATTGTGGCCTCTGTATTTAGTTTACAGCATTCAAATGTGTAGGTTTTCAAAAATGGCTGACAAACACATGTAAGTGCTAATACAAGTGTAAATTCTGACATGTTCTACATGTAAATTGTTGCCTTTCCTCTGTTTTTCCACATTTATTATTGAATTATGGATTCTCCTGCTGCGCATGCTGCCATATATGTGCACTCCTGCATGTATTTTAGAAAAGGTTTTGTGTCCAGCAAATCCTTTTCGAAAATATTACCAGATTGGTCACTTCAAAACCTGGATATTCTACAATATTAGCAGATTGTTCACTTCCAAACCGATTTCTATCTCTATCTAAAATGGAGCTTCACATTTAGGAGCCTTATCTTGTCTGCTGAGACCCCAAACCCACCCCAAACCCACTACCCCCACTACCATAGCCCTTATGTGTAAAGGGGGCACCTATATGTGGGTACAGTGGGTTTCTGGTGAGTTTTGCAGTGCACTGCACCCACCACTACACTACTCAAGGGACCTGCATGCTGTTCTAATGGACCTGAGTATAACATCTGAGGCTGGAAAGTAATGTTTTTAATCATATTTTTTGGGGTGGGAGTGGGTTAGTGACCACTGGGGGAGTAAGGGGAGGTCACCCCTGATTCCCACCAATGGTTATCTGGTCATTTAGGGCATCTTTTTGTGCCTTATTTGTTATAAAAACAGATCTAGCTCAAAACGTCTTAGTTTTAGTCCTGGACGGTTTTGTTTTCTTCCATTATGGCTCAAAAACGTCCAGATCATGCCCTTAACATGCCCCTGACATGCTCTCTTGTGATTTGAATGCACTTCTGATGGACTTCATAGAAAAAGTCTAAAAATTGGTTTGACAATACCAATTTGAACGTTTTTGTAAGAAAAACATCAAAATGCAGATTTATGCCACTTTTTGGACGTTTTTCTCTTTTGAAAATGAGCTCCACAGTAACATATTAGATGACGGCAGAAAAAGACCTGTTTGGTCCATCCAGGCTGCCCAATAAGATAAACTCATTACATATGGTATGAAGTGATGCATCATATGTATACCTAATCTTGATTTATCCTTGCCATTTTTAGTGCATAGACCATAGAAATCTGCCCAGCACTGGCTTTGTTTTAAAATTTCTGAAGTTGTTGTCAAAGCCCCTGAATAGCTCCACTCCAATCCTTCCAAATCTATTTAGCCTTGATCAGGGCACAGACTGTAGAAGTCTGCCTAGCACCAGCTTTCCTACCTAATCTTCACTAAGCTTCTTTAGATCTGATCCTTCTAAACAGGATTCTTTTGTGTTTGTTCCACGCATTTTTGAATTCCATTACTGTTTTCATCTCTACCACCTCGTGCAGGAGGGCATTCCAGGAATCTACCACCCTCTCAGTGAAAAAATACTTCCTGACATTATTCCTGAGTCATCCTCCTTCAACCTCAATGCATGCCCTCTGGTTCTACCACCTTTCCGTCTCTGGAAAAGGTTTGTTTCTGGATTAATACCTTTCAAATATTTGAACATCTGTATCATATCGCCCCTGTTTCTTCTTTCCTCCAGGGTATACACGTTTAGGTCAGTAAGACTATCCATGTATGTTTTGCTACGTAAACTCCCTACCATTTTAGTCACTTTTCTCTGAACTGCTTCAAGTCTTTTTACATCCTTAGCGAGGTAAAGCCTCCAAAACTGAACATAATACTCCAAGTAGGGCCTCACAAACAACTTGTAGAGGGGCATCAACACCTCCTTTCTTCTGCTGGTTAAACCTCTCTCTATGCAACTTAGCATCCTTCTGGCCATGGCCACCGCTTTGTCACACTGTTTTGTCACCTTGAGATCTTCATACACCATCACCCCCAAGTGCATCACTCTGCACCTTTTGGCATTAAATTCCAACTGCCAGACCCTCGACCATTCTAACTTTTGGAGATTCCTTCTCATGGTTTCTACTCTCTCCAGGATGTCCACTCTATTGGCTATTTTCGTGTCATCTGCAAAAAGGCAAACTTTTCCTTTTAATTCTTCAGCACCAACCCCTGAGGCAGTCCACCACTCACTTTCCTTTCCTCTGAGCTGATTCTGTTTACCACCACCCTCTGCTGCCTGTCAGTCAACCAGTTTCCAATCCAGTTCACCACTTTGGGTTCTAAGTTCAACCCTCTCAGCTTATTCATGAGTTTTCTGTGAGAGATTGTATCAAAGGCTTTGCTGAAATCCAAGTAGATCACATCTATCATACATCCTTCATCCGGTTCTTTGGTCACCCAGTCAAAGAAGTCAATCAGATTCATTTGGCAGGATTTCCCTTTGGTAAAGCCTTGTTGCCTCAGAGTCTGTAACCAGTTGGCTTCTAGAAAGTCAACTATCCTTTCCTCCAGCAGCAATTCCATTATTTTTCCTACCACCAACATGAAGCATACTGGCCTGTAGTTTCCCACTTCTTCCCTGTCTCTGCTTTTGTGGAAAGGGACCACATCAGCTCATCTCCAATCCCGTGGAACCTCTCCCATCTCTACATATCTATTAAATAAATCCTTAAGAGGTCCTGCCAGGGCTTCTCTGAGCCCCCTCAGTATCCTGGGATATATCCCATCCAGCCCCATAGCTTTATCCACTTTCAGATTGTCAAGCCGTTTATAAATGCTTTCTCCCGTGAACGGCACTATATCCACTCCATGCACACATATATCCTTGGCAGCCAACCAGGGTCTTTCTCCAGTATTTTGTTCCATGAACACCAGTGAAGTATTTGTTTAGCACGTTCACTTTATTCTTATCGCTCTCCACATTGCTATTCTCAGTATCTTTCAGTCTTGCAATTCCATTTCACTGGTCTTAAAAACCTCCAATTGTGAATTATTTGTATTTTATTTTTTTGTACGATATATTGTCCTGTAAACAATTTTGTTACTATATGTCTTCTTCTATTGTAAATGATATACTAGAAATTACTTTTTTTGCATAAAGTTTTCAACTGAAAGGACATTTAATATTATGCAGGAGAAGGTATCCAGGCATTTATCTTAACTCAGAAAGATTTCTCAGTGGTTATCCAAACAGAGTGCCTCCATTTCATTTTAAGCTACTTTGGGAGACAACCAGCTATGTATGTGCAGTTTTAGTGCATTTTCTCCAATCCACATGTCCTAGATTTAGACTCACTGATGATTTCTGCTGTCACCTCTCTTTACATCTTTTGCCATTTTTTCTTGTGCCTGTGTTCTCACTAGCTGTATTTCCCTCTTTGCTTCTTTAATCCGGTAATCTTTTCCATGATCCTCTCGTATTCTTCTGTATTTTTTGAACAAAGCCTCTTCTACCCTTATTTTTTCAGCCACTTGTTTGGAGAACCATATAGGTTTCCTGTTTTTCTTGTTTTTGTTTACTTTCCTTGCATAAAGATCAGTTGCTATATTTATAGTAGTTTTTAGCTTGGACCACCGCACTTCCTACCCCTGGCGTCAGCTCCTTCTTCAAGTATTTCCCCATTTTACCAAAATCAGTAGATTGGAAATCCAGTACTTTGAGTTTTGTGTATCTGCACTCCGCTTTTGCTCTTACATCAAACCATATTCTGTGATGATCATTATTACCCAGGTGGGCACCCACACGGACATTGGAAACACTTCCTCCATTTGTGAGCACTAGATCCAACATTGATCCTTCCCTCTGTCACCAATTGTCTGAGCAAGGCACTTTGACAGGAATCCGTGATCTCTCTAATTCTTTTCCAATTCTGCTAACAGGACGTTCCAATCCACATCAGGCAAGTTGAAATCTGCCAACAATAGTACCTCCCCTTTCATGTGCTGGAGGTCTGTAGATAACACCCGTTCCATCCTCTCTTTCCAGGATAATCCATATAGCTTCTTCCTTTCCCCAGGTACCCCACATTTCAGCAGCTCTGATATTGTTTTTCACATACTGTACAATGCCACCCTCTATCTTTTCGGCCCTCCCTATCCTTTCCAAAATGATTATAGCATGGTATGGTCGCATCCCTTTCATAGGAATCATTGAACCACATCTCTGTAATATCAACAGTATCCACGTTTTCCTCAAACATCAGGGCTTGAAGATCTTGAAGCTTTCTACTTAGACTATGAGCATTTGTGCTCATTGCTTTCCATGTGCAAATTGAGTTAGGATGGTTTTCGCTAATTACATGACCTTTCCTTCTGCCATCATGTTTTTCTGGGGGTGACTCTCTGAATTCCCTTGTTTCCTTTTGTTACTCTCACCCTCTAGTTTAAATGTCTAAAAACATACTGTCTGAATTTCTCCCCAAGAATTCTTTTTCCCGTTACTGAAAGATGTAGCCCATCATTACAGTACAGAAGTGGCGTACCAAAAGCAGGGCGGTGGGGGCGATCTGTTCCAGGTGCACGCTGCAAGGGGGTGCAGGGACCAATCACACAGCTGTCAGCTCCACTAGTTCCCTGCTCCCTCTGATGTTACTGCCTGTTACAGGGCAGGGAAGAGGAGGAGCCAATAGCTGCATGATTGTTCCCTGTACCCTCAGGAGGTAAGAGCGATGCGCTTAGGGCATGGAGGTGATGCGCCATAGAGTATCGTGATTCACAGAGAGGGTGATGCGCCGAGGGGGTAGGGCGCAGCGATGATCCGCCCCAGGTGACAGCCAGCCTAGGAACACCACTGCAGTACAGCCTATGATTTTGCCATATACTGCCCCATCCTCCTATGTATCTGAAACCTTCTTCTTTACACCAAACTTTTGAGCCACTTATTGAATTCCTCTGTTTTACATAGTCTCTCTTCCCCTTTCCTACATGTAGGAATAACTTCAGAAAATGCTGCAGTCCAAAACAATGACTTCAGTCCTCAAGCTTCTGGAATGCTCTCTGTGCTCTAAAGTTGTTATTGTCGGCCAGGTCATTTTTCCCCAGGTGGATTATAACATCTGTATTAGAATCCTTACTCTCCTCTTTGGTCTGTACTTCTGGTAGCTGAGGATCCTGGAAGGCACTTCACTAGGTTGGGTCATTTGAACTGTGTTCCTAAGTTAATGTCTCTGATAATGGAGTCTCCTACCAGTAAGAATTTTCTGCTTTGCACAGATCTGTCATTGTTTTGGGGATGTCTCTAGGATTGTGTTATATTCCTTGCCTCTGATTTCACATCAGTACCCTTTTCTGAGTATCATAATGCTCCAGGGCAACAAAGAATTATATAAGGGCAATGGTTGGAAAGGTGAATGCCTCTGTGTCACAGGTCATAATGTACCAGAGCCTACTGTGATTCCTCTGTTGCTTTAATCTCTGTGGCAGTGCTGGTGGTAAATTAGCTGGGAATTGAGTAATCTTGGATGCTTTCTTAATTGTAGCCAATTCATTCCTGAGGTTGTTGATTTCATCTTTCGTAACAGATATTTGGAGGCAGATGGGGCAAGCTCTAAGGTTCCAGATTGTTTGCCCTAGGACTAAAACCCAACATGAATTGCATTGAATGAAGGTCATGTTGATGTGATTCACAGGTGTGAAAAGGTAAATTGTATTAAGGGATATGAGTAAGGAGGATTGACCAATATAGGGTTTATTGAAGATATTTGTCTCTGGATGTTCCTATATAGGTAGAGTTAACCTAGAGGTGGATAGGGTGGGACTATAAAGTCAGGATGAAGTCAGATATAGTAACTAAAAGGCCAGAATCCCTGCAAGTGAAAAGAAAGGGTTGTTGGGGTTTTTTTCTTCATTTTTTTGTCTTTTTCAGATAGAGATAAATTCAGCAGATAGGAGATACTAAGAGAAGGAAACGCAGGTAAAAGCAGATTAGAATTTGAATCAAATTTTGAATTTGAATTTGAGTTAAATAAGGTATAAGGAACTGGTTTAAGTTACTGTGTGTAGGAAGCTAGTCAAGGTGTGAAGTGAGTGGATACTCACTCACCGTATGTATTAAAGGCTTGGGAGAACATAAAAGCTTTAACCTGCTTCCTGAAGTAGAGGTAGTCTGAGTTAGATGAAGCCCCTCTGGGAGTAAGTACCTGAGAAGGCTCATTAGCAGGTATCACATCATACAATTTCTTTTGATGATGAGGGTACAGATAGTGATGCTCCTTGAGAGGACCTTAGATGACTCAAAGGTGTGTAAAGGCTAACATTTTTTTTAAGTTCTCTGTCCCATTTGGCCCTTGAAAATCAAACATAGAATTTTAAATATAGCTCTGTAAGATTTTGGTATAGTTTTTGCAGAAAGGGTGTGATGTGGTCATGCTGCTTGTAGCCTTCTATCAGTTGTGAAACACCATTCTGAATTACTTGGAGCTGATGCAAACTCTTTTTGGTTTGATCAGTGTACAGGGCATTACAATAGTCGTCATGACTCTTCCTCTCTACGATTCCCAAATGTGTCTGTAACACATGAACCTTATTCTACCACAACATCACTTGTATTTGTTCTTTACCAGACTTGACGAATGCCTTACAGTACTATGTAAGCCACATTGAGCCTGCAAATAGGTGGGAAAATGTGGGATACAAATGTAACAAATAAATAAATAAATCATAGCATGGACCGCTGTGCTCAGACTTGTCCTTTCAATATCTGGAGAGAGATTCTGTAGCTGCGGTGGGTGAATAGAGACAATTTTTAAAGGTTATTTGAATTTGCAAGATCAGGGTGAGTGATGAGTCTAGCTGTAACCGAAGATTCTTGTCTTGTGATTTAGATGCTTGCACACTTCTCCTTTAAAATCCATCTGAGCTGAGCTCCCTCTTTGCCAGTTGTGCTTCCTTCTATGGGCCATAGATGCTGTAGGAGATAGCAAGATGTGGGAGCAAAGGAGCATGGAAAAATGTCAGGCTTGACTTGGGTTGGGTAGAGGCAGGCTTAAGGGGAGGGTTGATAAGGGAGAAAGTAGGTACCTGGGTTGGGTGGGGTTTGGAGTACAAAGTAAAATACTGCCTGGGTTAGGTTAAAGAGGGAGAAGAGGTGACAAATGATGGGGGTCACTGCAAATATTGCAAGTGTTTGCTAGGTAGAATACATTTCAATGCTACACACACACACATATCACCACCACTACTTAAGAACATAAGAATAGTCGTACTGGATCAGACTAATGGTCTGATCCAGTATCCTGCTTCCAACAGTGGCCTATCCAGGTCACAACTACCTGACAGAAACCCAAATAGTAGCAGCATTCCATGCTACCAATCCCAGGGCAAGTGGCTTCCCTGTGTCTGATTCAGTAGCAGACTATGGACGTTTTCTCCAGGAACTTGTCCAAACCTTTTTTAAACCCAGATACACAAACCATAACACTACCCTGGTACCTCCATCTTCTTTGCAAGGCTCAAGAAGGTAGTGCAGATTTCCAAAAGAAATCCAGAGTATTAACCTAGTTACTCTTTACTGCTTTTATTCAGTCCGCCGCAATGTTTGCTTTCTTTGGCTGCAAACCTCATAAAACTCCCATGCTCAATAATCCTACCCCATTAAGTATGCACATAGGTTACATGTGAGGCTGAAATATTTTGCTTTTACTTGAAGGCCTAGAATAATCCAAGAAGTATAAATTATACCAATTATGGCTGATTTTGTTGTTTTGACTTTTTGACTTTGTTCTCCATTTACTGATAGTATCAATTATCAACAGGCCATACAATGTTCAATTGTACATCTTAACAAGGATAGTTTTCCTTTCCCTGGATTTCTTCCTTTCGACTTCCTAATGGTTTGCATACATATTTCTTTTGAAAAGCAACATAGTATGCCCTGTGTCTAAAGAAAATGTTTTAACACATCTCAGCTGTAAATCTTATCGACCTATTACTTAACCTATGTAAGCAGGTTAAAATAATTTTGTGGTGCTTAAGAAAACATAAATCTTGACTTCAAAAAAAATACCAAGGTTGGAGTTATTTTTGTACTTAAATAATCACATTTTCCCCTTAAAGTGCATGTTTAATGAGCTACTGCATTAAGAAAAATATTCACAGTGCAGTACTAATATGTCCTGGTTATGGTGTCATGTCTCTTTGCTTCCTTAGAAAAATGCATGTGATTTGGAGCCCTGGCACTGACTACCATATAGAGGGGCATTTTCGATATGATGTCTAAATCTGATTTTGGCCTTTGTGAATCGGAATAGGAAAGAAGGTCATTTTCGAAAAAGAAAAACGTCTTATCTTTCTTTTTTCAAACATACTGTTTCGAACAAAGTTTTGCGCTTTGGACATTTTGTTTTTTGGTCAATTTTCCAAAACAAAAAAAAAAAACAAATAAGTGCAAAACGTAGAGATTCATGCCATTGGGATTTAAGAGGAGCCAACATTGTTAGTAGACTGGTCCCCCAGACAATTGTTATTTATTCATGTATAACTTGATGTTGAAGCATAAAGCACTTATATTATGCTTCAACATCAAGTTATACATGAATAAATAACAATTGTATAACATAACGAATAAATTTAAATTGCATACACCAAAGGAGACTTTTTAGCCAATGAATTCACCCCATGAGTCAGATCACAATAAATTTTGACTGGGGCTACAGAGGCTTTTTCCTCCATTATATATAAACAATACTACATGAATCACAATCAGGATTTCGCCCCCTCCATAGTACCGAAACTGTGCTAGTCACTCTCCTGGCCAAATTCAAACAGGAAATAGCTACAGATAAAAGCATACTTCTCCTCCAATTCGACGTCGAGCGCATTTGACATGGTAAACCACAATATACTACTAAGACTCCTAGACTACATCGGGATTGGTGGAAATATACTCAGCTGGATCAAGGGTTTTCTAACCACCAGAACATACCAAGTGAAATCAAATTCAAACATATCACCACCATGGAAAGCAGACTGCAGAGTACCTCAAGGATCACCACTATCACCAATACTTTTCAACATAATGATGATCCCGCTGGCTAAGTCCTTATCCAATCAAGGTTTCAACCCATTCATCTACGCAGACGACGTCACAATATACATTTCCTTCAGACATGATCTGACAGAAATCACCAATGAAATCAAGCTCGGTCTGAACACTATGGACTCATGGGCAAACTCAATCCAACTGAAACTGAACACTGACAAAACACACTGCCTCATCCTCTCATCTCAACACAATACGTACAAACCCACAACCATAAACACCCCAGACCACACCCTCCCTCTCTCAGATAGCCTGAAAATACTCGGTGTTACAATTGACCGCAACCTTACACTTGAGAGCCAAGTGAACTCCACAACAAAGAAAATGTTCCACTCAATGTGGAAACTTAAACGCGTAAAACCTTTCTTCCCGAAAGAAATATTCCAACCTAATACAATGAATGGTACTAAGCAATGCAGACTATTGCAACGGAATTGTTATAGAATACGCCAAGTGCTGCTCTGTGCGACTAAATTTAGTTGCGGTCAATTACGCCAACTGAAACCTGGTGTACATTCCAACGCCTAAATTAGGCATGGAGCGGATGTATTCTATAATAACATGCATTGATTTTAGAAATGCCCATGACCTGCCCATTCCACACCCGTAACCATGCCCACTTTTCAACTATGCGACTTAGAATTTACGAGCAACATGTTATAGAATACACTTAGCAAGTAGTGTGCATAAATTCTAATTAATGCAAATTAGTGCTGATAATTGCTTAACATCCAATTTCAGTGCTGATTAGCTTGTTAACTAATTAAGCTATACGCATTGTTATGGAATACGCTTCGATTTCCACACGAAAATCAAGGCACGATATATACAATCCCAGGGTAAGTGGCTAGCCCAGTGACCAGCTATGTCATGTGACAAAGCCAGTAAATGCCAATATTCATTGGCTGACCAGCTAAGTTTAACGTCCAGATAGACCCACATAAATAGCAGGTCTATCTTTGGCAGCTACAACTTAGCCGATCAGCTGATGAATATTGGCTTAACCAGCTATGTTCAGACTGCCCCCCAAAAAACAGAAATTCAGTGCTGGTTGCCAGATAGGACCTGGCATTGAATTTCTGGGTTTGCAGCGTACCGCAGGAGGCAGCCCGGCTAACTCCCGTGGTCTGAATATCGGCCCCTTACTCCCTAATTCTATACAAATCACCATAAATTACATGAGCATATTTGGGTGAGCACCCAATTTGTGTGCATAATTAGTATTATGCCAGCTAGACTACTGCAATGCCATCTATGCTGGGTGCAGAGAACAAATCATCAAAAAACTCCAAACTGCATAAAACACGGCAGCCAGACTCATATTTGACAAAATGAAATATGAAAACGCCAGTCCCCTATGAGAAAAACTACACTGGCTTCCATTAAGAGAGTGCATTGCTTTCCAGGTTTGCACCAGGGGCGTATCTGAAAGTCGGCGGTAGCGGGGGCTGAAGCCAGAGTGAGGGGGCACATTATAGCCCCATCCCAGCTGCCGCCGCCACCATTTCCGACCCCCCCCCCCCCCCCCGCCGCCGTGGGTATCTTTGCTGGTGGGGGACCCCAACCCCCACAGCCGAGGTCCGCTTCCTCCTGCCGCTGCGAGGTTTTTTAAGTTCTTAATCGGGATTCGTCCTCTGTCACTCTGTGCTGCTGTTCAAAGAAGCTGCTAGCTGAATGCAGTTTCGGACTGAGTCTGACGTCGCTGCTGCACGTTGTACGTGCAGGACGTCAGACTCATGTACAACGTGCAGCAGCGACGTCAGACTCAGTCCAAAACTGCATTCAGCTAGCAGCTTCTTTGAACAGCAGCACAGAGTGACGGAGGACGAATCCCAATGAACTTAAAAAACCTCGCAGCGGCAGGAGGAAGCGGACCTCGGCTGGTGGGGGTTGGGGTCCCCCGCCAGCAAAGGTACCCACGGCGGCAGTAGGGGGGTCCAGGGCGAAATCTGCGGGGGCCCAGGCCCCTGTGGCCCCACGCAGATACGCCCCTGGTTTGCACCATGGTTCACAAGATCATACACGGTGAAGCTCCGGGGTATATGTCAGACCTTATTGACCTACCAACCAGGAACTCTAACAGCTCATCTCGTACGTTCCTGAATCTCCATTATCCCAACTGTAAGGGATTGAAATATAAATTAACATACGCATCTAGCTTCTCCTACATATGCACGCAAATTTGGAATGAATTACCAAAATCCATAAAAATAACCCACAACTTAGTGAATTTCCGTAAATTATTGAAAACCTATTTATTTAAGAAAGCATACAATAATAATTCATCCTAAATGCCAATTAACAATTGTACCTATGCAAATGTATTCATTAAGCCTTAATTGCTTTTTGCTAAAGTATCTTGATTTGTAGTTTTAATATTCCTAATTGTTCAAGTTAATCTTTCACGAACAAAGTTAACCTAATACCTTTCAATTCTTATTATAAGACAAACTTTCCTTCCTGTAACCAAATTCACTTTCCTGCTTATAATCGAACGAGAAAAACGCCCAAGTTCCGACCTAAATCGGGAGATGGACGTTTATCTCACAAAACCGAATAATGCGGTATAATCGAAAGCCGAACTTGGACGTTTTCAACTGCACTCCATCGCGGAAGCGTACAAAGTTGACGGGGGCGTGTCGGAGGCGTGGTGAAGGCGGGACTGGGGCATGGTTATCACCCGAACACAGATGGGCGCCTTTCGCCGATAATGGAAAAAAAGTATGCGTTTGTAGCTAGAATTTAGGGCACTTTTCCTGGACCCTGTTTTTTCACGAATAAGGCCCCAAAAAGTGCCCTAAATGACCAGATTACCCCCAGAGGGAATCGGGGATGACCTCCCCTGACTCCCCCAGTGGTCACTAACCCCTTCCCACCACAAAAAATGATGTTTCACAACTTTTTATTTTCACCCTCAAATGTCATACCCACCTCCCTGGCAGCAGTATGCAGGTCCCTGGAGCAGTTGTTAGGGGGTGCAGTGGACTTCAGGCAGGTGGACCCAGGCCCATCCCCCCCTACCTGTTACAATTGTGCTGCTTAATGCTTAGTCGTCCAACCCCCCCCCCCCCCAAACCCACTGTACCCACATATAGGTGCCCCCCTTCACCCCTTAGGGCTATAGTAATGGTGTACACTTGTGGGCAGTGGGTTTTGAGGGGGATTTGGGGGGCTCAACACACAAGGGAAGGGTACTATGCACCTGGGAGCTCTTTTACCTTTTTTTTGTTTTTGTAAAAGTGCCCCCTAGGGTGCCCGGTTGGTGTCCTGGCATGTGAGGGGGACCAGTGCACTACGACTCCTGGCCCCTCCCACGAACAAATGCCTTGGATTTATTCGTTTTTGAGCTGGGCGCTTTCATTTTCCATTATCGCTGAAAAACAAAAACGCCCAGCTCACAAATTGTCGAATAAAACATGGACGTCTATTTTTTTCGAAAATATGGTTCGGTCCACCCCTTCACGGACCCGTTCTCGTAGATAAACGCCCATGGAGATAGACGTTTTCGTTCGATTATGCCCCTCTTTGTATCCTCTACCTTAACTATGTATTTCTCTGCTCCAGAACTGGTATTCACCATTTACGGATCTATGTAAGCCAAATTGAGCCTGCAAATAGGTGGGAAAATGTGGGATACACATGTCAAAAATAAATAAATAAATTGAATAATAAGCCAATTAGTGACAATAGTTGGCTTTTTAACAATTAATTATTGGCACAAGGTAGATTAAATTGGAACTTACATGCATAAATTTAGGCGCAGGATCTACAATTCTATAAATGGTGACCAAATTTGGGTGCTGATAAAATTTAGCACTAAGCACTCTTCTATAAAAGGCACTCAGGGTCAGACACTGTTTATTGAATAGCGTTTGGCACCGGGTTCTGGGCCCAATTTTGGACATCAGGATTTACACCAAGTTAAACCTGATGTAAATTCTTGTGCCTAAATTAAGCACAGATTTCCCTTATTCTATAAAACTGTGTGTAAATTCCAGGAGTGCCCATGATCCATCCATGCCCCTCCCACAGTCTCGCCTCCCTTCCAGCGCCTAAAGATGTGCACACAAACTTCAATTGATGCCAATTAATGCTCATATTTGATTATTAGTGCCCAGTTATCTGTGCTAATTGGCTCCTTAATCAATTATATAAATACATAAGTACACAAGTGTTGCCATACTGGGACAGACTGAAGGTCCATCAAGCCCAGTATCTTGTTTCTAACAGTGACCAATCCAGGCTACAAGTACCTGGCAAGATTCCAAAACAGTACAATACATTTTATGCTACTTATCCTAGAACTAAGCAGTGGATTTTCCCCATCTTAATAATGGCCTATGGACACTGAGCAGAGGGTTTCAAAGTATCATCAACAATGATTCCTAGATCCTTTTTCTGATCGGTGACTCCTAACACAGAACCTTTCATTATGTAGCTATAGTTCGGGTTCCTCTTTCCCAAATGCTTCACTTTGCACTTGCTCACATTAAACGTCATCTACCATTTGGATGCCCAGTCTCCCAGTCTCGTAAGGTCGTCTTGCAATTTTTCACAATCCTCTTGCGATTTAATAACTTTGAATAACTTTGTGTCATTGGCAAATTTTATTACCTCACTAGTTATTCCCATATCTAGATCATTTATAAATATGTTAAAAAGCAGCGGTTCCAACACAGACCCCTGCGGAACTCCACTATCTACCCTTCTCCATTGAGAATACTGACCATTTAACATTCTCTGTTTTCTATCCTTTAACTAGTTTTTAATCCACAATAGAACACTACCTCCTATCCCATGACTCAATTTCCTCTGGAGTCTTTCATGAGATACTTTGTCAAATGCCTTTTGAAAATCCAGATACATGCGCAAATAGGGTACACTCATATATTGAATTAGGGTTTAATTTTATATAGGTCATATAAAGTTTGATGATGTGATGCTGCGTGCTAAGTGCAAATTTTACATTACTACTACTACTAATCATTTCTATAGCACTACTAGGTGTATGCAGTGCTGTACACATTTTATACATGTACTTTTTCTGTCCGTAGAGGGCTCACAATCTATGTTTTTGTACTTGGGGCAATGGAGGGTTAAGTGACTTGCCCAAGGTCACAAGGAGTTGTGGTGGGAATTGAATCTAGGTTGCTAGGATGAAAGTCCACTGCACTAACCATTAGGCACATTTTCTAACAGATTATAATGATAGTACAAAGTGTTATCTGTCCCCATTTTGATTACTGTAACAGTTTGTTAGTAGCTAAGGAGGGGCATAATCGAATGGGGGCCGGCCATTTACATGGCCGGGCCCGTAAAGCAGCATACCTGACCGCATTATCGAAACAAGATGGCCGGCCATCTTTCATTTCGATAATACGGTCAGGGTCGGCCAAATCTCAACATTTGGGCTGGCGTTAGAGATGGCCGCTATCGGTTTCCGGCGATAATGGAAACTAATGGCGGCCATCTCAAACCCAGCCAAATCCAATGCATTTGGTCATGGGAGGAGCCAGCATTTGTAGTGCACTGGTCCCCCTCACATACCAGGACACCAACCGGGCACCTTAGGGGGCACTGCAGTGGACTTCAGAAAAAGCTCCCAGGTACATAGCTCCCTTACCTTGTGTGCTGAGCCCCCCAAAACCCACTACCCACAACTGTGCACCGCTGCCATAGCCCTTACGGGTGAAGGGGGGCAACTAGATGTGAGTACAGTGGGTTTGTGGTGGGTTTTGTAGGGTTCCCACTTACCACCACAAGTGTAACAGGTAGGGGGGGATGGGCCTGGGTCCGCCTGCCTGAAGTGCACTGCACCCACTAAAAACTGCTCCAGGAAGCTGGGTATGACATTTGAGGCTGGTACAAAAATGTTTAAAAAAATTTTGGGGGGTGGATGGGGGTTGGTGACCACTGGGGGAGTAAGGGGAGGTCATCCCCGATTCCCTCCGGTGGTCATCTGGTCAATTGGGGCACTTTTCTGAGGCTTTGTCCTAAAAATAAATGGACCAAGTGAAGCCAGCCAAGTGCTCGTCAGAGCTGGCCTTCTTTTTTCCATTATCGGCCGAAGCCGGTCATCTCGTAACCATGCCCCTGTCCCACCTTCTGTACCCTGCCGACATGCCCCCTTTAACTTTGGCTGGCTCTGCGACGGAAAGCAGTTGAAGCCAGCCAAAATCGGCTTTCGATTATACCGATTTGGCTGGGTTTAGGAGATGGCCAGCCATCGCCCGATTTGTGTCAGAAGAATGCCAGTCATCTCCTTCGAAAATAAGCAGGATAGTAACATAGTAAATGACAGCAGATAAAGACCTGTATGGTCCATCCAGTCTGCCCAACAAGATAAACTCATTTTACATGGTATGTGATACTTTATATGTATACCCGAGTTTGATTTGCCCTTGCCTTTCTCAGGGCACAGATCATAGAAGTCTGCCCAGTACTGTACTGTTCTTGTACTAAGTTCTGAAGCTAACGTTGAAGCCCCTTAAAATTTACACTCCAGCCCATCCCTATCTATTCAGTCATGATCAGGGCGTAGACTGTAGAAGTCTGCCCAACTCCCGTTTTGTTTCCCAATTACCAGCGTCGCCACCCAATCTCCGCTAAGATTCCATGGAACCATTCCTTCTAAACAGGATTCCTTTGTGTTTATCCCACGCATGTTTGAATTCCATTACCGTTTTCATCTCTACCACGTCCACCACCTCCATCGCCTCCCGCTGTTCCAAAACAAATTTTGAAGTCATTGCTGATTGTGCAAAATGCCACTGCACAACTGATTACTGGTCATTCTCAGCGAGCGCGTAGCACTCTTGTTCTGATGGCATTACACTAGTTACCAACCAAATTTTGTATTCTCTAAGTTGGTGTTTAAGGTACTGATTAACAAGATATCTTCGGATTTATCATCTACTTTGCATTTGCATCAACCTGCATGGTCTCTGAGCTCAGCAATTACCTACATAAATACGTAAGTATTACCATACTGGGAAAGACCAAAGGTCCATCGAGCCCAGCATCCTGTTTCCAAAAGTGGCCAATCCAGGTCACAGATACACGGCAAGATCCCAAAAATGTACAAAACATTTTATACTGCTTATCCCAGAAATAGTGGATTTTCCCCAAGTCCATTTAATAACGGTCTATGGACTTTTCCTTTAGGAAGCCATCCAAACCTTTTTTTAACTCTACTAAGCTAACCGCCTTTACCACATTCTCTGGCAACGAATTCCAGAGTTTAATTACACGTTGAGTGAAGAAAAATTTTCTCCGATTCATTTTAAATTTACTACATTGTAGCTTCATCGCATGCCCCCTAGTCCTAGTATTTTTGGAAAGCGTGAACAGACGCTTCACATCTACCCGTTCAACTCCACTCATTATTTTATAGACCTCTATCATATCTCCCCTCAGCCGCCTTTCTCCAAGCTGAAGAGCCCTAGCCGCTTTAGCCTTTCCTCATAGGGAAGTCGTCCCATCCCCTTTATCATTTTTGTCACCCTTCTCTGCACCTTTTCTAATTCCACTATATCTTTTTTTGAGATGCGGCGACCAGAATTGAACACAATGTTCGAGGTGCTTTATTTGGAACAATATCGCACATCTATATTTTAAGTAGCAGCTCCTAAGATGTGGAATGATTTACCGCTAAGTATCTGCTCATTGAAAGACATGAAAGATTTTAAAGTTGCTCTTAAGACATTCTTGTTTGGTCAGGCATTCAGTTTGTAACTACAAGAATACTGCAGAGTCCCTTAACACAGTTCTGTGCTAAAGGTTACCACATGGTAAATCATGCTTTAAGGGGCCCTTTTACAGAGTGACAGTAAGCCCAGCCGAATGCGGGCACCAATGATAGTTCCAGCCCCAGTGCGTGCCATTTGCTGAGCTACAGAAAATAGCTAGATATTTTCCAGTGTGGCACTAACCTGACAGTAATCGAGCAGTGCCTTATCATACCTGGTAACCACCAGGTTAGCGCGGGAGCCCTTAATGCCATCTCAATGGGTGGTGTTAAGAGCTCTCTCCCGCATGGGCATGCAGTAAGTGAAATCTTACTGCACGGCCATGCCATTTTGGGGCCTTTTTACCCAAAAGGGCTGCAGCACACAGTAAATAGGGCCCCCACTGCTAGCGCAGGGCCCTTTTTACCATAGCTTGATAAAAGGATCCCTAAGTGCTAACATGGTTTAGTAAAGGACTTCTTAAAATATAAGTCCTCTGGGACAGGGAAATACCTAGTGTACTTGAATGCAACTCACCTTGAGCAAATAAACAAATAAGTTATCAAATTTAGGCTGCCAACTGGCTCCAGATTTTCAGAACACGGTGATCCAGTCATTTTTCAAAATGGAGGTGGTGAGACAGAGAACAAGCTTCCTCTTCCGTGTTACTGAGAATTATAATGCATTTCTTGGCAACACAGCATCTAGAAATACATCATAAATCTTTATTGTATGCTTGTTAAAATAAAGAAATTTACCACATGCTTGTTCAGATCATGTACAGTTTGTGGTAGAAATATTATTCCTGCTACATTCTAAGCTCTATTTATTAAGGACCTTTGCCCTAGACTCAAAATAAGAGAAAGCTTTCTGTAAACAGAAGGTCTTTTGTGAATGTGGTGGGGGGGATCAGGATGTGATATTTCTGAAATAGAATTTGCCATAGTAAAACACAGTTCTGTACAATTACTTGTAACATAACCTGAAATCAAAGGATTTGTACCCCCTCAATGCCAATTAAAATCAAAGAAACATGCCTACAATAGCCGTACATGTTCAACAATCTACATAGCTCAAGTTTTTGTTTTATTTCTGCAGGTATCATACCATCAGATTTCTTTTTCAAAGCTAATATAAAGCAGATCTACAGTACTTTAACAGTAAAAATGACTCCGTCATTTTAAAGATCCTTTTGGAGGCTAGGAAGAGACACAGAGATGAAAAGTCTAAGGATGACTAGGATCAAGGAGATCTAGGAGAGTGATGGAGCACCAGTGGGAGACAACTGTGAGTGAAGTAAAGGAAGGGGATTGATTCAAATGTGTGGCCATGACAGGTAATTTTATAATGTGCTAACATTTACATGCCAGTTATATGTGTAAATGTTTAGACTACTACAACATCCCCTTAATTGTTTATAAGCTGCCAAAAATTAGTGTGTGTACTTTAATTGAATGACAAGTTAATTAGTGCCAATAATTGGGTTTTTAACAAGAAATTATTGGCACTAATTAAATTGAACTTTATGTGTATAAATTTAGAAATGGGACCTGCACCTAATTTTTTTTGTTACATTTGTACCCCATGCTTTCCCACTCATGGCAGGCTCAATGTGGCTTACATGGGGCAAGGAGGGTTAAGTTACTTACCCAGAGTCACAAGGAGCTGCCTGTGCCTGAAGTGGGAATTGAGCTCAGTTCCTCAGTTCACCAGGACCAAAGTCCACCACCCTAACCACTAGGCCACTCCTCCACTCCATATTTAATATTTAATGCACAATCTGAAAAAAGGGTGCAGAAATGGGAGGTTAATGAGCGGAAAGGGGCATTCCTAGCATTTATGTGCATTGTTATAGAATAATGAGGATATGCACGTAAATTAGGCATGTACATTTGCTCCACTTTTCACCTAAAGTTAGGGCAATCCCTAGGTGCAAATGCTATGCTATAAACTGTGCCTAACTTTAAGCTTGGCTTATAGAATAGCATATTTTTGTGCTGATTTTTTACGCACCATATATAGACTCTAGCCCTATATGATTATACAGTGGGGGAAATAAGTATTTGATCCCTTGCTGATTTTGTAAGTGTGCCCACTGACAAAGAC
This sequence comes from Microcaecilia unicolor, assembly GCF_901765095.1. Lineage (NCBI taxonomy): Eukaryota > Metazoa > Chordata > Amphibia > Gymnophiona > Siphonopidae > Microcaecilia > Microcaecilia unicolor. Next base: position 101,300,093 of record NC_044031.1, read on the forward strand.
ATGAGCAGCCCATAATTGAAGGGTAGGTTATTGGTAACAGTGAGAGATAGCACATCACAAATTAAATCCGGAAAATCACATTGTGGAAAGTATATGAATTTATTTGCATTCTGCAGAGGGAAATAAGTATTTAATCCCTCTGGCAAACAAGACCTAATACTTGGTGGCAAAACCCTTGTTGGCAAGCACAGCGGTCAGACGTCTTCTGTAGTTGATGATGAGGTTTGCACACATGTCAGGAGGAATTTTGGTCCACTCGTCTTTGCAGATCATCTCTAAATCATTAAGAGTTCTGGGCTGTCGCTTGGCAACTCGCAGCTTCAGCTCCCTCCATAAGTTTTCAATGGGATTAAGGTCTGGTGACTGGCTAGGCCACTCCATGACCCTAATGTGCTTCTTCCTGAGCCACTCCTTTGTTGCCTTGGCTGTATGTTTTGGGTCATTGTCGTGCTGGAAGACCCAGCCACGACCCATTTTTAAGGCCCTGGCGGAGGGAAGGAGGTTGTCACTCAGAATTGTACGGTACATGGCCCCATCCATTCTCCCATTGATGCGGTGAAGTAGTCCTGTGCCCTTAGCAGAGAAACACCCCCAAAACATAACATTTCCACCTCCATGCTTGACAGTGGGGACGGTGTTCTTTGGGTCATAGGCAGCATTTCTCTTCCTCCAAACACGGCGAGTTGAGTTCATGCCAAAGAGCTCAATTTTTGTCTCATCTGACCACAGCACCTTCTCCCAATCACTCTCGGCATCATCCAGGTGTTCACTGGCAAACTTCAGACGGGCCGTCACATGTGCCTTCCGGAGCAGGGGGACCTTGCGGGCACTGCAGGATTGCAATCCGTTATGTCGTAATGTGTTACCAATGGTTTTCGTGGTGACAGTGGTCCCAGCTGCCTTGAGATCATTGACAAGTTCCCCCCTTGTAGTTGTAGGCTGATTTCTAACCTTCCTCATGATCAAGGATACCCCACGAGGTGAGATTTTGCGTGGAGCCCCAGATCTTTGTCGATTGACAGTCATTTTGTACTTCTTCCATTTTCTTACTATGGCACCAACAGTTGTCTCCTTCTCGCCCAGCGTCTTACTGATGGTTTTGTAGCCCATTCCAGCCTTGTGCAGGTGTATGATCTTGTCCCTGACATCCTTAGACAGCTCCTTGCTCTTGGCCATTTTGTAGAGGTTAGAGTCTGACTGATTCACTGAGTCTGTGGACAGGTGTCTTTCATACAGGTGACCATTGCCGACAGCTGTCTGTCATGCAGGTAACGAGTTGATTTGGAGCATCTACCTGGTCTGTAGGGGCCAGATCTCTTACTGGTTGGTGGGGGATCAAATACTTATTTCTCTCTGCAGAATGCAAATAAATTCATATACTTTCCACAATGTGATTTTCCGGATTTAATTTGTGATGTGCTATCTCTCACTGTTACCAATAACCTACCCTTCAATTATGGGCTGCTCATGTCTTTGTCAGTGGGCACACTTACAAAATCAGCAAGGGATCAAATACTTATTTCCCCCACTGTATCTGCTCAAATACACATATTTATTTTTTTAGATTTTGCTCACACCTTTTCAGTAGTAGCTCAAGGTGAGTTGTATTCAGGTACTCTGGATATTTCTCTGTCCCAGGAGGGCTCACAATCTACGTTTGTACCTGAGGCAATGGAGGGTTAAGCGACTTGCCCAAGATCACAAGGAGCAGCAGTGGGATTTAAACCAGCCACCTCTTGATTGCAAGACTTTTGCTCTAACCGCTAGGCCACTCCTCCACTCCATTTATATGGAATACATCGCCTATGCATGATTCTGTGATAGCATGTAGTTTGCAAGTGCACGTACACATCGGAGGCATCTGGACAGAGCGTGGGCAGGGTGCAGAATACTGCAAGTTACACACGTATCACTAGAACTTAGGCAAAAGCATTTACAAGCCCCTCTGAAAAAAATTATTTTTGAAAATAATTAACATACGCTTATCACGTGCAAACATGCAAAATACCGCAAAACACAACACATTTTGTGGTAGCCTGTTTTTTTATGCACAAGAACATATTAGGGCTTATAAAAGGGCCCCTAATTTTCAATTGACCCACCTCTAACTAGTACAATGCAGTTTTGTTCCCCTTAGGTTAACTCTACGTTTTATTTTTGTCTTCCGGACAGAATGCAAGACCTTATTTATTATGAATATTAACTTTGATGACTATTTATTCATATGCCAAAGAGGGTGTAAGTACTAAGAAATCAATGGTACAAACTGAACCATTCAGTTCTGACCTAATATTGATTGTAGGCCTGTCCTAGGTGTCCATATTTCTACAACACCTCAATTCATAGTTCATGTACAGTACATCTACATTTAAGAGACCTACAAATGACCCTGACACACATTTCATATGCACTTCAAACACCTTTGAATAAATTCATTCAGTACACCAATGGAATGCATTTCAAACATATTCAAAGAAAAGTTAAATAAAAAGTTGTACAGCGAATAGAGATTTTATTGGATAAAACGTTAACACATTCAGCTTTTAGAGACTGTTTTTGGACTTTCAGAACAAATCTGATTTGAAGACCTCTCAGAAATGTGGTTTGAAAACAAAAAGCTAATAGAATCCTTATCTCCTAATACTCTGGTACACTGTATTTTATACCTGCAATGTGAAGTAATATTAACGTTGTAAATTCTAAATTGAGATAAGGAAGAAAAGTGAGAGAAAAAAAAACAGTGATGAAAGAAAGAAGCATAAAAAAATTGAGGAGAAAAGGGTCAAGAGATAGCATAAGTGAATAGCAGGATACCCAAGTCTCTAACGTTTAGCGCACCCACAATTTTAGCGTGCACTAAAAAACATGAGCGCGCCTTAGTAAAAGATGCCCAGAGTTTGCCGTCATATGAAAAATTGTTAGAACAACGCAATGATTCCAAGTTTGTGAAAGCTTTCTCTGTAACTGGACAGTAAGATGATGATTACGAAGATAAAAAATGAAGATGAAAGTGATGAACTAGACAGCACCACTTCTAATGCTGGTCATAATGACAATAATGGTGATAAAATACTCTTTGTTATATAGAAGTCAAGTATTTCAGAGATTCCCTTGATCATAACCTGCAGATCCAGTCAGAAGACATCAGTAATATTGTAACCTGACCTGATTTGAAGGAATTTTGTATCAGACTGAACAATCCACTCAGTGGCGTACCAAGGGGGGGGGGTGGGGGCGGTCCGCCCCGGGTGCACGCCGCTGGGGGGTGCCGTGGCGCATGCCTGCTCCGAGTTCGCTAAACTTCTTTGCTCGTTTGCTGCAGCTCCCTCTGCCCCGGAACAGGTTACTTCCTCTTCGGGGTAGAGGGAGTTGCAGTGAACGAGCAAAGAAGTTTAGCGAACTCGGAGCAGGCGCGCGCCGCGGCACCCCCCCCCCCCAGCGGCGTGCATCCGGGGGGGTCATTTCGCCGGAGGGGGGGCAGGTGTAATTTAGTGGGGGGGGCGCGCTGCACCCAGGGGGGGGCGCATCGGCACTCCGCCCCGGGTGACATCCAAGCAAGGAACGCCACTGAATCCACTTTCTGCTAGTGCATTTGTTGAACGTTTTTTAGCTGTGCTGGATTAATGGTGCACACTCATATGAGTGACAGTCATTTTCAAAAATATAATTTTACTAAAAGCAAAGAGGATTGAATTGTAGAGCAATAAAGTTATTGGGATAAAAACATTAATAATAGCTACATTCATTGTAGTTGCAGTCCTTTTACATTTTACTCAAAAAGTATTATATTAGGCAAATACTTTTTTACTTTTACTTAAGTAAGGGCTATGTTTACTAAGGCGCATTAGTGTTTTTAACACGCTTTTAAAGTTAAGGTACGTTAAATAATAATACACCAATACGTTCCTATGGGCACATTAGCGTTTAATGCGTGTCAACCATCAACGTTTTAAAAATGCTAACATGCCTGGAGACCCTTTTTAGGGAGCAGCGTGAAGCTTAGCGTGGGCTTACCGCTCACTCTTCTGGGACTGAGCACACGCCATTTCCGAGGGAAAAAGAAAACCCCTGGAAATGACTTACGTGGCAATAACCTGGCTGTAATCGGGCATCGCTGCGTGTTGCCCGGTTACCACCAGGTTTGCATGGGAACCCTTATCGCCACCTCAATGGGTGGTGGTAAGGGCTCCCCACCGCATGGCCACATGGTAAGATTTTACCGACTGTGGAAATAACGGCCCTGGCACATGGGAAAAATGGCCCCCACCACTAACGCAGTGCCCTTTTCCCCACAGCTTGATAAAAGGACCCCTATAACGTGTGTTAGTATTTTTCAATGTGTTCTTCACTGTACTTTTACTTTAGAATTAAAATATACATTTATTTTTACTTTTACTTAAGAACTTTGACCTAGTACTTTGAGCAACACTGCCAAAACCCCCAAACCTCTTGTATTTCCATACCCCTTCTACCCTGTCTTACATTGTAGTTCTACCCACTATCCTCACCAACTCTTGTCTTGTCCTCTGGCACTAATTATATCCCTTTTAGACTGTAAGCTGCCCAGATGGCCTGTCTATTGGGTGGGATTTTACATTTTAATAAACTTGAAACTTGAAAGTGAGCCTGAGATGTATTTGTAGTTAAATGTATAAATACTCTCTGTGAAACATGAAATCTGCTTGAAACAATTTGCAATTAGTACAAAAATATCAACACCTTTGTTTTACATATAAAACATCATCATTATATATAATATTCATATGTAAACTTTCTGCACACTAACCATAATACATTAATTGCAAATATTAACATTTCATCAGTATAACTTTCAAGTATCATTACCCTTATTCTACATAAATTAATTTTAACATAACATTAACATATTTTACCAAATTTTGGTTACTTATAAGAGCAGTCCCTCCTTCTAACACAATATAGTATGACTCTGATAGTAACATAGTAACATAGTAGATGACGGCAGAAAAAGACCTGCACGGCCCATCCAGTCTGCCCAACAAGACAACTCCAGACTATCCTCTGTAGGGGGATGGTCCAGATAACCATAAATATGGATGATTGGACACACCTACTTTTTAAAACAACACACAATCAGAGTATCATATGTTGAACATTAGTTTTATTGTCAACAATAAGTGTGAAAAAAATTACAAACTTATAGTACTACCTACAATACTGTAATTCTATTTAAAAAGTCCAATTGCAAAACACAAAAAATCTAGCCATTAGGATGTAGGAGGAGCCAGCATTTTTAGTAGACTGGTCCCCCAGACATCGCAAGAAAGCAATAGGGCACCCTAGGGGGCACTATAGTGGACTTCATAAAATGTTCCAAGGTACACATCTCACCATTGCTCCCTTACCTTGTCTGCTGAGCCACCCAAAACCCACTACTCCCAACTGTACACCATTACCATAGCCCATACGGGTGAAGGGAGCACCTATATGTGGATACAGTGGGTTTCTGGTGAGTTTTGAAGGGCGCACAGCTTCCTCTACAAGTGTAACAGGTAAGGGGAGGTAGGAGCCTGGGTTCACCTGTCTGCAGTGCACTGCACCTACCACTAGACTACTCCAGAGACCTGCATGCTGTTCTAATAGACCTGAGTATAACATCTGAGGCTGGTATAGAAGCTGGCAAGTAATGCTTTTAATCACATTTTTTTTGGGGGGGGGGGGGGGGGTTGTGACCACTGAGGGAGTAAGGGGAGGTCATTTAGGGCACCTTTTTGTGCCTTATTCTTTATAAAAACAGGTCTAGCTCAAAACATCTTAGTTTTAGTCCAGGACGGTTTTGTTTAGTTCCATTACGGCTGGAAAACGTCCAAGTGTTACGAACTCCCCGACACACCCCCTTGTGATTTGAACACACTTCTGACAGACTTCATAGAAAAAACATCTAAAAATTGGTTTTGAAAATACTAATTTGGACGTTTTTGTGAGAAAAGCGTCCAAATACAGATTTATGCCACTTTTTGGATGTTTTTCTCTTTTGAAAATGAGCTCAACAGTGAACTTAAGAAGTGGGAGCAACATCAGCAAAGACCTTAATTTGCAGAAACAACTTCTCGCTCTGGTTCTCAAAATACATATATGTTCACCTTGAAATTTAATCACACATTTATAAGGAAACCTGAGAGGAAAAAACTGCACCTATAGAACGTGCCAAGGTGCCAAGGGCAGCATAGCAAGAAAACTTTGCCATTTAACTTGAATGGACTTGGAAACATCCGGAAAAATAAAAGGTTTCATTCCACAAAAATCCTTTCTTCTATAATAGATAAAATGCTTTTAACAAAAGATCTTTATCGCGTTTCTAAAGCAGAGGTCACCAACAGTGCAGAAGAACCATATTCAGTAGACAGCGTTTGAAGTAATTGGGAGACATCCAGATTCTCTATTGTTAACTGAGCAGTTGGTTGCACCTTACTTTTCTCTTCAGCAATTTTTCTCTATTGCAAATAACAAACTTGAACAACTAGAGGTGAGATCACATTTCAGAGGTATACCCCAAAGTTTCCAACAAATCTGTAATGGAAATAAGATCATGGTTAAGAAAGTTTATAGCTCTCAAATTAAATCTTCTGTAACTATTGCTTGGTTTTCCATTTTAGCTTACAGGAAAGTGTTATTTTTTTGGAATAATAAAGTATTATCAAAAATCAAATATTTAGACTGTGTCTATCTAAAGAAAGCAGAAATTATAGCAAAATGAACGGAAACATATTTCTCTAATGCCTTATGTGCTAACCTCGTGACCATGTGGGCAGTAATTCAAGGCATCTGTTTATACGTGCTCCATTTCTAGTCATTCTTGGTGGTGTAGTATGAGTGGAGCAGGGCGAAGTTGTGATGTACATTGATATTTCATAATATTTGCAAGTATATGCGTAAAGGGCTAGATTCTTATACGGCACCTGAAAATTCTGTGCAGAATAAATTTCCACTCAAGTATTTTCTATAAGCGGCGCCTAGATTTAGGCATAGTATATTGAATACACTTAGTTGATATCCCAGCGCCTAGAACTACGCACATCCATTTACATCAGTGAAAACGTGGCGTAAATACCATCACATAGTTTAGACGCAGAGGGGTATATTCTATAACGGTGCGCATAAATTTTGGAATGCCCATAAAACACCCATTTCCCTGCCCATAGCCACACCCCTTTTTGACTGCGCGCATTAGAATTTAGGTGCTCTGCACTATAGAATATGCTTAGGGGTCCTTTTACTAAGCCACGTAAGCATCTATGCGTGCTCAACGTATGCCAAAATGGAGATACTGCCTGACTATCACATGGCTCTTGTGGTAATTTCATTTTTGGCGCACATCTGATACGCACATCTGAAAAATATTTTTTATTTTCAGACGGGCGCCAAGTGGCATTTGGCGCACAAATGTCATTACCACCCGATTACAGCGTGAGTCTTTACCGCTAGGTCAATGGCTGGTGGTAAGGTCTCAGACCCAAAATGGACACACAGCAATTTTCATTTTGCCACACGTCCATTTTCGGCAAAAATTTTTAAAAAGGCCTTTTTTACAGGCGTGCTAAAAAATGGATCATTGTGCATCCAAAACCCGCGTCTATACTACCGCAAGCCATTTTTCAGTGCATACATTTGCACCATGTTTCATTTGGTCCAAATGGCCATGCCTAAACTTAGGTGCAATTCCTGGGTGTAAGCGCTGTTCTATAAACTGTGCCTATTTTTAAGTGTGGCTTATAGAATAGCACTTTTTTAGCACCATACAGTGGGGGAAATAAGTATTTGATCCCTTGCTGATTTTGTAAGTTTGCCCACTGACAAAGACATGAGCAGCCCATAATTGAAGGGTAGGTTATTGGTAACAGTGAGAGATAGCACATCACAAATTAAATCCGGAAAATCACATTGTGGAAAGTATATGAATTTATTTGCATTCTGCAGAGGGAAATAAGTATTTGATCCCCCACCAACCAGTAAGAGATCTGGCCCCTACAGACCAGGTAGATGCTCCAAATCAACTCGTTACCTGCATGACAGACAGCTGTCGGCAATGGTCACCTGTATGAAAGACACCTGTCCACAGACTCAGTGAATCAGTCAGACTCTAACCTCTACAAAATGGCCAAGAGCAAGGAGCTGTCTAAGGATGTCAGGGACAAGATCATACACCTGCACAAGGCTGGAATGGGCTACAAAACCATCAGTAAGACGCTGGGCGAGAAGGAGACAACTGTTGCTGCCATAGTAAGAAAATGGAAGAAGTACAAAATGACTGTCAATCGACAAAGATCTGGGGCTCCACGCAAAATCTCACCTCGTGGGGTATCCTTGATCATGAGGAAGGTTAGAAATCAGCCTACAACTACAAGGGGGGAACTTGTCAATGATCTCAAGGCAGCTGGGACCACTGTCACCACGAAAACCATTGGTAACACATTACGACATAACGGATTGCAATCCTGCAGTGCCCGCAAGGTCCCCCTGCTCCGGAAGGCACATGTGACGGCCCGTCTGAAGTTTGCCAGTGAACACCTGGATGATGCCGAGAGTGATTGGGAGAAGGTGCTGTGGTCAGATGAGACAAAAATTGAGCTCTTTGGCATGAACTCAACTCGCCGTGTTTGGAGGAAGAGAAATGCTGCCTATGACCCAAAGAACACCGTCCCCACTGTCAAGCATGGAGGCGGAAATGTTATGTTTTGGGGGTGTTTCTCTGCTAAGGGCACAGGACTACTTCACCGCATCAATGGGAGAATGGATGGGGCCATGTACCGTACAATTCTGAGTGACAACCTCCTTCCCTCCGCCAGGGCCTTAAAAATGGGTCGTGGCTGGGTCTTCCAGCACGACAATGACCCAAAACATACAGCCAAGGCAACAAAGGAGTGGCTCAGGAAGAAGCACATTAGGGTCATGGAGTGGCCTAGCCAGTCACCAGACCTTAATCCCATTGAAAACTTATGGAGGGAGCTGAAGCTGCGAGTTGCCAAGCGACAGCCCAGAACTCTTAATGATTTAGAGATGATCTGCAAAGAGGAGTGGACCAAAATTCCTCCTGACATGTGTGCAAACCTCATCATCAACTACAGAAGACGTCTGACCGCTGTGCTTGCCAACAAGGGTTTTGCCACCAAGTATTAGGTCTTGTTTGCCAGAGGGATCAAATACTTATTTCCCTCTGCAGAATGCAAATAAATTCATATACTTTCCACAATGTGATTTTCCGGATTTAATTTGTGATGTGCTATCTCTCACTGTTACCAATAACCTACCCTTCAATTATGGGCTGCTCATGTCTTTGTCAGTGGGCAAACTTACAAAATCAGCAAGGGATCAAATACTTATTTCCCCCACTGTATATAAATCTAGCCCTAAGCACAAATTCTACATTGGTGTAAGCGCTTATGCTAGACAGGGCCATGCCTAGGGTCTCTGGTGCCCCCCTACAGACTATCAGTTGGCGCCCCCCCCCCCCCCCCATCTAGCATAAAATACCATAAATACCAAAATACCATACTGTGCAAAATATAAAGACAGCAGATGTAAATTTGAAAAAACTAACAAGTACCAATCACCACTTTACAAATTAACAAATAGAAATAAAACAAATATAGAAAATAAAATAATACCATTTTATTGGACTAATACATTTAGCTTTCAGAGGCCAAAACATCCTTCCTCAGGTCAATACAGTATAGTGCTGTTACAGTATCCTATCCTGACCTGAGGAAGGGGGTTTTGTTCTCTGAAAGTTAACCAACATGTATTAAAATTAGTCCAATAAAAATATTACCTTGTTTACATGTTCTATTATAAACATTTATTAACACAGCTACAATACTACTTTATCCTAAAGCAAAAATATATATATATATATATATTATTTACAGTTTGTTGTCTCTGGTTTCTGCTTTCCTCATCTTCTTTTCACTGTCTTCCTTCCATCCAGCATCTCCCACAACACCCCTCTCCCATCTGAGAACCCCTTCCCCTACCTTTAAAAAACATTTTATTTATTATTTATTTATTTATTGCATTTGTATCTCACATTTTCCCTCTTATTTGCAGGCTCAATGTGGCTTACAGAGATCAGCTAATTGGTCCTTGAGTTTCTGTAGGGAAGACGTCCCAATCAGTTTCTCAAGGGAAATCGGTAGAACAAGTTGTACCTCTAAAATCGTCCAACTAGATTTCGGATGCTGAAAATCACAGCAAAAACGCTGATGACTGACTGTGGTTATGGTTGCTGTATCTCTTTTGTATTGTATGATTTCATTGGTTACCCATTGTTACCCAGGTCACATTTAAGGCTCTTTCATTAGCTTTTACGCTGTTACTGGGGAATGGTCCATATTATCTTTCAGCCTGCTTGGCAAAGTATATTCCACAACATACCCTTTATTCAAGCCAGATGGGTTTTCTCTCAATCCTTTCTATAAAAGGATCTAAATAAAACCAGGCATCAGGTGTTTTATGTGTGTGATTAACCATATTTGAAACACTGTGTCTGAATTTACATCTTTATTCTGATCATGGGCTTTTCCAAGGGTTATTAAAATGTTTGTTGTTTTAGTTTTGCTAGATATCGGAAGAGTACTACTGACCTCAGTACAGTTGGCATTACCTTTATTTTTTGTGATTTCATTAAATGATAACTGCTTGTGTGCATGAATGTTATTACTTTTATTCTATTTTTTATGAATACTTAGGGGCCCTTTTTTTAAGCTGTGTTAAGCGATTAGTGTAGGTTTTACTATAGAGTATACCTCATTGTAGACCTGCATCAATGGTTACTGCACATTTAAACCAGCCAGTGTTGTAAAAAAAAAAAATGCCAGGCTAGCTGCTTAACATGAATAGGGTCAGGTTGTGGATGGGACATGGGCGGATTGGAGGAGTGACCAGCTGGGACAGCTAGGACATGGGTCCCACAAGCTAGCTAGCACACCTACAAATAGTATGTCTGCACTTCATGTCACCTCAAGAGGTAAAGATAAGTACACCTACAGTACCAGCATTCTAATAGCATGGCCACATCCTTGAAGGCAAATTTTCAGTAACACACTCCTGATTCCTCCCGATCCCAATAACAGCTCCCCAATGCTCTTCCACTCCAATCGCAGCTTCCTAATCTCACCCACGATCCTGAAAACACCCATCCAATCTCTTCCCACACCATTCACAGCTCCTCAATCCCCCACCAGCCCAATCATATTCCTGATCCCTGATTGCAGCTACCCAATCCCTATGCCAAGCTCCATTCCTCTAGCCAGGGATCTCTGGTACTTCTCCCCCCCTCACCCCCACCCACCCATCCACCCACTGGCTGCCCCTGACCCAACACAACCACTTACTGACACATTTTCCTGGTGTCGTGTATGAGACAGAATTGGACCCCCTCCGCTCCTGCCTTGGCCAAGCATCAAGTTCAAAAAGGTGAATCCGATCTCTAGCAGTAGTTTCACAGTACTACTGCTAAGGTTCAGTCTGCCATATAAGGACAGAGAGAAGGCTACTGGAAAAGTTTTTTAAAAAACAGAAAATCAAACAATAGGTGTTTACCCTTCAATGACTTTCATCGCTTCCCCTTCACTTAGTGTTTCAGCTTTTGTCTCTGCTTCCATCTCTTCCTCATCATCAAAGTAGCTCTGTCAGCAGTTACTTCCTCCTTGGCTCCCAAGCTTCAGTGTCCTTTTACTGCCTGGATGCCTCATTTAAAGCACCTGGTGGTTGTACTCTCAGAGCCCTGCTCCTCAGAGCACCATTCATTGTTAGAGTAAGTCTTCCCTTTCTCTGCTGTCAGTCAGCATTTTGTCTATCTTTGTTCTAAGGGTGTGTTTAGGCATTACAGATTTACCTGGAGTTTACCTTCTTTGTCTTACAGACTGTGTTGGAAGGTTCTCAACTCTATCTCACCATTTTCCTTTAAGTTAGCAGAGAGAGAGAATCTGCTAATCTGTTTAAAAATACTCATCCTTATTTAACACTCTCCAAAGCAGCTAAGATTTACCACAGGAAAATGTATTTATGCGTTTAGGTGACCAAAAATGTTGGAGGGCCGTATATGATGAGGAAAAAGTGTTCATGACTGTGAAACAGCAGAAATATCTGGCAGCTATCAAGCTTGTAATAGAATACTAATAAGCTGGATAAATATATTATAAGGTGTGACACGGAGATAAAATTTCTAGCAGACTTCTCTTTGCACTAGCTGGTCCTAGAACTGGCACAAAATGAAGCAAGTCATGGTTTAGACTGAAGTGGTTGGAGGGCCTGGCTCAGAAGGCAACTATAAGTGAATCTTTATGTAGCAGTGATTATAATTCCCTCCCCCCCACACACACACACAGCATTTTTTTTTAAATGCCAGTTACCATGTTTTTTATATGCCAAGATATTCAATATTGGGCCACACTATAAAGGTCTAAAGTGATGGCTGTTACTTATCCAGGTACTAATGATATTCAGACTAGTCTTTGATAACTACCTGGATAAAGTTAGCACAACCTTTTTGCTGTCCTAAATTTATCCAAATAGTTACTCAGTTAGAGGACTGAGACTATTCTCACTAACCAGGTATCTCCCAGCTCTATCTTAGCTCCACCCCTAGACTGCCTGGCACTATCCAGATAACACTGGGTAAGTCAGTGGTCATTTCCAGTGGCATTTGCTGGATAATGCCACTGGAAATTAGTGGCTGTCCCCAGTGAGTGGCACTTATCCAGGCAGAAGCCACACCCACCTACATAGGTCCTACTGAATGTTGGCTCCCTTCTTGTCGAGTTCAGCATGTTCACAAAACAGAATAAACTTTAAAGAAAAATCATTGCAAATCTTTGAAAAGTGAAACTATCCAAAAAGGAGGCCAATATTTGAAAATTTAGAAAATTAAAAAATTAGAAAAGTAATGTAATCAGGTACACCAGCACTAGAGTGGAGGAGTGGCCTAGTGGTTAGGGTGGTGGACTTTGGTCCTGGGGAACTTGAGGAACTGAGTTCGATTCCCGGCACAGGCAGCTCCTTGTGACTCTGGGCAAGTCACTTAACCCTCCATTTCCCCATGTAAGCTGCATTGAGCCTGCCATGAGTGGGAAAGTGCAGCGTACAAATATAACAAAAATAAATAATGCCTAATTGGTTTTTAAGATTCTTTAATATACAGGTCTATGAGATGCTGCAGTGGACCTCAGGTGTAACAAATTCAAAATAAAAATACAGACTCCTCTCCATGACTATAGGTGGAAATTCTATTAGGAAGCTCCAGATACCTTCGGTTACCTCAGTGGGAGGGAATATTCCCAAACTGGTCTGGCTTTCTTTGCAAAGTGGTAGATAAATATGTTGATTTCTACAAAAACGATGAGTTGTAATGGTTCTCAGTTTCTGTGCTGAACAAGTGAACAATATTACAGGAAATGAATGGGGGGGGGGGGGTCTCCTTTCTACTCCAATGTAAAACAGAACAGTCAATACTACTGAAAAATCCAAATAAATAAATAATAAACTTCGCATGCCAGGCTCAAATTGCACTGTTGCTCCTCCTTGGCCTATCAAAAGACAGGTCACTGCATTTTCTTCTCTTCTCCCACTGCCTCAGTTTTTCAACCCAATGTCCTCTGCAACCCTACTACTGTACTCCAATACATAAAGTCATGAACTGCCTGCAGCAGGAAGAAGAAGCCTGAATGAGATGCTAAATGAAAGCTATGAGAGTGCTGTATGAAGGTCACAAGACAAGAAACAAGAGGGACAGGCAATAAATCTGAGAGATTTGAGAAGGGCAGAAGAAGCAGGAATAAATGATATGATCAAACAGAAAGGAAGGGAGCAAAAGATAGAAAGGGAGGGAAGAAAACTGGGGAAAGAAGAAAAGGTGGAAAGAAGAAATGGGAAAATGAAAGAAGAAAAAAAAAAACTAAGGAGGAAAACTGGAAAATGAGCAACCAACCAAGAAAAGGGTTGTTTGTTGTGTCCCTTGCCCAGACCCCCACACCATCCTTTGTACCCCTTCCCTACTTCTACTCTTTCTCTCCTTGTGCCTCTGCGTTTGTCCAGCCCCAATTTGTCAGTGTGCTGATGCTGGGTAATTGAGTACTGTGTGCTGTTGCTGGTGGTGGGTCGGTGTCTCACTAGGTGGAGCTAAGCTCTGCTGTAGGTGGACGTGTGCAGAGAGTTAGTAGGTTACATCTGTGGTGGTGGGACACCTGCACAAGAAACATGAACCTGCTGAATTTTCATGCAGTTGAGGCTTTGCTGGATTTGGCTGAGACTCTGGAGAGGAGGGCTAGGAGGAAGTATCCCTATCAGGCCCAGGACCCAGTTCCTGGACCTCAGTGACCAGGAGTGCCTTGCCAGGAACCTCATTGATAGGGCTGCCATACAGCACCTCTGTCGACAGCTAAGGCCCCACCTCCAGGCCAGAACATGTAGGAATAATCCAGTGCCTGTGCCCCTTAAGGTTTCAACCTCCCTCACCTTTCATGCCTCTAATACCTTTCAGTCAGTGCTAGCAGTCACTGCAGGCCTCGCCTAGCCTGCCATTTTTAACTATCTGGCCTATTTCCTTGATGCCTTCCTCACCCACACCTCACAGTACATCTCTTTCCCCAGCACTGTGCAGACTTACCAGAACAACATAACCCAGTTCTACTCCATAGACCACTTCCCCTTGATCACAGGGATCATCAACTGTACACACATGGCCCTCATACCCCCCTCCCTCAGGAACAGAAGGATACCCATATGAATGCTCAGTTTCCAGGGTTTTGCCTTGACGCATACATATTACAGCACTCAGGAGTTTATCAGCACTTTGACCAAGGGGAGATCACTGGCAGCTGGTTCCTAGGTAAGAAGCACTGGGATTCCCTTCCGTGGTGCTCCCCCCCGTCTCGCCAATGGTGACCATACCAGCTTCTGTAAAACACCCCCTGCCAGGCTGCCACAGACTCATTCACCCACTCCAAGGTGATCATACTGAGTGGCATATACCCATGTCTGTGATCTGTGCCCCCCCCCATCCCCAAGGTCACAGAGGCTACAGTGAACCTGGCTCTTGACCCCCCCATCGTACACCCCCAAAATAAGGCAGAGGAGCATTATAATAAAGCCCATAAGACCACCCATTCCTTCATGGAAAGAACCTTTGTCCATCTAAAAAATCATGTTCGGTGCCTCGACCGTTTGTGGGGAAGCTCCTCTACACCCCAGAGAAATCTTCATGGCATGCTACATGCTGCACAGATTTGTTCGGTAAAGAAGACAGCCCCTGCCAGAGCTTAGACAACAGTAGCAGCAGCTGGTAGAATTGATCCAAGAAGAGGAGAACATCACGACAAAGGCTGATACAGAGACACTTTCAATGGCAGGCCTATGTTGATGAGTGATGGCACGGTGTGGTACTGTTGTCTGGAAGAGAGTGACAGTGATTGCTTATAGTGTTGTTTGTGTTACTTTTCTGTTATATATTGTGGTTCTTTTCTTTTGCTTTTAATTAATTGTATTGTTAACCTCTTTGCTCTGTTCGTCAGTTAAGGCGGTATAATCAAATCATGAATAAATAAATAAACTCACCAGCCCTCCCTCCTCCTCCCCCTAACATGTTCCCCTCCTTCCTCCCCTACCACCACCACAATCTCTCCCAACACACCTACCCACCCTAAACTTACACACAAACATATCCCACCTCCCATTCCCTCCACCACCACCAGACTGATGTGCCTCACAACACACTGTCTACCCCTCATGCCCTCAGCCACCTCTCCCCCTCTCACATACTTGCTTTCAGCCAGCCCTCCGCCCTTCCCTCTGGGCCCAGTTGAAAGTCCAGCCTCTCTGGAGGCAAGACAGTGTCCAAACCCTGCTCTGTGGAGCTCTCGCTGGTGTCAGAGTCATCACAGCAGCCAGCTGCTTCCGCTGTGGCAATATTTGGTAACCTGACAGGGCCTGTTTCTCCACTGCTGCCAGTCACCATGCCCAGGACTGCACTGTGAGTTCCCTCTGTGGGCACAGCCTTGCTCTGGGACACTCATGTCCTGCCATTCATTTGATCAAGGTGGGCAAGTTTGGCTGATGGTCCCATGCTGCTTGATGAAGTGGGAACTGTCAGGCCCCCCTGGCTGGTGACTGTTCTGTGGGAAGCTTTTGTGTGTGCTGAGGGTGCTGCTGTCTGACTGCTGGCCCTTCTGGAGTCAAGTGGGGGGGAAGGGGCCCTCTGGGTAGGCAGGGCGGTGGTCTGGCCCTTGGGGTTAGCCTGCAAATCCCTCTGTAGAAACAGGTTGTCCCAAGTCTCCCGATAGGCCCATTGAATCTCCCTCAGCACTTGCAGGTTACTTTCTTGTGCCTCTATGCTGTGCTCCTGCAACGGCACAGCCTGGTGCAGCAGGTTGACCTTCTCATGATGATAGTCCACCAGCAGCTGGTTCTGTTGCAGGAGTCTGGAAGCCAGATTAAACACCTGCTATCTACGGTGGGACAATCCCCTCCATAACCCCTGTGGATCCTCAGCCTTGCAAGCACTATCAGCAAACTGTGGTGGGGGAGGGAAGGTTCCAAGGCTAACTCCAGCTGCTCTTCCACCCCTGCAGATGTCTGTTGGCCTGGCTGCTCCTATGTCTCTTTGGGTTCCATAGTGCTCTCTGCTGCCACAGCCTTCTCTTCTACCTGCAGATCGGGCTGTCCCTGGTTCAGGCTGCAGGGACTAGTGCTGGGCAGACTTATATGGTCTGTGCCAGAGCCGGTGGTGGGAGGCAGGGATAGTGCTGGGCAGACTTATACGGTCTGGTGGGAGGCGGGACTGGTAGTTGGGAGGCGAGGATAGTGCTGGGCAGACTTATACAGTCTGTGCCAGAGCTGGTAGTGGGAGGCGGGGTTGGTGGTTGGGAGGCGGGGATAGGGCTGGCCAGACTTATACGGTCTATGCCCTGAAGAGGACAGTACAAATAAAAAAGTAGCACATAAGAATTTATCTTCTTGGGCAGACTGGATGGACCGTGCAGGTCTTTTTCTGCCGTCATCTACTATGTTACTATGCTACTATGTTCTGCCTTGGAGTCTAGCAGAGGGTCTGCAAGATTAGTAAGAACATGTCTCAGTTGCTAGAGCCAACATATTAGGCTGTCAGACCCTTCCAGAACACACCCCTTGATGTACAGTCTGATCTCACAGTTGATGAGGACTGCCACTGTCTACCAGCACTCTCTCTATGCCCTGACATCCCACAGTGGAGGAGAAGATGGGTCTCACACACTGTCCACCTCAGAACCCAGAAAGCAGTATAGCTAGAGGTGGGAAAAAGATGCAGGACAGTGGGAGTACTCTGCAATGTCAGGAGTCAATGCAGGCCTGAAATGCCAAAGGGAGACAAGTGTCCATTTCAAAGGATGCACTAGCTCCCTGTTAGCCTTTCAGGGAGTAGGGGGAGGGGGAGGAGGAAGAGTCCATATCAAAAGGCAGACAGAATAGAATTTGAACCAGTGACCTCAGGGCTCCCAGATTTATGCTACACTGCAGTACTAAAGTAAAGCCCTGCAAACCTGGTGCTCTGCCAGTAGCATGCTGCATCTGTTCCCTCTCTCAGGTGATTGCTAGGACAGAAAGGATTTCTACCATCCCACACCCATTGTCCCAGCTAGATAGAGAGAAGGAGAGATACAGAAAGCAACATGTATCATGATCCTACCTGTTTCCTCAGCCTCTGCTGAGGTGTTCTGGCTTCCCACCCCATGAATGGATTCTGCATGAATCTTGGTCAGCAGCCTCCAGCCTTGGTCTTGACATCCCACTTCAGTTTCCACCACTTGCACTTGCAGTCTTCCACATATCTCTTGGCACGGAAGACTGCATTTAGTTTATGGACTATTGCCAGATATTCATTTTGCTTGGTATAGGCCCCAAGTTGCTGGCCTTTAGGGACAAAGAGACGAAGCTGCCAAGTTAACCAATCCAGGAGGGAGATCTTTGGCTGGTCCTGGTTTTAAACTTACATCCCAAAGCAGTGTGGGACTTGTAGTCCATGATTCTATCCATTGAAATCAGTGCTGCAGGTACCATAATGCACCAGGATGAGGTTGGCAGAAATCCAGGGCCGGCCAAACAGTCTCCCTCCTGGAATGGGTAACTTGGCAGCTCTGGAGATGATCATGGTGTGCCACCATCTTCTTCACAAGGAGTTCCAGTTCCACTTCCCCTGCACTGTTTTCCTTCCTAGTGAGGCTTGCTGGTATCCTTTCTGGCTGCCATAGTGACAGTGGGGTGTGGAGGTTGAAAATACCAACCTGGACATCTTTATAGCGCATTTTGGGTGTGTCAGCTGTGGCCGCTTAGACGGTTTGGATTTGGATGTTTTTTTCATTTGAAAATTAACCACACATGCGGCTGACTTGGGGAGAATGATGTCTACATTGAGCAATATAGACCCCATTTTCGAACCTCAATATTGCCTTAACATTGCAAAGGGGGAGGTGGCTTGTCATGATGCTAGAATCTTCAATACCTGTGAAACCAACTCATTTACTCTCCAACCTGAACCCCCCCCCCCCCACCCACCCAACACACACACACACATACATATATACACACACACACACCAGCACTAGCCAGCAGAACCCAGGAAGCCATAAAGCAGTAGGGCACCTCATTTGCAAGTGTCTCCAGGTAAGCTGAGACCTCAAGAGTCCACTCTTCCCTTCCTGATGGGGAGATGATCTGTGACCTGGTCTGCATTCTGTTTCTTTTAACAAGAGATTCTTTGCATTTTGCAGGATCTTGCTGTTGGACACCATAGAGTACAGGCACTGCTCAACATGGACACAAGGAGCAGCTGTGGCATTTGAAGCCAAAGCTTTTAATGGACTTCACTATTTATTCTTTTAAATGTACCTCTGTATTTATTGCATTTTATGGACTTCACTATTTATTTTTTAATGCTGTGACAATGCCACTTTGGGGATATATTTATGTTTAAGCTTATTAAAACAATTTAATATGCCTCCATATCTGGGTACAGGTCACAGTGGTTTACAATAAAAAAATTAAAAAACAGTTAACAGAAAAGGGTGACATTTAAGGGTATGTTTACTAAGGCGTGTTAGCATTTTTAACACACCCATAAAGTTAAGGCGCATTAAACGCAAATGCACCAATACATTCCTACAGGCACATTAGTGTTTGACGCGTGTTAGCATTTAACATGCGTTAAAAATGCTAACACACCTATAGCATGCCTTTGTAAACACAGGCGTTAAGTAGGAAAGAGTACAATTACCCACTCAAATTAAAGGAATGTTAAAACATCAGCCACATCTCAGGGAAGCATTAGTCCCCAACCAAACCCTACTGCTCAAAAACTTCAAAAGCAGACAAAGAAGTGGCATTTTAAGAGAACTTTAAACTTAGTAAGTGAAAGCTCTAAACGAATATAAGGAGGTAAATTATCCCAGAGGAATGGGGCCAAGAATTGCATGTTGCCTTAATGCTATGCAGAAGACAGCTATTTTTGCCTAGAATGCAGCCCTCTTGCTTGGGAAGCTGTGGGGGATGGAGTCCCTGGGCAGGGTTGTGAGCACTATCTGCTATACAGGGTGAAGTTGGTAATGAGGGTCACTCCCTGGCTTGTCCCTCATGTTCTGCTAGCCCTGAGGGTGTTGCTGTCTGGCTGCTGGCCTCCCTGGTGCCAGATGGGGGAGAAGTAGCCCCCTGGGTAGGCAGGGTGGCACCCAGAGCCTCAGGGTTAGCCTGCAATTCCCTCCTGAAGTACAAAACTGCTGCAACACGCTGTCCCAAGCCAACCAGGACACCCACTGCATCTCATGCAGGCTCTCTCCTAATTGACATTCTGACCCAGAATAGGGAATGCCCTTCAACTAGCAGCACCATATATAGATGTGTGACGCGTGGAGAGGACGTCCTGACATCAGTAGACATTTTCTCACCGCAGGATCACTTCTGCATATAGACATTTTTCAAGGGTTATCTGATGATGTCTATGTCATTCTGCGGTGTGTCTTAACTGTGACGCTTTTAGGGTGTGTTTTCGAACATTGAAAAATGCCTTTCTTGACCATTCATTATAGCTGCATTTTTCTGGTCATTTTGAGATAGGCATTTTTTTTTTTTTTACTCAGAAGTCATATCGAAAATGCCCTTCTAAAGCTCTGCAGACATCTGAGAACAGGACCTATAAGACCTCAAAAAGTAATGTAAAATTAAATGAACATCTAAAAAAAAGTCTAAAAGTGTCATAGGTTGGGAGGACTAGGAGATGTCTGTTTTGAGATTATTTTTTAAAAACAATATAGGCACCTATGTTTTTATAAAATACTAGTAAAAAACTGGAAGATATTGAGGCTAAAATGCACCTACATACATTTATACCTGCTCAAGAGCAAGGATAGGACTCACATTTACAGAATGCTATAAGTTACATATATATCTCCAGCATTCAGGCACCCGTACTTACACCAGCTCTATGGTTATCACTATCCTTCCTATAATAAAATGCACCGCCAACATTCTGAAGCTGACTGCATGGCTGAGGCATTCCTGCTCTCTGTATCCATCTCCCGAATTGACATCACGTACTTCCAGGTTCATCACAAGCAGAAGTCACCATCCACACGAGGTTTCTCGGCTTCAGAATGTTGGAGGTGCATTCTATTAAATAGGATTGGTCAGTTCCTTGAAGCACAGCCAGAGCTCAGCGTCCTGCATAGTAACGCTCAGACACCAGAGAGCGAGGGGGGGCCTGACACCAGAGAGGGGGGGAGGTATCTCTGTCACACACACACACTCTCTCTCTCTCACAGTCAATGTCTTTCTCTCTCTCACTCTCACACACTGTCTCTCACACACTCTATGTCTCACACTGTATCACATTCACTCTCTATGTGTCACACAGTCACTCACACACTCTCTTGGTCTCATACACTCAGTCTCACAGAGAGTCTGTGTCTCACACACACTCTCTCTCTCACACACACTGTATCTGTGAGAAACACACTCTCTCTCACACTGTGTCTCACATACGCACTTGCATACACTCTCATTCTCACACACACACACTCTCTCTCACACAGACACACTCGCACCCAGACTCACTTTCTCTCACACACACACTCGCACATTCACTCTCTCACACACACACAGTCACTCTCACATACACTCTCTCAAACAAACACACTCCGAGGAAAACCTTGCTAGCACCCGTTTCATTTGTGTCAGAAACGGGCCTTTTTTACTAGTTCCTTTATAAAATAGATACCTACCAGGTGCCTTCTGGGTGCCTTTTTATAAGCATACAGTGAGAGAATTATTTTCTAAGCAAAGCTGTGGAAACAGAACTTTAGGGTTCAAATAGAAACCAGTTTGGAAGATTCATAAAAAGACACTGAATGAAATAAAGATTAAATCTACTCAGCTGAATTATCTGAAATTGATTTGCAAACCCTGATGCTTTTGTGGTTTCTTACAACTTTATTAACTATAAATTGGATTATTACTACCATCTTTGTTGCTCATGTTAACAGAATATTTCCTTAATACACTGCTCCCACATTGTGAGTTCTGCCAAGATGCTGTCACCCCTACCATCTGTCTAATCAACCACATCAACTGACTGCTCCATCTGCTGACACCCACCTTATCTACTGGCAATACCATCTGCTGAAACCACTGACTATACCAGCTACGCCACATGTTGAATCTGCCACTTCGATAGCCGCCAGCTGCACCAAACACTCTTCTCCCCAACAATGCCAGACTTGTTCTATTTAAAGCTTTCTTCCAGTTCAGTGTATCTGAAGGGTCATGACTAAACAAAAATCAGTTAATTTAAATGAACCATCACAATTTTTTTGGACATTATTTTGGAGAGAAGCGCAAAACTACTATTTTTTTTTTTTTTTTAGCAACACTGCAATAGCAAAATGTCCTATTTAACACCATGTGTTTCATGTTGCATTTGCACATAAACTCTTGGATTCTATATATGGCAACTAAGGTTGCAAAGCACAAATCATCACTCATAGCTGATTTGTGGGTACAACTTAAGTGATTAATGAGCCAATCAATGCCAATAATTAGCTGCTAACTACCAATTAGTGGTGTTAATTGGCATTAATTGGGAGTTACACGCATATCGTATTCTATAATGCTGTGCATGGAACCCCTATAGTGCATAATTTCAAGACGGCATTGGCAGGGGTGTTTCAGAGGGTGTTCAAGGGGCATTCACAGACTTTACGTGTATTGTTACAGAATAAACTCAATCAGCGCCAGCATTTACCCCTGCTTTCAGCAGCGTAATTGCCAGTGCCTATAGTTAGGCATCATTTATGCACGTTGCGCTATTCTATAAAGGATGCAGATTCTTTATAGAATAGTGCTCAGCAGTTACATTTTTCAGTGCTGATTTTTGGTGCCATTTATAGAATTTAGTCCAAAGGGAATCATTTTAAAAGTAATTTCTATGGATAAATCAGTGTGTGTGTGTGTGTGGTGGGGGGTTATTATTATTTTTGTGCTTCTAAATCTTTTGTATTCCATTTTTAACAGGCACAACTCTCCGAGTGAATAACATTTCATAACATTAACAGTAAACAGAACAGAAAGTGAGATCATATTTAAAAGGAAGGCAATCAGTGTTTTACCAGCAGAAATAGCCTTTTATAAAAGTGATCGGAATATCTGCATGTAAGCTTATGCATGTGGGAAGGGAATTCTATAAGGAGATACATAAAGTTAGGTGGCAAGAATGCACATAAATGCTGGTATTCTAGTCTCTTATGCATGTATACATGACTAGCACACCAGCTAAACTCTATTCTGTAAACAAGCATGTATAAGCCACAATCAAGTGGGTGTTCACATAGGTGGAGTTTGGGCAGAATGTGGACAGGGCCCCCCTGTTACAAGCAGGGGCATAGCCAGACAACTGATTTTGGGTGGGCCTAGGCATGAAGTGGGTGGGCAGCAAGTGTTCTGTCCCCCACCACCACCAAAAAAATATCTCAGTTGGCGGAAAAACGCTTCTTTCCACCTTGATAGTCTGCAGCAGGCATGCGCTGAAAACTGAGCATGTGCAGGTGTCGGTATCATGGAGAGTAGCATTTTCGTTACCATCAGGGAGAAGTCTTCAGCTGGTGGAGCTTGGGATCCCCACCAGCTACTGCTAAACATGTGCTACTGTTGCATGGGCCTGAGCCCTAAGTGGATGGGCCCTGGCCCACCCAGACCCACCTGTGGCTACGCCACTGGTTACAAGCACAGATCTTTTCTGATCTAGGCATGAACATTTATACCAACTCTATGGCTGCTGTAGGTGAACATGCCTAGAATATGGGCAGGTTCTTAGCAAATCAGAATGACAAGTGAGGTGATTAAATTTGCAGATGACACAAAACTATTCAAAGTTTAATGTAGACCAATGCAAAGTGATGCACATTGGGATGAATTATCCACACCACAGTTGATGCTAGGGTCCACCTTGGGAGTCAGCACCGAAGAAAAGATCTAGGTGTCATTGTGGACAATACACTGAAATCTTATGCCCAGTGTGTGATGGTGGCCAAAAAAGCAAACAGGATGCTAGGAATTATTTGGAATGGGATGGTAAATAAGACCAAGAATACTATAATGTTTCTGTATCGCTCCATGGTGCGATCTGACCTTGAGTACTGCATTCAATTCTGGTCGCTATATCTCAAAAAGATATAGTGAAATTAGAATGAAATTAGAAAAGGTTCCAAGAAGAGTGACCAGAATGATAAAGGGGATGGAACTCCTCTCATATGAGGAAATGCTAAAGAGGTTAGGGCTCTTCAGCTTGTAAAAGAGATGGCTGAGGGGGGATATGATTGAGTTCTACAAAATCCTGAATGTTGTAGAATGGGTGAGAGTGAATTGATTTTTTTGCTCTTTCAAAAAGTACACAGACTAGGGGCACTTAATGAAGTTACATGGAAATACTTTTAAAACAAATAGGAAGAAATATTTTTTTCACTCAATGAATAATGAAGCTCTGAAACTTGTTACCAGAGAATGTGGTAGCAGTGGCTAGCATATCTGGGGTTTTTAAAAAGGTTTGGACAAGTTCCTGGAGGAAAAGTCCATAATCTGCTGTTGAGATAGACATGGGGGAAGCCACTGTTTGCCCTGGGATTGGTCGCATGGAAGGTTGCTACTATTTAGGTTTCTGCCAGTTACTTGTGACTTGCATTGGCTACTGTTGGAAGCAGGATACTGGTCTAGATGGACCATTGATGACCCAGTATGGTTATTCTTATGTACCTCTCTTTCTTCCACAACCTCTTCAAGCTTCTAACTCTCTACCCTGTCTACCACCTCTCCTTCCCTCTCACAACTGTACCCATCCTCCCTTCTCAGTGTGTTTGTATGTATGTGTGTTCCCCTCTTTGTGTCACTGGCCCAGGAAGTGTCTGTGCAACCCTACCTGTTTTGATTTGTGTATGCAACTGGATGTGTCCCTCTACCACTCTGTGTGTCTCTGTACCACTGACTCTGCCTGTGTCTGTGCTACCCTGCCTGTCTGTGTGCACCAATGTAGTCCTGTGTAATTGCTGGTAGTGATTACTGGGTCAAACTGGTGGTGGCTGCAGGTGATTAGTCTGTCAATCTGGTGGTGGTTACTGTGCCTAACTGCTGCTGGCCACAAGCATGAATGGGAATAAGTTGTTGTTACTTGGGCACTGGCTTGCAGATGGGAGAGATTACAAAGGAGGAGAAAAGGACAAATATATAGGATATACAGACCCAGAATGCAGTTCCTAGATATGACTGAGGAGCAATACCTGCATAGGTTCAGATTTGATAAGGAGGTCATAGAATACCTGTGGAACCAGCTACAGGAAGATCTAGAGACCACCACATTAATGGGACATGCTCTGCCAGGGACATGCTCTATCTGAAGGTCACCTTGCCACTGGACCCTTCCAGACACACCTCAGGGCCACAGCAGTTATCACCCAGCCATCCACATCACACTGCCTAGCTCAGTTTCTGCAGACCTTTGTGAGGAAAGATACCCAACATATCTGCCCTCCGGGGTCCTGCCACAAAGCCTAAATTCTTGCCCAATCTGGAAATGCATGAGTGTTTTGAGAGTGGGCAGATCACCAAAGGATGGCTACTGGGTGAACTGCTAACATCCATCCATACCCATACCATCACAAAACTGTTCTCTCTCTTCCCCACAGATGAAATCCTGAGTATGGAACTACCACCCCTGCAAGCTTCAGGGACTAGCAGTGCAGTGCACTGCTAACCCACATGAAATCAGGAACATATGCACTAATATTTCCTCTTCTCCCTTCCCTGCATGTAAAAGAGGCTGTCCTCTTAGAACATGACTGATGATTCCTATTGTGAACCTTGAAGGGGCTCCTGAACAGAGATATAATGAGGCACACTGGAAGACCAGGGCTGTGATTGAAAGGACATTTGCCATGTTGAAATTAAGGTTTTAGTTCCTGGACAAATTAGGAGGTAAGCTGCTCTACACATTGAGCCACACTGAGCCTGCAAATAGGTGGGAAAATGTGGGATACAAGTGCAATAAATAAATACACACTGGTCAAGGCCCATGAGATATTCATGGCCTGCTGCATGCTCCACAACTTTGCCCTGAATTGCAGGATGCTACAACCTGATGAACCTATGCAGCCAAACACAGACAATGATGAGGAGAGAGAAGACGCGTAGCCTTTGGACCTGACACCATCATAAGTGTGCTAGCATGCAGTGGCTGTGAGGAATGAACTCATCCAGATACATTTTCTGTGCATAAGTTAACCTTTTTTTTTTAATTTCTGAGTGACCCATATTACATAATAACCCCCAACTATCTGTCCCAGTACTCCCCACAATCCAAATCCTTCCTGCTTCACACTAACGACCATCTCACCTTTCTCATTCTTTATTTGTTTCCTTTCCATTGCTACTTTTTGGGAGAGGCAGTTAGAAGTGGCTATTGCATTGCAGAGGGCACTGCAGGAGAGAGGGATGTCCTGGAGGGGCAGCTCCACCTTGACCCCTACCTGCTCTCTGCCTGGCTGTTTCATGAAAGTAAGGGAAGACCAGGGGTTGATGGATCAACATCACTGGGGCCAGGTTCAGGGGTGGGGCAAGGTAGACTGAAGAGAAGTGGGGAGCGCATAGGCACAGAGGTGGCAGAGGATGGTGCCCCAGATGACAGTGTTCCATCATCTGGGGGAGCATGGAAGCCAGGGTACAATTCAGAGTCTGGAGCTCAGCTCCTGTAAATGCCAGGTCTTAATGCAAAGTGGCTCTCAGACCTGAATGTCCTTAAATAGACTACTGGCTATTGCCCTGAGCAGACTGTTCTGCTGCTTAAGGTAATTTGCGTATGCTAAGATATTGTCTTTTCCCTGCCAGAGACATTGAGAAGATGTGATGTTGGGTAATGTGCATCAGCTTCCTCCTCATAGTCACTGGTATTGTCAGCTGGCTCCTCCTGATGGTCTGCTACCACCTCATCCTCTGACAGAATGTTACTATGTGGTTCTTCAGATGGTGCTCCTTCTTCTTCCTCCTCTCTAAGCTCTTCCTGGGGAACTTCAGGTACCAATCTCATCAAGCTTTGATCTTCAGCCGGTTGTGGCATTGGGTACCTTCAGGCCTGATGATGTTAGGAGGGGCTAGCCTTCTCCTCAGGGTTGCCCTCACTTGCTTGGTTTCCCTCTATGGCATCTGTAGGGTATAGAAAAGCAGGACGTTAGTATGGATAGCACTTGAATACTTTCATGATCTGATGACTATGAAATGCACAAGATACTGTGGGCATATGTGGCTCACCCCAGCAGGTACCAGACATTAACGTTTGCTTTCTGACATATGACATAACAGCTGATTGAGATGTGATCTTAGTACAATAATGACCAGGAAAAGCATGAACAATCACCACGTATACAAGAGGCCATAAACAAAAGCCTCTACAAAGTAATCAAACATCCACATCCCCTGCCTCTCCTACAGCTACAGATACTACCACTACTACTAATTTCTATAGCGTTACAAGATGTACACAGCACTGTACACATTATATGCAGGTACTTTCTCTGCCCCCGGAGGGTTCACAATCTAAGTGTTGTACCTGGGGCAATGGAGGGTTAAGTGACTTGCCCAAGGCCACAAGGAACAGAAGTGGAAACTGACCCCAGGTCACCAGGAAAGAAAGCCCACCACACTATTATGCTACTTCTCCACTCCACAAATAGCCTACAGATAGCCTACATGCTGAACAGCACGGATACCTTTATAGATGGACATCCTAGCTACCTGGTGTATCTGAATGTACATGGCTTTGTTAGCTTTCGGACTTGTAAGTGGTATACAAGAAATTAAAATAAAATAAATAAAAATAAGCAATGACAGAGGAAGGGGGGTGAGGCAGATCCCATGCACATGTGAACATATACACATCAATATGCATGTGGTTGAGATCCAGGCTCACAGAGAAAGAGGTGTACAATGGCATGAGACATGTATACTAGACAGCAACTCATGTGGATCATAATCTGTGGAAGTGTTAGGACATGTGAGGGCCAGTAGGGTGGTGCAGAGGTGAGACCTGGACCCCAGCTTTCACATGTGCAGAGTTCCATATATCCTATCATTCTGCTCACTACTCTCTGGCAAGCTGTCTCATGTTGGCCTTGCTGTGGTGTCATGGTCGCAGGTAGCCAGCACCTCCACCTCTAGGGAAGTGAATGTTATACGACTGCTAGGGCCCTTGCAATGCTGAGCTGCCTGCTTTTTGCAGGTTCTGCCATACAAATCACAACAGTTCCTTTTGAGGTCCTCAACATTGTGTTTCTGGTGGTAAATGGCATTGAGGTGTTTAGCATGTGCCTTGCGAGAGAGCCAGATTGGTGTTAGCACTGGTCCTAGACCCTGCAGCCCATACAGAATATCACAGTGCCTCCTCACTTCCCTTATCATTTAAGCTTTGGTTTTTAAACCATTCATTTTAAAGATTCTCTGTGTTCATCCCATGCCTTTTTGAATTCCAGCACTATTTTTTTCTCCACCACCTTCGTCTGGAGGGCCATTCCAGGCATCAACCACCCTCTCTGTGAAAAATAAAATTTTTTTTACACTATGAGGCCCTTTTACTAAGCTACGTAGGTGCCTACGCATGCCCAATGTGCGCCAATTTGGAACTACCACCGTGTGGCCCGGGCAGTAATTTCATTTTCTAAGCACTTCCAGTAGGAGTGCTGGAAATTCTCCAGCGTGAGGCACTAACCGGGCAGTAATCGGCATTGTACGTTCACTGACGATTACCACCTAGTTAACGTGTGAGACCTTACTGCTAAGTCAATGGGTGGAGGTAAGGTCTCAGGCCCAAAATGGACGCTTGCCAATTTTCATTTTACCACACGTTCATTTTTGGCCAAAAATAAAAAAGGCCTTTTTTGCAGATGCGCTGAAAAATGAACCTGCGCACGTCCAATACATGCGTCTACACCAGCACAGGCCACTTTTCAGCACATCTTAGTAAAAAGACCCCTGAGATAGTATCACTCTATGCAACATGTATGTTTCACAACGTATGTTTTTTGATGGGCATTATTTGGTGCTTTTAGTCAGTTTTTCCAACTTCTGTTTATCAGCACTTTGTTTTAGGCTATAAGTTATATATTTATATTTTTTACACTACGTTTACCCTATGGAGGGTATCTAGTTTTAGTATTTTTGAATGTACATTACATCTGGGTGACTTATCAGTGCAAGTTACATTTCATATACTACTGTGTATTTGATTTTTTTTTTTACACCACATCTATACCGTTTATTTATTTCTTGCATTTGTATCCCACATTATCCCACCTATTGCAGGTTCAATGTGGTTTACATAGTTTTGTTAACAAAGTCATTGCAGGGTGACAGATATATTTGATATTATGCCGAGATTAAGTAAGGGTAGAAGGAAGGAGGAAAGGGGTGATTAAGGTAGTTATAGTAGGTGAGCTATCTTGACTGAGTATATCTTGCATTGTTCTATTTTTGATGCAGGTTTTCAGAATAGGACCAAGGGTCACAGTTCTTTATTTATCTCCTCGATGCTCTTTTTTAGTTCTATTGCTTACTTTTTTCACCAGCACTCAAATTTGTATGTTTCTATGTAACATAACCATGAGATCTTTTATTGAGCACTATTCACATAATTATTTATTTATTTGTAGCATTTATACCCCGCTCTTTCCCTCTCGATAGCAGGTTCAGTGCGGCTTACAATGTATGGGTACAAAGTATCACAAAGTTAACACAATGTATGGGTACAGAGTATCACAGAGATAACACAATTGTATAGAGAAGGACAAGAGGAAGAGATGTAGGGGGAAGGATTGAGGTATGGTTAATGTTAGTGGTGTGGATTAGGTTCATAAGTTAAGTTGGGTCGTTTGGATAGGCTTGTTTGAAGAGATATGTTTTCAGCAGCTTTCGGAAGGGTAGATGTTCGTTTGTTGCTCGGATGTGTCTTGGTATGGCGTTCCAGAGTTGGCTGCCTATAACGGAGAAGTGGATGCGTAGTAGGTTTTGTATTTGAGACCTTTGCAATTGGGAAGGTGAAGATTGAGATATGTTGGAGAAAATTTGGACCCGTTCCTGGCTGGAAGGTCAGTTAGGTTGGTCATGTAATTTGGAGATTCTCCGTGGAGGATCTTGTGGATCAATGTGTGGACTTTGAGGTTTATTCGTTCTTTGATAGGGAGCCAGTGGAGTTTTTCACGGAGTGGTTTTGCACTTTCAAATCGTGATTTCCTGAAAATGAGTCTGGCTGCCATGTTTTGGGCAGTTTGGAGTTTTCAGGATTTGGCTTTACAACCAATGAAGATGCTGTTGCAGTAGTCAGCGTGGGTGAGTACTGTGGATTGTACCAGATTGCGGAAAGTTTCTTGGGGGAGGAATGGTTTTATTCTTTTCAGTACCCACACCATGTTGAACATCTTCTTTGTCACATCATCATGTTTTTTTTACCACCATTTTATATGCGTAGGGTTTTTTTTAATATCTTTTAGAGTTACATACTTTTTGTGATTCATTACTGGATATATATGGTTTATGGGTTTCTTTAGCATAATAGGTGTTTCGCATACAGTATTTTTTTTTCTATTGAATACTTGATGTGCTTACCATTATTTCATTTCTTGGTACCACTCTGTGTTGACAAGTTATAAGATTCCTTGTCCCATTCCATTCATTTGCTTTTTTTTTTATTCTACATGTGACTCCATGATTTGACCTATGTTAAAAACAGCACACATTTGATACTCAGTAAATTATGCTGTTTGAGATGACGTATTTATTCTTATGGTTTTTTTAATGCAGTTATTATTCTCATTACACAGAATTAGACCACTGTGTAATTTTCTGGTATTGGTATATATTTTTTTATATATATATTTGTTTGTATATTTTTTATTTTCTACATATGCTGTCTTCTCTCCAGTAATTTCTCATATTTTCTATTGTATGCTTTATTTATAATTTAATGTATTCATAGGTGCCCGGTATAAGAGGCTTGGGGAGGCTAAGCCTCCCCAGCCGGCGCCCGAGGAGTTTTGGCCGCCCGCCCGTTTGTCCGAATTTCTGGGTGGGCGAGCGGTGCCATGAGTCTCCCCTTCCCTCTCCTTCACTTCCTTCCTATCTGCCCCGCGCTGCCCTTTAAATCTTTAATTTACCTCGTCCCAGCGATGGCCACGTCATTTCAGCCCGCCATGCCTGTCTCTAGTCTTCTCTCCCTTCATGACGTGGTTCGTTCCGCAGAGTCCCACCTTCTGACATCATTTCCTTGAGGGCAGGACTCTGAGGGAATGAACTCACAAAGGGCGTGAGTTCGTTCCCTCAGAGTCCCGCCCTCGAGGAAATGATGTCAAAAGGCAGGACTCTGCAGAATGAACCACGTCACAAAGGGAGAGAAGACTAGAGATGGGCAGGGCGGGATGAAATGACGCGGCCGTCGCTGGGACGAGGTAAATTAAAGAATTAAAGGGTGGCGTGGGGCAGATAGGAATTAAGGGGAGGGAAGGGGAGACCCACGGCGCCAATCGCCCAGATGGATGGAGGCAGGGGAGAGGAGAATCGTGCTGGGTATGGATGGAGGGGGAAAGGGGACAGAATGGAGGGCAGGGGAGAGGAGGTTTGCTGTACATGGGTGGATAGAGGGTAGGGGAGAGGAGATTTGCTGGACATAGGTGGATGGAGGGGAGAGTAGAGTTGCTGGACATGGGTGGGTGGCTAGAGGGGAGAGGAGGGTTGCTAGACATGGGTGGATGGAGGGCAGGGGAGAGAAGAGGGTTGCTGGACATGGATGGAGGGGAGGGCAGGGAGAGAGGAGAATTGTTGGACATGGATGGAGGGAAGGTGAGGGAAGGGAAGACAGGAAGGAGATGCACATGGATGAAGGGGAGAAATTCTGGACATGCTTGGAGGGGAGGGAAGACAGAGGAAGGAGATGCACATGGAT
Source organism: Microcaecilia unicolor (assembly GCF_901765095.1). NCBI lineage: Eukaryota > Metazoa > Chordata > Amphibia > Gymnophiona > Siphonopidae > Microcaecilia > Microcaecilia unicolor. Next base: position 101,331,615 of record NC_044031.1, read on the forward strand.
GGAGGGGAAGGGAGAGAGAAGAAATGCTGGACATGGATGGAGGGGAGGGAAGAGAGAAGAAGGAGTTAACTCGCGACAGGATTGTGAAAAATTACAACAGGACCTTAGGAGACTGGGAGACTGGGCGGCTACATGGCAGATGACGTTTAATGTGAGCAAGTGCAAGGTGATGCATGTGGGAAAAAAGAACCCGAATTATAGCTACGTCATGCAAGGTTCCACGTTAGGAGTTACGGACCAAGAAAGGGATCTGGGTGTCGTCGTTGATAACATGCTGAAACCTTCTGCTCAGTGTGCTGCTGCGGCTAGGAAAGCGAATAGAATGTTGGGTATTATTAGGAAAGGTATGGAAACAGGTTGCGAGGATATTATAATGCCGTTGTATCGCTCCATGGTGCGACCGCACCTTGAGTATTGTGTTCAATTCTGGTCGCCGCATCTCAAGAAAGATATAGTAGAATTGGAAAAGGTGCAGCGAAGGGCGACTAAAATGATAGCGGGGATGGGACGACTTCCCTATGAAGAAAGACTAAGGAGGCTAAGACTATTCAGCTTGGAGAAGAGACGGCTGAGGGGAGACATGATAGAGGTATATAAAATAATGAGTGGAGTGGAACAGGTGGATGTGAAGCGTCTGTTCACGCTTTCCAAAAATACTAGGACTAGGGGGAATGCGATGAAACTACAGTGTAGTAAATTTAAAACAAATCGGAGAAAGGTTTTCTTCACCCAACGTGTAATTAAACTCTGGAATTCATTGCCGGAAAATGTGGTGAAGGCGATTAGCTTAGCAGAGTTTAAAAAGGGGTTGGACGGTTTCCTAAAGGACAAGTCCATAAACCGCTACTAAACGGACTTGGAAAAATCCAAAATCCCAGGAATAACATGTATAGAATGTTTGTACGTTTGGGAAGCTTGCCAGGTGCCCTTGGCCTGGATTGGCCGCTGTCGTGGACAAGATGCTGGGCTCGATGGACCCTTGGTCTTTTCCCAATATGGCATTACTTATGTACTTATGAGGGAAAAGGGAGAAACCTGCATATCGATGGAGAAAATAGGCAGAAGCTGGATCCACTAGACAGTCAAGTCTGCAGAAGACCCAGCTTTTACTTACGAATGTAAGGCAAGAAATTTAGAAGAAAGGCGGAAAGTAAAGAAATAAATGGAAAGGAAGCCCTGGAAATGGAGTTAAAAGAACAGATAGCAGCAGAATCGGATACTGGGCCAGCATGATCAGAAAAACAAAGTCACTAGACAACAAAGGTAGAAAAGATCATTTTATTTTCATTATAGTGTTTGGAATATGTCCACTTTGAGAATCAGGTGCTCAACATTAAAAGTTTATATTTATTTACTTATTTATGGCATTTTATCCCACATTAAACATGAATTAGGGTGTTTTGTGGCTCTACATGAGAATTGTGATATTATGATCCCTTGTTTCATATTGTTGACAGTCTGCATTTTCCGTATGGGTGATATATTGGTGTATTAGGTTCTGCCCAGTGTAATATTTATGGTACAGTAAGGTTCTGAGTGTGTTTTTGCACAAAGTTGTGCATAGTGTTTTGCAGTTGAGTGATTGTGGTTAGTATATGCTTTGAGCAACCACTTTATTCTTTGACATATGATACATATCTAATATCTAAATTTAATAAAAGGTATTAATTGTGACTTTTATTTTTATTTATTTTTTTTCTGTGTGTTATCAGACAATTATGGATTTAAGCTCCACCCTGGCCCACCCCTGGCCCCACCCCTGGCCCCACCCCTAACCCCGCCCCTAACCCTACCCCCTTTAGCTTCCCCAAACAGTTGGGCCACCGACCGCCTATGAATGTATTCTAGTACATGGTTTCATTCTTTAATGGTTTATTTGGATATTTTATTTGTTAATTCTATTTATGAATTCATATTGTTTTCATGTTTTTATTTCTGTTTTGTTTTAGACTCCTGAAGCAGGCCTTACGGCTGAAACACATATCTATTAATAAAATTCTGCACTGCACCATTGTTTGGGGACTTTTGTTGTCACCTTTGCTCTTTGTGTGCTGCTTTTGCTTTGTGCAAAGATTGTTTTACCCCTTTTTTTGTTTCTTCAAAATAATTTCCTGACGTTAATCCTAAGTCTACCACCCACAACCTCAATTCAAGTCCTCTAGTTTTACCATTTTCCCTTCTCTGGAAAATATTTGTTTATATATTAATGCCTTTCAAGTATTTAAAGGTCTGTATCATATCTCTCCCTCTCCCTCTTCTCCTCTAGGATATACACAATGCAATTTCAAGTGAAAAGGAGCCCCCAGTGGTAACACTTCCTCCAAGCTTCTCTTGCACCAGCAACATCTGAGAATACCTGCAATTTCATTCCACAAAATGGAAGATCCTTATTGTAAAAATAAGCTTTTAACACAGAAATTCTCAGAGAGAAATGTCACCAATAGGGTTTGCATGTTCAGAAATAAAATCCTGAGAATCTTCAGGAAATGTAGGGGCCCTTTTACAAAGGCATGCCGATAAATGGCCTGCGGTAGTGTAGACGCATGTTTTGGACGCACGCAGAATCATTTTTCAGTGCAGCTATAAAAAAATGTTTTTTTTTATTTTTGCCAAAAATGGATGTTTAGCACAATTAAAATTGCCGCGCATCCATTTTGGGCCTGAGACCTTACCGCCACCCATTGACTTAGCGGTAAGGTCTTACACGTTAACCCGGGCAGCAATCATCAGCATGCATACACTGCCGATTACCGCCCAGTTAGTGCCACAGGGTACAAAATTAAAAACATATTTTCTGCCGCGTATCGGACCCATGTAAAAATGGACTTATGGAGCTCGCAGTAGCCGGGCGCATTAGAGCCGACTCTGTGGGTGCTATGGGTGCTTGAGCACCCCCGGACGGTAGTTCCAAATTAATGCACATTGGAAGCACATTGGTGCCTTAGTAAAAGGGCCCCTAAGTGACTTGTCCGAGGTTACAAGGAGCAGCAGCAGCGGGGGTTTGAACTAGGTACCCCTGGGTATAGGCTACTCCTCCATTCCATATGTAACATGCTAAAAAGCCCCCAGGTATAAAATGGGCTTCTTAGCATTTAGTGCTCGCCAAGCTTAAGTAAAAGGGCCCCATAGAAACACGTGCCACTTTCTTCATATCAATCACCTTACTTTCTAATTCTTCCTACTTTCTTACTCATCTATATGTTACAACTTTGCCTTACCCTTCACTACCAATTGTAATGTTCTAGTACATGTGGAGGGGCATAATCGAACTCGAACGCCCATCTCCATGGGCATCTATGTCTGAAAACAGGTACGTGAAGAAGCGGGACAGACCGTATTTTCGAAAAAAATGGGCGTCCATCTTTTGTTTCGAAAATACGGTTTGGACGGACCAAATGCCATGGATTTGGTCCTTTCTGAGCTGGGCGGTTGTTTTTTTTGCGATAATGGAAATAAAAACGCAGAGCTCAGAAACATCCTAATCCAAGCCATTTGGTCGTGGGGGGGGACAAATGTACAACATTGCCATAGCTCTTAGGAGTGAAGGGGGCAACTACATGTGGGTACAGTGGGTTTCAGAGGCCTCCCATTTACCAGCACAAGTGTTACAGGTAGGGGGGGATGGGCCTGGTCTGCCCTCCTTAAGTGCACTGCGGTACCCACTAAAAGTGCTCCAGGGACCTGCATACACGCAGGCCTCTAGGACTTGTTGCTGCTGTATAACCTTGGTACACCAGTTGACACCTGAAGACTAATCTCTTTGAAAAAGTCCTTTAGTTGAATAAGCACGTTTACTCATAGTTAACTGCAGATCAGAGGTTGTGCCCCACTGGCAAAGAGAGTCTCCCTGGTACTGAGATGAGAAGTAGGTCAGAGCTGGCAGAATGGGGTACAATGCCCTCTTTCAGCAACATTCAAGGTAATAGCTAAGTTCTCTAACGTGGGTAACACATGAAAGGGATCTAAAACTGGCTTACAAAAATGGCCACTACCTCATGGACTACCGGAAACACAACAGGGCACACTCTGACCCAGTAAGCAGAGGGAAAAGCACCATGGGAGTAGAGCCTACCAACTACCAACATCGTGAGCATTTAACACAAGCTAGTGGAATCACGGAGACAAATACCCTACACCCACAACAATGCATTGCTGATGTGACTCTGCAGTGCCCTTAACAGAAAAGGTGTCACACTCACCTGAGACCCACATCAAAACCAGGGAAAGGCTGTCAGAGGATAGAACACATTCTGCTGTCATGGAGGTGGGTACAGAATTTGAGGCTGGCATACAGGCTGGCAAAAAAAGTTTGTAAAGTGGGTTTTGTTTTGGTGGGAGGGGGTTAGTGACCACTGGGGGAGTCAGGGCAGGTGATCCCCGATTCCCTCCAGTGGTCATCTGGTCAGTTGGGGCACTTTTTTGGGACTTGTTCATGAAAAAAAAGGGTCCAAAAAAAGTGACCCACAATCGCGGTAAAAACGCCTTTTTTTTTTTTCGATTATCAGCTAAAGACGCCCATCTCTGCTCGGCCGATAACCAAGCCCCAGTCCCGCCTTCACCACGCCTCCGACACGCCCTCATCAACTTTATTCGTTCCCGCGACGGAGTGCAGTTGAAGACGCCCAAAATCGGCTTCGATTATACCGATTTGGGCACCCGCAAAAGAAAGACGTCCATCTCCCGATTTAGGTCAGAATATAGGCGTTTTTCTGTTTCGATTATAAGGTGGATTGTGTAGTCATTGCAAGTAGTATACCATACAAAAAAACAGCACCACAGGCCTTTAAAAATGGAACACAGTTCTTTAATGAATGAGCCTTGACAAAAAGACCCAACACGGGCCGTGTTTCGGTGACTAGCACCTGCATCAGGGGTCTACATAGAATACAAAACACAGAAATAATATATTTTAAAAAAATGTTTTTTTTAACATATAATGAATAAAACATAGTAACATAGTAAATGACGGCAGAAAAAGACCTGCATGGTCTCATATGTGCTACTTTTTGTGTATACCTTACCAGGGCCGCCAAGAGGGGGGGACAGGGGGGACAAAAGTCCCCGGGCCCGGGCCTCCGGGGGGGGGCCGGCGCCGCCGCAGTCCGGCCCGCCCGCCCTCCGTCTCTCCGGCCAGAACTACCCTGAAGCGCCTTCAACCAAAGATTAATATTTAGACTCATCAAGCATACATATATAAGCCTATATAAACACCTAAAGCATTTAATATTTTAACATTCTCATATATTATTATATAGTAATTTGAAAATAAATGGATAATTAATCAAAACAAAAATGGTAACTCACCACAGTGATGACGTTGAAAACTTAGGGAATAACTTGAATATATTCCTGTACAATATATTATTCCTTACTTTTGGACAAAAATTTTTTCATATATTAATATTATATGTTTAAAATATTTATTTTAATTATTTATAATATATTTTATAAAAGGTCATATTATATATATATATCCAAGTAGTATACCATGCCATACTTTGTATTGTTGTTCGAATATTTTTACTGCTGTAATTGCCTATTGCTCATGTTTGATCTATTCTTACTGTACACCGCCTTGAGTGAATTCCTTCAAAAAGACGGTAAATAAATCCTAATAAATAAATAAATTTAGATACCATAATCTGATTAACAAGGGGATTTTTAACACCACCTTGAAGTACATATGCTTGTCCAGTTAGTGCTGCTAAAAATGTCTGGTTAGCAACTATCTCAAAACCAGCTATTTTGGGGGTGTTTCGAGGGCAGAGTCAACACTCAACCAGCCAAGGTAATCACGTAAATAGGACTGCATAAAAGTCATTCCTATTTTTATTTGGTGCCTCAAACCTGAAACGTCAATGGCAAATCCTGGACATGGCCCTGCATTGAATTTCCAGGCATAATGCTGGTGGTAGTCAGCAAAACACTGAGTGCCACTGGTTGAATATTGACCTCACAACTTTTAAGCACCTTAAGATGAATTTTCAGCTGACAATTTATGCTCCTAAGTTTGGCTGAGAAGAGGGCACCAATTTACGAGCGTAGCTTTTTTCTTAAATATTGGGCCTATGTTTTAATGATCTTCACAATCTCAAACAGCAAAAATGAAACTCTGGAAGCTGAATTGCTTATTTAAATGTTTCAACTGTATTTCAGCAGCATGAATCTGGAAAAGAAGGAAGAGAAGGAACAGCATTAATCAGGAAAGGCACTAAAGTGGTTTTATAATTGTTATTCTAAGCAAAAATTGTCTGAAGCTGTAAAAGGAGGGGAACATTTGATAAATGTGACTTAGTTTTATCCCAGCAATCAGCTGATGGGACTATCAACCAGAGAGGTCCATTAACTAAATGATCTGCAAAGCTCTATAGACAACTCCAGCTGGAGATCAAAGGACTCCCTTTGCTGCAAAGACAGGCAGCAGCCTTCAACCAGATGTTTCTTCTTCAGCTCTGTCATGCCTGATAATTGTATGGTACTACGAGTTTAGCCATATCCCCCCCAACATGAAAGCAAGGTGCCTGCTGACATTATATAAGCAGTTTCAAAGTATGTTTACTACTGGGCTCAAAGTCAAGAGGGACTTTTAAATACACTGTGTTTATCTGTACTCTTCCCAAATTGTTTTCAAAAACCCTGTGGTAGCATGCAACCAGTTAAATATTTTGTAAACTGTAATATGTGTAATAAGGTTAAGAATGATCGATTCCTGTTTTGATTATATAAACCCTCCAGATTTGAGTCTCTTTTGCACTGAGTACTGCATGCAAATCTCGCTCATGAATATTCATTACGGATATCCTGAAAAACTATCTACTCCGCTAGTAGCCCATTGGGAAGATCATTCTCATGCTATCTCTGATCTTAAATGGAGAATCATCGATAAAATAGAAGCAGGGTGGGAGGGAGGTGATGGGACTAAATTACTGAACATTAAAGAGCAGTGGTGGATTTACATGCTGAATGCCACCCATCTGGGTGGTTTAAATTTAGAGATTGATCGGGGGGGGGGGGGGTCCCTTACTTTGACCGGCTCTTATATTTGCGGTCCCTTTATGAGCAGAGCACTATCTGTCTTTGATCCAGGGACACTCAGAGTGACGTCCTAGAATATTTAATGGGCGTCTGACGTCTCGATCGCTATTTTGAGAATTTTTTATAGTACAAGCAGTAGCTGCAGCAATTTAGGTAAGGGTTTTAGCAGGGTATTGCAATTTTTGAATGTATAAAAAACTTTTTTAACAGCGTTTTGATATTACAGGGCCAGACTCTGAAGCAGGTTCATGAAACATGGACCATGTTGGTGTGTGTCCGGTTTTGATTCTTTAAAGATTACAGCAAACCAAACTATTTCTTTATAGGCATGTGATAGTTCACCTTTTTTTAAAAAAATGTATTTATAGATTTAAACTCAATATCTAAGTAAATACCATAAAACTGGGATACAATAGAAATCAGAAAAAAAAATAGTAGGCATAATTAACAGTCCTCAACAAAATTGTTTACCCTTGAATAAAATAGAACAGGGAAATCGTCGATGATAGTTCACCTTTTCAGAGCTTTCAAGTTACCCATTTTCTAGAGGGAGATATCATGCCAGTTCTAGATTTTTGATCACTCTGTCCCTGATGCATTATGGGAAGCACAACATTGATTTCAATGGGTATGCCATTCATTTATTTTATGATCACATATAAGGACCCATGTATTTTTTGAACAAAAAAAAAGGTAACAGCTAACTAGAGTACTTGTAGCCCAGTTGCCCAAATGTGGCACTTGGCTATAACAGCAGGAGTGTACTGTAACTTTAAATATTTGAAGGGAGGTCTGCATTAAGGCCTTGTATATGAAGTGACACCCTTGAAGTTTAGTGAATTATTTACTTTACCAGCTAACAGTGTTGCCAATTGTGAGTGGAAAAAGCTACATGCACATTGCTCCAGGTGCTAAATAATAACTACTTCTACATCTGCAGTATGCCTATTAGTAATATGGAAGCTGGTGGCCTAATATATGGCTCCCAGGGCTTCAGGAAAGTTAACAAAAGCCTTTAGGAGGAATGTGAAAAAGTCTACCTATGAGTTTTCCCACTTTCCTGGAGATTCTCAACACCCCACAAATCAATAGACTGAGTAAATGTCTATGTTGCAGGGGGTTACCAGACAGGAATTCATACAGAATGGAGTGCTGCTGTGACATAATCCTAGTGCTGTATCATTTTTACCACTATGAAGCCTGTGGCTATGGATGTTGGTTATTTAATTTTTCTTTTAAATTACTATCACACCAACAGACCCTCACCAAATACAGACCAAGGAATCACAAATTAGAAATAAAATATTTAGAAAAACATTGAATGGGAACCCCAGGAAGTTAAACTTAGCATTACTGCAACACTGGAGACATAAAACAGAAATGCAATTCCTTTTCTTTCTTTTTTTTTTTTTTTAATTTGTAAATTTTATTAAACATACTTCAATCACTTTCAATAACACAGTATCTCGGCCTGTACATCATTAATACCCCCCATTCCTAAATACAAACTTCAAGTTACAGACCAGTATTCAACATATACTATCAACCCCGTGTCTCCTCCATTTCCCCTCCCCCTAATCCCCCCACCCCTTCCCGCCCCCCTCCATATCCTATATCACCTTAACTTCAATCTCAATCAGTCACCGCTTTGCTTCCCTTCCTCCCCCCCTCCAGTAGGATATTTCCCCAACATCCGGTCAAAATGCATCCATTCCGCTGCTTCAGAGTTATACCTCCCCCTCCGCTTGTCCGTCAATTCTTCCATCGTTATCAGTCCCCTAATCCTCCCAATCCAATTATGTACTGTGGGCCCCTCTGCCTTCTTCCAGAACGCTGCTATTAAGGATTTCGCAGCTGCCAACCTACACGCTTAAGCCTTTGTTCCCATATGGCCCCTCTCTGATTACCCCACCCCAGTAAACAGCATTTAGGATCATATATGAATGGAGTTTCTAAAACCTCAGTCAAAAGTCCTATGACCCCCTTCCAAAATTCCTGTATTAACCCGCATTCCCACCACACATGATAAAATGTCCCCTTTTCCTCCTGGCATCTCCAGCATATGTCCAATGCTCCAGGGAACATGGTTTTTACTCTCTCTGGCGTAAAGTACCACCTACTAAGTATTTTCTGCCTCTCTCTGACCCTTCTTCTCCTTCTTTTTACTTTTCAACTATCAATCAAATTTCCATCTTCTTCTTTCATCCACTAGCTCTCCCATTCCCCATCTCACTCCTTCCCCAACCCTAAATTCTCTTTCACCTTTAATCTACTCCCCATTACCATATTTCTACCCTCTGTAATCACTATCCTCTCATTCATTTCCTTGCTACCCTCCTCCCCCCTCCTGATGTCTCCCACAGGGTTCCACCATTCCCATCGTCTTCCTCCCTCCACCCTTCTAGCTAGTATCTGATCACTCTTCTTCCCTCTCCACCCCACCCTTGTAGCCTCACATTTTCCTGTCCCTTCTCTTTTCCCTCCTGCCCTCTCTCCCATGGTCCAGCATTTTTCCCTCTTTCTCCCCTCACCACCTCCTGTGTATCTCTCCCTCCTTCTCATCCACGCCCATGTCCAAAATCTCCCCCTCTCATTCCCACTGTCCACCATCTCTCTCTCCCTCTCCCTTGTGTTCTGGGTCCAACATCTTTCTCCCCTTTACCATGCAACGTCTCTCCCTTTCTCCCCTCTATCATCATGTCCAACATTTCTCCCTCCCCTCCGCCCTATGACTAACATTTCTCCCTTCCCTCTACCCCTATGTCTAACATTTCTCCCTCCCACCCCATGTATCATTTCTCCCTCCTCTCCACCCCTATGTTCAACATTTCTCCCTCTCTTGCCACCTATCTCCTGTTTATGCAGCATGTCTCCCTCCCTTCCACCTCATATGCAAGATTTATCCCTTTCTCACCCCTCCACCCCTTTGCTGCATACCTCCCTTCTTCCCATGTGCAGCATCTTCTCCCCATGTAGCATCTTCCCTCCCATGTTCCCTCCCCCCTGCCATGCAGCATCTTTCCCCATGTTCCCTCCCCCCTTGCAGCATCTTTCCCCCATGTTCCTTCCCCCGTGCAACATCTTTCCCCATCTTCCCTCCCCCCATGCAGCATCTGTCCCTTGTCTTTTGTCTTCCTTCCCTCCGTGCAGTGGCGTACCAAGGGGGGGGGCGGTGGGGGCGGTCCGCTCTGGGTGCACGCTGCTGGGGGGGTGCCGCGCGCCTGTCGGCTCTTCGTTTTCATGCTCCCTTTGCCCCGGAACAGGTTACTTCCTGTTCCGGGGCAGAGAGAGCATGAAAACGAAGAGCCGGCAGGCACGCGGCACCCCCCCCCCCCCCCCCCAGCAGCGTGCCCCCGGGGGTTCTTTCGCCGGGGGATCGGGGGTTCTTTCGTCGGGGGGTGTCGCGCTGTTTCGGGGGGGGGCGCTGCACCTGGGGGGACGGGGCGCATCGGCAATCCGCCCCAGGTGTCAGCCCCCCTAGGAACGCCATTGCCTCCGTGTAGCATCTGTCCCCTGTCTTCCCTCCCCTCGTGCATCATCTGTCCCCATCTTCCCTCCCCCGTGCATCTGTCCACCATTTTCCCTCCCCCATGCAGCATCTTTCCACTATCTTCCCTCACTCCACCCAGGGACACCGCTGCTGGGTGGGCCTGACCCCAAACAGGCCCAGGCCCATCCAGGCTCACCCGTGGCTACGCCCCTGCTGCCAGGCATTTGTGACCTAGGCTGGCCACTCTTAGAAACAGGATACTGGGTTAGATGGACCCTTGGTTTGACCCAGTATGACGTTTCTCCTCCATGGCAATACACAGCTTGTCTGACTGGAGGTGGGAATTCTCTACTATGTCCCTGTAGGCCTCTTCTATACACCTCTCTGTTTGTCTCAATTCCTCCAAATCTGCTTCCAGGGATGGATTCATTCCGTAAGTACTAGGCGCTCTGTGCACTGAATACACACATATGACCTCTCACCAACTGGGAAATAAACATGTGTTGCTCAATGCAAAAGATTGGATAGCTGCCATCTTGTTGCTGGCCTGCTGCCTGCATCTCAGTATTGCTGAGTTGTTAATTAAGGGGTCTTTTTACAAAGGCGTGCTGAAAAATGGCTTGGGTTATGGGCGCTCGCCGATCCATTTTTTAGTGCGCCTATAAAAAAGCCCTTTTTTGCCGAAAATGGATGTGCAGCAAAAGCAAAATTGCCACACATCCATTTCGAGTCTCAGACCTTACCACCAGCCATAGACCGAGCAGTAAAGAATCTGGGGGCTAATGACCTACGTACGTCAAATGCCACTTGGCGTGTGTCCGTTATACGCACCACAAAATAAAAATGATTTTTCAGACGCATGTAGTGGACTTGCGCCAAAATTGAAATTACCACAAGGGCCACGCGGTAACCAGGAAGTAACTCCAATTTGGCGCGCGTTCGGCGCGCATAGGTGCCTATATGGCTTAGTTAAAGGGGCCCTAAGCTGCTAATAGAGTAGGAGTATGTTAACTAAAGTCCATTATGATTACTACTTGTATGCTATACTTTGTTGCTATTCCGTTATTTATGTGTTTATTTTTAGGTTTCCCTCAAAGACCTAAAACCACTGTATTTCTAAGAGCTAATTACTGGCTGATGAAGATGCCCCAATTAAAACTGGCTTAAAAGTCTACAAATCAAAGTTCAAGCCTAGGGTGGGTTGGTTTTAAACTCTAAATAGCATCATTTACATGTGTATATCGCATACACATGTAAATGCTGATTTTAGAAGCCCCTATTTACTTGTGAAGATCCATACCACACAGAGATTTTAAGGGAGGGTGGTTTTGATGTGGTGTGAGTGGCACTAAGATCTACCTGCTCAAATATTCAAAGTGATTTAAATGGCCAAGAAAGGATCCTGGAAACAAATTCTTGATCATCTTAAAACATCTTAGGCTCCTTTAAAATCCTAGAGTCCTTTGGGATCCTTTTAGTGTGGCAGTAATCTGTGATTGTAGCATAATGTAGCTCAATGCGAATGATTTTCTTCTTTAGATAAATCAGTTCAATCTATTTATCAGCAATCCAGTGGTATAGCTAGATTTGACATTTTGGTGGGGGGCCCATACTTAACATGGGGGGAGCACTAGGCATATAGGTGTGAGTAGTGCTTGGTATACTCTTAAATAATGCCTTAGAGTGTACTTGATGATGGATTTCTATGTAAACACTCTGCCCAACAGCTGTCCTGCATCAACATAAACCCCATGCACACTTATGAAAACTTTGGAAACACTGACATTTTAAAATATAGTCACATTATCCCATAACTTAAACTCTGCCATTATAGTAGACTTGAGTCTGGTCAACATCTCAACACACATCACAGTATCTCGCAAAATAATTACTTCAATGGTACATATCCTTCCACTTGCTTTATAACAAATATAAACACCTTATTAAGCTGTGTTAATAAAACATTAAATATCCTTGAAGTAGCAGTTTAAATATGTAGCCTAAGAAATCTAATATAAAAAATACCAACCCCTAACACTGCACACTGCACTATCAAGCTGCTAATTTTAACATATTTTTTGCATCCACAGAAACCCCCATAGCTCCACCTCTAATAATGGATGCAAAGCAGAAAAAGGGCATTTTCCCAGGAACTAACCATACAAGAAAGTCGATTTGGGTGTAATCTCAGTATAAAAAAAAAAAAAAACATAGACCCTCTCCAATCCTAAGCATATTCTGAAGTACCTGTAATATGTGGAGGGGCATTGTTGATATAATGTCTAAGTCTGACTTTGGACATTTTGCACAAAACGTGGAGGAGTGACCTAGTGGTTAGGGTGGTGGACTTTGGTCCTGAGGAACTGAGTTCAATTCCCACTTTAGACACAGGCAGCTCCTTGTGACTCTGGGCAAGTCACTTAACCCATTGCCCCAAGTACAAATAAGTACCTGTATACAATATGTAAGCCACATTGAGCCTGCCATGAGTGGGAAAGCACAGGGTACAAATGTAACAAAAATAAAATCCAAATAGGTTTCATGCTTTGGATATTTTGTTTTGGGGGGTTTTTTTTTTGGTCCATTTTGGAAAAAAAAAAAAAGAATAAGTGCAAAATGTAGAGATTCAAGCCATTGTAGAAGGAGCCAGCATTTTTAGTAAACTGGGCCCCCCAGACATCCCAGAAGAGCAATGGGGCACCCTAGAGGGCACATCTGTGCATTTCATGAAAATGCTCCTAGGTGTGCATCTCATCTTTGCTTCCTTACCTTGTCACCTGAGCCCTCCAAAATCCACCCAAAACCATTGTCCCCCACTATACACCACTACAAAAGCCCTTATGGGTGAAGGGGGCACCTATATATGGGTACAGTAGGGTTTTGGTGACTTTAGGAGGGGTCAGTTACAGGTAGAGGGAGCGCTGCGTATGCCTTGTAGCGCTATAGAAATGCTAAATAGTAGTAGTAGTAGTAATAGGGACCTGCGTCCCCCACTGTGTACTGCACCTACCACTACACTACTCCAGGGACCTGCATGCTGCTCTAATAGATCTGACTTTAAAATCCGCAGCTGTCATAGAAGCTGGTAAGTCATATTTTTATTCACATTTTGGGGGGATGGGAGGGGATCAGTGACCATTGAGGAGGTATTGGGGGGGTCACCCCGATTCCTTCCAGTGGTCTTCTGGTCATTTAGAGCACCTTTTTGTGCCTTATTCATTCTGAAAACAGATCTAGACCAAAACATCTTGGTTTTAGTCCTGGATGTTTTTGTTTTGTTCCATTATGACTGTCCAACTGTTAGGCATGCTCTAATCCCACCTTTGAAACGCCACTAACACACCCCCTTGTGATTTGAATGCACTGCAGAATAATTGCATAGATAAACATCTATAGAATAGGTTTCAAAAATACCGATTTGGATGCTTTGAGAAGAAAAACCGCACTAGTGGTTCCTGATGCGGTAATACTGACAAAGCCCATTCACTTTGAATGGGCTTTTTTGGCATTGCTGTGTGGGAACCGCTAGCACAGCTTGATAAAAGAGGCCCTAAGCAAATTGTCATAGATTCAAGGATGGTGAGCCCTTGGACTGCAGCCAGGGCTGCAGCAGACAGGTCCTCTGGGATGGCACAGGCACAAAGCAGAGGCGAGCCAGACACTGAATCCAGACTCGAGAAGACAAACTAAGAGCTGGATCCAGACACTAAAGGAACAACCCAAGACAAGGCACAAGACATGGCATAAGCAGTGCAAACTAAAAACAAGGTAGAAACAGAGCCTGACTGTAGCAGAAACCAGGAACGGAGCTTGACAATAGCAGGAACCTGGAACAAAAGGAAGGACACTCAGAAGGGCCCCAATGCCAAACTGGAACCCACATGTAACAGTGTCCAAGCATACGGGCCACAATGCCAAACTGGAACCCAAACAAACAGAAAGAAATGGGAAAGAAACAGAACAAAATCCCCTAAACAAATACTAACCAAGCAGTGCACACACACTACGCAAAACATAGCCACAAACAAGAGGTCAAAAGACCCTATATACAGGCACAAAGTAACTGAAGGGAAAAAGACAACCCCACACAAAGAAATAGCTCACACTGTGCCAGAAAGCACAGTCAGATGAAAGAGCAACCCACACTGGTTCACATGGTAGAATCAACAAGTAAAAGATTAAAGTGAATCCACACAAGGAGGCAGCTCAGGGCTGTGCTTGGAGCCACAGCTATATGGAAGAGCAGCCCAAACTAACTCAAACAGAAACCATACAGAAAGGTAGCTCAGGGCTGTGGCAGTAACCATAGCTAAATGGAAGAACCACCCACTAAACTCAAATAGAAACCAAACAGATAGGAAGCTCAGGGCTGTGCTTGTAGACACAGCTAAACGAAAGAGCAGCCCACTCATGCCACACAGAGAGGCCGCTCAAGGCTGTGCTAGTAGCCACAGCTAAATGGAAGAACCATCCACTCAAACTCAAATAGAAACCAAACAGAAAGCATACAGAAAGGTGGATCAAGCTACACAGCTACAGAAAGCGCAGTCCTCACAAGATCCAAACAACAGAAACAGCACATAAAGGGTAAAAGGCAGACCACACAGTGAAGCAAAACAAGGCTGGGCCACACGGCCACTCAAAGGAAAAAGGAGGCCACACAGAGAAGCAACTCAAGGCAGGGCCGCACGGCCATTCTAAGGTAAAGGGTAGTTACACAAAGAAACAACTCAAGGCTGTGCCACACGGCACTCAGACAGCTAGCAAAGAATAAAGGGAAACCACTCATAGAAACACTCAAGGCTGTACCACATGGCACTCGGACGGCTAGCAAAGGGTAAAGGGAAACCACTCATAGAAGCACTCAAGGCTGTGCCACACAGCACTCAAAAGGTAAAGGAGAGCCATACAAAGAAGCAATGTGGCTAGGCCACACAGACACTCAAGCAGAAAAGGGAAGCCACACAGAGAAGCCACTCAAGGCTGGGCCACAGGGCCACTCAAAGGGTAACGGGAAGCCACTCATAGAAGTACTCAAGGCTGTGCCACATGGCACTCAAAGGGTAAAGGGGAGCCACACAAAGAAGCAACTCAAGGCTAAGCCTCACGGCCACTCAAAGGGAAAGTGAAAGCCACACAAAGAACCCACTCAAGGCTGGGCCACACAGCCACTTAGAGGGTAAAGGGAAACTACTCATAAAAGTACCGAAAGGGTAAAAGGAAGCCACACAAAGAAGCAACGCTGTGCCACACAGTCACTCAGATTCAAACATCAGATACAGCTAGCAAAGGGTATAGGGGAACCTCACATAGAAGCAAAGCTGTTAAGTGGCATGGAGGGGCATAATCGAACATCGCCGGCGATCTATTTTGGTGGCGGTGCTACAGCTGACTGGAACCGTATTATCGATAAAGATGGCCGGCCATCTTTTTTTTCGATAATACGGTTTAGCCTGGCCAAATGCCAGACCAGTTCACTGGGTTTGAGATGGCCAGTTTTGTTTTTCAGCAATAATGGAAAAAAATGCCGGCGATCTCAAACCCGGCGACATCCAAGGCATTTGGTCATGGGAGGAGCCAGCATTTGTAGTGCACTGGTCCCCCTCATATGCCAGGACACCAACTGGGCTCCCTAGGGGTCAGTGTGGTGAACATCAGAAAAAGCTCCCACATGCATAGCTCCCTTACTTTGTGTGCTGAGCTCCCCACCCCCCCACCCCCAAAGCCCACTACCCACAAATGTACAACACTACCGTAGCTCTTAGGAGTGAAGGGGGCAACTACATGTGGGTACAGTGGGTTTTGGAGGGCTCCCATTTACCAGCCCAAGAATTACAGGAAGGGGGGGATAGGCCTGGGTCTGCCCTCCTTAAGTGCACTGTGGTACCCACTAAAAGTGCTCCAGGGACCTGCATACACGCAGGCCTCTAGGATTTGTTGCTGCTGTATAACCTTGGCACACCAGTTGACACCTGAAGACTAATCTCTTTGAAAAAGTCCTTTAGTTGAATAAGCACGTTTACTCATAGTTAACTGCAGATCAGAGGTTGTGCCCCACTAGCAAAGAGTCTCCCTGGTACTGAGATGAGAAGTAGGTCAGAGCTGGCAGAATGGTGTACAATGCCCTCTTTCAGCAACATTCAAGGTAATAGCTAAGTTCTCTAACGTGGGTAACACATGAAAGGGATCTAAAACTGGCTTACAAAAATGGCCACTACTTCATGGACTACCAGAAACAAAACTGGACACACTCTGACCCAGTTAGCAGGGGGAAAAACACCATGGGAGTAGAGCCCACTACCCTACACCCACCACAATGCATTGCTGATGTGACTCTGCAGTGCACTTAACAGAAAAGGTGTCACACTCACCTGAGAGCCACATCACAACCAGGGAACGGCTGTCAGAAGATAGAACACATTCTGCTGTCATGGAGGTGGGTACGGCATTTGAGGCTGGCATAGAGGCTGGCAAAATATGTTTATAATGTTCCTGAGCCCCTACGTCTTGCCCCATCCTTGGCCACCTTTAAATCTAGACTGAAAGCCCACCTCTTTAACATTGCTTTTGACTCGTAACCACTTGTAACCACTCGCCTCTACCTACCCTCCTCTCTTCCTTCCCGTTCACATTAATTGATTTGATTTGCTTACTTTATTTATTTTTTGTCTATTAGATTGTAAGCTCTTTGAGCAGGGACTGTCTTTCTTCTATGTTTGTGCAGCGCTGCGTACGCCTTGTAGCGCTATAGAAATGCTAAATAGTAAATAGTAGTAGTAGTATAATTGTGCTTTTTAGTATGGGAGGGGGTTGGTGACCACTGGGGGAGTACGAGGAGGTCATCCCCGATTCCTTCCGGTGGTCATCTGGTGAGTTGGGGCACCTTTTTGAGGCTTGGTCGTGAAAATAAAAAGACCAAGTAAACCCGGCAAAATACTGCTTAACGCCACTTTTTTTTTTCCATTATCTGCGAAAGCCGGCCATCTGGTAGCCACGCCCATGCCCGCCCATGTCCCGCCTTCACTACGCTGCCGACACGCCCCCTTGAACTTTCACCAGCGAGGCAACAGGAAAACGGCGATGCTGTCAAAAAAGCCTCTTTTGATTATACCGATTTGGCCGCTTTTGAGAGATCGCCGG
Source organism: Microcaecilia unicolor (assembly GCF_901765095.1). Taxonomy (NCBI): domain Eukaryota; kingdom Metazoa; phylum Chordata; class Amphibia; order Gymnophiona; family Siphonopidae; genus Microcaecilia; species Microcaecilia unicolor. The sequence continues at coordinate 101,349,280 of NC_044031.1, forward strand.
CCATCTCCCGATTTATGTCAGGAAATGGCCGGCGATCACTTTCAAAAATAAGCCTGATAGGTACATGGGGCCACAGGGGCCTGGGCCCACTGAAATTTCCTCTGGGCCCCTGGTTTTGTAGGCGGGGGTCACCAACCCCTGCCAGCTGAAGCCTTGTCCAGCACCGGTCTCTGGTGCTGCCGCGTTGCCTGCCCTGCTCTTTCTTCCCCCCTCACGTCCTGCATGCTCCTTTTAGTGAAATTGAGCATGCTCAGTTTTACTAAAAGGAGCATGCAGGATGTGAGGGAGAAGAGACAGCAGGGCAGGCAACACAGTGGCACCGGAGACCAGCGCTGGACAAGGCTTCAGCCAGCGCTGGACAAGGCTTCAGCTGTGGGGGTTGGAGACACTCGACAGCTAAGATATTTGCTGCAGTAGTGGGTGGGGAATGGCAGGGCGGTGGCGGGTGGGGGAGCAGCAGGGCAGCGAGGGGGCAACAGCAGGATGGCAGACCAAAATGTGCCTCCCCACATCGGACTCTGGCCCCCTCCCACCGCGAGGTCTGGCTACGCCCCAGTGCCACACAGCCACTCAGATTCAAACATCAGATACAGCAAGCAAAGGGTAAAGGGGAACCACACAAAGAAGCAAGGCTGTGCCACACAGCCACATACAGAAAAGTAATTCACACAGGTGCAAACAAGAACCACACTCACACAGAAATGGTACAGGGCTGTGCCTGGAAACACAGCTAACAGAAAAGTAAATCAGTCAGGTTCAAACAAGAACCACACACACAGCTCAGGGCTGTGCCCAGAGGCATAGCTAACAAGAAGACCAGTTCACTTAGATTCAAACAACAACACTACAACCAGAAAAGGGTAAATAGACCTGTTGCAAAGGCAAAGCATGAAAGTTCCAAGATCCTTTATAAAGTAGTTGGCTGATGATGTCACAACTAGGAATGAGGCTTGGCTGCATGAACACCAGAGCGAGGCTTGGCTGCAGGAGCACCAACAGCAGTGTTGCCAGGTGGGCGGTTTTACCGCCCAATTGGGCGGTTTTCCGCGACCCGCCGCGGGAAATTTTTGCCCGCGGCGGGTTGCGGTTTTTTGGGCTGGTTTTTGTGCTTCGGGCGGTTTTTTCGGCCGCGGGGGGGCGGGGTTAGTGACGTTTTTGGGTGGGGTTAATGACGTTTTGGGCGGGGTTAGTGACGTGGGAGGCGGGGCCGATGACGTGGGAGGCGGGGCCGATGACGGGGAGGCGGGGCCGATGACATAAGAGGCGGGGCCGATGACGGGGAGGCGGGGCCGGTGACGTGGGAGGCGGGGCCGGTGACGGCGGGGGCGGGGTTTATGACGGCGGGGGCGGGGGTGATGACGCGGGGGTGGGGGTGTCAGGGGCGGGGTTTGTGTTTGGGCGGTTTTTGGGCTGTTTTTTGGGCTCCAGTGGGCTGGAAAAAAATTTTCCACCTGGCAACCCTGACCAACAGCAGAAGCCACCATGCAGGTGAAAGGCAGTCTGGAGACGTCACAGAGCCAGATTACTAAGAAAAAATAAATCTGGACATATGGGCATGACCATAGGCATAACATAAATATTCAGCACTGGCTGGTTAAATTAATAGTGGGCAAAGACAGGATTGCTAATTATATGGTCCGATTTGCCCGCTAAATGTAGCCAGTCAGTGCTGAATATTGCCGTTTATCATGTGATATAGCCAGTTAACTTTTTGGCGTTGACCACAAATATTCAGCAGAGATAACCAGCTATCTCACGTTGAATATTCACAGTTAGGCACCAAAATGCTATTTAATCAGTCAGCGGCTGTTTCTGGATGGTTAAATATCTTTGAATACCTTTTGGCTCCGTGTTTTGGTGGTTCCCAATACTTTGTTTCCTTGTTTGTCTGTGGATTTCTTTTGTTCTGCTTTTGGTGATTCAGGAGAGGCTCCTGGACATTTAAATTGCTTGTCTGGAGCTATTTGCTCATATTCAGCGGCACTTAACTGGACAGTGCTGCTAAATATCACCACAGACTTCCCCTGTACTGTCTGGTTAGTGCTAGAGCAGTTTGTGGGTGGAGCTTGAGCAGGGCCTGGGAGGAGCTGGAACTTAATTGGCTAGTGGCCATGTTTAGATCGCTAGCCAGTTAAGCAAGCGGCTACAGCTAGGACATCAGTTAGGCTTTGTAACTTTAGTTGCAGAAGTAGCCAGGCACCTGTCTGGATATTGGTTGGTGCTCGATTAATTTCTAGGTTGCAGCAGAGAAGAGCTGGTTGCTCCTCCTTTCTGATGCCCTCTCCTACCCCCAGGAACAGCACCCCCTTCCTGTCCTGATCCCCCCTCCCATCTCCCTGATGAAAGAAGATGGCAGGCCCAGTGGCGTCTCTAGATATAAATATTTGGGGTGGCAAAGGGGGGCAAGCTAGGTATGGGGGGGGGGCCAAAGCAAAATTTCCATACATAACCACATTCCCCCCTCCACTTTTAAATTAGCAATTTTCTATACATAAAAGAAACCCTCCCCCTCCAGCTTATTTAAACTACCTGGTAAAACCATCATTATATAATTGATAGCATCATTCAACAAATTCTTCTATTTGGATGTGAAGTTTGGATTCTCTACAGGATTGGTCAGAATCTCAATATACACCTTGAAGCTCCAGTTCTGTATCACAAACTCATAAACGAAATTACTCCCTTACAACTGGCCACACAAAAAATATTCAAATTATAACAATCAACTCTGAAACAGCACACGCTCCTTCCACTGCCAGATATTTGTTTAAAGTATGTATGGTGACTCTACTACAGTGCTTCTCAACCCAATCTTTGGGGCACAACCAGCCAGTCAGGTTTTCAGGACAGCTACAGTAAGTGCATAAGTACAAAAGTATTGCCATACTAGGGAAAGACCAAAGTTCCATCGAGCCCAGCATCCTCTTTCCAAAAGTGGCCAATCCAGGTCACAAATACCGGGCAAGATCCCAAAAATGTACAAAACATTTTATACTGCTTATCCCAGAAAAAGTGGATTTTCCCCAAGTCCATTTAATAACGATCTATGGACTTTTCCTTTAGGAAGCCGTCCAAACCTTTTTTAAACTCCGCTAAGCCAACTGCCTTTACCACATTCTCTGGCAACGAATTCCAGAGTTTAATTACACGTTCAGTGAAGAAACATTTTCTCCGATTCATTTTAAATTTACTACATTGTAGCTTCATCGCATGCCCCTAGTCCTAGTATTTTTGGAAAGCGTGAACAGACGCTTCACATCTACCAGTTCAACTCCACTCATTATTTTATAGACCTCTATCATATCTCCCCTCAGCCGCCTTTTCTCCAAGCTGAAGAGCCCTAGCCACTTTAGCCTTTCCTCATAGGGAAGTCGTCCCATCCCCTTCATCATTTTCATCGCCCTTCTCTGCACCTTTTCTAATTCTACTATATCTTTTTTGAGATGCGGCAACCAGAATTGAACGCAATATTCTAGGTGCGGTCGCACCATGGAGCGATACAAAGGCATTATAACATCCTAATTTTTGTTTTCCATTCCTTTCCTAATAATACCTAACATTCTATTTGCTTTCTTAGCCGCAGCAGCACACTGAGCAGAAGGTTTCAACGTATCATCAACGTATCTAGATCCCTTTCTTGGTCCGTGACTCCTAACGTGGAACCTTACATGACATAGCTATAATTCGGGTTCCTCTTTCTCACATGCATCACTTTGCACTTGCTCACATTAAACGTCATCTGCCATTTAGACGCCCAGTCTCCCAGTCTCGTAAGGTCCTCTTGTAATTTTTCACAATCCTCCTGTGATTTAACGACTTTGAATAACTTTGTGTCATCAGCAAATTTAATTACCTCACTAGTTACTCTCAACTCTAGGTCATTTATAAATATGTTAAAAAGCAGCGGTCCCAGCACAGACCCCTGGGGAACTCCACTAACTACCCTTCTCCATTGAGCATACTGACCATTTAACCCTACTCTCTCTTTTCTATCTTTTAACCAGTTTTTAATCCACAATAGGACAGTACCTCCTATCCCATGACTGTCCAATTTCCTCTGGAGTCTTTCATGAGATACATTGCCAAACGCCTTCTGAAAATCCAGATACACAATATCAACCAGCTCACCTTTATCCACATGTTTGTTCACCCCTTCAAAGAAATGAAGTAAATTGGTGAGGCAACATTTCCCTTCATTAAATCCATGTTGACTTTGTCTCATTAATCCAAGCTTTTGAATATGCTCTATAATTTTGTTCTTAATAATAGTCTCTACCATTTTGCCCGGCACCGACATCAGACTCACCGGTCTATAATTTCCCAGATCTTCTCTGGAACCTTTTTTAAAAATCGGCGTTACATTGGTCTTCTGGAATGCTGCCTCCTAACAGGATAACTTTTGACTGGACATCAAGAAGCCTGGCCAGTAGTTATTCATTTGCCAAGTCTAGATTTAAAACAAAAAGATTTATATGGTTAACTCCACCATTAACTGCATGAATTATTCTGAATATCGACCTCTTTATCTCCCTTGCATGCACTGATGAGGCATCCACTCAATGGATGTTGGGGTATTTGAAATATCCCGTTGTTGTTGTGCTTCCGATTTTAGTAGCCAGCTAATCTCTGTTAACATTCTACAATCTTTTTCATCATCTCAGTCATGTAAACTATAGTACAAACGCACTGATATATTTCTCCTTGTCCTACATGAATAGTTTGTTTCCTTTAGAACTTTCATCCTATTAACTCTAAATTTTTTTTTATGTTTCCAAATCCTTTTATTCAGTTTTTAACAGGCACAACTGTCCGAGTCATGAACCCTACATAACATTAACAGTAAATAGAACAGAAAATGAAATCATATCTAAAAGGAAAGAAGGCATGAATCAAATTAAAAAGAAGAGTTGCATATTCATTATCCAAAATAGAAAGGAATTCCAGTCCTCATCAAATTTTACTTTATAACTTTTTCAATTCAGATGTTAATTTTTCTATTTTGTAAATCATCCAGTCATTATTGATCCTTTCTGCAATAGATGGCAGAGAAGAACATCTTCATACCCTGGCTATAACAGATCTAGCAGCTAACAATAGCTCATTTATCATACACTTATATACAGAAGGGAAAGTAGTTTGAATAATTAAAACCCAGTATCATAAGGCTCAGATTAAATAGTACAGGAATTCCTGTAATTTGTTGTAAAAGGGACTAAATTTGCTTCCTTAAATTTTTAATAAAAAAACATTTATTTATTTATTGCACTTGTATCCCACGTTTTCCCACCTATTTGCAGGTTCAATGTGGCTTACAAAGTCCTGTTATGTCATCGCCATTCCAGGGTAAAAGATACAATTGGTGTAACAACAAGATCAAGGATGACAGGAAAGATCTAAGCAAACAGTTATAGAAGTATTTTTTATTTTTGTTACATTTGTACCCCGTGCTTTCCCACTCATGGCAGGCTCAATGCGGCGGACAATGGAGGGTTAAGTGACTTGCCCAGAATCACAAGGAGCTGCCTGTGCCCGGAATCAAATTCAGTTCCTCAGGACCAAAGTCCACCACCCTAACCACTAGGCCACTCCTCCACTCATGACTTTCAGAGTAAGGGTGGAGTGGTGAAGTGTTACAATTAAGCTATGGGTTCTCATGGTAGGCCTTGTTGAAGAGATAGGTTTTCAGAGATTTGCGGACATTGGTTATTTCTTTGATTGTTTTCACGTTAGTTGGTAATGCATTCCACAGCTGCGTGCTAATGTAGGAAAAGCTGGTTGCGTGTGTTAGTTTGTATTTTAGTCTTTTACAGCTCGGGAAGTGTAAATTAAGAAATGTGTGGGCTGATCTTTTAGCATTTCTTTTTGTACCCCGTGCTTTCCTACTCATGGCAGGCTCAATGTGGCTTAGGTACTTATTTGTACCTGGGGCAATGGAGGGTTAAGTGACTTGCCCAGAGTCACAAGGAGCTGCCTGTGCCTGCAGTGGGAATTGAACCCAATTCCCCAGGACCAAAGTCCACCACTCTAACCATTAGGCCACTCCATTTCTGGGGAGGTAGGTCCACGAGGTTTAGCATGTAGGTCGGGGCATCTCCGTGAATGATTTTATGAACTGTGAAACTCCACCCCTGGCTAAACTGCTTCTGAATGGTCACCTGCAAACTATGCACTATTCTATGTAGCGGTGTCCAGATATAACGGCATGGAGTTTGAATGACGATGTACACATGGACAGAGTCTGGACAGATTGTGGAGGGGGTGCACAGTTATGTTGTGAGCATTAATACCAGCTTTATGCCTGGTGTAAATGGCTGTACCTCAAATATAGGTGATTATTTGCCCTTGTTACACTAGTATTCTAGGAAGGAAAGAAGGTGCCTACTTTTCCTTCTTGGAGCCTATAATAGCTGTCCCCAGGGGCGTAGCCAGAAGCTGATTAGGGGGGGCAGGGGTGGACTAGGGGGCAAGCATTTCTTCTCAGTCCCCCCTCCCCCTGCTGCCACTGTTGCTGCATTCCCCCACCCCCACCCCCAGATCATAACTTTGCTGGCAGGGATTCTCAAATCCCGCCAGCCGAAGTATCACCGCTAGAACCCTGCATGTGCTGTCTTAGAAGTTGGGAAGCAGGCAGGCTGCACCAGCTTGACTCATCCAGTTTGAGTCCAGAAAGGTATGGTAGTTCTCCCTGCAGACAAGCTGTGAACAACTTATGGGGGGGGGGGTGCCACAAGTATGATGATTTCCATGGCAGGCCATAAGCTGGGTGTGTTGGCAGTGCTGGCCTCAGCCATCCCAAAGCAAGAGAGGGTTAAGTGACTTGTCCACAAGTAGCTGCTGTGGGATTTAAACCTGGGTTTTCTGATTTACAAATCACTGTTCTAACCATTAGGTTTCTTCTCTACCCCAAAATGGAGTCTGTCACAAGTAGTTATTTGGAAAGGCTGGGGAATAAAAGGTACTACTATTCAGAGCCACATTGAGCCTGCAAAAAGGTGGGGAAATGTGGGATACAAATGTAACAAATAATAATAATAATAACTAAGAACTGGAGTAGAAACTGCACAGGAAGCTAAATAGTCACAACAAATAAAGCATAATGAAGTGTTCAGGCCTGCTCTGTTCTGAGACAGCATAACCATAGAGCCCTATAGCAGTAAAGAGCTGCAGCGAAAATCTAGTGAGGTTCATTTATAAGCACTCATTTGGTTCATGAACAATCCTTAAATTTAGAGCACACACACTAATTGATTTAACACACATCATGCTGTGAATTAACATGTGTCAAATGTCCATTAACTGCATGCTGTATTAGGGGGCAGGAACTGGGCAGGTTATGGATGGAGAATAGGTGTGGACTGCACACTGCAATAGTGCAATTAGTGCACGGTACCTTCGTGCATTGTCACTTCTGCAATTAGCTTGTGTGCACTTACTGTCTCCTCAAGAGGAAATATTAAGGTAAGGATTGCCTGATCACTTGCCTACAAGGTGTGAAAGTGACAGACCACATGGGTCACCTAGACAGAATTTTAGATAGTGACGGGAAGGAGCCATCTGTCTTGGTATATGGGGGTACCAATGACAAACGTAAACGTGGGAGAGAAGTTCTGGAAGCCAAACTTAGGCTCTTAGGTAGAAAGCTGAAATCTGGATCCTCCAAGGTAGCATTTTCGGAAATGCTCCCTGTTCCACCTGCAGGACCCAAAAAGGAGAGAGAGAGACGAAGTCTCAATACGTGGTTGAGACGGTGCAGAGATGAGGAATTTAGATTTGTTAGGAACTAGACAACATTCTGGAAAAGGGGGAACCTGTTCCAAAGGGATGGATGCCACTTTAACCAGGACGGAACCAGGCTGCTGGCACTAATATTTAAAAAAGAGATGGAGCAACTTTTTAAACTACAGTGGGGAGGAAAGCCGATATTGCCCAGGAGTGTATGGTTCAGTATGGAGTATACTTGAAGATATTATTGAAAGAGGGCATTTAAGGAATCCCAATTGAGAGGTTTCAACAATGGTGAAAGAAAGCCAAGAGTTTTTAAGGGGAGAGCAAAGTAAAGGAAGTAAATTATCCCTGTCAACTTCTAAGCAGCTTGTACATGCAAAGGAAAAAACACAATTTGAAGTGTCTGTATAAAATTGCTAAAAGCTTAAAAAAAATAAGAAGGGAGAGTCAGAGAATATAGCACTAAATGATGAGGTAAAAAAAAATAAGTATCTCAGAGACTTGGTGGAAGAAGGCCAATCAACGGGACACTGTGTGAACAGGGTACAAATTATATCGCAATGATAGAGTGGATCAATTGGAGGGGGGAGTTGCACTATATGTTAAAGTGGGAATTGAGTCAAACAAAGTAAACATTCTATATGAATCAAATAGCAGTATGGAATCCATTTGGATAGAAATTCCATGTGTGAAGGGAAGGAGTATACTAGTAGGGCTGTAATACTGTCCGCCAGCACAGAATAAACAGACAGATGAAGGAATGTTTACAGAAATTAGGAAAGCTGGCAAATTGGGCAACAGTATAATAATATATGATTTCAAGTACCTCAATACCGACTGGATAAAAGTTACATCAAGGAGCGCAAGGGAGGTAAAATTCCTAGACATAATAAATGACTGCTTCTTGGAGTAACTGGTTCAGGAACTGACAAGAGGGGGGAGCTATTTTAGATCTAGTCCTTAGTGGAATGCAGGGCATAGTATGAGAGGTAACGGTGTTGGGTTCGCTGGGAAACAGTGATCATAATATGATCAAATTTGAGCTATCTGGGGTGAATTCAGAAAGGAAAATATACTGTAGCAGCATTTAATTTTCAAAAGGGCAACTATGATAAAATGAGGAAAATGGTTCAAAAGAAGCTAAAAGGATCGGCTGCAAAGGTTAGGACTTTAAATCAGGCATGGACACTGTTTAAAAATACCATCTTGTAAGCCCAGGCCAGATGTATTCTATATATTTACAAAAATGGAAAGAAGAGCAAACGATAGCCAGCACGATTAAAAGGTGAACTGAAAGAGGCTATTAGAGCCAAAAGAACATTCTTCAAAGAATGGAAAAAGGACCCGAATGAAAAAAATGAAGTAACATAAGCACTAGCAAGTCAGAAACTTGCCGCAGAAGCAAAAACTCACACAGTGACAACTTTTTCAGCTATATCAGAAGCAGAAAGCCTGTGAGGTAATCTGTGGGACCATTAGATCATCAAGAAGCAAAAGGAGTACATAGGGAGGACAAGGACATAGCGGAGAGACTGAATGAATTCTTTGCTTCTGTCTTTACAAAAGAAGATGTAAGAGATCTACCTGTACCAGAAATGGTTTTCAAGGGGGACGATGCGGAGGAACTGAAAGAAATCTCGGTGAACCTGGAAGATGTCCTGAGCTAAATTTACAAATTAAAGAGTAGTAAATCACCTGGACCAGATGGCATGCACCCCAGGTTACTGAAAGAACTCAAACATCTGCTGTTAGTGATCTGTGACCTGTCATTAAAATCATCTATAGCACATGAAGATTGGAGGGTGGCCAATGTAACGCTGATTTAAAAAAAAAAAAAAACAGTTCCAGGGGAGATCTGGGAAATTACAGGCTAGTAAGCCTGACTTCAGTGCCAGGCAGAATAGTGGAAACTATTATAAAGAATAAAATTATGGAACAAATGGACAAACTTGGTTTAATAGGACATCAGGGTAAGAAAGAGCAGGGCAGGCAATGCGGCGGCACCGGAGACCAGTGCTGGACAAAGGCTTCAGCTGGTGGGGGTTGGGAACCCCCGTCAGCCAAGGTATGTGCAGCGGCGGCAGTGGGGGGGGGGCAGCAGAGCGGCTGGGTGGCAGACCAAAATGTGCCCTCCCACCTTGAGGTCTGGCTACGCCCCTGGGCCACATGCTATTTTTCCCATAACCTTATGAACCCCTATCGCCACCCATTATGTAGGTAGTAAGGGCTCATACGCTAAGCATGTGCTAAACAGTACGTGGCAATGTAGCTGTACTAACTAATTACCACAGAACAGGCTCACTCTCTATTTCCAAAATTACCATGGGACGCCTGAGCATGGCCTGTGGTAAGTCATTTTTTATTGCGGTAAGCACTCATTAGTACTTACTGCAACTTTGTAAAAGGGCCCCCCTAGCAGTAAGGTCTCATGCGTTAACCGGGCGGTAATGGTCTACGTGCTTACAATGCAAATTACCACCCGGTTAGCACCCGGGGTACTGGGACTATCTGGATGGATTTAATAGAGGAAGCATTGATTTCATTAATAACAAGGCAAAGTGTATAACTAGCAAGTGTGTGGAGTCAGAGGCAACTTGTGTTAGACCAGAATCATAACATAAGTATTGCCAATACTGGGAGGGACCAAAGGTCCATCAACCCCAGCGTCTGGTTTCCGGCGGTGGCCAATCCGGGTTGCAAATGCCTGGCAAGATCCCCAAAAAGTACAGGGCACTTTGTACTGCTTATCCCAGAAATAGTGGATTTTCCCCAAGTCCACTTAATAATGGTCTATGGACTTTTCCTTTAGGAAGCTGTCCAAACCTTTTTAAAACTCCGCTAAGCTAACCACCTTTACCACATTCTCTGGCAATGAATTCCAGAGTTTAATTACATGTTGAGTGAAGAAACATTTTCTCCGATTCGTTTTAAATTTACTACATTGTAGCTTCATCGCATGCCCCCCTAGTCCTAGTATTTTTGGAAAGCGTAAACAGACGCGTAAACCACTAGGAGTGGCCTAGTGGTTAGGGTGGTGGACTTTGGTCCTGGGGAACTGAGTTCAATTCCCACTTCAGGCACAGGCAGCTCCTTGTGACTCTGAGCAAGTCACTTAACCCTCCATTGCCCCATGTAAGCTGCATTGAGCCTGCCATGAGTGGGAAAGTGCGGGGTACAAATGTAACAAAAATAAAAAAAAATAAAATACCACATGCCAGAAAATTTCTGGCGCACTTAGTGGACACACATAAAAAATGAAAATACTGCCCTGGCCACATAGTAGACAGGTGTTAGTTCAAAATTGATACGTGTAGGACATGCGTAGCCACCTACACAGCTTAGTAAAAGGGCCCCTTAATCTTTCAGCATAGGGTAGACCTAACAGCGCAGAAAATTTGCACAGAGCCCACGATAAGCTGAAGTGTTTTGCTGTTATTTCAGTGTACTGATAAACTCTGATCCTGTAGGTGAGCTAGGCATTTTAATTCCAACCAGTAATTGAGTAAATTCTTAGGGTACCTTCTTAACAATAACCATTCATGCTTCTGGCTTATCTGCTTTCTGTCTGCTGACATAAACGTTCCTGCAAACTGAAGAATGAGAGATAGACACTGTTCACCCTGAAGGGTTGAGACTCAGAGTGGCAATAAACCAGTAAACATAGCAAAAAAGGGTCCTTGTAAATTTTCGGTAATTGCCTGTGCTCACAAACTAGTTTACTTAGCTCCAGGATTATTAGAACAACTGTCTGGCAATTGTGGGGAATGTATTTTCACAAAAACAGAAAGGTTAAAGAAATCTTTGAGCAATACTGCCTAGATTTGAATTTTTAAGAAAACTCTGTCCACAGGTCAGCTCTCAAAAGTATTAGGTCAGATTGTTCTACCATTCCACAGGGAATATTTCTCTTCGATTAGGAACAATCCTGTGCAGATTCTGAGAATAGCAGGGGGTTTGGTCTGTGCAGTAAAGGAGATTACGAGACTAATATAAACCCTTGAGCTATTCCAGATTCTTGGCAGTTTTCTCACATTTCTAACCATTTAGTAACTATGCTGAAATGTGCCAGCAGTAATTATTTGCCCTTCTGCCTACTTAATAAGATGGGAAGTATAAGATTAGTGAATAAAATGAGTGGTAACAGCTCACAGCAACCAAATTTTAAGCACATGCAGGGCAATTCTATAAAGGGGCACCTATAGGGTGCTGACAGGTTCCTGATTCTGTAAAGGAAAGTAGTTTATGCAATAGTGGAGGAGTGGCCTAGTGGTTAGGGTGGTGGACCTTGGTCCTGAGGAACTGAGTTTGATTCCCACTTCAGGCACAGGCAGCTCCTTGTGACTCTGGGCAAGTCACTTAACCCTCCATTGCCCCATGTAAGCCACATTGAGCCTGCCATGAGTTGGAAAAGCATGGGGTACAAATGTAACAAAAACAAACTAGTATAACCAGGTAAATATGCACATATGTGGTTAGGAGTGAACACAAAAGTAAGTCAGCCACAGAGCTGACATAACTTCCTGTGTATATATGATGGTGAAGGTATTTATTTGTTACATTTACACCCCACATTTTCCCACCTATTTGCAGGCTCAATGTGGCTTACAAAGTATTGTAAAGGCGTCTGCCATTACGGTTGATAACAAATACAAGATTGTGTTGTGGTCACATGAGGTAGAAGTATATTAGGCGTCATGGGGTCGAGGGGAAGGAGGAAGTAAATTGTCCAGTACGATCTTTGAATATGTTGTGTTGCTGGGTGTGGGGGTTTATGTTGGATCGGTGGGATAGGCTTTTTTGAAGAGGTGGGTTTTCAATGATTTCCTGAAGTTTAGGTGGTCATGTATTGTTTTCACTACAAACGGGAGTCCATTCCATAGTTGTGCGCTTATGTAGGAGAAGCTAGATGCGTGAGTTGTTTTGTATTTTAGCCCTTTACAGCTTGGGTAATGTAGGTTTAGGAATGATCGTTCTGATCCGAGTCTGTTTCTAGTTGGTAGATCAATGAGGTCCGTCATGTATCCTGGGACTATGCCGTGAATGACTTTGTGGACTAAAGTGCAGATTTTGAAGATGATCCGTTCTTTGATTGGGAGCCAGCCCCCTACCCTGACACAGATTGGTGAAACATGCATGTCAGCTTTGGGTCTTTGGATAGTTCATATAAGTGCTTGATCTGTTTGCAACATTATAACCAGTGCATTTTTTTCTAGCAAAAAAAGGTGCGGTACTCAAATGCTAATATAACAAAGGATCTGACTGACCAATGAAGATTTGGGTGTGCTACGCACTGAAGTGTTTTGAAGTGCATAAGAAGACACCACTTCTGACAGTCATCTGTGGGGATTCCCTAAATTTCAGTAATTCAGTATTGAAAGTAGGGGATTGTGACATGAGTTATTCCAGACGCTGTAAACCATTGACCTTATAAAGGGATTATATGAGAAAGATATGCATGTAACTTATGGTATTCTGTAAGTTATGTGCATAAGTGTGAGACCTGCCTAGATTCCACCCGTGTGAATGTCCACCTTTAAAATACACACTATGGCAGACATGTTTGTGTTTATAGATTAGCACAAAGCCGAATTTTTGGCATTTACATATATATATGCACACCTACATGTGTATATACTGGTACTCTAGCAATTTACGCACCTTAAAGGGTTAATTTTATAATTGCCCACATTAGTGAAAAGTGCCTACAAAGGTTTCACTACACAGGAAAGGCCAAATTCTCAAAACCAAAGCACACATGTACTTTCACTTTAAAAATTACCCCAGGAAAACTACACATACGCATTTGCAGCAGGCACTTGGGGCACGATAGGGTCTTTTTTTTTTTTTTTAAACAAATATATGCCAACATGTTTGAAAATTAGGGATGTGCAGAGCCAAAAAAAAAATTCAGCCTCTTTTATGGATTTTTCTGCATTTTTCCCACTTTCAAGTGATTTTTCATACATTCATTCTCTTAACTTTTGTGGTACATGCATGTGCATTGATTGTCTACATGTTAATTCATAGGTTAATGTACATTCAATCAATCCTGTGCACACTAAGGGATCATTATTTAGTGTGATTGATGTGGGCAAGAGAGGCTCCTTCCCACTTAAACCATGCTGAGTGAGCCAGACACCTACATTCAGTGGCAATTTGCCAGACAGTGCCACTGAATCTTGGTTTTGACTGCCGTGGCGTAGTAAGAGCAATTCTATTACCTGGACACCCATATTCACATGCCCCCCTGTGCACATAAATGACTAGAACACTAGCACTTACACACGTAAGTGTACACTTACCTGTGAAAGTGCCAGCAGGGCACCTAAGTTGTTATTCTGCAAATTCTTACTTAACTTACAGTGTGCATTTTTGTTTTTGTTACATTTGTATCCCGCGCTTTCCCACTCATGGCAGGCTCAATGCGGCTTACAGTGTATATTTGCAAGGAGGGCATACATAAGGTGGAGCATGGGTGGGACATGAGCAGGGCTCCCTCTTACACACACAACTTACAGAAACCTGCAAGCTATGCACTTCTCTGCTGTCTATGGCTGGTGCAATGTGGGTGTGTAATTTTTAGCTGTGTCAATACCAGGTTATTCTATTATAGTATCAGGGTGCCTAGATGCCATTATATGCTTCTACCACACATCCTCGAGGTACGTACATGGAGTCACCCAGTTGTAGAAATTCTTTCACATCAGACCAATTAGTGTAGGGAAACCTGAGCTGCATAATATTGTAGCACTGTTATGGCTACTCTAATATGAATATTCAGCAGTACAGAGACTACATCAAAAGATATAAATAATGTATACATGTATCTTTATATAGATTTTCAGCAGTCTAATCCATATAAGTTAGGCCACAGAAATAGCAGGCCTAACTTACCCAGAATAGTAGATGGTGTGGGGTATAAATGTTATAAATAAACAAACTTAGGTAGATGAGCTATACTGACAATGACTGAATATTGATGTTGTGCGTATATCTCAAGGCCCTGCTTCCAGAATGCCCTGGACCCTCCTCTTCCTAGCTATCTAAATGTGACTGTATATTGACTTATAGGGCTTTAATATATACAAATATTGGCTACCATTAAAATATATATATATATATGTGGTCAATACTTTTAAATGCTGCACCCCCCCCCCCCCCCCCATCTTTAACAATATTAAAGGAGTGCTGCCATTTTGTATCACATTAGCTTAACTGAGCTTTTGGTCTTAGTAAGGCTCAGCACAGACTTTAAACAGTGCTGAAAGTACAGTAGCAATGGGTTTGCCTACATTATGCCCTTCCCAGGGCCACACTTCTCTGGACAGTGTGATACACCCATGTGAATACCTCCTTTGCAGATACATGCTACAACACTTAGGTGTCCTTTTATTAACATGCGCTAACAGATTAGTGCGCGCCAAATGGTAAGACACCCATAGGAATATAATGGGTGACATCATTTAGCGCATGCTAAATTTATTAGCGCACCTTAGTAAAAAGGCAAAAACGTGGAGGGGCATAATCGAACGGGGCGCCCAAGTTTTCCTGAGGGTGTCCTCGCAGGATGTCCCCACGAAGGGGTGGGGAAACCCGTATTATCGAAACAAGATGGGCGGCCATCTTTCGTTTCAATAATATGGTCGGGGACGCCCAAATCTCAACATTTAGGTCGACCTTAGAGATGGTCATCCCTAGAGATGGTCCTCCCCGATTTTCGACAATAATGAAAACCAAGGACGCCCATCTCAGAAACGACCAAATCCAAGCTATTTGGTCATGGGAGGAGCCATCATTCGTAGTGCACTGGTCCCCTTGACATGCCAGGACACCAACCAGGCACCCTGGGGGCACTGCAGTGTACTTCACAAATTGCTCCCAGGTGCATAGCTCCCTTACCTTGTGTGCTGAGCACCCCAACCCCCCCCCCCAAAAAAAACCCACTCCCCACAACTATATACCACTACCATAGCCCTTAGGGATGAAGGGGGGCACCTAGATGTGGGTACAGTGGGTTTGTGGTGGGTTTGGGAGGCCTCACATTTACCATCACAAGTTTAACAGGTGGGGGGGATGGGCCTGGGTCCGCCTGCCTGAAGTGCACTGCAGTACCCACTAAAACTGCTCCAGGGACCTACATTCTGCTGTCATGGAGCTGGGTATGATATTTGAGGCTGGCATAGAGGCTGGAAAAATATTTTTTATTTTTTATTTTTTTTAGGATGGGAGGGGTTAGTGACCACTGGGGGAGTAGGGGGAGGTCATCCCCAATTCCTTCCGGTGGTCATCTGGTCATTTAGGGCACATTTTTGTGACTTGGTCGTAAAAAAAAAAAGGACCAAGTAAAGTCGGCCAAGTGTTCGTCAGGGAAGCCCTTCTTTTTTCCATTAATGGCCAAGGATGCCCATGTGTTAAGCACATCCCAGTCCCGCCTTTGCTATGCTTCCGACACACCCCCATGAACTTTGGTCATCCCCGCGATGGAAAGCAGTTGAGAGCGCCCAAAATCGGCTTTTGATTATGCCTATTTGGGCGACCCTGTGAGAAGGACACCAATCTCCTGATTTGTGTCGAAAAATGGGCGCCCTTCTCTTTCAAAAATAAGCCTGTTAGTCTCCCAACTGGTTATAAATTTGCATTTTACATTGATGAAACTGCTCTAATTATTGAGAATATTTAGATTTATTTACTAAAGGAAAGTTATATTCCAGTGGAATTTGAAAGTTAAATCAAATGAAAATTCTTTGATCAAACTGTATCAGTTCTGGTCATACCTAGAGAACTTTTTTTTGATACAGCACTTGGCTGACTTACTGGGATTTATAATCCTACCCACCCTCCCTCCCTCTGAGTTCTAGGCCCTCCTCCCTCCCCTCTCTCTCTCCTTTCCCTCCCTCCGAGTTCCAGGGTCCCCCCTCCCTCCCCCCTCCCAGTTCCAGGGTCCCCCCTTCCCTACTCTCCCCTCCCTCTGAGTTCCACAGGGTCCCCCCTCCCTCCGAGTTCCACAAGGTCCCCCCTCCCTCTGAATTCCACAGGGCCCTCCTCCCTCCCTCCCTCCCTCCCAGTTCCACAGGGTCCCCCCCCCCCCCCCCCACTATGGATGTGAGTTCATTATATACAAGTATCCCACAAAACGAAGCGCTGGAGGTCCTATTTGAGGCATTAGAGCAGCGTCCTCGCCCACATATGATTCCCTCTAAATTTTTAGTAGATCTGAGTAATATAGCCATGAGCAAAAAAATTTTTATTTTTGATTCTAAATATTTTCAACAACGATCAGGCATAGCTATGGGAGCTACGTTTGCCCCAACAGTGGCTAATTTATTCATGGCAAGTTTTGAAGAACGGTGGATCTATCCTTCAAACTTTTTCCAACATGTACAATGCTGGAAGAGATTTATTGATGACATCTTCTGCATCTGGACAAGTTCAATAGAGACATTACAACAGTTCATAGTGTTTCTGAATCAATGTCACCCCAAAATAAAATTTGAAATGACCTGGGATAAACAGCAGATTGCCTTTCTAGATGTATGGATTGAACAGCAAGCTGATGGGTTTAAAACCACGGTATTTTCAAAACCCACCGATAGAAATTCTCTGTTGCATTTTTCCAGCATGCATCCTGCACATATGAAGTTGAACATCCTGTTTGTACAATTTCTTAGGCACCGTTGGATTTGTTTATCAGATCAAGAATTCAAGCAAAGCACCAACCAATTAGCCCTGGATAGGTGGTTTTCAAAAACTGACGTAGGAGTGGAGAATGCAGCAGGATTGGTCACAATAAAGAGGAGGAGTGGCTTTCTCCGATTGAAAAATGGAAACGCGAGGCAGTCAGTAAATGCCCTCATCTTCGGAGTGCAGCAGACGACACAGGAGGATTTGTGTCAATGAATGGCATTTGATGAGAATTAAGTGAATCCTTTCAAGAAGAATACCCCTGAAGCAGCGATAGCGAAACGAGGATTCCCTGTTGGGTGCAGACGGACGCAATAGGGCCAGTTCAACGAGGATTTAAGTTACTGGCAACAATCACGCATTACTTAAGTGTAAAGGATATTCACATGTAGGTATTTAATCCTGTGAATTGTGGATACAAGAGACGTTCTATAATATTGAATGTAAACATGAATTAAAAGTTCGTCATATTTATTGACAGCAGTGGAGTTTTTTTGGCGAAATGATGGTGTGCCTTGCCTGTGCCTTATAGACAGTGAAATTCTGGCTGGCTGGGTGGCGATACTGAAGCCTTTTTTTCTCCACTTTATAACGAACAGAGGATAATAAGAACCAACTGCTATTGCAGGATAGAGCGTGTCTTGTATCCATTGTAGCACACAGCAGGTGGCTCCCAATCAGATACCGCATACAGTTCAAGGTTCTCTTACTCACCTACAAATGCACTCGATCTGCGGCCCCTCCTTACCTCTCTACCCTCATCTCCCCTTACGTCCCTACCCGTAACCTCCGCTCTCAAGACAAATCCCTCCTTTCAGTACCCTTCTCCACCACCTCCAACTCCAGGCTCCTCCCTTTCTGTCTCGCCTCACCCCATGCCTGGAACAAACTCCCTGAGCCCATACGCCGTGCCCCCTCCCTACCCATCTTCAAATCAATGCTCAAAGCCCACCTCTTCAATGTCGCCTTCGGCACCTAATCACTACACCTCTTCTCAGGAAATCTTAACTACCCCAACTTGACATTTTGTCCTTTAGATTGTAAGCTCTTCTGAGCAGGGACCGTCCTTAATTGTTAATTTGTACAGCGCTGCGTAACCCTAGTAGCGCTCTAGAAATGTTAAGTAGTAGTAGTAGTGATTGGAGTTTCAGTTTGACAAGATACAAATCAAGGTCAGGTATACACATAAAGTAGCACATATGAGTTTATCTTGTTGGGCAGACTGGATGGACCATACAGGACTTTCTCTGCTGTCATCTACTATGTTACCACGTTACTATGTAAAAGATCCCTCAGGCACCAAGTTACAGAATAATGCCTAAGTGCACTTATGAGTGTAGCTTTCATTTCACCTCTGTTTTGAGGTATAACTGTCGTAATGTGGAATTGGTGTCTAACATTTGATGCACTATGTAGGATGAGGGGGTTAGCATACAGAAGAACAGTGGCATTCCTGGCCTGGATGGCACCCGGGGCGGAGCGCCGATGCGCCCCCCCCCCCCCCGGGTGCAGCGTGACCCCCCCTGCTAAATGACACCTCCCCCCCCCCCGGCAAAATGACACCCCCCGGGTGCACGCCGCCATGGGGGGTGCCACGGCGCACGCCTGCTCCGAGTTCACTAAACTTCTCTTCGCTGCAGCTCCCTCTGCCCCGGAACAGGAAGTAACCTGTTCCGGGGCAGAGGGAGCTGCAGCGAACGAACGACGAAGTTTAGCGAACTCGGAGCAGGTGCGCGCCGCAGCACCCCCCAGCGGCGTGCACCCGGGGCAGACTGCCCCCACCGCCCCCCCCCTTGGTACGCCACTGCAGAAGCAGGAACCAGTACAGGTGCTTATTTAACACATTCTACTCCTCCTACAGACCTGCACCCAAACATCCATCCATCCAGCTACATATGCACCTTGTAAATGTCTCTTGTGCTCTCAGGACCCAATATATTTACTCTAGTTTCAGGTAGATGTACGTTTAAACCAAAGCAACCACAGCCATGCAACTCCCATTACTTCTATCAGGATGATTCTGATCATTTTTGTATTTTTTTTAAAGTGTCAGAAAGGTATTTGAAACAACACCACAAATCAAAATACCATCCCCCTATGTTTTAAATACTGGTTAGCGATTCCCATGCAGAAGTTGCTTTAAAGGGCCAAGGCTGCTGTGCCCAGAGATCTAGTTTCACCTTTTAAAACCAGTTGTGGTCTACCCTAATACCCTGAGTCTAGACAGCATTCACTATATCACTCTTATCCTAATTTAGCCTTATTTTCTTTCATTCACATCTTCATCCCTCTTTCACTCTCAGTTATGCCTGGCAAATGCACACTTGCACAAACCAAGAATAACAGGCAATGATCTGCATAAGTAAAACAGTACAACGCAGAGCAGACTAACAGTTTTGAAGAGATACGCAGTTTTATTAAGACAAGTATCCGACATGGCCACATTTCACCCAAAAGCTGCATCAGGGGTTAAAGCTGTAGTACAAATATGAAAACTGATTAGAATCACACAGGAGGTCTTGTACAAAGCAGCGGTAAGCCCAGAGCAGGCTTACCACACACACCAAAACAGAACTACTGCCGGCCCATTACAGCCAGTTCTGGATGGAGCTCACGCCATTTCAGGCACTCTGGGAAATTTTTATTTCCCTAATGTGGCGCTAACCCAGTGGTAATTGGGCATTGCCGTGCAAGCCCGGTTACCGCTGGGCTACCGTAGGAGCCCTTACTGCCACCTCAATGGGTGGCGGTAAGTGTTCCCCACCACACGGCCATGCAGTAAGGGTTATTTTACTGTGTGGCCATTTTGGGGAGGGGGATTTTTACCCACTGTGGTAAAAAGTGCCCTGGCATGTGGGGAAAACAGCCCTCGCTGCTACCGCAGGGCCCTTTTTCCTGCAGCTTAGTAAAAGGACCCCACCATAACATAATAAATATTTAAATAATAATAAAGCATAAATAACAGGGTTAAAACATATTATCCAAAATTTGACTACTTGTTTTTTATTTTGGATGATATATTTTAATGCTGCATTTATGTTTTATATTATTTAAATATTTATTATTTTATTGTGTGATTCTAATTAGTATTCATGTTTGGACTATAGTTTTAACTTCTGACCACAGCCTTTGGGCGAAACGTGGTCACGTTGGATACTTGTCTTAATAAAACTGCATATCTCTTCAAAATTGTTGGTCTCAAAAGCCAGTGTGTTTTCTCAAGTAAAAAAGGTGCTGGTACTCCAAATAATAGACCCGCCAGCTTCTCTGTTTCCATTGCTGCCTCAGCGCTTCTTGCTTAGTACCACTGCGGTTGACTTGTCTGCCAGGTTTGTTTCTTTTCATCTGGTACCATTTTTTTACTGTTGTCCTTTCTTTACTATTGTCTTTTCGCACCTTCAAGTCTATGTTAGATTTTCTTTCGGATCGTCACTCTGCGGTTTTGTTTCATTCCTTTTTTTCATATGTCCTTTCCCAGCACCATCACTTCTAGGACTAGTTGCTCCTCCGTTATTCCATACTAAGTTCTTGGGTACAATTTTCTTATACTGCTGTTTTTGAATGTTCATCATCACACCACTCCTCCGGACTCTAGCATACGCTTTTCCTACACTTCTCACAGCCCTTCCCCAGAGTACTATTCACAGCTCTGTCTAAGTCAAGCCCACGTCTGCTCCTGTCATTTACGTTCAAATCGCACTTTCCAGTATCTTGCATTTACAAATACTTTTTTTCTGTTTGTTATCCCTACAGTTTTATTTGTCTTTTTAAGCTTATGCTTGGTGCATTTACCTGTCATTAGCCTTTTTAAAGGTATGTATCATCCCTTTTGTTTTTCCCTTACTTTTTGTTGTTTTGTTCTAACTAAAAGCATTTTTCATGTTCTGGCACTATTCACCATTTCAGGCTTGATTTGGCTGCCTTGCTTATGGTGTTCCACTCATTGGCTTACACAACAAACAGGTTTGCATCTTTATATTATTCATACCTGATACCTACTATCCTCACTAGCTTCAATCCTGTAAAAAGATGGACAGAACTATGGGTTCATTCCTTTTTTTTATACTTTTATATTGTTATTTATTTTATGGCTCAATTTACAGTTCTATTTAATTTTACTAGCCTTATGTGATTTACAGTCTTCTTGGATTTTATTATTTATCTTTTGAATATATGTTTTTTTATGTCTTTGTTTAAAAAACTTTTTATCAGTCATTACTATTTATATGATTGTATTAAGTTTTATAGATTTGTGTATATTGTTATTATATACTTTTTTGATTTGTAGACTCCTGAAGCAGGCATTCTTTGCCGAAACACGGCTCAGTGTCGAGTCTTTTTAACGTTCTTTTAATAAAGCATTTTTATTACTCGCCTCCACGGTATCTTGGAAGTGTCATGTTTATCTCGCTACTTTTTTGCTGTTCTTTTATTTTTATTCACGTGGCGGATCTAGTTTCTCCACTTTGTTGGTTTTTTGTTTACTCCAAATGCTAGGCCACCCTTCAGGGGTGGAGTGATCACTGAAGGACCCACCCCACAATAGCCAGGCCCTCTGCAACCAGTCACAGAATCTATGACAAGGCAGAATTGATGTGTGGAGCCTGAGCTTGGGGTCCATGGGTCAATTTTAGCAGGCAATGGAAAAGGTGCCAGTACTCAGTAGTACCCCCTCAAAAAAAAGCCCTGTCAAAGCACACTTGCATACATCTTTTCTGCATGCATGTAAACCATTTTTTCATATACGTAGTCCTTCTTACCCTGGATCCACTCCCATGAGGATAACGTTGTATAGATCATCAAAGTGGTTAGAATGTCTAAGCCAGCCTGTTTAAAAGTATACAAGTGTTTTGTAAAACATTTGGCAAGCACTAAGGAGCAATTTGACAACATGGCACCTCCATTTATACACCCCAGAGCCTATTTTATATGGACACTTGGGGCCTGAGTGTCCTAACTGAATACCAATGTACACTTGGAGGCTCTATAGACCCGACATAAATGGGGATGCCTAAGTATAGAAGGCATTCGGACAACTTGTAGTATTCTGTGAGATGTCTGCCTAAAACTTAGATTGTGAGCCCTCTAGGGACAGAGAAAGTACCTGCATATAATGTGTAGAGCACTGCATATGTCTAGTAGTGAGGTAGAAATGAGTAGTAGTAGTAGTACATATCTGCCCCCTATGACCCACAAAGAAAAAGAGGAGGAAAAACCTCATGTAAACGTGAGCAACACACCAAGAAGTGAGGTAAACTCAAGGAGGATGTCAAGAAGGCCTTTAATATAAACAACATAAAATCGACCCAACACAGCCATATTTCGGCGCAAAGGCCTGCCTCAAGGATCAGGTGTATCTCTTGTGTTATGGCAGGAAAGTTAACTCAAGAGTAAAGTCGGAATTCTGGCTGTAGAACTTCTATAAAATCCTAAGTAGAGAAGACGCTGGACTGCAAACACCATCTAACTGGCAAACGTCAGTGACATCAATTGTGCAATGTGAGCATCTCCCATACAAATATGTGCTATTTCCAGAATACCACTTACAGGCTTATTTTCGAAAGAGAAGGGCGCCCATCTTTTGACACAAATCGGGAGATGGGCGTCCTTCTCCCAGGGCCGCCCAAATTGGCATAATCAAAAGCCGATTTTGGGTATCCTCAACTGCTTTCCGTCGCGGGGATGACCAAAGTTCACGGAGGTGTGTCGGAAGCATAGTGAAGGCGGGACTGGGATGTGCTTAACACATGGGCGTCCTTGGCCAATAATGGAAAAAGAAGGACGTCCCTGACGAACACTTGGCCGACTTTACTTGGTCCCTTTTTTTTTATGACCAAGCCACAAAATGTGCCCTAAATGACCAGAAGACCACCAGAGGGAATCGGGGATGACCTCCCCTTACTCCTCCAGTAGTCACTAACCCCCTCCCACCTTAAAAAAAATTTAAAAATATTTTTTCCAGCCTCTATGCCAGCCTCAAATATCATACCCAGCTCCATGGCAGCAGTATGCAGGTCCCAGGAGCAGTTTTAGTGGGTACCGCAGTGCACTTCAGGCAGGCAGACCCAGGCCATCCCCCCCTACCTGTTATACTTGTGGTGGTAAATGTGAGCCCTCCAAAACCTACCACAAACCCACTGTACCCACATCTATGTGCCCCCCTTCATCCCTAAGGGCTATGGTAGTGGTGTACAGTTGTGGGGAGTCCCAATACAGATCCCTGAGGAGAGAACGTATTGTGGCAGACATTCGCCCTGTAATAAATGCTCAGTATGTTTTGTTATGTTGGACGCTACAAAGTTTGTAAATCCTGGAGATCAGAAGGAATATAAATTGTAGATTTGACACTGAATATGTGGTTTATATCATTCAGTGTCCTTGCCCTCTGATATATGTGGGACAGATATCTAGGAAATTAAAAACTAGAATGATTGAGCATCGTAGTGCTTTGCATAGGAAAGTGTTAACTGCACCTTTGGTGAATCGCTGCATTACCCAACAGCATGAGTTTGTTGATGTGAAATGCTGTGTCGTTGATCATGTAGAAAGCAAAGTCAGAGGAGGAGATTTAAAATTGCATCTTTTGAGATGTGAACAACATTAGATATACAGGCTGGAATCTGTGCAACCTAGGAGTTTAAATATGAACATTGAATGGATTCATTTTTTCTAAATAGAAGTAAACTCTGGAGTGGATTGGGAGCAACAATTCCAGTCATGGTTTCCTTGTTGAAGATCTGAGTGTTTGTTTTTGACAAATCAACTATTTTTGATGGAAGAAGATTTAACCAATACGAGTTTCTAACTGAAGAAAATTTATCCAATCCAGGACTGGGATCTGGGAGTAGCCTTGATTGAGAGCAGTTTTAACCAACTGGGTTCTTCTTTATTCGAATAAGGTTTTAAATGGAGTAAGTTTGGGCCAATCTGGTACACGTTTTTTGGGGATAGAGGTTTGAAAGATGGCTGTTCAACCAATTAAAAAAGCTTTCTTTTTTTTTT
The DNA here is from genome assembly GCF_901765095.1 of Microcaecilia unicolor. Classification (NCBI taxonomy): domain Eukaryota; kingdom Metazoa; phylum Chordata; class Amphibia; order Gymnophiona; family Siphonopidae; genus Microcaecilia; species Microcaecilia unicolor. Next base: position 101,373,688 of record NC_044031.1, read on the forward strand.
TTTTTTATGTTTGGCAGGGAAAGCTTTTGAATGCCCAACCATGTATGCTGAGTAGCCATTTTGAAAGTGCTCAGTTTGGAGAGAAGAACTTCAAGAGCAGTAAGTGTGTTTACACTGGTGAATGTTTGCTGTTTTTACTATGTTTTCCTAATGTTTTGTTTTTTCAGCAGTTTGAATTTGGAAATGGTTTTAACTCCCTGATGCAGCAGTTGGTTAACTGCGAAACGGTGGCCAACGTCAGGGATACCATGAAATTAAGCTGATAAGCTAAGAACAATTTAAATTAAAGTTTTTTTGGAATATGCTAATTAAAAATAAAGTTTAAGTGAAAATAGGGAGGTTGGAAGGTTTTTTTTGCCTGTGATGAATACATGAACAAGTAAAAACGTATAAAGGCACCCGTCAGAAATCTGAGGCTTTTCCTTCCTATTTTTTTATATATCTATATATATAACTTTTGGACTTTGTAAGACTGAACAGTTTTATAGTGAAGTATTCTGTTTTGGCGATTCATTATACCAACTACATATAAAACTAATAATGTTAATATATAGTCATATCTCTAACACAACCTACTGTGTATATATTTCACTCAAATCACTCTCCCACACCACAAGCCTACTTCTATTTACAGGTCATTGAACATACTTGTTCTGGTTTATATAGCACTACAGAGTAGAGGTCATATAAAACTGATACCACAGATGAGATAAAACACAAAAATTATTCTTACAGCATATTTCTTGCATGATGAAAAAATATTAAGAGTGAAGGAGGATGATTGAGGCTCTAGTTTCCTAATCTGCTTCTTCCAGGGGAGAGGAGACTCAGCTGTTCCTCTGTCTTTGGTATGGGCTGAATCTATAATCAAAAGGTCAACATGTTATAGTGTGGCTGCCAAAGAACACATACAGCTAAAATTGCAAAAAGCTTAAAATGTCCCTTAAACCCTATGTAACCAGCTGCAAAGTTCATTTTAAGCATTCCACTGTACCTACAGAGAAGGAATAAAGAATGAATATAGACCAAAGACGAGAATGGCTAAGAAAGGAAATGATAATAGAGAAAAGATAAACTTGGAGCAGGGCACACAATTGGATTAGTTCTGAAAGAAACAACATTGCAATTATGGTACAGTCAGGAGAGAAAGGAAAGCAACATTTCAAAAAATGCATGCATGCAAGCACCGCGCTTAACTGAAAACTTAAACACTCAATCACTCATAGAGCACTTGGAAACCATTTAAGAATGAAAGTTGTCAATGATCTAATGGGCAGGGCATAGTATGATATTGCTTGATAGGCAGTGGGTATAGGAAGCTTTGCCTGCTGTTTTCAAACACAGGGCCGGCCCAAGGCAAGATGCTGCCTGAGGCGGAGCTGACATGCCACCCCCTTCCAGGGCTGAAATTATGCCTCCCCCCCCCCCCCCCTCACGGCGTTTTACCTCACAATGACGTTCCAAACCCAGCAGTGGCAGCGATTCCCATACGCTCTGGCCTCTTCCCTTAACTGCAGCTGCCTGAGCCTCTGACAAAACAGGAAGTTACATCAGAGAGGCAGCAGCAGTAAAGGGAAGAGGCGGGTGCTGGTGGTGGCAGGGCAGCATATGGGAATCGCTGGAGCTGCTGGGTTTGGAACATCACCATGAGGTAAAACGTCATGAAGGGGGAGATGCCGCCCCTCTGAGAATCCGCTCCTGATGAGGGCCACCTGAGGCCCCCACCTCAGGTGGCCTAATGGTCGGGCCAGCCCTGTTCACACATTCTGAATATGATCCCCTTATGTTTTACAATGTGAACAGTTTGTACTTTCCATGAATATTTTCTGGCTTATTTTCAAAGTGATTTAAGTGGCAGGAGCCTCTCCTGCCCGCTTAAATCATTTATCGTCGCCTAAGTGGGGATATTCAGTGCCACTTAACCAGACTGTGCCGCTGAATATCCCCATAGTCCGCCCAACAAAAAGTGGGCTGGTCAGGGGCAGCATTGGGGGCAGTGCTAGGGAGGAGTCGGGGGTTATGTGGGTGCCGACAGTATTCAATGCTGGCACCCGCATAACTATGCAGGCCTGGCACTAAATATCGACCAAGACCCGCATAACCTTTTAAATATTTTTGAGCCCCCCATCCCCTTCCTGGTCTCCAAATAGCCCCACTCTCCCTCTTACCCCCTCTCCCTAACCTGCGAGAATGCAAGCCCCTCCCCTCCCCTAGGTCTACTATTACTCCCTTTTGGACCTAGCAGGGCATTGGGGGAGCGGCTTGCATTCTTGCGTGTTTGGGGACGCGGTGAGAGGGAGAGGGAGGCTATTTGGAGGCCAGGGAGAGGATCAAGGGGGGGGGCTCTAAAACATTTTAAAAAGTTATGCGGTTCCGGCCAATATTCAGCTGGGGTCTACATAACTCTCCTATGTGGGTCCCAGCTGAATATCGTCCAGGATCCGGCAGCCAGCCCACCCATATATTGCCCCCCCCCCCCCCAACTTTCAGTGCCAGTGCTCGGACATAGCCCAGCACTGAATATTGGAAGCTACTCTAACTGGCAATAATAAGTGTTTTAAAAAGCATTGACCACTACCAGCTGAATATCAGGGGGATTTTGTTTTATGGATGGGATTACCTAATAACTGTGGAGCTCATTTTTGAAAGAGAAAAGCATTTAAAAAGTGGCATAAAGTGGCAGATGGATGCTTTTCTCTCTAAAACGTCCAAATCATTATTTTTGAAACCCATTTTCCAGATGTTTTTCTGTGCTGTTCATCTGCAGTTAGTCCAAATCTCAAAGAAGCATGTCGAGGGCTTGCGAAGGGTGGGATTTAGGCATTCCTAAGGACTGAATGTTTTTCAGCCATAATGAAACACAAACGAAAACGCCCAGGACTAAAACTAAGACGTTTTGAGCTAGACCTGTTTCAATAACGACTAAGCCACTAAACAAGTGCCCTAAATGACCACTGGAAGAATAAAGAATAAAGGACCCCCCTTACTCTCCCAGTGGTCATTGACCCCTTTCCTCCCCCACCCCCCACCCCCCAAAATGTGAAAGAAACAGTACATACCAGCTTTTATGACAGCCAGTCCTATTAGAGCAGCAAGCAGGTCACTGTAGTAGCCTAGTGGTTGGTGCAATGCACTGTGGAGAAGGGGACCCAGGCCAATAGTCCACTCTACTGTTACACTTGTGCTGGAAAGTGTAAACCCTCCAAAACCCACCAAAAACCTACTGTACCCACATATAGGTGACACCTGCAGCCATAAGGGCTATTGTAGTGGTCAAAATACTACTATCAAATTAATCGCAGAGCAAGAAAATATGACTCCGTGACCCCACTCCTGAAAGTTTCTCATTGACTACCACTATCTCATTGGAAAATATACAAAATACTACTTCTAGTATACAAAATCTGTAACTCTGGAGAACCTTTATTCCTTTTTTGTTTCCTGACCCATTAGTGCCCTCCTAGATCACTTATCTCAAAAAAATTGTTTATTTGTGTCCCCATAGTACTCGGAGTTCCATCTTCTCTGTTCAAGGCCAAAGTTTTGGAACATGTTACCCCAGCATCTCAGACTACAATCCTCTCTTAAACAATTAAAAAATAGGTCTTAAAACCTTTTCTATAGATGCTTATAATTAGCTGTGTTATAGCTCCCCAAATTGGATGTGCTGGATAGTGCTGGGCACCAACTACTTAAAAAGTAGTTTAACTTTAACTATAGTTACTTTACCAAAAAAAGTAGTTTAACTACCTGGTTAACTTCATGAGGGGTCCTTTTACAAAAGTACGCTATCATTTTTAGTGCATGTTAAAAATTAGTACATGCTAAACGCTAGAGACACCAATAGGAATATATGGATGTCTCTAGCGTTTAGCGTACACTAAAAATGCTAGCATACCTTTGTAAAAGACCCCTTTAGACAACTTTTGCAAAAGTAGTTAACTAGTAGTTGACTGCTTCAATGGCATTTTAATTTGCACTTAAGAAATGTGTTTAATGTTTAAAAACAGAGTTGATAAATTCTCAGCCAGTCGCTAATTAACTAATGCTAAATGTGATTACTCTGCTTTATGTTTAGTCTCAGAATTCTCAATATGTCACCAGTTTATACTGCAGAAAACCAGTATCTCAACTAAATCATTGATCCACTGCTGCACTGCTGTGAAGTGCAGTAAACTTGATAAAAGCTTTTTCCGCTTTTGGAAATACAAGCAAGCTGTTTGTAGAAGTGACTCTGAACATTCAGGTAACCTTCAGTCTCTTCCTTTGTTCCAGATTTGGCTGCTGGAAGTTGCTCTTTGCAGTGGACAGAAAATCAAAGAAGTTTTCACCTCCAGTAGCAGTCTTTCCCTTGGAGGCTGACTCTAACTCCTGCACAAATGAAAATGGAACTATGCCACTTGCTCTGACTTCAATCTCTGTTGCAACCATAGCACAAATGGGCAGCTGCTTCTTCTCATACTGTTTTTGTTCTGGTAGATATCTCAACTTAAACTTTGGAACAAGCATCATTGCAATATGGCAGTCATCATCTTCAAATATTGGACCAAACCTTGAAGAAATTCCTTTTGTCAGAGCTGTGATTAGTGGCTTCATTGTCTTATTCAAGTTGTCATCATCAGCCATTCCCTGTAATTTTGACTGAATTCCCATTATTGTGGGGAATTACACATCCAATATAGCAGTCATGTTCAGCTTTCAGAATATCAGTTGAAGCTGAGAATGGCTTCATGACACTGACATAGCTCTTCGGGAACATCATCTCAGTATCAGTCATCAGTTCTAGTCCTATTTTTTGTTTACATTCTTCTCCATTCCAACTGTAACCAGTCAACTAATGGCTAAGTAATCTGAAACCCACCCTGTGGAGATCCGGGAAATTATAGACTGGTGAGTCTTATGTTGGTGCCGGGGAAAATGGTAGAGACTATTATAAAGAACAAAATTACAGAGCATATTCAAAAGCATAGATTAAGGAAACAAAGCCAACATGGATTTATCTATTACATTTCTTTGAAGGGGTGAACAAACATGTGGATAAAGGTGAGCTGGTTGATATTGTGTATCTGGATTTTCAGAAGGCGTTTAACAATGTACCTCATGAAAGACTCTAGAAGAAATTGGAGAGTCATGGGATAAGAGGTAGTTTCCTATTGTGGATTAAAACCTGGTTAAAAGATAGAAACAGCGAGTAGGGTTAAATGGTCAGCATTCTCAATCGAGAAGGGTAGTTAGTGAGATTCCCCAGGGGTCTGTGCTGGGACCGCAGCTTTTTAACATATTTATAAATGACCTAGAGATGGGAGTAACTAGTGAGGTAATTAAATTTTCTTATGACACAAAGTTATTCAAAGTCATTAAATCGTGGGAGGATTGTGAAAAATTACAAGAGGACCTTACAAGACTGGGAGACTGGGCATCTAAATGGCAGATGACGTTTAACGTGAACAAGTGCAAAGTGATGCATGTGGGAAACAGGAACCCAAATTATAGCTATGTCATGTAAGGTTCCACGTTAGGAGTCACGGACCAAGAAAGGGATCTAGATGTCATCATTGATGATATGTTGAAACCTTCTGCTCAGTGTGCTGCTGCGGCTAAAAAAGCAAATAGAATGTTAGGTATTATTAGGAAAGGAATGGAAAACAAAAAATGAGGACATTATAATGCCTTTGTATCGCTCCATGGTACGACCGCACCTCGAATATTGTGTTCAATTCTGGTCGCCGCATCTCAAAAAAGATATAGTGGAATTAGAAAAGGTGCAGAGAAGGGCAGCAAAAATGATAAAGGGGATGGGACGACTTCCATATGACGAAAGGCTAAAGCGGCTAGGGCTCTTCAGCTTGGAGAAAAGACGGCTGAGGGGAGATATGATAGAGGTCTATAAAATAATTAGTGGAGTGGAACGGGTAGATGTGAAGTCTGTTTCCATCAGAAAAGCAACCTTAGGGGCCCTTTACTATGCCTCGTAAGCATCTATGTGCGCCCATCACATGCCAAAATGGAGTTACCGCCCAACTACTGCGTGGCTTTTGCGGTAATTTCATTTTTGGCGTGTGTCTGATACATGCATCTGAAATATATTTTTCATTTTCTGGCATGCTTAATGGACACACACCAAGTGGCATTTGATATGTGTAGGTCATTACCGCCTGGATTCTTTATCTCTAGGTCAATGGCTGGCAGTAAGGTCTCAGACCCAAAATGGACGCATGGCAATTCTGATTTTGCCACACGTCCATTTTCGGCAAAAAGCCTTTTTTACAGGCGTGCTAAAAAATGGATCGGTGCACGCCCAAAACCCGCTCCTACACTACCGCAAGTCATTTTTCAGCGTGCCTTAGTAAAAGGACCCCATTAGTAAACTAGGATCCTAATGCACCACTGCACAGCGCTGCCAGAAGCCCTTTCACCAGGCATGCTGTCAGCAGCAAGCCAGTGCCCCTTGATAACTGAACCAAAGAAGTAAATCATCTCTAGTACAGCTAGTAAGAGTGGCATGGGGTCTCCACGAGTATCTCTCCTTTTCTGTCATCACCACCATCCAACCCTTCTTTGTCACCCCTCTTTCCCTCATCCCCCAGGGTGCATTAAGGTAAGTTTGGGAAGGGCACCCTGAGGCTTGGTGGGGTGGGGAGGGGAGGGCATATCACAGCATAGCACTGTGAGGCTCAGGAAGGAGAGAGGGCAGGATCCTCTGAGACTCAGGGTGCTCCCCTACTACGGGGGGAGTGAGGGAGAGAGAGAGGGTAGAGTCCTCTCAGGCTCAGGGCCCCCCCAGCAGTACCCATAAATTTTAAAAAATGTCAGAAGGGGGTGAGGCTAGCTGAGGCAGGCTAGGAAAGGAGCCGGAGCAGGGCTAAGCAAGGAGCTGGGGGGGGGGGCAACCGAACTGGTCTGCACAGGGCCCCACAATTGCTAAGACCGGCCCTGCACTGCTGATCCTGCCTGTACAGCAGCCTCTGCATGCTGCTCACATGGATATTAACAGCATGAAAATACTTTTCTGCTCTGTGTCCTGAAAACTCCTGTGGTGCTGTCGCAGATCCTCTGCAGTCTACAGCAGAGGCGTAGCTACGGGTGGGCCTGGATGGGCCCAGGCCCACCCAATCACAGCTCAGGCCCACCCAATTTGTCCTGCTCCTCCAATCCGGTGCTGGTATTCTAGGTGTCAGTTAGGCTGCAGTGAGAGTGCTGCACAGCCTTTCAGTTCTGCCCTGGCTCAGCCTCAGCCACATGCATTTTCGCAGCCGGCAGCAAAAGCAACAGCTCTCCAGAGGTCTAGTCCTCCTACTTGCAGTAGCCATTTTTTCTTAGTGCGGGTCGAAGGTCAGGAAGTCAGCCGCTCTAGTGCCTCACCGCGCCGCTGTGCTCTATTGCTCTCATTGTTGTCGTTTGCCATTTTTTCTTAGTGCGGGTTGAGTTCAGGAAGTCAGCTGCTGCTACCGCAGTGCTGTGCTCTATTGCTCTCATTGTTGTCATTCTTTTAGCCTCAGAGCACAAGTTCCTGCCTTGCATTACTCCCCAGTGCCCCCGCAGTGCGCAGGTCGGTGCTGCACAGAAACATTTGTGCGTACCAGTGCCACCGGGTTTCCTCCACTGAGTCAGCAGTATCTGGACTGCTGGAAAAGACGTTATTGGGCCCTTGCTGCCTGGGTCAGCCTTCAGTTGAGACTAAGACCCCCAGAGTCAGCACTCACCCATGGCCCCAAACAGGAACAGGAGTCAGAATATGGAGCACAGTCTGCAAAGCTCTCGGAGTCTGCACCTGTCACCACATGCATACAAATTTGGTCTGAAGCCCAGCTGCCCAAGTAAAATAAACACTTTTTACATGTACAGTGAGTGTTTGCTGGTGGTGGGCTTCTGGGTGGGGGTGGGATCTTCACAGCCTAGGGAAGAAAGGTATATTGAATCATTAAATATACATTTTTCCCCTAGGCAGTGTAGATCCCATCCCCACCCATAAACCCACCACCAATTGATTTTAATGTTAGTGGGTTTCTGGGTGGGAGTGCGCTCAATGCCCAGGTTAAAATAATTTAAAAAAAAAGTTGTATATCTTTTTACATTGGTGAGTTTTTGGGTGGGGAAGTTCTCTGCTGTGCCCAGCTCAAAATTAAAAAAAAAAAAGTTTTATATTTAATATAGGTAGGTTTCTGGGTGGGGGTGGGCTCTGCAGTGGTGTGCTTCAGACATGCCAGACTATGGTGGGATGAGTAGGGGGTAGGACAGGGCTGACACTAGGCTACAGGGAAGGGTGGGGTAGGGTGGGGCTGATGCCTAGGTACGGGATGGATGTGGGAAAGGGGAGGGCTGATGCCAGGTTATAGGGATAGATGGGGGCTAGTATAGAGAAAGGAAGGGCTGATTCCAGGCTACAGGGATGGATGATGGGGGGGGTAGGAAAGGAAGGGTAGGGCTAATGCCAGGTTATAGGGATGGATGAGGTGAGTAGGGAAGGGAAGGGTAGGACTGATGTCAGGCTACAGGGGGGAATGGAGGGGTAGGGAAGGACAGAGCTGATGCTGGGCAATTGATGAGGGTTGGTCTGTGTTCTGCATGTGACCAAAGTGATTCTTCTGGCATGTGGTTTGTGTTTGTGTTGGGATCTATATCAGTCTGAGTAGCCTGACTTTTCCAGTGAGACACGAATTGCTGTTGCGTATATTCACTGCTGCCTTTTTAAAGGTACTGCTATTATTTTTTTTTTTTTTTTGTTACATTTGTACCCCGCGCTTTCCCACTCATGGCAGGCTCAATGCGGCAGGCAATGGAGGGTTAAGTGACTTGCCCAGAGTCACAAGGAGCTGCCTGTGCTGGAAATCGAACTCACTTCCTCAGTTCCCCAGGACCAAAGTCCACCACCCTAACCACTAGGCCACTCCTCCACTCCACTATTAGTATTTGTGTGTTCAGAATTGGTGGTGTTAAAGTTTGCTACATAGGCTTTGAGTATGTATGTGGTTTATATTGATGCTGGACAGCTGTTGGGCAGACTGTTTATTAGAAATCCTTCATCAAGTGCACTCTAAGGCATTGTTTAGGAGTATCTCAAGAAATGCTACTCTCACTTATATACGTGTCCACCCATATTAGCTCTGGGCCCACCCAAAATGTCAGGTCTGGCTTTGCCACTGGTCTACAGGTTGGGAACCACTGCCGTAGCCCATCTTACATTACATTATCTTCATTACTCAAGACAGACTAGGAAGGGTATCTCTAGAAATCCTCACTTTAAAGATGGTGAAGCATTTTGGGGCATAACTACACCCATCCCTTTATAAAATGCCTAGTACAGGAATAGTTCTCGGATGCTTTTATTTTGTAAAAATGACTTTTATTAAAACAGTTTAATGCTTCTCAAGTACAGAATGAACTTCTGTAGTAGCCTTTTTTTTTTCTCTATTAAGCCAAATAGGGCAGTGGTCTTCACTAATTTTTAAATCAGGGCCAATGTGGATCCAAATGAGCAGAAGAAGAGCTGCCAAATATCTTCCCATGTGAGGCCTTGACACTGCTGATCAGTATGTGTCAATGACATCCACCCCACCAGCCTGCCTTCAAACTTTGTATTGAGTGTATCCTCAAGGAGGTGGGCATTTCCAACTACATTCTCTTTGTCTATTGAAAAATGCTTTGTCCTTCAAGCATATGGCTCTTCCTACCATCCACTTCCCCTTTTCTGCCGTGAGCGTAGGTACAGAGGCAAAGACTAACAGAAAAAAAGTCAAAATGATAAGGGCCACCCCAGAGGTCTCCAGGGGCCACCATTGGCCCCCTGGGCCTTGCATTGAAGAACATTGATATAAGGAGTGAACTGAAACCCACAAGAAAAAATAATCAGCGTTTCCAATCTGAGTTATTCCACGGGTTATGGTAAAAGTGCCTTTCTGTTTAAGATTTATTTCCTTCTTTGCCTGGAATATGACACTATATTTTAACAGTGTCCATCCCTAAAGAAAGAATCTTTACTGCAATTAGCATTCTGATTAACTTGATTTAAGTATCACTGTAACAAATGTAAGTTAAACTTGGTTAATCCTGACCAGTTATCCAGCACTTAAGACTGTAGATATCTACCCAGGCTCCAAAGACCATAAAGTCTCAGATAGTCCTGCATTGTGCAAGAATCTAATGCTACATAATATCCTTTTATCACTATTTTTTGGAAAGTAAGCCAAGTTGGCACATGCTGTTGTGCTGCATATCTTAAAACTGTCAAGCAATGAAGCTGGTTTACAGGAATAATTTTCTTGCAGTGGGAAAAACAAATGTTGAACAATTAACTCCCTGGAAAGGACTGTATGGAATATAATACAAGTACGTTCCTTTTACTGATCCCAGGCCAGTTGCATCCACAGTACAAAGTGATATCCTCATGCCAATTTGTATAATAGATGAGAAGACAGAAGAATTGTTCGGCAGAGAAGTATTCTGGAGAAATGGGAGGCTTTGTGCTATATAAGCTCATGGCTTCTCAATGATTCATTATGTAAACTTTCAAAGTGTTCCTAGAGAAAATGTACAGTGAATCTAGAGATTGGGAACTTGCCTTAGAGCCATCAGAGATTTAGAACCAAGGAAAAACCAGTGGTTGCTTAGCCTATGGTTGCCAGGGACTGAGACATGTCTCTAGAAAGGCCCATTGGATGTGCCCTGATTGAAAGCAACATATAAGAACAGCAGCAGAAACCGACTGGTGCTGGTACAGCAGACTCCTGGGATATGTCTACTGGAATCTCTGTTTGGTCTTCTTTTGCTTCATTGGTTCCTGCTCCACCCCACATCCTGGCCTTCCCACAATCCAAGTCTCTGCAGGTATACTTCCCCCCCGCAAGTACAATATAGCCCTCTTAGAAAGTTCCCTGTCTTGATCCTTGTACACACTTCTAAAAATGAATTTTTTTATGTTTTTTTGTTTTTGTATTTTACAATGGTTATGCTTAGGCAATAAGTCTGTATTCATGGTCTCCACATTGTACCGTGTCACAGAAGTTTAGACAGGGGTCTCAGTTGCAGTAGATTGATACCCATCCTTGCTGCTTACTGCTGTAGCTATGGCCTGTGTCAATAAAGAAAGCCTTGTAATGCCCATAGAAAACTGGCAGATAAAGATGTGGGAGAAAGTGGTAGCTGACAGTATTGCTTGACAATATACCTGTTTCCCTTGCTGCTTCTCTACTGCCTCTCTGCCTCTAGCACTCCCTTTCCTGCAGCTGAATCGCCAGCCTTTCCAGTCAGTGCATCTTTGGCTTATGCTGTAAGGCAATGCTCCTTTTCACCTGTAAGTTATAGAGGGTGTCTAGCATATAAACATCCTTTTGGTGAGGGTTTTCAATCTATTTTCCACTTACACATTCAAGGAATCAAATAGCGCCAACACATCTGATGTCAACTCCTTTTGCTGCCTAAAATCCATCAGGATATTCATTATCAGGATGACTGAGTAACCCTTCTTGAATTCAGTTTCTCCATGGCCTCCTTGAAGGGTTTCAGGATTTCTATGGTTTCAGTCATATGTGTCCAAATCTGACATCCTAGGAAGCTTTCAATTCTGATTTTGGTTTCCAGTGACATCTGCTAGAGCGCTGCTCGTGGCTCCACTAACCCTTCCAGCATCAAATAGGTAGAATTCTGCCTGGTGCCAATATGTTGAGTGAGTTTGTGGATGGCTGCTGTGCTGCTTCCTGCTTCTTATGCAGCTCATGTTCGCCCTTCATACTCCTGTGGAATTACCACCACTGTTTTCAGCACTTCTCAATCAGAACTCTCAGGAAATAATTCCTGCTTTGCTTATTCCCCAGGCCCAGAGAGTCTTTTACTTCCAGGTGGAACAAGTGTGCAAAGCATTGGATATTATAAAAGACCCCTTCCTTCACTGTCTTAGCCATCTTTTCCAGCAGACTGTTACCAAATAACAAGGAACCACAGTTCTCACTCTTTAGCCTCACTGCCAGCCTCCCCCCTCCCCCCATCATTACCCTTATTTCTCCTATGATATTGGCCAAGGTGTATCTATCACATGGGTGCCCAACACAGCCCTCCTATAACTTGATGCTGGTGCTCCCCTAGAATATCTACAGCCTGCTCCTGCACCAGTGATACATCAGGGAGAGGCAGACATGTGTAGCAGTCTGACTACTACAGATGTCACTGGCAAAATACACACTACTACTTTCTTCCTTGGCCAGCTGTGCCTGTAGGTGAGTGTGGCACTTACTGTACAGGCTGAGGGGCACCTACCTACTAAACTTTATCATGGAGGACACTTAGTAATTGGGGGATAATAGAAGCAATAGCCTTAATCCACATTCTATGGATTGGAGACTGTCCTCTTTATTATTTATTATCACTGCATCCACACCTACCCCTTTCAAATATTGTGATTCAATCAGACTAGATTGTAAGCTCTGTTGAACATGCACTGTTCTCTTGTGTGTTTCTATACAGTACTATATACATCTACATAGTAGATGACGACAGAGAAAGACCTGTACGGTCCATCCAATCTGCCCAACAAGATAAACTCATATGTGCTACTTTATGTGTATACCATACATTTATGCAGACAATGTCACGATTTACATCCCATTCAAACATGACCTAAAGGAAATCACCAATGAAATCAGCCAAAGCTTCCAAATCATGAACTCATGGGTGAATGCATTTCAACTAAAACTCAATGCAGAAAAAACACAATGTCTTATAATCACCTCACAACACAACACAAATAAATTCACCACCATAACCACCCCAAACTTCTCCCTCCCCATCTCAAACAATCTGAAAATTTTGGGTGTTACCATTGACAGAAATCTCACACTTGAAAACCACGTTAAGAACACAACTAAGAAAATGTTCCATTCCATGTGGAAACTCAAAAGAGTAAAACCTTTCTTCCCAAGGGCCATTTTTCGGAACCTGGTACAATCAATGGTATTAAGTCACCTGGATTATTGCAATGCACTCTCTGTTGGCTGTAAAGAACAGACCATCAAAAAACTTCAAACAGCCCAGAATACAGCAGCTAGACTCATATTTGGGAAAACAAAATATGAAAGTGCAAAACCCCTGAGAAAGAAACTACACTGGCTCCCACTTAAAGAATGTACCGCGTTCAAGATCTGCACAATTGTTCATAAAATCATTTATGGAGATGCCCCGACCTACATGCTAGACCTAGTGGACCTACCACCCAGAAACACTAAAAAATCTTCCCGCACCTTTCTCAACCTACACTTCCCCAGCTGTAAAGGATTAAAATACAAATTAACGCATTCGACCAGCTTTTCTTATATGGGCACACAGCTGTGGAATGCACTTCCAACTCACCTGAGAACGATCAACGAATTAACCAACTTCCGCAAATCTCTGAAGACTTACCTCTTTGACTAAGCCTACCACGAGAACCCATAGCTAACTATAACACAACACCTTTCCAACTTTAGTCAGAATGTATCTCTCTACAACTGCTTGATCAAATCTTCTTGTCTTCCTTGACTTCTTTGTAACACCAAATGTATACTCCTTTGTAACACCAAATGTATATATTATCCTGTTATGGCGATGCCACAACAGGTCTTTGTAAGCCACATTGAGCCTGCAAATAGGTGGGAAAATGTGGGATACAAACGAAATAAATAAAAATAAATAAATAAATACCTGACTTTGATTTGTATCTGCCATTTTCAGGGCACAGACCGTAGAAGTCTGCCCAGCACTAGCCCCGCCTCCCACCACCGGCTCTGCTACCCAATCTCTGCTAAGCTTCTGAGGATCCATTCCTTCTGAACAGGATTCCTTTATGTTTATCCCACGCATTTTTGAATTCCGTTACTGTTTTCATCTCCACCACCTCCCGCGGGAGGGCATTCCAAGTATCCACCACTCTCTCCGTGAAAAAATACTTCCTGACATTTTTCTTGAGTCTGTCCCCCTTCAATCTCATTTCATGTCCTCTAGTTCTACCACCTTCCCATCTCCGGAAAAGGTTCGTTTGCGGATTTATACCTTTCAACTATTTGAACGTCTGTATCATATCACCCCTGTTTCTCCTTTCCTCCAGGGTATACATGTTCAAGTCAGCAAGTCTCTCTCATACGTCTTGTAACGCAAATCCCATACCATTTTTGTAGCTTTTCTTTGCACTGCTTCAATTCTTTTTACATCCTTAGCAAGATACGGCCTCCAAAACTGAACACAATACTCCAGGTGGGGCCTCACCAATGACTTATACAGGGGCATAAACACCTCCTTTCTTCTGCTAGTCACACCTTTCTCTCTACAGCCCAGCAACCTTCTAGCTGCTGCCACCGCCTTGTCACACTGTTTCGTCGCCTTCAGATCCTCAGATACTATCACCCCAAGATCCCTCTCTCTGTCTGTGCATATCAGATTCTCACTGCCTAACACATACGTCTCCCGCGGATTTCTATTCACTAAGGCCCAGATGATCAAAAGCCCTGCTCTGTTCCAAACAGTGTCCTAAAAATAGCGCCTGGACAGCGCAGGGCTTTTCTGCATCGATGATCAAAGATAATGCATGCAAATCTAAGCAGCGCTATTATCTTTGATTATCATGTTTAAAGTGCGGGAGAATTGTGCCGAGCATGCGCTCAGCACAATCCTTCCGCACTTGTTTGACAGGTCTGGGCTGTCAAACGCCCAAACCTGTCAAACAGCATGCCGAACAACGAGGCTGCCGCCGCCACGCAAACCGTCTCCCACCCTCCCGCCCAGCGACGGGGGGGGGGGCTGGAGGTCCAGTGGGTCTCCAGCATCCCACCCCCCCCTGAACCCAATCCTTAAGTGGCCGCCTCCCGAAAAACGCTGTCCTACCCTCCCCCCCCACTGATGGGGGGGGCTGGAGGATCGGTGGGTCTCCAGCCCCGAAACCCCCAGAAATCGTTGATTGGCCGCCTCCGGCCAAAGGATCTCCCACTGTGATCCATCGACGGGGGGGGGGGGGGCTGGAGGTCCGGTGGACCTCCAGCCCACCCCAAATCCTCCCCCCAGCGTTGTCCTTAGATTTCCTGGTGTTCCGTGGTGTGCTGTGGTGTCGTGACACCCCCCCTCCCGGCCCCCCTACCTTTTGTTGGAGGAGGGACGCAGCCTGCCTGCCTCCCTCCTCTTCCAGTCAGTCGACGCCCAAAATGGCGGCGCCCAGCCCCGCCCATTGCATCCTGGGATGCGCTGGGCGGGGCTACAGACCATGTAAGGGAATCGCTCCCTTACATGGTCTGTAGCCCTGCCCAGTGCATCCCCCCCCCCCCCCCCCCCCGTCGATGGATCACAGTGGGAGATCCTTTGGCCAGAGGCGGCCAATCAACGATTTCTGGGGGTTTTGGGGGCTGGAGACCCACCAATCCTCCAGCCTCCCCCCCCCCCCCGGTCGGTGGGCAGGAGGGTAGGATAGCGTTTTTCGGGAGGCGGCGTGGGTTCGGGGGTGCTGGAGACCCACCGGATCTCCAGCCCTCCGTGAACATGGGGGACGATCGTCGGGGGGACCGGAGGTCCACCGGACCTCCAGCCCCCCATTTGCGTTTGCCTTGGGGGGGAAGGGGGGCCTGCCAGCATGCAACTGCATGCTGGACAGGGCTCACCATTCCTCACCAATGATCCGCAAAATCTAACGCCAGCTCGGAGCTGGTGTTGATTTTGCTGCGGCCAGCGACTCAATCTTTGGTGCGCTGGTCGCTGATCATTGAGGATGAATGCGTTAAGCGCCAATTAGCATGCATTTGCAAGCTAATTGCGCTAGAAGCCCTGTTTAGCATGCATTTGCATGCTACTTGCGCTGAGAGCCCTCAAGTGCGCTGTTTCAGGCGCTCGAGGGCTCTGATCATGGGTCAACTGCAAACTCTGGCGCTAGTATGGCGTTAACAGCCTCTAGCGCCAGAGTTTGCTTTTGATCATGAGGGCCTAAGTGCATCACTTTGCATTTCTTCACATTGAATTTTAATTGTCAAACCTTAGACCATTCTTCTAGCTTCTGTAGATCCTTTTTCATGTTTTCCACTCCCTCCTGGGTGTCCACTCTGTTACAAATCTTAGTATCATCCGCAAAAAGGCAAACTTTACCTTCTAACCCTTCAGCAATGTCATTCACAAATATATTGAACAGAATTGGCCCCAGCACCGATCCCTGAGGCACTCCACTGCTCACCTTTCCCTCATCCGATCGAATTCCATATACCACCACCCTCTGGCATCTGTCCGTCAACCAGTTCCTAATCCAGTTCACCACTTCAGGTCCTATATTCAGCCTGTCAAGTTTATTCAAGAGCCTCCTGTGGGGAACCGTGTCAAAAGCTTTGCTGAAATCTAAGTAGATTACGTCTATAGCACGTCCATGATTCAATTCTCCGGTCACCCAGTCAAAGAATTCAATGAGATTCGTTTGGCACAATTTACCTTTGGTAAAACCATGTTGTCTCGGATCTTGCAACTTATTGGCTTCCAGGAAATTCACTATCCTTTCCTTCAGAATCACTTCCATTACTTTTCCAATAACCGAAGTAAGACTTACCGGCCTGTAGTTTCCAGCTTCTTCCCTATCACCACTTTTGTGAAGAGGGACCGCATCCGCTGTTCTCCACTCCCACAGAACCTCTCCCGTCTCCAAGGATTTATTAAACAAATCTTTAAGAGGACCCGCCAGAACCTCTCTGAGCTCCCTCAATATCCTGGGGTGGATCCTGTCCGGTCCCATGGCTTTGTCCACCTTTAGATTTTCAAGTTGTTTATACACACTCTCTTCAGTGAACGGTGCTATATCCACTCCATTCTCATATGTACTTTTGTCAGTCAATCATGGTCCTTCTCCAGGATTTTCTTCTGTGAAAACAGAACAAAAGTATCTGTTTAGCAAATTTACTTTTTCTTCATCATTATCTACACAGCGGTTCGCAGCATCTTTCAGTCTCACAATTCCCTTTTTAGTCTTCCTTCTTTCACTAATATACCTGAAGAAATTTTTGTCACCCCCTCCTTACCTTTCTAGCCATTTGTTCTTCCGCTTGCACTTTCGCCAGACGTATCTCTCTCTTGGCTTCTTTCAGTTTCATCCGGTATTCCTCTCCGTGTTCCTCTTCTTGAGTTTTTCTGTATTTCAGAAACGCCAACTCTTTAGCTTTTATTTTCTCAGCCACTTGCTTGGAGAACCATATCGGCTTCCTTTTTCTCTTGCTTTTATTTACTCTCCTTACATAAAGGTTTGTTACCCTATTTATAGTTTCTTTCAGCCTAGTCCACTGTCCTTCCACTTCTCATATGTCCTTCCAGCCCACCAGCTCCTTCCTCAGGTATTCCCCCATTTTACAAAAGTCACATTCTTGAAATCCAGGACTTTGAGTTTTGAGTGGCCACCCTCCACTTCAGCTGTTATATCAAACCAAACTGTTTGATGCTCACTGCTGCCCAGGTGGCACCCACTCGGACATTTGACACACTATCCCCATTTGTGAGCACCAGATCCAGCGTCACTCCCTCCCTCGTTGGTTCCGTCACCATTTGTCTGAGCAGAGCACTTTGAAAAGCATCCACAGTTTCTCTACTTCTTTCCGATTCCGCAGATGGAACCTTCCAATCTACATCCGGTAGATTGAAATCTCCTAGCAACAGCACCTCTCTCTTCTTTCCCAACTTTTGTATATCTGCGATCAGATCTTTATCTAGTACCTCCAATTGTCTTGGAGGTCTGTAGACAACAATTTAAAAAAGACCTCACGAATCATGTAAACCACAGGCTTCAAAATGGTCTCTTTCCCACAGACAAAGGGAACATCCTACTTACTCCGTTGCCAAAGGATGCTAAGAAAAGCACAATGGACCTAACTAATTATCACCCAGTAGCATTGATTCCACTCATAACCAAACTCATGGAGGGCATAGTAACGAAACAACTAACTGAATACCTAAATAAACACTCAATTCTGCATGGTTAGTCACGAAATACTATTACATATACTAGTATACTTCGGAATAGGAGGCACAGTTCTCAAATGGCTCAAAGGATTCCTAATCACAAGATCATACCAAGTAACAACAAACGCGGACATATCACTCCCATGGACACCTGATTGTGGACTTCCCCAAGGATACCCCCTCTCTCCAACTCTCTTCAACCTAATGATGATACCTCTAGCCAAACTGCTAGCCAATCAAAACCTCAACCCCTACATATACGCAGATGATGTCACGATCTACATACCATTCAAACAAGATCTAAACGAAATCACCAACGAGATCAACCAAAGCCTTCAAATCATGCACTCCTGGGCTGATGCATTCCAGCTAAAGCTCAACACAGAAAAAACACAATGCCTTGTACTCACCTCACAACACAACACAAATAAATACTCCACCATAACCACACCATACTGCTCACTTCCCTTCTCACAAAATCTGAAAATTCTTGGAGTTACCATTGATCGAAACCACACAATCGATGCCCATGTGAAGAATACAACAAAAAAGATGTTTCACTCCATGTGGAAACTCAAAAGAGTAAAACCTTTCTTCTCGAGATACATCTTCCGTACCCTGGTACAATCAATGGTAATAAGTCATCTGGACTACTGCAATGCACTATACGCGGGCTGCAAAGAACAAACTATCAAAAAACTCCAAACAACCCAGAACACCGCCGTCAGACTCATATTTGGAAAAACTAAATATGAAAGTGCAAAACCCCTAAGAGAGAAACTTCACTGGCTCCCACTCAAGGAACGCATTGCATTCAAGATCTGCACAATGGTACACAAAATCATTCACGCAGACGCACCAATCTACATGCTAAATCTCGTGGACCTTCCTCCCAGAAATGCCACAAGATCATCCCACAAATTTCTGAACCTACACTTCCCCAGCTGTAAAGGACTAAAATACAAGCTAATACACTCCACCACCTTCTCTTACATGAGCACGCAGCTGTGGAATGCATTACCAACTGCCTTGAAAACTACTACCGAAATAACGAACTTTCGTAAATCTCTGAAGACACATCTCTTCAACAAGGCATTCAAAGAGAACCCATAACCTACAAAATACCTTCGAATCCACCAGCTTTGACAGTCCACCTTTTATACTATCCTTCCTAAAACCTTCCTTATCTTTTCTCTTTCTTAACCCTGACTTAACCTTTGTATATTACCAACTGTATCTAGTATCCTACAATGAATATGCCATAACAAAACTCTGTACACTACCAATAATATCTGATATCTTGTAATGACTGACATAACAAAACTCTGTAAGCCACATTGAGCCTGCAAATAGGTGGGAAAATGTGGGAGACAAATGCAATAAATAAATAAATAAACACCCACGTGGACAGAGGTTCTATCATCTCTTTTTAAGGTGATCCATATCGCTTCTTCCTTTCCCCAGGTCGCTGTCATTTCAGTCGCTGCAATATCATTTCTCACATACAGAGCTACTCCTCCACCTTTACGACCATCTCTATCCTTCCTAAACAGATTATAGCCTGGTATATTTGCATCCCATTCATGGGAACCATTGAGCCATGTCTCCATGATTGCAACAACGTCCAAGTCTGCCTCCAACATCAGGGCTTGAAGGTCATGAACTTTATTGCTTAGATTGCAAGCAATTGTGGTCATCGCTTTCCATCTACATTTCAGTGACACTTTAGAAATAAGTAGTAGTAGATGACAGACAGAAGCAGGCAATATCCCTGCCTACTCTCTGTAGGCTTTTTTCCTCTGGATTATGTGCACTGCTGTCTGCATCCACTGAGCCTAAAGAGTGTTTTAAAACTCTGGTTTCTATGACACAATAAACAGATAGAGCCTCTGCCTCTTTTGCCTTTACTGTGAGGGAAGGGCTCTTTATATCCTCGCTCTGCTCAGTATGTAGCTCTACATCCACATTCAGAGGCAGTCCGAGAATTGTTTTAGTACAGAGTCATTTTGCTGTAGCACAGAGTAAAACCTAGTGCAGCCATTGCCTCTGTCTCTCTCGGGACCTTGTTTGTTGTGTTATAAGGCTTTCTCTGTTTTGTTTCCATAAAATGTTGCTTTAATGCAGCTTTATTTCACTTTTCTAGTCAGGTGCTGATGACATCATCAGCCATGGAATTTGACAAAAGAGAGACAGTGATAGGCTTGTTTGGCTGCCTGACAAAATTTTCATCATAATTGATGAAGTGTCTGGTGCTTCTGCCTTCTCCTCCTAAAATGGCTCTGGTTTATTTGCCCTCTCCCTTCCTAGCAGGTGCAGTGTGTTGCTAAAAACAAATGGAACAAATGATGATTCAGTTCAAACCATCACCTTGCACATTTGGATTGTTTAGGTTTGTTTAGATATCATTGTTCAGACATCATTTTGAAGCACACAGGTAAAAAATGATGTGCTAATCCTGCCACTGAGAGGGAGGGAAGTAAAATTTGTGCAAAATTTGGTTTGGTATGCAATGAGAATTGAGTAAACTTGAAAGTTTGCCATCAAATTGGAAATATTGAAGTGCACTGGCCTTTGCAAAGCCACTAGAATGGGAAGCCCATAGTAACTCATACCTCTTTAGTCATAGAAAAGATTTCTTTTTTTAACTGGTTCTCTTTTTTTTTTTTAACATGATCTCCAAAGGCTTTTAATCGGTCCCTAAGTGTACTTTAAACAACCACATAAGTAGTATCCAAAATATCTTGCTTTTAATCAAGCTATTAAGATTGTATTAATTGGGTACTCCTAGTAGATGTTTAAAGACAAGTTTGGCCTCAAGACTCAAAATATTTACTTATGAGTCATTTGAAAGGATGAACTCTGCTGCTTCATTTAAGCCACAATGAATGTGATTACTCTGTCAGATAATCTAACAAATAAAATTGAGACATTTAGGGCAAACAAAGGGAGGTGAATTCTTTTTTTCATAAACAGTGAAGACTAAAGTCTTTAAAAACAATATCTAAACATGATGAATCAGCGTTCCTTGTTTGGTGTGTAGGATCCTCCTGTATGGACATAAGTGAATTAAGAAAAGGCTTGAATCAGATCCTAAACCTCTGCCAGTCACACTAACCTCAATGAGATGTGTTAACTCTTTTGGCCCAGTACAGAAGCTTTTGTATTTTAAAACTACGAGATCTTATTCATCTGCCTAAAATGGTGAAATACAAATGAGGCAGACAAAAAGGCTGTCCCAGATAAGGCTACCTGGAGCTGGGCTCACTGTGTGGTGGGTAACTGGAATGGTCAGGATAGCATGATAGGTTTTTTTACTACTGTCATTTACTATGTTAGTACCAAGGGGAAAGACAGTGCTAAAACTAAAGTCAATTAGCAAATTCCTTTTTTAAAAATCTAATGCTAAAACATTGATATGAACTGAGCTGTTTTTCCAGTGATCTGCTAGCTGAAAAAGTACACACTTTTTTTCCTCTTGCATGAGGGGAAATGTGGTGCTAGCTTGGAAGTGGTGTATCAGCGAGGAAAAGCCTATTCTTTTTTCATGACAGAGTTTAAGAGGCAAGGCTGGCTGAAGGGATTGTGGACTCCTGTGCCAACTTTTGCTTCAGCTTCCCCCCCCCCCCCCATCTCGGAGCTCTCCCACATACAAATCAGCTACCTTGTAGCCAGCCAGTCTGCCTGCATAACCTTGACTCATCCCAGGGGTCCTGGGGACAAGATCGATTCCCACTTGCTCCTGCCCTGATGGCTGCCTTCTTCAAAATGGTGACACTAGGGGGTTCAAGCTATCATATAACAGAAAAAAGCCCTTATATGGCAGCTTGAACCCTCTAACAGTAGTACTGGAAGACCACCACTAGAGGTCAGAGGTACAACTTCAAAGAAGGCTCTAGAACAGTGGTTATTTGGAAAATATCTACTTTAGTTTTCTATCTTACATAAGTACATAAGTATTGCCATACTGGGACAGCCGAAGGTCCATCAAGCCCAGTATACTGTTTCCAACAGTGGCCAATCCAGATCACAAGTACCCGGCAAGATCCCAAAACAGTACAATATATTTTATGCTGCTTATCCTAGAAATAAGCAGTGGATTTTCCCCAAGTCCATTTTAATAATGGCTTATGGACTTCTCTTTTAGAAAACTATCCAAACCTTTTTTAACCACTACTAAGCTAACTGCTTTTACCACATTCTCTGGCAATGAATTCCAAAGTTTAATTACATGTTGAGTGAAGAAATATTTTCTCTGATTTGTTTTAAATTTACTACTTTGTAGCTTCATTGCGTGCCCCTAGTCCTAGTATTTTTGGAAAAAATAGACAAGCGTTCCACTTATACATGCATGCATAACATACCATTTTTGGTTCAGTGTTGCTCACAAATTAAGAAGCTGGACATACCCAGGCCCAAATTACAGTATAATACACTAAAACAGTTAACCATTAAAATCAATACATTCCTAAATACTTCTTTGGTCAGCTTTAGGTTATTGGGCCTGATCATGGTACCCCCTTCTCCTCACGGGTTCTGGTGGGGATGAAGGCAACCAAAGGCCATATACTTACTAATCCTATCACTTTTATAACCTACCAGCCCCCTCACAACCATGACACCTGTTGTCACTTATGTTCTGCTAATCCTTCCTCTGGGCTGGGCTCTTCACCATCCCACTCACAATGTTCTCCTTCCCTTCCCCCCCCTCCCCCCATGAATCTGAAGAATTCTTCATCAGTTCTAGTAATCCCCTGAGGAAATTCCCAACTCAATTTACCAGAGGACTACACATATGATTACACCCAAGTCCCACTCCTCTTCCGTTCACAAAAGTTCTTCACCACTACACTGTACCATTCCCTTGGGGTTTTGTAGCCCAAATGCATTTTTAAGCATTAAATCTTAGCTGCCAAATTCCAGATCATTCCTCTAGCTTCTCTAAATCCTTCCTCATGTTATCCACACCATCAGGGGTGTCTACCCTATTGCAAATGTTGGTATCATCTGCAAAAATGAAAACCTTACCAGAGAGCCCTTCAGCAATATTTCTTAACAAAAATGTTAAGAAGAACCTGCCCAAGAGCCGAACCTTGAGGTACACCACTGGTAACATCCTTTTTCCTCAGAATGAGCTCCATTTACCACTACCCTCTGTTGCCCTACACTCAATCAGTTCCTACTCAGTCAGTCACTTTAGGGCCCATACCGAGGGCGCTCAGTTTATTAATCACCTATGCGGAACTACATCAAAAGCTTTTCTAAAATCTAATTCCACCACATCTAGTGTTCTCCCTTGATCCAACTCTCTGGTCACCCAGTAAAACAAATTAATCAGATTTGTCTTACAAGACCTGCCTCTAGTGAAATCATATTGCCTCGGGTCCTGTAACCCATTAGATTCCAATAACTTTACTATTCTCTGTTTTAAAAGTAATTTCAGTTGTTTACATACCAGCCTGTAGTTCCCAACTTCTTCCTTACTTCCGCTTTTATGGAGAGGGACCACATCTGCTCTTCTCCAGACCTCCGAGACTACTCCTGACTCTAGAGAAGCATTGAAAAGGTCAGCCAACAAAGCCGCTAGAACTTCTCTAAGTTCCTTCAATACCCTCTGATGTATGTCAGCCGGTCCCATCACTTTGTCCACTTTCAGTTTAGCCAGCTCCTAATGAACACAGTCCTCTGAAAATCATTCAGGGACTACCACCCCTCCATGCCTATTTGTGTTTGTCTTCTGCGGTCCTGCTCATGGCCTTTCAGCTGTGAACATAGAACAAAAATATTTAAGCAATTCCACCTTTTTCAGCTTCTACATATTCTTCCACCTTTGAGTTTCACATTACCACTTTTGCCCTTCCTACTATCACTAACATATCTAAAAATTGTCTTGTCTCCCCCCCCCCCCCCCCTTTTACCATATTGGTTTTTTTTTTTCTTACATTTGCATCTTTGCTTTCCTGACTACTCTACCAGCTTCCCTTAGCTTTCCCAGATATTGTCGCCTGTCTTCCTCTTTCTACTTTTAAGAACCAACGTGGCTTCCTTTTCCTCTTACTTTTATTTATTTTCCTTACAAAAAGGTTTGTTGCCCTTACAATAGCTCCTTTCAGTTTTGCCCACTGCTTTCCAACTTCTTCCAGAAGTTCCCATACACATAACAATTTCTTGAGGTAATCCCCCACCTGAACCTTCATTTTTGAATGAACCCTCTCCACACCTATCTTAATATTAAACCACACCATCTGGTGATCACTGGATGCCAGGTGGTCACCTACTATAACATCAGAAACACTTTCCCCATTAGTAAGCACTAAGGCCCAGATGCATCAATTAAATGTTAAAAAAAACTAATACGTAAAAGTCCTAACGAATTTGAAAAAACGTAGAATGCACCAAAAAAACAAGTCGCACACGTTCGGTGCGATATTGAAAAGTACAATGTATTAAACATTCGTAATCCCCATCGGTAATCGGCCCCTAAAGCATGCGCAGAGCAGCCAAGCGTTATGCTGGCTGCTCTGCGCATGCCACAAATGTCAAAACAAAAAAACCCCCCACAACACAAACACGTGGCTCCCCGCTTCCCCCTGCACTAGAAGAAAATAAAACAAAAATCGAAATAGATCGGGAGAGGGCAAGGGCGCTCGTCAGGAGCGTCCTGCATGGATGGCCTTGCCCCCCCCCCCCCCCCCCCCCCCCCCCCGCTGCTCCCCGCTTCCCGCCGCTTCCCCCTGCACGAAAAATCTTAATTTTAGCAGCCCCGGTCCCCTTGCCTTCCTGTTCCTTTCTCTCTTCTCTCCCAAAGCTCTGCCTCCCATCATCCTCTGCCCCGTGCCCTGCCCCCACACCCCCCCTGAGGTCGTCGCCACCGCTCCCCCCCTCCACCGGGACCCCCCTCCGCATTACCGGGCCCGCGCAGTGCCTCTCACCTCTGTCTGAAGGCGCTGCACGGGCAGGAAGAAGATCTGTTCGTCGCCGAGTCTTCATGATGTCTCTCCTTCTCTGGCCTAGGCCCGCCCCCTTCTGATGTAAGTAACCTACGTAGTCTGAGAATAAAAAGAACTCTCTGATCTCTGGTCTTAGGGACAATATCTATTCTTCTATTGGAGACATTTATTTAAGAAAAGTTTTAACCTCTCTTTGTAGTTAAACTTAGAGACAGTGAATTGATTGGCATAATAAGGACATAGACAGAATTTCTTTTTCCTAAAGAAAGGAATTTTATTTTATTATGAAGCCTGTTTAGTAAAAGGTATCCTGTTTCAGGCAGGTACACATTAGAAATCACACATATAGTGAGAGAGAATTTCTTCCTTTTATTTGTAATTAAAGTCAGAATACAGGGAGAAGATCAAGGCAAAGACAACCAAGACAGATGAAGAACTGAACCCAAGAGAGCTTGAAAAGCTAAGTAAAGAAGAAGAGACAGACATTAAGGACACTGGGACTTTGAAAAGAGAGAAACATACATACATACAGAACCACAAACATATTACCTATACTTACCTATTTAGAATTTGGGACCTGTCAAAGGAAGAAATATTTTTTAAGAATTGAATTCTTGTTTAATTCATTTTGAAAGAATTAAAAGTTATATTTACCTCATACAAAACACCCTGTAAGAAAAAGAGAAAAATATTTCAGCAGTAAAATAGTTTTACC
This sequence comes from Microcaecilia unicolor, assembly GCF_901765095.1. Taxonomy (NCBI): domain Eukaryota; kingdom Metazoa; phylum Chordata; class Amphibia; order Gymnophiona; family Siphonopidae; genus Microcaecilia; species Microcaecilia unicolor. Next base: position 101,399,281 of record NC_044031.1, read on the forward strand.
TGTTAACTTAAGAAATTTAAAATACTCTTATATGTACCTGTTGGTTGTGGAAACTCAGCTGTAAAAAAGAATAGATTTGTATTTATCTTGATCCAGTAGGCAGGGTGTTAACGTATATATTAATTATTTATGGAACATTTTTAAAATTTTAACTTTTTAAAGATTTTAATTAGTTGTTTAAATTACAAGTGCAATAAAATGTATGGTTTGCACTTTATTAGAGCATTTGCTTATTCTTATCTGAGTGGGTAGAAACCTGTAACATCAGTTGATTCTCTTAAAGCCATTACACTCACTCATAACCTTATTTACATTTCATCTGGTGTCATTTTTATGGATGGAGTGATTTCTTTTGTAGTACCTTCCTCCTGAAATGTGGGGTAGTCTGAGGTAGCTCATCTACCCCACGACTACAACTTAGGTAAAAGAGTAAGATTGGGTCCATGTCTCAGCTGAGAGTGGCTATAATTCTCAACCTTGCCACCTCCTCTCTCAGGGGGTCTTTTATAAAGGCATGGAACCATTTTTAGTGCACACTAATGATTAGAGTGTGCTAAACACTAGAGATGCCCATATGAATATATGGGCATCTCTAGCGCTTAGCGCACACTTATTTTTAATGTGCGCCAAAAACACTAGCACACCTTTGTAAAAGGCCCACTCAGGAAGTATTTTTTCATGGAGAGAGTGGTGGATGCTTGGAATGCCCTCCCGCAGGAGGTGGTGGAGAGGAAAACGGTAACGGAATTCAAACATGCGTGGGATAAACATAAAGGAATCCTGTTCAGAAGAAATGGATCCTCAGGAGCTTAGCCGAGATTGGGTGGCAGAGCTGGTGGTGGGAGGCGGGGCTGGTGGTTGGGAAGTGGGGATAGTGCTGGCCAGACTTATACGGTCTGTGCCAGAGCCAGTGGTGGGAAGCGGGGATAGTGCTGGGCAGACTTATACGGTCTGTGCCAGAGCCGGTGGTGGGAGGCGGGGCTGGTGGTTGGGAGGCGGGGATAGTGCTGGACAGTCTTGTACGGTCTGTGCCCTGAAAATGACAGTTATAAATCAAGGTAAGATATACACAAAAAGTAGCACATATGAGTTTGTCTTGTTGGGCAGACTGGATGGACCGTGCAGGTCTTTTTCTGCCATCATCTACTATGTTACTATGTTAATTCTTTCACTTCTTTCATGAGGGATTCAAGCTGAAGACATCTTGCACAAAGAACCAGCCCCTCTCCTAGGGTCACAATTTCTGTATGCACAGAGGCAGAAGCTGTAACTGAGGCAACAGTTTTGGTGAAACAATGTTTCCCTGTCACACTGCAGTTGCACAAGTATTTGTACCTGTAGAAAGAAAATAGTAAACACAAAAAGTCCTACCAGCGTCCCCAACTTTTCCTCAGCTATCTTATAGGCTAAAAGTAGCAGCTCTCTTCTTTTCTATAAAGTCTAACCCTCAGAAATGTGGGGAATTAAAAAGAGAGTATATACTATTTAGGTCACCTCTCCTGTTGACCAGGTCATGTTGAGGTCATAGTGGGGGGGGGGGGTCTAACTTTATTGGGGGATAGAAGAGGAAATCATAATTGGGGAAGAGAGTAAAGAACAATTCCCTTATATAGTCCTGGACTGTATTCAGCCAGTACCCACATAAGTGTCTTATGTGAGTCCCAGCTGAATGTCAGCTGGGACTTGCATTAGCTCAGATGGTCAAAACATGTCTGGTCCAACCCAGATATTCAATGCCCAGATATGGCCCGCCATTGAATATCGATTCAGCCCCCAGTTACCAGCATTAAAAAAAAAAAAAAGATGCTAACCACCACTGGCAGAATATTGATTGTTTAAAGCAGAAAAAGAAATGATTAGTTGGATGCCCGGCTGTCTGCTTCACCAACCATCTCTTTTTCTTGATCTTTGGGATAAAATGTAGAACATCATGAAACTAACGGACACACAGCCTATCATTCGCAGGTACCTGCCGTCAGTGAGGAGGGTTCGTCAAGATGGCCGACAAGATGCAATGTACAGACACCATGTGGGACGCAGATACAATTGCCATTTTGTAAAACTATCAAGAGCCGGAAGAAAAAAAGATGCGGCATCTATAGGTAAATAACCTCAAAATAGGATGCAAGACCTGTTCTTTTAAAAACATAAACACTTTTATGACTTACTGAACCGCCAGAATCACCGCTCTGATTGTGATGTCCCTTTGAACAGTAGGGGTGATTGGCAGTCACAGTGCTATTCATGTTCTATCAGAATAATCCCTAGAATATGCTCCAAGCACAGTCTCTCGCAAAGTGCTCATAGCTTCTGCGCTCTGACATCAGGGTGCCACTTCAGGCATGCATGTTGGCTCAGCCCCCACTTATCCAACACACAACCTTGAGAGTCTTTTGCCATACGAGCGAATTGAAGATGTATTTCCGGTAAAAAGCATGAATCCTCGGTTGCTTAATAAGACCTATACGGTACCACCATCTCATGGTTCAGGTATCCTCAGGTCTGGAGGCCATTTACAAAGTCTCTGTATACTTTGCACATTTCTCGGTTGCCTCCTGACAGCAGCACAAGCAGCACACACATGTGATGTTAACAAGCAATGCCCCCCCCCCCCCCCAGCATCTCTATACCATTCATCGTTCACCTACAACAGAATATAGACAGTTTGTTAAAGGTTCAAGAAAAAATATTCACAAGGTATACCCCATAGAGTACATATTTCTGTCTTAAAACAAAAAAAAAAAACTACACGCATACCTGTGAAATAGGGGGAGACAATACCTCCATCTGGTTTAGAAGACCCATAAGAACATAAGAGTAGCCATACTGGGTCAGAGCAATTGTCCATCTAGCCCAGCATCCTGTTTCCAAACAGTGGCCAAACCAATTAGCAGCAACATTCCATGCTACTAATCCTGGGGCAAGCAGTTGCTTCCCCATGTCTGTCTCAATAGCAGACTGTGGACTTTTCCTCCAGGAATTTGTCTAAACCTTTTTTAAACACAGATACCACATCCTCCGGCAGTGAGTTCCAGAGCTTAACTATTCTTTGAGTGAAAAATATTTCCTCCTATTTGTTTTAAAGGTATTTCCATGTAACTTCCTTGAGTGTCCCCTAGTCTTTGTACTTTTGGAATAAGTAAAATATCAATTTACTTCTACTCATTCTACATCACTCAAGAATTTGTAGACCTCAATCATATCTCCCCTTATCCGTCTCTTTTCCAAGCTGAAGAGGCCTAACTTCTTTAGCCTTTCCTCATATGAGAGGAGTTCCGTCCCCTTTATCATTTTGGTCGCTCTTCTTTGAACCTTTTCGAATACCGCTATATCTTTTTTGAGATATGGGGACCAGAACTGAACGCAATACTCAAGGTGCGGTCGCACCATAGAGCGATACGAAGGCATTATAGTATTTTTGGTCTTATTCACTATCCCTTTCCTAATAATTCCTAGCATCTTGCTTGCTTTATTGGCTGCCACCACACATTGAGCAGAAGATTTCAGTGTATTGTCTACAACAACACCTAGATCTTTTTCTTGAGTGCTGACCCCCAAGGTAGACCCTAGCAACAGGTAAGTATGATTCGGATTCTCTCCATTGTACATCACCTTGCATTTGTCCACATTAAATTTTATCTGCCATTTGGATGCCCAGTCTTTCAATATCCTAAGGTCTTCCTGCAACATTTCACAATCCGCACGTGTTTTAACAACCTTGAATAGTTTTGTGTCATCTGCAAATTTAATTACCTCAATTGTCATTCCAATTTCCATATCATTTATAAATATGTTAAATAGCACTGGTTCAAGTACTGATCCCTGCAGCACTCCATTGTTCACCCTCCTCCATTGAGAGAAATGACCATTTAACCCTACCCTCTTTTCTGTCCAATAACCAATTCCTAATCCACACCAGAACCTTGCCTCCTATCCCATGACTCTTTAATTTTCTCAGGAGTCTCTCATGAGGAACTTTATCAAAAGCTTTCTGAAAATGTAGATACACTACATCAACCGGCTCACCTTTATCCACATGTTTATTCAGGCTTTCAAAGAAATGAAGCAGATTGGTGAGGCAAGACTTCCCTCGGCTGAACCCATGCTGACTCTGTCCCAATAAACCATGTTTATCTATTTATTTATTTATTGATAACAGCATTTATACCCCACATTCTCCAAACATGTTTGGTTCGATGTGGCTTGCAATGTTAGTTAGTGGAGGTAGTGAATTACATTTTGATAGGAAAGTGGAGGTAGTGAATTACATTTTAATAGGAAAGAAGGGGGAATGGAAAATAGAGATGAGAGGGGACATGGTAAGAAGAGAGGTTTTGGAGGGGTCTTCAACATGTTGTATGGGTTCGAATGGTTTAGTTTTTGTTGTCCATGGGTAAGAACATTTTAAACAGGTAAGTATTGAACCAATACCACAAACTGAAGATCTTCCACCTGGTGCTGAGCTGAAATCCAATGTTCCACAAAAGGAGTATCTATATGCTGTAAGCATAAATCGCTTAGACATTGTGCTATTCTAAGCTTTATCTTCCATTTAATTTTACAATATCCCACATTTAACATGGACATCTAATGGCATATACCACTTGCTGTGCATCACAATCTGTTCTAGACCATAACTCAACATTTGTTCACAAATGGGCTATCCATATCTCATCAGCACCAATTGCATATCTACACTTTACACAATAAAAACTTGGACCATGTCCCAGGAGTTCCTGATCCACCTTGAATTCTTCCCTTTTATTGAATAATATTTCTCCCAAATTTTGAACTCTAGTGAAAGAAAGCCATGGGGATTTCTCAAACCCTGGATGTAAAGGTAAAATAGATCGGTTCGTATAAATAGATTGTTGAATTGAGATTGAAAATAAAATGTCAGCACTCAGGACATTCTAAGATCTGTACCTTCCATAGGTTTTTGCAGTAACCAACATCTTTGGGCATTATATGCTCTCTTAAATGCTTTCCCTATAATTTTACATGGGTAATCCCTCTGTTGAAATCTATCCTGCATCTGAATTGCCTGCTCTTTATATTGACTTTTATGAGTACACAGTCTTTTTTTTATAACAACTTAATTTTACAAGCACTAAAATAACTTGCCAGAAATACAAAGAAAATAACACACAAGAATTACTTCAAATCAGGTAATTCTATACTCTTCCTTAGACCACAGAATAGGGAGAGTGAAACATGACAAGGAGATCAATTAAACAGTAAACAAAGAAAACGTGGTATTAACCTGATTATGCCCAGTTATTATTTATCTGAATCATTATTCCACATGGATCGTCTGGTTGGCTTCTTCAAACCCAAAACGGTGTATAGCCAGGACAGATTCATGGCTTTGGGTCAATATTTTTTTTATAATAAATTAAAAACCAGTGCTATATTTTCCTGTTCTATCGATGTGGACAAGTCACTTGTGGCACTACAGGTGTAGCTGAAGGGACTGTAAAAGAGTGCCATCCACAGTGACCTGATTGAGATATATTCTCACTACTACTCAATGGCTTCTCCTGATGAATCACTTGAGGAGTTAAGGAAAGACACTTTTTTTTAAATTTTCGATTTCTACAGGAACGCCTGTTCCTGTCTATCCATGGATATATGTAACCTTTTGTTTAATCCATTTCATCTCACTTATATTTGGCCACTTTTTATGCTCTGATTTCACCCCTGTATTTTTCTATTAATTGTTGATGATCCCTATATTGCTGATCAAATTGGCTTGCTGGCATTCTTGACTTTAGAGTCCCATTTAGCATTATATTCAATTATATGTTCATCAACTACTTTATTTTCAGTTTGTCAATGGTAAGTAACATTAAATCTAGAGAGCATCTGGATATAAGATCATTCCACTTAGTAATATACTCCAAAGACATCCAAAAATCATGGCTCCTTACATAAGCGCAATCCCCAAGGTATTGACGGAGAATGACAGTACTCCTCTAGTGCCACTGCATGGTATTCTGTGTGAGCTATGTTTTTATGCAATTTCAACAATTCTGCCCAATCAATAACCTGGCCTTGAGTTGTAGTGTTAGTCTATTTCTAGCCATTAATGAAAAAATTCTCTCTATTGAGAGGCCGGTCTTTGAGTCCCATTCAATTGCAGCCATTTCTCCCAATTAATAAGGCATTATGATTATATTTTTTATTGCAAAACACAGACCCATGTAGAGACCAAGATATAGAGTTTGGAAGTGGAATTTGTAAAACGTGATTTTCCATATTGCTGGAATTGAAAGGATTGCAGAATTCGAGGAAATTCACGGAGGTGACAAAGAACAATAAAATCTACTGATATAATAAAGAAGAATTGAAATTGTCAGCATTATCATTGGACCAGTATGGCTTATTTTGGGTCTTTGATTGAAACCTACAGAAGATTTGAGTGGATAGAGTGGACATACTGGATTTGAATGTTAACATCAACAGATGTTACTGAGTTTCTTTTTGATATATAGATTTATCTTCCATGGTTTCCTTCAATTTTCAACAAAAAGAAAAACAAGCAAACCCACAAGTCAGCACAAACAAGTCAAGGAGTGGGAATGACCAGAGCAATGAGCCAAGAAGAGCTAATAAACCTTTATTTGTATATATTCACTTGGAATCAGCACATTCAACATGGCTGACAAACATTCACTGAAGCAAGGACTCTACATGGTCCATGTTTCGGCCTATGCCTTTGTCAGGAGTCCAGGCATGGAGCCACAAAATGGAACAGGCAGCAGCAGTGAATCTCAGCACAGAGCCAGTAAAACCGCTGTGCTAATTCCAAAGTCACTGGCACTAAACAAAGAGGTGTGCCAGCGACTTTGGAATTTTCTACCATGGGATTCAGTATGCGCCAGAATCAGAAATACTGCCAGGTGCGTGCGCTTCCCCAGCGGTAGTGCTGATTGGGCACATGCTACCCACGCCTTTGTAACAGGGGTCCTAAGTGCTATATAAGTAATAGAGTAAGAGTGGAGGAGTGGCCTAGTGGTTAGAGCACAGGTCTTGCAATCCAGAGGTGGCTGGTTCAAATCTCACTGCTGCTCCTTGTGATCTTGGGCAAGTCACTGAACCCTCTGTTGCCTCAGGTACAAATTTAGTTTGTGAGGCCTCTTGGGACAGAGAAATATCCAGTGTACTTGAATGTAACTGACCTTGAGCTACTATTGAAAAAGGTGTGAGCAAAATGAAGTGATGACAAGAATAATAAAAATATCAAACTTCTTACATTTTATAAGGCACAGAAAACCCTCAGTGCTGGATGTTGTAGTGGGCTCTCTGCACACTAGTCTCTATATCTTGCCACTGGGTTAGTGGGAGCTATATCTGGGCACTCCTAAGCTCACGACCCAGTTGCAGGTGTGCAGGGAAAGTCACATTTTCTCCAGAAAAAAAAAAACAAAAAGCAGTATGCACCTCATGAAACATCAGCCAGATGCTCTTACTCTATCCAAATGCTTCTTAACCTGCAATTTTCTCATTGTGCAAGTCAGCCTTTTCCATGCTCCAAATATTTCTTGCTTTGAATTTATATGTAGGAGGCAACAAATCTGGGATTTGCAATTAGGAGTATCAGTGTGTTTGGAATTTATCTGAATGGTTTTAAGTCTTTAGGTGTTGCTGGTGTTATCCTCAACAACATAGTAGTATCTATGCTGGAGTGATTCATAACATCAGACCACAGGCTTAATGGTTTCAAAATTACTGGATATAAACAAAGCACTTGCCTTATATGCCCTATGGAACTCACATGTCCTTATTAGTCTAATTCCACAGTTAGTGCTTTTGTTGCTTCCATTTAATATAGAAAATCAAATATCAGTTCTTTTTAGGTGTGTTTCACATCAGATTATTCCACCTATTATGGCCACATCACTGCACAGAGGAATGGATCCTCAGAAGCTTAGCCGAGATTGGGAGGCGGGGCTAGTGCTGGGCAAGACTTCTACAGTCTGTGCCCTGAAAATGGCAGATACAAATCAAGGTAAGGTATACACAAAAATTAGCACATATGAGTTTATCTTGTTGGGCAGACTAGATGGACCGTGCAGGTCTTTTTCTGTCATCATCTACTATATTACTATGTTACTTGTATACTTTTGCTTTGAGATTTGAGTCAACTTTCATGGATGGACTCTGTTGATAAGCACACAGTTTTAAAAGTTCAGACAAAATGGTAGGAAATCTTCAGCACACAGGACCTTAGGTGAACATATTGTCATGCTGTACACAAAACATGCCTTGCCCAACCTAACCTGTACTCATGTTTATAGCAAACTGAAAATATTTGCTAGGAACCATGATAGCTTCTCAGTCAAGGTTTTGTGTTAGGATCAGACTGTTCTGTTCAGCCTAAGGAATTATAATAATTAATGCCTCATCGGAATGGTGATAATTACACAATGCAGCAATCCAGTGAGCACATGTGGCTCTCAAAATTCCACCAGCTGTGGCAGGAGACGTTTAGTCATCTGCTCCTGTCTTTCTGGCTACGGAATTATAGCAGCCTGAAGTAAAGCGCCTTACCTGCACGTCTATTAATTTTCTTCAAAATTACATGTGATTAGGAATATAATTATACGAAAACATTATTTTCAGAGTCAAAGGCTTTGATTGGAACTACACAAACTGCAGCTGGGCAGCTAAACTACCATCTTTAGAACCTGGAAAACTGGGGATGTATGAAAAGCTAGAACTGTGCTTTCAGTGCGACCAGCTGCCCTTTCCACAAAATCATAGACCACAAGTTCAGCGTTAACAGGAACTTTCCAAGTGACACGTTTGGTTCAGAATTATGAAGCCAGCCATTGCTGATACTCTCTTTCAAAGAGCTGCTTTCTTTCTAATTACTGCATAGAGAAAATGGTTAGGGAAAGCCAGATTAGTGAAAATTGCTGCATTTAAAATGAAGGATTTATGTCCATGTGAGCCTCTTCTGTATAATAAAGGCTAAAACTGGATTGCTTACATTTACTTCTTTAAAATTGCTTTGTGGTGAAGCACTGCAGGCATAAAAGGTTTGGTAAGGGTTTGTTCTGAATGTGAAAGCCATGTTTTCAAAAAGAGTTTGAATTGCTGCTGGGTTTCGCTTCATACAGCTTGGAGCATGGAGGAGTGAACTTCAGAGGCAATGGCTAACAAAAATGGAAATACCCCACTAGCACTGTCAGGTCCCTTCTAAGCTGGGTATTCCCTCTCCTTTATCATTCTGCTTTGCACTTATCATCCTTTGTTTTGATTAGCAGAGAAACTATTTGTGTCCACAGCCTGTCCTTCATACTAATAACATCTACTCCCTGTCTCCAGACAAGACACAGAACTCCAGTCTCCTGATAGTGACAGAGGCAAAATGATAAAAAGACTGGCCAGTTAAGTCCTAGCTAAGCGATTAATCAGGCCCATGCTACAGAAATGAACACCCACAAAAGCTCTGAAAGTTCTGTGTTTCAGGATTCAGGGTTCACTTGATAGTTCTTATAGTTCTTCCTATTATATAGGTGGTTTCCATGTAAAGAAAAATCTAAATTTGTAACAGTTGGCAGCTGCATGCATTTCAGAGGTCTCCATATTTTTGGTACTTTCAGTGGTATTTATCCTAGGCAACCTCATTACAAATGTTCTTATCCTGCCACAACAGCATAAGGTCATTTTTCATTTCCTTAGCATTTCTCTCCTCAGGAGGTTGCAGGCAGCAGGACCAATGAACAATTCAGCAAAGAATTCCTGTTATTAAACATTGCTTAGCTGCCTTGGTGTTGCAAATCTATCTTAGAAACTATTAAGCTAAAATTGCATGGAAGCCATTTTTCTCTTTGTGGTTTTTGTTTGGTTTTGTTTTTATTTATTTATTTAGATTTTGCTCACACCTTTTCCAGTAGTAGCTCAAGGTGAGTTGCATTCAGGTACACTGGATATTTCTCTGTCCTAGGAGGGCTCACAATCTAAGTTTGTACCTGAGGCAATGGAGGGTTGTTTTTTTTAAAGAGCTAGCTCTGTTCCCAGCTTTGCATCAAATTCACTATAAACATATAGTTGGTTTGCATATGAAAAAAAAAACTTTACAAAAACAATTAGTCATTAAAATCCAGGGAGGAGCAAATGTTCTGGATCCATCCTACAAATCTTCATCAGCAGGATCTGGTTTATCTCTTGACAAATGCAGCACAAAATCCAAAATGGCTCTGCTAATCCTGCACGCCCTTATATTAAATGCCCTTTAAGTACATAGACTCTCAAACAGAACACTGGGCAGCCAGTGAACTGAACTTATTACATAACCTGAGAGCCTATCTTGAGGGTGACATTTAAATGAAGGAGGGGGCCCACCTTACCAGCGAGGTCAGCTTGTCGAAGTTACAGCTAAGCAGCAAAGCTAGTGAAAGGGGGAGAGCAGAGTGAAGGGGGAATCAGTTTCAGACAGTTTGGCTTGTCATTCACAATATATCTTGGAGCTTCAAGGCAGCTGGGCACCGTAATAGTGCAATAAACTTATTTTTGCAGTGGAGGAAAAAAACCTCAGAAGAGCCACCCAGCCTGCAATACTTTTAAGGCATGGGCACGGTTCACCATCATAGGAAAAAAACTCCACTTATCATAGTGTAGGAATTCTTAATACGTGTCCAAATGTCAATGAAGCCCACTTGTACTCACAGGGATATCAGAATATCAACAAACAGAACAGGCACTGATATAACACACTCATTGATATTGATTCATAATCGTCATGTACTTCTAAATCTTCAAGTGACCGCCCGCTAATTCTACAGTCCCAGTTGCCCAACAGGGAGCCCCTGTTTTGCTATAAGCTATGTCAGGGGCAGCACTAGGAATCCAAATCCTGTTTCATAGCCACTTGAACAACTACCAGTGGAGGGAGCAGGAGGGGGGTTTCCTAGAGGGCAGAAGGTTGCTGGTAATTTGGAATGGTCACAGACTTTTAATTATGGCTGGATACCTTCTAGGCCTTAGGGTTTTTGTGCCTCCAGTGTCTCCAGGTTGGAGCCAGGCCTGGATGGCTCCAGGTGGAGGACAGCTTTTGGGAGGGGCATATGGGATCCCACTAATTCATCCTGTGGGAATGTGTCAAGGGAATTGGAGTAGAGTTTTGCACCAGAGTGGACTTCCCGGGGGGAGGGGGTGATGGATATCCTTCTGGGGTTATGGGGATGGGAGTTTCTGTAGGGGAACAGGCTTCTGCCAGTTCTATTTTCTCTCCACAGGTTCAGATCATGGCTGCTGCAGGTGGAAACTCTCTGGATGCATCAGATGGCGGGAGACAACAGAATTCTTCAGCTCCACAAAGGACAGAAGCAGCCCATACAAGTAGCATAGCTATTGGTACACAATCCGCCTTATTTTCGAAAGTGATGGGCACCCAGATTTCGACCCAAATCGGGAGATGGGCGTTTTTCTCGCAAAGGCGCCCAAATCGGTATAATCGAAAGCCGATTTTGGGCGTTTCCAACTGCACTCCATCGCGGAAACAAATAAAGTTGATGGGGGCGTGCCGGAGGCGTGGTGGAGGCGGGACTGGGGCATGGTTATCAGCTGAGGAGAGGTGGGTGTCTTTAGCTGATAATCGAAAAAAAAAAGGCGTTTTGACCGCGATTTTGGGTCACTTTTTTTGGACCCTTTTTTCTCACGAACAAGTCCCAAAAAAGTGCCCCAACTGCCCAGATGACCACTGGAGGGAATTGAGGATGACCTCCCCGGACTCCCCCAGTGGTCACTAACCCCCTCCCACTAACCCACTTTAAAAACTTTTTTTCCAGCCTGTATGCCAGCCTCAAATGCCGTGCCCACCTCCATGACAGCAGAATGTGTTCAATCCTGTCACAGCCTTTCCCTGGGTCAGATGTGGCTCTCAGGTGCAGTACAGGGTCACATCAGCATTGCATTGTGGTGGGTGTAGGGTATTGGGCTCCGTGATTTCATTAGCTTGTGTTACAGTCTCACGATGTTGGTAGTTGGTAGGCTCTTCTCCCATGGTGCTTTTCCCCCTGCCTACTGGGTCAGAGTGTTCCCTGTTGTGTTTCCTGTTGTAGTCCATGTGGTAGTGGCCATTTTTGTAAGCCAGTTTTAGTTCCCTTTCCTGTGTTAGCCACATTAGAGAACTTAGTTCTTACCTTGAATGTGGCTGAAAGAGGGCATTGTACAGCATTCTGCCAGCTCTGACCTACTGCTAATCTCAGTACCAGGGAGACTCGTTGCCAGTGGGGCACAACCTCTGATCTGCAGTTAACTGTGAGTAAATGCGGTTATTCCAATAAAGGACGTTTTCGGAGAGATTAGTCTTCAGGTGTCAACTGGTGTGCCAATGTTATACAGCAGCAACAAGTCCTAGAGGCCTGCGTGTATGCAGGTCCCTGGAGCACTTTTAGTGGGTACCGCAATGCACTTCAGCCAGGTGGACCCAGGCCCATCCCCCCCCCCACCTGTAACACTTGTGCTGGTAAATGGGAGGCCTCCAAAACCCACTGGACCCACATGTAGGTGCCCCCTTCACCCCTAAGAGCTATGGTAGTGTTGTACATTTGTGGGTAGTGGGTTTTGGGGGAGGGGGGTTGGGAGCTCAGCACCCGTGGTAAGAGAGCTATGCATGTGGGAGCTTTTTCTGAAGTCCACCGCACTGACCTAGAGTGCCCAGTTGGTGTCCTGGCATATCAGGGGGGCCAGTGTACTACCAATCCTGGCCCCTCCCACGACCAAATGGCTCGGATTAGGACGTTTTTGAGCTGGGCATTTTTAGTTTTCATTATCGCTAAAAAAAACAAACACCCAGCTCAAAAACGTCCATTTTTTCGAAAATACGGTTTGGCCTGCCCCTTCACGGACCCGTTCTCGGAGATAAACGCCCATGGAGATAGGCATTTGCGTTCGATTATGCCCCTCAATGTGATCCAGAAGAGCCCACTGCATCTTCATCTCAAGGTAAACATCAGGGAGTAGTGGGCAAGGGATCTACAGCGGCGCCTCAGGTGTCGGATGCAGATGGTGGACCTTCTGGATCAGGTGAAAGGCCTGAGAAAGCCAATTCTAAGCATGGGAAGAGGGAAGGGAAGAGAAGAAAGCAGAGGAGCAGCAAGAGCAGCTCTTCTTCTTCCTTGGACTCTAGTTTCTCTTCCATGTCTTCTGCTTCTTCTTCTTTTTCCTCTGTTCCTATGCAGGGGGCTTCAGCCACAAAGCTAGGGACTGTTGAGGTGAGATCAGGGAGAGAGGGGCACCTGCAACCTGCATTGGTAGCACTCTCAGAGCTTTGGGAACAGGTATCTCAAGTCTTGAGGAAAAAAATTAAGAAAAGGACCTGTATAGATATATTCAGGTTCCTGGAAGGCAGGGGTAAGAAGAAGGCCAGGAGAGGGGACAACAAGAAGGAGGAGGCAGAGAAGACTAAGAAGGTGTCGCAGAACTTAGTTAACTGGATGAGGGCTTTTTTACATTTAGCCAGTGTGTGGGAGTGCTGTGACCAATCACAGTATGGTCTACTATTGGCCTTCACTGATTCAGTCTTGGACACTTACCAGCGTTTTCGGTGGTTGGGCCTGGCTCAACTACGACGAAGCCTTTAGGGATATGATAGAGAAGAATCTCTATATGAGGTGGGGGGGCACAACATATTAAATTGTGGCTTACCCATATGGCACCCAGACCAGGTGGTAGTGGTGTGGTGAGTGCGACTAGGCAGCCTTCAGGGGTCTCAGGGGGTGTGCGGCCTTTTCAGCACTGACTTCTGTTGTTGATTTAATAAATCAATCTGTACTTTCCCAGACTGTTTGATCCCAATGTGGTCAGGGGCATGCTGTGTCAAAATGTGCAAAAAAGAGTACCAAGGGTCAGCCCCCATCTGATAAATGAGGATGCATTCTTGAGGGCACCCACCCCAGTACAGATGGAGGCAATGCACCCCTCTTTACAGATATATCAAGATAAGGATGCAGCTTTGAGCTTGGAAGCAGGTTGAAGTGTGGGTTTCCGGGTGCCTTTTTGGGGTGTTTTGGACAATGAGGTGGTTCGTAAATTCAACATCCTCTATTCATCTGAAGGATATAGTGTTGGCCAAGCTGGGCAAGGAAATCGGACTGGGTAGAAATGCTGGTCCTTTTAGGGAACAGCATTTGTGGTGATGCAATTTTCATTGTTGGAGGTCATTCCGAACAAGGACCCAACCACGTTTATGCTGATCTACAACCTATCTTACCCGCCTGGTTACTCAGTTAATGATGATATTCCAGCTGAGTTGTGTATGGGTTAAGTATATGTCCTTGGATGAGGCTTTACGATTCATCCAGGTAAATGGTTTAGGTGCCCTTATGGCAAAGATGGATGTTGAGTCAGCATTCTGCTTATTGCCTATCTATCCAGAGTCATTCCCCTTCCTTGGTTTTACCTTTGAAGTGAAGTACTATTTGGACAAATGCCTGATGGTGGGTTGTGCCATATCTTCCACATATTTTGAAATGTTTAGTTCTTTTATGCATTGGGTAACAGCACATAAGGCAAGTCTAGATGGAATAGTGCATTATCTTGATGATTTTCTCTTTGTGGGCCTGGCAGAGCAGGGAGACTGCACCAATTTGATGGCCATTTTCTGGAGGTAGCCCGGTATTTTGGAATGCCTCGCTGCAGGGTGATTCCCATGGGGAGGGCATTCTCTAGGCAATTGGTGGTCGCTAGAGCAGGCATTAGGAACCCACATAATTTTGTTCGGCTATCTACAGGCATTAAATAGGACTTGAGGGTCTGGTTGCATTTTCTGCACAACTTTAATGGTACGTTGAGTTAGAGCAGTTTTCAGATGTGGCGTTGGATTTTGTTTTGGTGTGAACTGCAGCTTCATGAGTGGGTAGCATCAGGTTTGATGAAGCGCATTACCTTTCTGGAACTTTTCCCTTTTGTGGTGGTGTGTGACATCTGGCCCCATAGGTTGAAGGCCAAGAAAATCATATTCTGGTGTGACAATAAAGGAGTTGTCGAAGCTGTGCATAGCTTTGGTTCTATTTTTCAACCAGTTGAATCTTTTAGGTACCTCAGAGTCATTTTTGATTCACACTCACCATTTACTTCTCAGATTTCTAATGTATGCAAAACAGGTTTCTTTGTACTCCACCAACTACAAACAGTCCGTCGCTACTTAGAAAATCATTCACTCCTTACTTCTTACCTTGATCGTTACAAGATTAGATTACTGCAACAATATTTACTTAGGTTGTACTCAAGCCTCCATTAAAAAACTGCAGTCCCTGCAAAACATGCCCACTCAGCTATTATGTCATGTTCATCGTTCCAACTCTGTATCCCCACTGCTACAAAAGTATCACTAGTTACCAATTCACCAACGTATACTTTTTGAATTATTAGTCCTCACATTTAAATCCCACAGGATTGGCCTACCCCACTACATCTCCTCATGCACTTTTCCATACTCACCGCTTGTGTTCTCTGTTCTCTTAACGATTACCATCTAGCTTACCTGGCCCTAAGCTTGCTTAGTTAGAATCCACCCATCATGCTGCCTTCATTTTGTGGCTCCTTTCCACTTGAATTCTCTTCCATTAGATATCCATGCAGAATCCTCTTTTAAAAGTTTGAAATCAAAATATAAGACCTGGTTGTTTACTAAAGCCTTCACTTCAAACTGAGCTATTGCAATTTGTTTGCCGCTATCCTACCCCACCCCCTTTTATTCCTGTCCTCCACTTTTTCTCCTCTCTACATCTATACCCCCCATTTGAATCCCTGCTCCTTTGTGTGCTTAATCTATCCTCGTTCCTATCATTTTTGTAGTTCCTTTTTTTTCCCCTTTTGTTTTTTGAACTATTGCAAACTGCCGAGAGCTGCCAGTTAATCATGGCAGTATAGAAAATTTAAATAAACCATAAACAGGCTGCTAAATACTTAAGAATCAATTCTCTAGTACGGGAATTGTTTTTGCATTGTCTACAGTTAAACTTATTTATTAGAGCGAGACATGCATCGGGAGCAGTTGATTCCTTATGTCATTTTCAGTTCAACAGATTCCAGACTTTGGCACTGAATGCCAAAGCAGTTGGCCTGATGCCTGCTCACCTGTGGAACCTTGGTTGGATCCCTGTTGAGGAGGTCTTTGGCACCCGTAACATGGGTTATGCCGAGGTAGCGGCTTTCCTGAAGACTCGGGGCTGGTCTGGAGGAAGGGTAGAGGATAGGTTTCTAGCTGATTATGTGGTTTTGAGCAAGAATATGGGTTATTCTAAAGGGGCTGTGACTAAACAGGTGGCTGGTTTTTCTTTTTTCTGCAAGGCAAGGGTACCAATGACATAGGAAAATGTGGGAGAGAGGTTCTGGAAGCAAAATTTAGGCTCTTAGGTAGAAAGCTGAAATCCAGATCCTCCAGGGTAGCATTTTCTGAAATGCTACCTGTGCCACGCGCAGGGCCCAAGAGACAGGCAGAGCTCCAGAGTCTCAATGCGTGGATGAGACGATGGTGCAGGGAGGAGGGCTTTAGATTTGTTAGGAACTGGGCAACATTCTGGGGAAGGGGGAGCCTATTCCGAAAGGATGGGCTCCATCTTAACCAGAGTGGGACCAGGCTGCTGGCATCGGCGTTTAAGAAGGAGATAGAGCAGCTTTTAAACTAGAAATGGGGGGAAGGCCGACAGTCGCTCAAAAGAGCATGGTTCGGGATAAGGTATCTTTCAAAGATATCACCATAACAGGGAAGATAGAGTATCCTGATAGTGAGGTTGCAAAAGAGATTGTAGTAGATCGGGTATCTTTAAATAACAATAAAAATCAGACAAAAGATTGCCAATTAATACTGTCAAGTACTAAGCATGATGTACTTAGGAACAACAAACATAGTTTGAAATGTCTATATGCGAATGCCAGGAGCCTAAGAAATAAGATGGGGGAGTTAGAATATATTGCACTAAATGAAAAATTAGATATAATAGGCATCTCTGAGACCTGGTGGAAGGAGGATAACCAGTGGGACACTGTCATACCGGGGTACAAATTATATCGTAGTGATAGGGTGAATCGGATTGGTGGAGGGGTAGCATTGTATATTAACGAGAGCCTTGAATCAAATAGATTGAAAATTCTGCAGGAAGCAAAACACTCCTTGGAATCACTGTGGATTGAAATTCCATGTGCAAAGGGGAAAAGGATAGTGATAGGAGTGTACTACCGTCCGCCTGGCCAGGACGAACAGACGGATGCGGAAATGTTAAAGGAAATCAGGGACGCGAACAAACTGGGCAACACAATAATAATGGGGGATTTCAATTACCCGCATATAGACTGGGGTAATGTAACATCTGTACACGCAAGGGACATAAGATTTCTTGATGAAATCAAGGACAGCTTCATGGAACAGCTAGTTCAGGAGCCGACAAGAGAAGGAAAAATACTAGACTTAGTCCTTAGTGGTGCTCATGATCTAGTGCAGGGGGTAACGATACGAGGGCCGCTTGATAACAGTGATCATAATATGATCGGTTTTGATATTGGCATTGAAGGAAGTGAAACTAGGAAATCAAGTACGCTAGCGTTTAACTATAGAAAAGGTGATTACGACAAAATGAGAAAAATGGTGAAAAAAAGACTGAAAGGAGCAGCTCGCAGAGTAAAAACTTGCATCAGGCGTGGATGCTGTTTAAAAACACCATCCTGGAGGTTCAGGACAAATATATTCCACGTATTAGAAAAAAGGGAAAAAAGACTAAACGTCAGCCGGCGTGGCTAAACAGTAAGATAAAGGAAATCATTAGAGCCAAAAAACAATCCTTCAGAAAGTGGAGAAGAGAACCAACTGAAAGTAACAGGATAGATCATAAGGAATGCCAAGCCAAATGCAAAGCGGAGATAAGGAGGGCAAAAAAGGACTTTGAGAAGAAATTAGCGTTGGAAGCAAAAATACATAGTAAAAACTTTTTTAGATACATTAAAAGCAGGAAACCGGCCAAAGAGTCGGTTGGGCCGCTGGACGAAAATGGTGTTAAAGGGGCGATCAAGGAGGACAAAGCCGTAGCGGAGAAATTAAATGAATTCTTTGCTTCGGTCTTCACCGAGGAGGATTTGGGGGGGACACCGGTGCCGGAAAGAATATTTGAAGCGGGGGAGTCGGAGAAACTAAACAAATTCTCTGTAACCTTGGAGGATGTAATGGGTCAGTTCAGCAAGCTGAAGAGTAGTAAATCACCGGGACCTGATGGTATTCATCCCAGAGTATTAATAGAACTAAAAAATGAACTTGCGGAGCTACTGTTAGAAATATGCAATCTGTCCCTAAAATCGAGTGTAATACCGGAAGACTGGAGGGTAGCCAATGTTACTCCGATTTTTAAGAAAGGTTCCAGAGGAGATCCGGGAAATTATAGACCGGTGAGTCTGACGTCGGTGCCGGGCAAGATGGTGGAGGCTATTATTAAGAATAAAATTGCAGAGCATATACAAAAACATGGACTGATGAGACAAAGTCAGCACGGATTTAGTGAAGGGAAGTCTTGCCTCATCAATCTAATGCATTTTTTTGAGGGGGTAAGCAAACATGTGGACAATGGGGAGCCGGTTGATATTGTATATCTGGATTTTCAGAAGGCGTTTGACAAAGTGCCGCACGAAAGACTCCTGAAGAAATTGCAGAGTCATGGAATCGGAGGTAGGGTATTATTATGGATTAAGAACTGGTTGAAAGATAGGAAGCAGAGAGTAGGATTGCGTGGCCAGTATTCTCAGTGGAGGAGGGTAGTTAGTGGGGTCCCGCAGGGGTCTGTGCTGGGTCCGTTGCTTTTTAATGTATTTATAAATGACCTAGAGATGGGAATAACTAGTGAGGTAATTAAATTCGCCGATGACACAAAATTATTCAGGGTCGTCAAGTCGCAGGAGGAATGTGAACGATTACAGGAGGACCTTGCGAGACTGGGAGAATGGGCGTGCAAGTGGCAGATGAAGTTCAATGTTGACAAGTGCAAAGTGATGCATGTGGGTAAGAGGAACCCGAATTATAGCTACGTCTTGCAAGGTTCCGCGTTAGGAGTTACGGATCAAGAAAGGGATCTGGGTGTCGTCGTCGATGATACGCTGAAACCTTCTGCTCAGTGTGCTGCTGCGGCTAGGAAAGCGAATAGAATGTTGGGTGTTATTAAGAAGGGTATGGAGTCCAGGTGTGCGGATGTTATAATGCCGTTGTATCGCTCCATGGTGCGACCGCACCTGGAGTATTGTGTTCAGTACTGGTCTCCGTATCTCAAAAAAGATATAGTAGAATTGGAAAAGGTACAGCGAAGGGCGACGAAAATGATAGTGGGGATGGGACGACTTTCCTATGAAGAGAGGCTGAGAAGGCTAGGGCTTTTCAGCTTGGAGAAGAGACGGCTGAGGGGAGATATGATAGAAGTGTATAAAATAATGAGTGGAATGGATCGGGTGGATGTGAAGCGACTGTTCACGCTATCCAAAAATACTAGGACTAGAGGGCATGAGTTGAAGCTACAGTGTGGTAAATTTAAAACGAATCGGAGAAAATTTTTCTTCACCCAACGTGTAATTAGACTCTGGAATTCATTGCCGGAGAACGTGGTACGGGCGGTTAGCTTGACGGAGTTTAAAAAGGGGTTAGATAGATTCCTAAAGGACAAGTCCATAGACCGCTATTAAATGGACTTGGAAAAATTCCTCATTTTTAGGTATAACTTGTCTGGAATGTTTTTACGTTTGGGGAGCGTGCCAGGTGCCCTTGACCTGGATTGGCCACTGTCGGTGACAGGATGCTGGGCTAGATGGACCTTTGGTCTTTCCCAGTATGGCACTACTTATGTACTTATGTACTTATGTAAGGCAATCGGTTGAGGAACCTGACTGCTGGTGTTTTGCTGCAAAGGATGTTCTTGGGTTGAGAGAGAGTACAACTAACCATGCAAGATTCATACCACCCCATTACCCATGCATTATTACTTTCCTTGCTAAGTGCATTGTCAGATGTGGTTTACTCAGCTTATAAGGCTTCCCTTTTTCACGCAGCTTTTTCGTTGACTTTTTTGGGGGCCATCAGAGTGGACAAGCTGGTGACAAGGGGAAAAGGTGCCCGTAGTGAAGGGGGGCTCAGGTCGGAGCATGTGATGCTAAGCAGTGACACCCTGAGAGTCCTCATTGCAAGATCCAAGACAGACCAGATTGGTAGGGGTCAGATGGTGGTCTTGAGGCACATGTCCAGTGTCACTAGTAGCTCACTATTGGGAGCTTCGGCCCTCAGGGGGTATTTTGTCCTCAGTGCATGCAAATGGACGGACCCTCACTATAACAATTTTTGGTAGTTTTACAAAAAACTTTGGTGGTTGTAGGGGAGACACTTCTTTTGCATTGGGGCAACTACTAGCACGCATGCTGCTGGACTCAGCACAAAAGCAATCAAGCACATTGACCGTTGGTCCTCTTGGTCCTTTAAGGGTTAGATTAGGAGAGGTTCAAAAGTGGAATAAATAAAAAAATAAAATCAGGAGTCAGTTGCAACTTTGGGGGCCTGAACATGCCTCTTTGGGTTGGTTCTGCTGATTCTCTTCTCTTTGAGCCTGTTGCTCATTTTTTCCAATGGTTGTCTTTCCTAGTTCTACCTGATGATTCTATACTTGTGCTGATTAGCTCCTGTTTTGCAAATGCTGCTCACCAGTCCAATCCTGTTTAGATAATCCGGCACTCTTTCATCCATTGGGCCAGTTATCAGGTGGCAAGTAGACCTGGAGGGATTCACCTTGGACTGGCTCATCTGGGAGTGAGGATTTCTTGGCTGAGTGAGAGAGGTATGCGGTGGTACCAGCCGTTGCTGTTCCTCTCTACTTTGAGATCTACACCTCACCGCCTGGACAGTCTATCCATCTGGGTAGAAATGAGATGGACAACTGGTCTGGCAGGAGGCTGATCAATACTGTCAAAGACGATCTGAGGCTTGTCATCGACTAGTATCCCACTACACGGATCATCTGGTCAGATATTATCACTAGGCCAAACCTCATGGAGATCAGGAAATGGACTCAAGGGCTGGCAAAGATTATTCACCAGATTGACTGGCCTCCAGAGGAGGCTATCAATTATTGCACAGTTGGGTAGATCTCAGGTGTGCAGGACTGTATGGCCAGAACCAGGTTCATTTATCCAATATTGGACTGGACTTGTTTTTGAATGACTTCCAGGAGGTCACTTAACATTGAGAGTATGGGTTTTTAACAGGCCGCAGCTTCAGGTGGTGGGGAAGGAAGTTAGCAGTGTGAGCTAGCTGGCCCCTGTAACAGTAACCTGAGCTACAGGGTCTCAGGCTCATAGGGTATGAGCCAAAATTTAATGAACGAGTCAGGTGATCCGGTTTAAATCAGGCATGGAACCCACAGGCCCTTACTGGCTGAGGCTGGACTAAGTTAAGTTCACACCATTTTGCTGAGAGGGAGAGTGATTTTGGGAGTGCAAATGTTTATTCTTGGACATTGCTGATATAGCCTGGGGGTTAAGTAATGTCATTCTGGTTTGCATTTAAATTTTGTCAATAAAGAAGCTGCTACTATTGTTACGCCATACAAATGTATAGTCTCGTCATTTGATAATAAAAAGGTTATGTGGAGTTAAAAGAGGGTTGGGGGTTAAAGGGAAGGTGGGATCCTGATCTTTGAAGTTATTATCTGTGCCAAAACTGGTTTAGGTTCATGCTCAAAGTGTTTAGCTTTATCTTCTAATCAAAGACCAGACTGTAGAGTGTCCGGCGCAATCCTAGGACAAACCTAGTGTTTGTCATAGGACACTTAAGATAAAAGACCATGTGCACAGCCATGTTCCTGAAGCTGCTACTTACAGAACTGATACTTAACGTTTTCATCTGAGACACATATTTTCCTGAGAAAATAATGGTGAGATAATAGCCATAAAACAGGGTGTGCTTAAACATACATGGATACATAGTGAGACATACTGTAAAGCCTAATGCTCAGTGACTCATATAACCATAAAGCATTGTGATAGCCAAGTAAAACACAACTTGGAGAGTCTTAATACTACTGTATTATGATCCATTTCCATCCATTTTAGTAAATTTAGATTGTCACACTCGTGCTTCAACCTCACCATTACAACCAGTTAAGATGTCACAAAGTAATTTCACTCCAGCCAATGTCCCCAAATTGGTTAGTTTTGTTTATTTTTCAAATTACTACAATAGTTGGGGATCTTTAATTTTTAAGCTTCCCTCTGTAAGGCTATGGGGCTCATTTTGAAAAGAGAAAAACATTCTAAAAGTGGCATAAATTTGCATTTGAACCGTTTTTCTCACAAAAATATCAAAACCAATTTTTAGACGTTTTTCTATGAAGTCCATCGGAAGTGCATTTAAATCACAAGGGGGCATGTCAGGGGTGTTTTAAGGGCGGGATCTTGGACATTTTTCTGTCATAATGGAACAAAATAAAACCGATTAGGACTAAAACTAAGACGTTTTGAGCTAGACCTATTTTTATAGCGAATCGGGCACAAAAAAGGGCCCTAAATGACCAGACAACAAGTGGAGAGAATCAGAGATGACCTTCCCTTACTCCCCCCAGTGGTCATTGACTCCTCCCCCCCCCCCAAAAAAAATGTGATTAAAAACATTACTTACCAGCATCCATGCCAGCCCCAGATGTTATACTTAGGTCCATTAGAGCAGCATGCAGGTCCCTACAGTATAGAAATGATAAGTTTAAGAAGTAGTAGTAGTCTAGTGCTGGGTACAGTGCACTGTAGACAGGTGGACACAAGCCCATACCTCCCCTACCTGTTACACTTGTGGTGGAAACTGTGGACCCTCCAAAACTCACCAGAAACCCACTGTACCCACATATATAGGTGCCCCATTCATCCATAAGGGTTATTGTAGTGGTGTACAGTTGGGGGTAGTGGGTTTTGGATGGTGTGACAGGTGTTTTAAACCTGTAAAATTGCCTTTATTAACTCTTGAAGTGTATTTCTCTAGTTTGGCCAGCAGGTGGTGCATGTTTTATGTTAAAGCTGTTATAGAAAAGTGCATACCCTCTTTTAGTTTCACTTAGTGAAGAAGTGAATCTACAGTTCTGTGAGCAGCATACTTTTAAAACTTGTTGACTGGGCTCTGATTGGCCTGGAGTTTGAAATTACCCAGTAGTTGTTGCTGGTTTTTGCTTCAGTCTTAGCCCAGGAGAAAAGAGAGACAGATCTCTTTGCTGAGGCTTGGTAAATTATATGTCCTGATCTTCATAGGTATTGTTTAGACAGTATGCAAATGTTTAGTTAGTGTTATAATTGATCCATATTTCAGTTACCTGTTATTGTTTGCTAATTGCACTGTTCAATTTTTCAGACAATAAACAATATTTAGTTTATTGCCTCTCTGTCTGCACTGATAAAGAATCCTGGTGGTTTGTGTTTTGGGTCTGTGAGTGCTTTCTGGGAACTGTGGGACCACTGGGAGTGTGGTTCCAGTAACCTAGAAATCACTGGGGATAATTGGAGAGTGGGAGCCTTGCCCAGAGGCAGTTGTGACCCAGTCGGTGGGAAAAGGATGCTAGTGTAGAGCACAAGCAACAGGTGCAGGCGGACCTCAGCTGTGCTGGGGATAGTCCCTCTAAGTGGCCACTTGGTAACCCCAGGCAGGTGGTTAGGCATTTTGTGACAGGTGGGTCTTAAGGAGCTCAGCAGACAAGATAAGAGAGCAGTGGTGAGATGTATACCTGGGAGCATTTATTTGAAGTCCACTGCAGTGCCCCCTAAGGTGCTGCATTCCTCTCCTGGGGTGTCTGTGTGGCCAGTCTACTAAGAATGCTGGCTCCTCCTACATCCCAATGGCTTGATTTTGTGTGTTTTTCACTTGGACTTTTTTTTTTTTTTTAATGGACCAAAAAGATAAATGCACAGAGCAGAAAAACATCTAGCAAATAGCTATTTTTGAAAAAAAAACAAAGATAGATCTTTTTCTGTTTTGAAAATGGCTATATTCCCCACTTGAATTTTGGATGTTTTTAGCAAAAGGTCCAAAGTTGGACTTAGACATCATATCAAATATACCCCTCCATGTTAATAAAGAAAGGGAATTTAAAAGCAATGTTAAAGAGGTGGGCTTTCAGTCTAGATTTAAAGGTGGCCAAGGATGGGACAAGATGTAGGGGCTCAGGAAGTTTATTCCAGGCGTAGGGTGCAGCGAGACAGAAGGCGCGAAGTCTGGAGTTGGCAGTAGTGGAGAAGGGAACAGATAAGAAGGATTTATCCATGGAGCGGAGTGCACGGGAAGGGGTGTAGGGAAGGACGAGTGTGGAGAGATACTGGGGAGCAGCAGAATGAGTACATTTATAGGTTAGTAGAAGAAGTTTGAACAGGATGCGAAAACGGATAGGGAGCCAGTGAAGCGACTTGAGGAGGGGGTAGTATGAGTAAAGCGACCCTGGCAGATGACGAGACGGCAGCAGAGTTTTGAACCGATTGGAGAGGGCAGAGGTGACTAAGTTGGAGGCCAGCAAGAAGCAGATTGCAGTAGTCTAAACGAGAGGTGACAAGGGTGTGGATGAGGGTTTTGGTAGAGTGCTCGGAAAGAAAGGGGCGGATTTTACAGATGTTGTAAAGAAAGAAACGACAGGTCTTGGCGATCTGCTGGATATGAGCAGAGAAGGAGAGAGAAGAGTCAAAGATGACCCCAAGGTTTCGAGCTGAGGAGACAGGGAGAATGAGAGAGCCATCAACAGAAATAGAAAATGGGGGGAGTGGGGAGGTGGGTTTGGGGGGAAAAATGAGAAGCTCGGTTTTGGTCATGTTTAATTTCAGGTGGCGTTGAGACATCCAGACAGCAATGTCAGACAAGCACGCTGAAACTTTGGTTTGGATGCAAGGTGAGATATCAGGGGTAGAAAGGTAGATTTGGGAGTCATCAGCATAGAGATGGTAGAAAAAGCCATGGGATGAGATTAATGAACCAAGGGAAGAAGTGTAGATAGAAAAGAGGAGGGGACCAAGAACAGAACCCTGAGGTACGCCGACAGGCAGAGGGATAGAAGTAGAAGAGGATCCACCAGAGTGAAAACTGAAGGTGGAGAGGGAGAGGTAGGAAGAGAACCAGGAAAGGACAGAGCCCTGGAATCCAAGTGAGGACAGGGTATCGAGGAGTATGCTGTGAACGACAGTGTCAAAAGCAGCGGAAAGATCAAGAAGAATGAGGATGGAATAGAGACCTCTGGATTTAGCCAGTAATAGGTCATTGGAGACTTTAGTAAGCGTAGTTTCGGTTGAGTGGAGAGGGCGAAAACCAGATTGTAGTGGGTCAAGAATAGCATGTGAGGAGAGAAAATCAAGGCAGCGGTGGTGAACAGCACGCTCAAGTAATTTGGAGAGAAAAGGGAGGAGGGAGATGGGTCGGTAATTAGAGGGACAAGTAGGGTTGAGTGAAGGCTTCTTAAGGAGAAGTGTGACCACAGCATGTTTAAAGGCAGTAGGGACAGTTGCAGTGGACAGAAAAGGACAGTTGCACTACGCCCCCCCATCCACACCTGGGCCTCCACCACCCCTCCCCCATTCAGGCCGCTGCACTGTACCACCTCCACACACACTCAGACTGCTGGCACCCCACTCCGGCACACCCATACTTCTCCTTAACTTCCTTTCTCAGTGACTTCTGCTGTCCTCGACTGCTCCTGTGTGCTGGGACCCAGATGATTGCATTAACATGATATTGCATTAATGCAATCATCCAGTTCCTGGGCAGCACGCAGCAGGAGAGACAGATCCGGAAGCAGGCAGGCAGGCGTGAAGAAGCTTGCTGGTGTGCCCAGACCCTTCCTTTGAGGCCGGGCCTGGGGAATTTTGCCCCCTGCCTCCCCCCCCCTCTCGGCAGCCCTGCTCAAGCCCCCTTGAAACCTGCGCATGGCATGGATCTCCATATGTAAACAGCAGCTTTCTGAAATCTCTATTTACATATGTATGCAAAATACCCATATAAATGCCAATTTTTACATGTGGAGATGCTTCTAAAATAGCCCTTATTGTCTCTAATTTCCGATTTGCCCATCAGTCATGCAGCCATGTTCTGCATCAACTGTAACCATGCTAAAATTTTCTTTGGAAAGCCAACCAACAACACTAGTTTGTAAACCAATCTTGACAAATGGAAGACCGAACCAATAATCAAAGGTAATATATGCTCAGAAAAGGTCACAGCTGGCTAATCACACATATAGAACATCAGTGGGATCAATCTAGAGATATGAGCATCAAAAAAATAGATTGCTATCTAACCAAAACCCAAATTACACACCACCTAAGCTAAGACTTAAAGTTCACATTTCTTTTCCACGACCAGAGCACTTCTGATTTCTTTTCATTTAGAATTAGCATCCTTTCCTTCAACCAACTACTCACCACTTCCAAGCCTAAATTAATCCAATCTAAATCATCCTTCCAACAAAGCCCCATAAGAACCAAATTTGAATATCATCAGCAAAGTGGTAACCATAATACAGCTGATCCAACTCCCTACAGAAAGGGGCCATGAAAGTGTTGAACAGAGTGGGGGGAGAGCACAGATCCTCAAGTCACTCCACAACTTGTTTGCTATTTGTCAGAAAATTGATCCCAGTCACTGCCTACTGCTTTCAATGCTCCAAAAATGAACTCAACAAATGAAAGACCAATCTCTCAATACCAATTCCGGCTCATCAAACAACAGATATGTCGAAGACTGCTGACAAATCTAAGAAAAATCAACACTATATTAAACAATTACAAATGAAAATGGTATACACCATCAATTACAGCTGCTAATGTGGAGAGGCATTTTTGAAAAAAACGTCTAAGTCCAATTTTGGATGTTTTGCTAAAATCATCCAAAAATCGAGTGGTGAACATAGCCATTTTTGAACCTGAAAAACATTTATGTTTTTAAAAATTGCCTTTTTTCTAGATGTTTTGTGCTTAGTGCATTTTTCTTTTGGGGACCATTTTGGAAAATAAAATATCCAGGAAAAAGACTCACAAAAACCAGCCATTGAGATGTCTGGGGGCCATCATTCTTAGTAGACTGGCCACACAGACATCCCAGCACAGCAGTGGGGCAGCCTAGAAGGCACTGCAGAGAACTTCACATAAAAGGTCCCAGGTAAACATCTCACCATAGCCCCCCTAATATTGTAGGTTGAGTCCTCCAGGGACAGAAAATACCTACTGTACCTAAATGTCCACCACTTCAATAGTTTGCAGGCAGTATATAAGAACAATTTTAAAAGATTTACACTGGGCTATAAAAATGGTATTTGTAAACAGTAACTCAAGAATTACCCAAAATGTGCTGCAAACCGTCAGAGGAGTCACCCCATTAAAGTTTTACCATATCAAACTAGAAGCATCAACTTCTCGAGGGAGAAGTTATTACTCTACCTATCAATTTGAGGTACAGTGCAGTCTTCAGAAGAAGCTGGGAGTGAAATGGGTCCATCGGGACCACACTGTTTCAAGTTATCCTGCTAAGACTGAGTGACCATCTTTTGAGATATAATCACTTTAAGATAAGTGCGCACTTTTTGTGATTTCAATTTGCTCACTTATCATGATTTTAAAGTATATGACACCAAAGTGTTGAAGATTAAACATCCATTTTGTCTTATTTTGATCACATCTGTTCAATTTTGATTGCACATTCAGGACTAGAAAAGATAAAATGGAGGGTTTTGACCTATGATTATCATTTTTAACTGTGTGCATGTTGATTGGCTGTTTCAGTGATCTTTATCTCACTGAAGTTTGCCGCAGTTGTACGAGGTCTTTTCCTCCCTTTTTTTTTTAAGTGGGAGTGTTTACATTACGTTCCACTGTTTGATGAAGATTATCCTTTGTACAAAGCAACAGAAACAACCAAGTAGATCAACAAGAAGAAAGTGACTGTCCTCAAGTAGCCCAGTCAAATCCAGACCTGAATCAACTGAAAATTTGTGGGAAGACTTTGGTCGGCAGATGATCCCCAGCCAACTTGAAAGAGCTTGAACTGTTGTACCAAGAGGAGTTGGCAAAAACTGTACCACCCTGCTGTGCAATGTTGATCAACATTTATTTTTATTGTTATTATTATTATTATTTGTCGCCTTTTTGAAAGAATTCACTCAAGGCGGTGTACAGTAATCCTAAACAATTCATGGCTGTTATTGCTGCAAATGGGTCTTCCACCAGTATTGAGTCAATGGACATGAAGACTTATGCAAGCAAGATTTCTTGGCTTCTTATTCGTAATTACTTTTTGAAAATTTCTATAGTTGTTCTTTCACATTAACAGTAATCAACAGAAATCAAACAAAATAAAACATGGAAAAGAAAATAAGATACCTTTTTTATTGGACATAACTTAATACATTTCTTGATTAGCTTTCGAAGGTTGCCCTTCTTCCTCAGATCGGAAATTAAAAATATAAAGTACGTTGTGTAGATCAGCAAAACTCCAAATTTGAGGCATTTAGAATTGTTTGTTTTCAGCATGAGAACCTGAAAAAAAGTACAAGGGTATGAAGACTTTTCACAAATCACTGTATATGGCAAAGGATCACCTCATTATTAGAATGGCATTAATAAAGCTGGCAGAGCTCAGACAAAAGCAGCAAAGCTTAGAGAAGGATTAAAACATTCTTGATCATCTTAGCAACTAAATAATAAACTAAATGAAGTAGAAAAGTTTCCTTTAGGGATATGAGGACGCTAGGATTTAATAGTAAAATGGTGTAATTAAGAAGTTTGTACAGGGATTTTATGTACAGTAAGTGGAAGTAGCAGGCAAGGTAACACTGATGAAGGATAAATTTACTCTCTACACAAGTGTTTGTCACAACTGCAGGCTTCTAATATGTTTGTAGCTGTTTGTGGTATTTGAACACCCCCAAATACTCCTAAAGCAGCTCAGCATGATAGATAAGTAACTTTTTTTCAGACTACCCCAATTTAAAATTTCTCCTCAATCACAACATGACCAAGCTGTTCACTGTTAATTCCTTGGGAAACGTCAACTTGCTCAATTAAAGACAACACCTAATACATGACCACATATTATCTGTGCAAAAGATCTAATAAGCCTCTATAGTAGAACAATGGGTCAAGCCAAGGGTTTGTCAAGCCCACTATCCCTTTTCCAAAAGTGGTCAGACCAGGTCACAAATACCTGGTACAGTCCCAAAAGGTAACAGGAATCCATGCTACTTAACCCCGGGGATAATCTGTGGCTTTCCCTGGGCGTACCTTAATACTACTACTACTACTACTACTACTACTACTTATCATTTCTAAAGCGCTGCTAGACATACGCAGCAGCGCTGTACACTTTAACATGAAGAGACAGTCCCTGCTCGACAGAGCTTACAATCTAATTAGGACAGATAAACAGGACAAACAAGAGATAAGGGAATATTAAAGTGAGGATGATAAAATAAGGGTTCTGAACAAGTGAATAAGGGTTAGGAGTTAAAAGCAGCATCAAAAAGGTGGGCTTTTAGCTTAGATTTGAAGACGGCCAGAGATGGAGCTTGACGTACTGGCTCAGGAAGTCTATTCCAGGCATATGGTGCAGCAAGATAAAAGGAACGGAGTCTGGAGTTAGCAGTGGAGGAGAAGGGTGCAGATAAGAGAGATTCACCCAGTGAATGGAGTTCCCGGGGAACAGTGTAGGGAGAAATGAGAGTGGAGAGGTACTGAGGAGCTGCAGTGAATGCACTTATAAGTCAATAAGAGGAGTTTGAACTGTATGTGGAAATGAATAGGGAGCCAGTGAAGTGAGTTGAGGAGAGGGCTAATATGAGCATAGCGACACTGGCGGAATATTAGTCGTGCAGCAGAATTTTGAACAGATTGAAGAGGAGAGAGATGGCTAAGTGGGAGACCTGTGAAAAGCAAGTTGCAATAGTCTAAGCGAGAGGTGATAAGAGTGTGGATGAGGGTTCTGGTAGTGTGCTCAGAAAGGAAAGGGTGAATTTTGGTGATATTATAGAGAAAGAAACAACAGGTTTTAGCAGTCTGCTGAATATGTGCAGAGAATGAGAGGGAAGAGTCGAAGATGACCCCCAAGGTTACGAGCTGATGAGACAGGAAGGATGAGAGTGTTATCCACAGAAATAGAGAATGGGGGAGGAGGAGAGGTTGGTTTAGGGGGAAAGATAAGAAGCTTAGTCTTGTTCAGGCAGTAAGCAAATCCTAATAAAATAAAAAATGAGGGATCCACACCCAACTTATGCACCAGATTTCAGCTGGCACAAGTTCAGTGCCCAGAGTTGGGTGGGGGAATCCACTTGAAGAGCTATTCTATAGAGGGCTCACACCCTGTATAGAGCAACAGTTCATGATGATTTTTTCTGGCACTGAATTTTGAGCACCAGTTATAGAATTTCTCTAATATGGGGAGGGGATTGGAACAGCCTGATCCACAGGAGCCCAATGGCTATGGGGCTGGGTCTGAGAAGCTGAGAGACTCAGAAAGGGCCCCATCAGGAACTGTTATGACACTTCCCATGCTCAGTACATTCTCTTGCATGCAGGCTAGAAGGAAAATGGTCAAGAATACTGTCAGTGAAGAGATGGTTATAGAGATAGGAAAATATTAGAAAAGCTGACTTCTCCCAAGAAAAGTAGAAGGGTGAGATTTGAAATGGAAAGAGTCTGGTTGACGAGAAGCTTTATGCAGAAGAAAGGTGACAACTGGAAAACACATTATTCATGTATGAGACAGAAAACAATAGTGGCATAGCTGGATAGAATAGGAGGATGGAAGAGGAACTGGGTTAAAAGAAAGAATTTCTCTTACATTTCTTCACTAAAACATGCATCAGTAGTGGAAAAAGAATGCTGGAGAGGAAGATGTGATATTCCAACTTGTTCTATTCTGTTTTCAAGAGCTCCTTGAACTCAGCAATTAAGCATGTGATTGAAGCTAGGGGTGGTTGGAGAAGAAAGGTTACATTGTGGAAATTATAATGAAGAGACTCAAACTCCTTTAGTAAATAAGGAAGCATAGAATTTCTGTTGCTAAGAGTTGGTACTACAGCCTTTTATAAAACCTGTTCCCCTCTATTATATAGGCCTGAATTAGATCTCAAACAAAGAGGAAAAAAGTAGCAAAAGAGGTCATATCCTTGACTGAACCCAGACTGAGAAGAAATTCTTCAAACAGTCCTTAGACTCATTATCACTGTTAAGTCTTTCATAACATATCTTTCCGTAGTCAGAAACATCTGAACTTCCCATGAAACACCTTGGATGCTATCAAGCATATAGAAAACTATTTTAGCATTCAAATTCTCACTAACAGAAAGAATAGAGCTAGAGGCGGGGCTGGTGGTTGGGAGGTGGGGATAGTGCTGGACAGACTTATACGGTCTGTGCCAGAGCTGGTGGTTGGGAGGCAGGGCTGGTGGTTGGGAGGCGAGGATAGTGCTGGGCAGACTTATACAGTCTGTGCCAGAGCCGGTGGTTGGGAGGAGGGGCTGGTGGTTGGGAGGCAAGGATAGTGCTGGGCAGACTTATACGGTCTGTGCCAGAGCCGGTGGTTGGGAGGCAGGGCTGGTGGTTGGGAGGCAAGGATAGTGCTGGGCAGACTTATACGGTCTGTGCCAGAGCCGGTGGTTGGGAGGAGGGGCTGGTGGTTGGGAGGCGGGGATAGTGCTGGGCAGATTTATACGGTCTGTGCCCTGAAGAGCACAGGTACAAATCAAGGTAGGGTATACACAAAAAGCAGCAAATATGAGTTATCTTGTTGGGCAGACTGGATGGACCGTGCAGGTCTTTTTCTGCCGTCATCTACTATGTTACTATATGTAACACACAAAAACAACTGTATCAATCAAGATGAGTATACTGCATGAGGCATACAAAACACGTATGACAATCTCTGGAAAAGGCCTTAATTGGTTCCAAAGCATAAATTACTCTATGACATTAGCTGTAGCAAGTTACCTAGTTTCCTATTTCCTTTGTTAGAATCATTATCTGTCTTCCATTTGTTCTTGATGTTAGTGGGGGAAATAGATTTACAAATGAGGTCAAACAATTCTTGTTATGGAGGTTAAGAAAGGACAGAGTGACTTTATGTAGCACTGTGAAATATATATAATATATATAATTGAACAAATCAGTAATTCACATGAAACCAGTTTCCCCTTAGGAACAGAAATCAGAATCTATATACGTCTGAGCTGAAGTGCTCAGATTGAACAGGTACGATTTTCATAGATAAAACCCTGCAGAAAAGATTAAGGGCCTCTTTTATAAAGCCATGCTAGCAGTTCCTGGTGTGGCAATGCTGATAAAGTCCATTAACTCTGAATGATTTCTGTCGGCATTGCTGCATGGGAACCAATAAACAGCTTAAACAAAATGAAACGTTAGCTCAATGTTATGTTTTATAGATATAACCCCCCATCTCCCATCCCCTACCTACTCCTACCCCCTCACCCCCCTACAACCATAAGAGCATAACAGATCAATGGTCCATCTAGCCCAGTATTCACAAGATCACAAGTACCTGGCAGAAATCCAAATAGTATCAACATTACATGCTACCAATCCTAGGGCAAGTGGTGGCTTCCCCATGTCTACCTCATAAGAACATAAGTGTTGCCATACTGGGACAGACCAAAAGTCCATCAAGCCCAGGCCAATCCAGGTCACAAGTACCTGGCAAGATCCCAGAACAGTAGAACAGATTTTATGCTGCTTATCCTAGAAATAAGCAGTGGATTTTCCCAAGTCCATCTTAGTAACGGCTTATGGACTTTTCTTTTAGGAAATTATCCAAACCTTTTTAAAACCCTGCTAAGCTAACAGGTTTTACCACATTCTCTGGCAACAAATTCCAGAGTTTAATTACACGTTGAGTGAAGAAATATTTTCTCTGGTTTGTTTTAAATTTACTACTTAATAGTTTCATTGCATGCCTCCTCCTAGTCCTAGTACTCTTGGGAAGAGTAAACAAGCAATTCACATCTACCTAGTCCATTCCATTCAGTATTTTATAGACCTCTATCATATTTCCCCTCAGCCTTCTCTTCTCTGAGCTGAAGAGCCCTAGCCACTTTAGCCTTTCCTCATAGGGAAGTCATCCCATCCTTTTTATCATTTTTGTAGCCATTTTCTGTACCTTTTCTAATTCCGCTATATCTTTTTTGAGATGTGCTGACCAGAATTGCATGCAGTATTCAAGGTGTGGTCGCACCATGGAGTGATACAAAAGCATTATAACATTCTCATTTTTGTTTTACATTCCTATCCTAATAATTCCTAACATTCTATTTGCTTTCTTAGACGCCGCTGCACAATGAGCAGAGAGTTTCAACATATCAGCAATGATGGCACCTAGATCCTTTTCCTGGTTGGTGACTCCTAATGTGGAACCTTGCATCAGGTAGCTACAGTTTGGGTTTCTCTTTCCCACATGCATCACTTTCCACTTGCTAACATTAAACACCATCTGCCATTTGGATGCCAAGACTACCTGTTTCATAAGGTCCTCTTGCAATTTAACAACTTTGAATAGCTTTGTGTCATCAGCAAATTTAATTACCTCACTAGTTATTCCCATCTCTAGATCATTTATCAATATGTTAAAAAGCAGGGGTCCAGCACAGACCCCTGGGGAACCCCATTATCTACCCTTCTCAATTGTGAATACTATTTAACCCTACTCTCTATTTTCTCTCCTTTAACCAGTTCTTAATCCACAATAGGACATTATCTCCTGTCCCAAGATGTTCCAATTTCCTCAGGAGTGTTTCATGAGGTACTTCATCAAATGCCTTTTGAAAATCCAGATATATAATATCAAACTGGCTCACCTTCAAGGTTTCCCTTGACTGAATCTATGTTGGCTTTGTCTCATTAATCCATGCCTTTGTATATGCTCTGTAATTTTGTTCTTCATAATAGTCTCCACCATTTTGCCCAGCACTAACGTCAGGCTCAGCAGTCTATAATTTCTGAGATCACCTCTAGAACTCCAATCTTCTGGTACCATACTTGATTTTAAAGATAAATTACATATTACTAACAATAGCTGTGTAAGTTCATTTTTCAATTCTATCAGTACTCTCAGTAGCAGACTTTGACTCCAGGAACTTGTCCAAACCTTTTTTAAACCCTGAAACACTAACTGCTATTATCACATCCTCTGGAAACATATTCCAGAGCTTAACTATTCATTGAATGAAAAAATATTTCCTCCTATTTGTGTTAAAAGTATTGCCATGTAACCTCATTGAGTATCTCCCTAACCTTTCTACTTTTTGAAAGAGTAAAAAATCAATTCACTTTTACCCATTCTACACCATTCAGGATTTTGTAGAACTCAATCATAACTCCCCTCAGCCATCTCTTTTCCAAGTTTAAAAAGCCTAACCTCTTTAGCTTCTCCTCATATGAGAGGAGTTACATCCCCTTTATCATTTTGGTCACTCTTCGTTGAACCTTTTCTAATTCTGCTATATCTTTTTTTAAATACAGTGACCAGAATTGAATGTAATACTCAGGGTGAGTTCACACATGGAGCGATACAGAGGCATTATAGTGTTCTCAGTCTTATTTATTATCCCTTTCCTAATAATTCCTAGCATCCTGTTTGCTTTTTTGGCTGCCGCTGCACACTGGGCACATTTCAGCGTATTATCTACAATGACACCTAGATAATTTTCTTGGGTGCTGACCCCAAAGGTGGACCCTAGCATCAGCTAACTATATTTTATATTCTTATATTGGTACATATGGTTACCAATGATGTAGAAAAATGTAGGAGAGAAGTTCTAGAAGCCAAATTTAGGCTCTTAGGTAGAAAGCTGAAAACCAGATCATCCAGGGTAGAATTTTCGGAAATGCTCCCCGTTCCATGTGCAGGACTGAAGATGTAGGCAGAGCTCTAAAGTCTCAATGCTTGGTTGAAACAATGGTGTAGGGATGAGGGATTTAGATTTGTTGGGAACTGGGCAACATTCTGGGAAAGAGGGACCCTATTCTGAAAGGATGGACTCCACTTTAACCGGGATGGAACCAGTCTGTTTGCACTAACATTTAAAAAGGAGACAGAGCAGTAGATTGTGCCACTGAGTCAAAGTTGGTGGCTCCGATAGTTGTCAATTAAGCAAAATAGCTTTGCAGGCTAGAGCAAACATGAAATAGAAAAGCTTTTAGCCAAAGGAAATGTGAAAACCAAAAAATCAGCTAAAAGAAAAAGTTTTGGGTACATGGGCACATTTAAGCAAAATATATGATAAACAAAACTGGCCAAAACAAATGTCCCAACTTCACCTCATCACTATCACATTTATAGTAGTAGAGAGATTTATTATTGTCTGCAATTCACATCCTTCCGGCACAATAAGGAGAAATATAAGCCCTAAAAAGATTTTAAAGTGCTGTTCTTGCAAACCTACATTGATAAACTTGACAGGGAGGGCTGTGAGTAATTTACATAGATGCTCAGCTGACAATTGCTCACCTACTTCTGAAGAGAGGGAGACAAAAATGTGGCAGACTATGGAAGGTGAGTGATTTTCAGCACTGATGAATGGGAGGAAAAAGTGGAGAAGGCTCTGGAAACCTTTTATCAAGTATTTCTAGCTCCCAAGTACCTTTCCACTCTTGTCTCTCCCTACGCCCCCTTGGGTACTCCGTTCTGTTGATAAATCTCTCTTATCTGTCCCCTTCTCCTCTACTGCTAACTCCAGACTCCATTCCTTTTATCTTGCTGCACCTCACGCCTGGAATAGACTTCCCGAGCCTGTACATCTAGCCCCGTCTTTGGCTGTTTTCAAGTCCAAACTTAAAGCCCACCTCTTTACCACTGCTTTTGACTCCTAACCACTGCTCACTTGCCCTGTCCTTTTATCCTCACCTCTTTATTCCCTTGCCCTTAATTGTTATGTCTATCTGCCTGTCTTATCTAAATTGTAAGCTTTTTGAGCAGGGACTGTCTTTTTGTGTATGGTGTACAGCGCTGCGTATGCCTTGTAGTGCTATAGAAATGATAAGTAGTAGTATTTTGAACCAAAAAGAAAATAAAATAGTAAACAGATTTGAAGATGCCCATGGGGGGGTAGTTGACTAAACACTTGAATAAGAAAGAGCAGGGCTAGGCGTACAATTGTTCAGCTAACCTCTTGGGGGCACCTTCCTGCTATTATTATTCTTGTCTTTTCTTATTATGTATAAAGAGAATTGAGAGTGCTCTTTCTTTCTCCCTCTGGCATTGCTACCTCATGCCCCTCCTAAATACTATAAGCTGTTTGACACAAGTTCACTAGGTCTGTGTGAATTGTAAAGAGTTAAAATACGTGGAGTGGCATTTTCAAAAGGACATCCAAGTCAGAATAGGGATGTCCACATCAGAACATCCCATATGGACATCCGTCTCATATGTATTTTCAAACAGGAAATACATCAAGATTTCCTGTTCGAAAATACATGAGATGGATGTCCATACCCTGGAAACATCCAGCATGAATACCCATTTTACAAATTGGAACATCCAAGTTATGAATGGGGGGAAACAAGGGATATAGATATCCTTATAGCAGCATTCTTTGAAAATGGCCACATAGACAGGGGAGCAGCCTAGTGGTTAGAGCAGTGGACTGTGAACCAAGGGACTGTTCAAATCTACTACTACTACTACTTATCATTTCTATAGCGCTACTAGACGTACGCAGCGCTGTACACTTGAATATGAAAAGACAGTCCCCGCTCGACAGAGCTTACAATCTAATTAGGACAAACAGGACAAATAAGAGATAAGGGAATATTAAAAGTGAGGATGATAAAATAAGGGTTCTGAACAAGTGAATAAGGGTTAGGAGTTAAAAGCAGCATCAAAAAGGTGATAGTTTAGAGAAAGAAACAACAGGTTTTAGCAGTCTGCTGAATATGTGCAGAGAAGGAGAGGGAGGAGTCGAAGATGACCCCAAGGTTACGAGCTGATGAGACAGGAAGGATGAGAGTGTTATCCACAGAAATAGAGAATGGGGGAAGAGGAGAGGTTGGTTTAGGGGGAAAGATAAGAAGCTCAGTCTTGGTCATGTTTAGTTTCAGATGGCAGTGAGACATCCAGCGCTTATATATTTAGGTACAGTAGATATTTTTCTGTTTCTGGTGGGCTCACAATCACAATTACAAAACAAAATTTAAAAAAAAGAGCTTAGGTGGGAGTTGAACCAGGGTCCCTTGATTTATAGACCCCCCCACTAGCCTGAAGGCTACCTCTCAGACTTGCTTCCTGCTTTGTTAAGAATGTTTATAATATGTGAAGCTGTCATAGAGCCTAGTAGCCCCATTCAGTTTCAATTTCAGGGGAGAGAGAGGGAGACAGCAGCCATTGGAGGATTAAGGAGGTGTCATGCTTTAATCCCTCCAGTGGACAGCTACTCAAACAAGGCAACTTTTTATACAAAACAAGTGGTTGACACTAGGAAAAATGACTAATCAACTTGAATGTATTTTTTTAAATATTTTTTTATGAGGAGAGAATCCCTCAGAAACCTGTCGGACGTTCAGTCCTAAGTTTACAACGGGTAATGTGTGAACCATTGATAAATTTCTATCATGGGGATTTATATGCTTTCCTTGTTTTTAATTTTTCTGAGTGATCAATGCTATACTACTTCAAAATCATTTAAATTTGACTTGAATGTAGATAGACAGGCTTAAAGGAAAGCACCAATCATATATTGAGCAACACTTAGCTTAAGTTTTTATACCCTGGACATGCCTGAAACAATTCTAAATAAGAACATTTTTTCATCTTTGATAATCATTCTTGGATGTCCAGATTTCAGGTCCTCCCTTATCCCACCCAAAACATGCCCACAACATGTCCTCTTGCTGTTTGGATGAACTGCAGTGTTGGATGTCCTTTTTCTGCCTTTGCAAAACCAGTACTTGGACAATTCAAACACATGGATGTCCATTTCGATCTTTTGAGATGTCCATATGTTTCAGAAATAAGTGCCATATTAACAGTAGATGTTGGCAGATAAAGTAATGATTTTTCTTTTACTATGTAAGCCGCAGTGAGCCTGCTGTATGTGGGAAAGCACGGGGTACAAATGTAATAAATAATAAATTAAAAAAGACCTGTACAGTCCATCCAGTCTGCCCAATAAGATGCTCATAGTGTATGGTATGATGCAGTATTACATATGCATACTTGATCTTGATTTCTCCTTGCCATTTTCAGGCCACAGACTATAGAAATTTGCCCAGCACTGGTCTTGTTCCCCAACTACTTGAGCTGCCATCAAAGCCCTACTCCAGACCATCCAGATCTGTACAGCCATGATCAGGGCACAGACCGTAGAAGTCTGCCAGGCACTGATTTATTTTGCAATTCCTGAAGTTGCCATCTAAGCACCACTTAGTTTGTATGGTTCCATTCTTTTTTGATACAGGGTTCCAATAAAAGGATTCCACTCTTTTTTTAATTCTGTTACCATTTTCAGCTCCACAACCTCCCACGGGAAAGCATTCCAGGTATCTTCCATCCGCTCCATGAAAAAGTACTTTTGGACATTATTCCTGAGTCAGTCCCCTTGCAACCTCAATTCATGTCCTCTAGTTCTACTGCTTTCCCATCTCTGGAAAAGGTTTGTTTGTATATTAATACCTTTCACCCCTATTTCTCCTTTCCTCTAGGGTATATCTCTTCAGGTCATCAAGTCTCTTCTCATATGTCTTGTGGCACAAAGTCTATACTATTTTTGTTGCTTTTCTCTGAACCAATGGAATATGCAGATGCAGAGAACTCTGTGATCCCATGGAACTCTGAACCGCCAGGTACTTGGGACCTGAATTGGCCACTGTTAGAAACAGGATTCTGGACTTGATGGACTTTTGGTGTATCCCAATATGGCAATGCTTATGTCCTTATGTTCTTAAGTATTTTATGTCCTTAGCGAGATACAGCCTCCAAAACTGAACAGAATACTCCAAGTGGGG
This sequence comes from Microcaecilia unicolor, assembly GCF_901765095.1. NCBI lineage: Eukaryota > Metazoa > Chordata > Amphibia > Gymnophiona > Siphonopidae > Microcaecilia > Microcaecilia unicolor. The sequence goes on from NC_044031.1 coordinate 101,438,260, forward strand.
CCTCACCAATGAGTTGTAAAGGAGCATCAACATCTCCTTTCTCCTGCTGGTTATACCCCTGTCTAAAGAAATTTCCACTGAATGAAAACGTTTGAGATATTCAATAATAGTACCGTTCTATGTTTTAAGAAGGAAAAAAGGCCTCACAGAGCTCCTAGATTATATTCATCTTAAAGCTCTGATAGATTAATATAATCTAGGAGCTCTGTGAGACCTTTTTTCCTTCTTAAAACATAGAACGGTACTATTGTTTAATATCTCAAATGTTTTCATTCAGTGGAAATTTCTTCTCATCTGACAGTATCTAACGATTTTATATTTCCACACCCTAAAACAACTTTATACCCCTGTCTATACAGCCTAGCTTTCTTCTGGCCATGGCCACCAAATTGTCACATTGTTTCATCACCCCAAGATCCTCAGACATCATCATCCCAAGATCCCTCTCCTGAGCTGTGCTTACCAATCGGTCGCTTCCTATCTCATACGTCTTCTTCGAGATTTCTGCACCACAAGTGCATCATTCTGCACGTCTTTGCATTAAATTTTAACTACTTAGAGATAGAAACCTGTTTACATCAACGTCAGTGATATTACATTCAAACTCTGTACATAGTATAGAGCAGAATAGCCCACACTAAATAAATTAAATTAAATGTGAACAGTGTTCAGAACTGGGTACATGAATAAGGCTGTCAGACAGTACACTCACCACCACAAACCTGCATCATTGCACCGTCAGCCCTCCCTTCCTACCTCGATGTAATTACTGGTGGTGTTATCTAACCATCCAATAAGCACCACTACTCAGCTGGGGCTGACAGGGCCCAACGCAGTAGACAGCTATACTTGTCCCAGAAGTATATTACTCTTTTTTATGCTTTGCAATCATTGGTGAAGTTAAAACGGTGTATACACTGATATCCATGCTCGCTCACGCTCTCAACGTGTAGTCACATGTTTCGCCTAGTGGCATCTTCAGGAGAACAAAATCTAAAATCTAAAATAGATAATAGCAACTATAATGCTCATGCCTATTATACTCTCCTCAAAATTTAAAGATTTAAAAATCACTTATCTTACTTAGCGAAAAAAACGCCAGGTGGAAAACAGTCAGCACTCCCGATCCAGGACGGTAGAACGCCAATTTTAACTGCCAGACCTCTGACCATTTTTATCATTTTTGTTGATCTCTTTTCATGGTTCTATTCCCTCCATGGTGTCCACTCTGTTGGTGATTTTCATATCATCAGCAAAAAGGCAAACTTTTCCTTCCAACCCTTCAGCAATGTCTCTCACAAACATATCAAACAGAATCAGCCCCATTACCAATAACTGAGATATTCCATTACTCACCTTCCTTCCATCCGATTTACCACCACACTATGTTCTTTGTCAGTTAACCAGTTTCCAATCCAGTTCACCACTTTGGGTCCTAAGTTTAGCCCTCTCAGCTTATTCATGAGTCTTCTTTGAAAAACTATATCAAAGGCTTTGCTGAAATACAAGTAGATTACATCTAACACAAGTTCTTTATCCTGTTCTTAACCCAATCAATGAAATCAGTCTGATTCGTTTGTCAGGATTGGTAAAACCATGTTGCCTCAGACTGTTGGATTCTAAAAAGTTAACATATTTTCCTTCAGCAATGACTCCATTATTTTTTCTACCACCGACCTATAGTTTTCTATTTCTTCTTTGTCACCGCTTTTGTGAAGAGGGACCACATTCATCCATCTCCAATCCTTAAGAGGTTCCACCAGGATTTCTCTGAGCTGCCTCAGTATGCTGGGATGGCTTCATACCTTAGCCCAGCATTTTTCAATTGGAGTGCCGCAGCTGCTCCCCAGTTGTGCCGCGGGCAGGAGCAGACTGACTTCTGGCAACTGAGAACCCAAAGCAGCAGGGGGCCCAGTGATGCATTTCTCCCTGTTTCTTCAACTCTCCTCCCTCACTGCCCCCCCCCCCCCCCCCCATACACCTTATACTGCATCTTGGAAGGAAATTCCCCAGCAGTGGCAATAATTCATAGGCATTGCTTGCAGCCTGCTTGGAGTGTCTCTTCTGCCCTGGTCCACTCCCGCATAAACAGGAAGTTGTGTCAGAAGGGGGTGGGTCACTGCAGAAGAGAGGATCCAAACAGGCTGCAAGCAGCAGCGGTGAATTAATGCTGCTGCCACAGAACCTCCTTGAAGATGCAGTTCGTGGTTTAAGGTAGACCTGAGGAGGAGAGAAAGAGAGAGGGAGAGAGGTTGGCCCATGGGGAGAAGGAAGAAAGAGAAAAATCCTGGAGCCATGAGGAGGTGAAGAGATGGGAAGAAAAAGAAAATGCTGGACCTGTGGGAAGGGTAGGGAAGAAAGAGAAAAATACTGGACCTGAGGAATGGAGGGGAGGTAGAGAAGAAAGAAAGAAAAGCCATGGACTGGAGGGGAGAGAGAAGCCATGGACTGGAGGGGAGAGAGAAGCCATGGACTGGAGGGGGGAGAAGCCGTGGACCGGAGGGGAGGGGGAGCCATGGACTGAAGGGTCAGAGGGGGGGAGAAGTGATGGATCTGAGAGGCAGGAGGGAAGAAAGAAAAATGATGGACCTGAAGATGGAGAGGAGGGAGAAAAATGTTGGACCAAAGGTGCAGGGAGGAAGGGAAGAGAGAGGAAGAGATATTGGACCACAGGGGCAGGGAGGGAGGGTGGGAAGAGAGAAGAAGGGATGCTGTCCAACAAATGGGGGGGGGGTGGAGTGAGTAGAAAAACTAGGAATGGAGAAATAATAACGGAGAGGTCATGGGGGATCATCAAGGAGATAAGTGAGAGGAGAATAGTATGTACAGAGGATAAAAAGGCAGAAATGGGGAGCGGAGTAAAGATAGAAGGGATTAGGAGGTAGGGGAAGGAATGAGACAGGAACTGGGAGAGCTAGGGGGTGAGAGAAGGTAATTGAAAAGTAAAAAGAAGTAGATGGAAAACTGCAGGGTGAGAAAGAGGTTGAAATCTGAGTTGACAGACAGGAAGAAAAAGAAAGGGAGGAAAGCACTAAAAGAGAAAGATCAACATAAGAACATAAGAATAGCCATATTGGGTCAGACCAATGGTCCATCTAGCCCAGTATCCTGCTTCCAACAGTGGCCAATCCAGGTCACAAGTACCTGGCAGAAACCCAATTAGTAGCAACATTCCATGCTACCAATCTCAGGGCATGTGCATCCTCCTTTTATCAGTTAACTCAACATCCTTTTCTCACAGCCTTCAGCATCCATCTAGTCAAAAAGGCAGACAATCAATTCAACATCCATCCCTACAGTAATTCAGAATCCATCTCTTCAGTCATTCAACATCCAGCCCATCACTCTGACAATCTGTCAGCCAATTGATCAGCATCCAGTTACAAAGGACTCATCCTGCCAGGGCAGAATGCTTGTTTAAGCCACCTGCAGTAAGTTACTAATTATTTGGAATAAACAGTTGGAAATCAAGAAAAGTGAATCTTCCTTTTCGATGCTGGGCTGATTTAGCTGACTGTTTAGTAATGCACAGAATACATGAGAACAGTACAGCTAAGATTCTGAGAATGCAGTGAAAGACTAGAAAACTATCTTGATTGCTCATTGGCCTTCTGGCTCAGATCAAGTGTAGAAAGCAATCTTGCTCATTCTGACCAAGAGGACCCAAGTTACCTGACAGCTTTAATGTTAATACTAATTCCTACTACATAGATAATATGGAGGGGCATAATCGAACAGTGCCGGCCATCTCCAGGGCCGGCTCCGTAAATGGGCGGAGCCAACTGTTTTTTCGAAAAAGATGGTCGGCCATCTTTTCCTTCGATAATACGGTTGGCGCCGGCTAAATCTCAACATTTAGGTCGAATGTTGAGATCACCGGGTTTAGAGTTGGCCGGGTTCGTTTTTTGCCCATAATGGAAATCAGGCCCAGCCATCTCAAACCCGGCAAAATGCAAGCCTTTTGGTCATGGGAGGAGCCAGCAATTGTAGTGCACTGGCCCCCCTGACATGCCAGGACACCAACCGAGCACGCTAAGGGGCACTGCAGTGGACTTCAAAAATTGCTCCCAGGTGCATACCTCCCTTTCCTTGTGGGCTGAGCCCCCCCAAATCCCCCACAAAACCCCCTCCCCACAACTCTACACCACTACCATAGCCCTAAGGGGTGAAGGGGGGCACCTACATGTGGGTACAGTGGGTTTTGGGGGGGTTGGAGGGCTCAACATATACCACCACAAGTGTAACAGGTAGGGGGGGATGGGCCTGGGTCCACCTGCCTGAAGTACACTGCACCCACTAAAAGTGCTCCAGGGACCTGCATACTGCTGTCAGAGAGCTGGGTAAGACATTTCAGGTTGGCGTGAGAGGCTGGCAACAATTTTTTTTTTGGGTGGGAGGGGGTTGGTGACCACTGGGGGAGTAAGGGGAAGTCATCCCCGATTCCCTCCGGTGGTCATCTAGTCAATTGGGGCACTTTTTTGCCACTTGGTCCTAAAAATAAATGGACTAAGTGCAGCCGGCGAATTGCTCGTTTGAGCCAGCCATCTTTTTTCCATTATAGGGCGAAGCCGGCTATCTCGTAGCCCTGCCCCCATCCCGCCTTCTGTATCCTGCCTTGAAGTTTCGCTGGCTCCACAACGGAAAGCAGTTGGCGCTGGCCAAAATCAGCTTTCGATTATACCGATTTGGCCGGGTTCAGGAGATCGCCGGCCATCTCACGATTTATGTCGGAAGATGGCCGGCAATTTCCTTTGAAAATAAGCTGGATGGAAGACCTATCAAGACCTTATCAAAGATTTCTGTCTTGGAAATACAATGGCTTTAGAAAACCCACATTCCTTTGAATATTTTTCACTTCTTGTGTCAGTGCGTCAGACGTGAATACATTTACATGAGTTGTTTCCATTTATTAACATAATGTGCTGCATACTTTCTGGGGGAGGGGATGATTTTATTGGGGACACAAAGCAAATACCCCAAAAAACAAAACTAATCGGAGTCACTACCTGGTGAAAGTGCCTTTAGCAGCAATTACAGCTGTGAGTCTGTTGGGATAGGTCTCCATCAATTCTGTACACCAAGTTTTGACAATATTAGACCATTCTTCTTTACAAAACTATTTAAGCTCTGTTAAGTTCATTGGGGAGTGTTGATGGAGAGCAGTCTCAACTGCATTGTACTGAAGTCAAGACTCTGACTGGAGCACTCAAGGACATTTACCTTTTTGGTCCTTAGTCATTCCATTGTAATTCTAGCTTTGGGTCATTGTTATGCTAAAAGCTGAAGATCCATCCCAACTTCAGCTTTCTTGTGGAGAGCAGTAGGTTTTCCTCAAGAACTTCCCTGTACTTTCTCCATTAATTTCCTTCTATCCTGACAAGTGTCCCTTCCCTACCCCACTAATGAGAAACACCCTATAACATGATGCTACCGTCACCATGTTTCACACTTCTTTGGGTGATGTGCTGTGTAACATTTACACCAAAAATAATAGTTTGCATTCTGGCCAAAAAGTTCTATTTTGGTTTTGTCAGAGCACAAAACTACAGTATCTTCTGAATGCTCCTTTACTTCAAATATGATTAAAGGTGGTTTTCTTGAGTAATGGCTCCCTTCTTGCCACCTTACCATATAGGTTAGATGTGTGGAGTGCTTGAGATGCTGTTATCACATGTGTACACTGACCAATCTTGGCCATGGAAGCCTGCTGCTTTTTCAAAGTTATTTCTGGTGTCTTGGTTTCCTCCCTAATAGTCTCCTTGTTGTTCTGTCATCCTGTATGGAAGCTTGGCATGAACTAGGTAAGGTCTTGGTTATTAGTCTACATCAAGCACAGTACTATGATATTTGAAATTCACAGTATACACACACAAAAAACTTTTGTGCCGTGATTCACACATGCACACGCCATCAGAAAAAAAAATGTGTATTCTTCGTGAATAGAGTTCACTCTTCATAAATAGTGCTGGTTTGGGTTTTCAAGATATCCACAATGAACATACATGAGATGCACTGGCACGTAAAGGAGACAGTGTATACAAGCTACAGCAAACCCTCCCCATTTTGAAGCAACCCTTCCTGTGTACAGAGAGTGGAGTGAGAGGATGCTGTTAGCTGGCCTTCCAGCATTGCTATCTCTAGTTCTGCCCCTAAACCCTCCATTGCTTCGGGTACAAACTTAGGGGCCCTTTTACAAAGTCACATAGGTGCCTACGTGCACTCAACGCGTGTCAATTTTGAGTCACCACCTGACTACCATGTGGCCCTTGTAGTAATTTCATTTTTGACACGCATCCGCTACGCACGCCAGAAAATATGTTTATTTTCTGGCACACAGGCAGTAATCGGCATTTTATGCACGTAGGCCGTTACCACCCGGTTACCGCATGAGGCCTTACTGCTAGGTCAATGGCTGGCGGTAAGGTCTCAGACTCAAAATGGATGCGCGGCAATTTTCATTTTGCTGCACATCCATTTTCGGCTAAAATTTTCAAAAAGGCATTTTTTACAGGTGCGCTGAAAAATGATTCTGCTCGCACCCAAAACACACGCCTACACTACCGCAGGCCATTTTTCAGTGCACTTTTGTAAAAGGGCCCCTTAGATTGTGAACCCTCCAGGGACACAAAATATCTATTGTATCTACATGTCCACCACTTCAATAGCTTGCAGGCAGTATATAAGGAATTAAATAAAAGAGTTACATTGGGCTTCAAAGATGGTATTTATAAATGGTACAAAAGAGCAACTAATATTGATATATATTTAAGCTAATAAGTATACAGTAGAACAGGGAAGAAGGTATTACGCACGTGAATGCAGTATGAACTTAGAGTAACAATATGTAACCTAATACAACAATGGACAAGACTCTAGCTAACAAGACTCTTAAGTTGATAGTGCTTATGCTGTGTTGTGGAGAAAAGCCCTCAGAAACCAGAGGCAATCTGCCAGAGGTTTAGAGCGTGGTGACAGATCAATATTTTTTATCCGTAGCACACGCTTAGTTTCTATCACTGGGCATAAAAACTCCACAGAGCAACAGAGTATATTTTCTCTTATATATTGGTTTAAACAACTTCTGTATCACTTTTTATACGTGACCCTCTCAGTTCAACAGCGTCGAAGTAAATAAATTCACACTTAGCTTAATACTGCCGGATAAAGCACTCTTTGTATAGCGTTCAATGGGGACCACCATTTCACCCCAGAAACAAGGCTTCATCAGGAACGGAGTGCCTAAAACCAATGCTGAGGGTCTGAAAAAAATCAAAAAGTGGTGATGAGATATCTTAAACAGAAGACAAATTGGCACAAGAAAATACAACCCATGGAAACACTCACTTCTGGCGGAAGCGCTCAAAATTTCAAAATGGCGCTTCAGCTAGAGTCTTGTCCATTGAAGAAGGTATTACGCCCCTACTGGTACAGTGTCTTGTAAAAGTCTTCACACTCGTATTCTTTTCACATTCTGTTGTCTAAAAAATACCAATAAAAATGCATTAAGGTGTTTGGTTCACTGATCTACCCATCATACTCTACATTTTCACTATGGAAGAACAACAGTTTTCAAGAAGTAATAAAGAATAAGAAACCACAAAGTCTTGATTGCAAAGTCTCCACATCCTTTTTTGTAGCAAATCCAAATTAGATATGTTTGTACATATTGCCTCATCAAGACTCATAGAGAGGCATAATTGAAAGGGGCACCCAAGTTTTCCTGAGGACGTCCTCGCAGGATGTCCGGGGAAAGGCGGGGAAATCCGTATTATCGAAACAAGATGGATGTCCATCTTTCATTTCAATAATACAGTCGGGGACGCCCAAATCCTGAAATTTAGGTCGTCCTTAGAGATGGTCGTCCCTAGACTTGGTCATTTCTGATTTTCGGTGATAATGGAAACCAAGGACACCCATCTCAGAAACGACCAAATGCAAGCCCTTTGGTAGTGGGAGGAGCCAGCATTCATAGTGCCCTGGTCCCTCTGACATGCCAGGACAACACCAACAAAAAGAAGTGGAAAAAGAAACCAACTTCAAGAGATCAGTCCAAACACCAGGATAAGATGCTCCAAATACAGCTTTATTTGGACCCTACATGGTCCATGTTTCGGCTTTAAAAAAGCTTTTTATATACATATTTTTTACAAACAAATATTAAAGTTGACAAATATAATATATTATTTTAGTGATTGTTAGATGTACCAATTTTGAGGCATGTTATGTTACAGAGGTTCTTCTCTTTTTGTCTCTTTATTTGCTTTTATTTATTTATTTATTTATTTATTTATTGCATTTGTATCCCACATTTTCCCACCTCTTTGCGGGCTCAGTGTGGCTTACAATAAGATATGAATAATGGAAATACATTTGTTACAACTTGGTTATAGGTTACATTGTACAAGTTTTGTGAAACCATCAAAGTATCATTAAGAATATGACAATGGGACATCAACATTGAAACGTTGGAAAGAGACAATGGGAAGCTTAAAGGGCAGTGTTAAGACACAGAGATATATGGTGTACATATTCCTGTGAGCAGATGTCTGAGTGATGTGGAATTACGGGGGATGAGGGTTAGGAGTGGATGTATGGAGCATTGAGTGTGGACTCTATGTGTTTTGGCTCTTGCCATAAATTGTTTCAAACAGATGAGTCTTCAGTAATTTGCGGAAGGAGGCTTGTTCGTAAGTCATTCTTAAGTTGCGCGGCAGTGTTCTTTTCCCCTACTATCTATATAGTTAGTGTGCTTAATCTATGATGATATTTAAATTCAATTATTACCATATTTGTTATAATATTTTTAACAAATTCATCAATTGATTTTATCAATATAAATATTAGATTTATTGTGTTTTTTATGTATATATATATTTTTAATATATATATTTTTAAATGTTGTCTGTTTTGATTTTAAATTTATTTACTATATATATGTTATTTTGTAGACCCCTGATGAAGGCTTTTTAAAGCCGAAACACGGACCGTGTAGGGTCCAAATAAAGCTGTATTTGGAGCATCGTATCCTGGTGTTTGGACTGATCTCTTGAAGTTGGTTTCTTTGTCCACTTCTTTTTGTTGGTGTTGTTTTCTTGGTGAAAGTGTGAACCCCATCTTGTTCTTGCGGATGCCAGGACAACAACCAGGCACCCTAGGGGGCACTGCAGTGGACCAGAAAAAGCTCCCAGTTACATAGCTCCCTTACCTTGTGTGCTGAGCCCCCCAAAACCCACTACTCACAACTGTACACCACTACCATAGCCCTTACGGGTGAAGGGGGCACCTAGATGTGGGTACAGTGGGTTTCTGGAGAGCTCACATTTACCACCACCTGTGTAACAGGTAGGGGGATGGGCCTGGGTCCACCTGCCTGAAGTGCACTGCACCCACTAAAACTGCTCCAGGGACCTGCATACTGCTGCAATGTACCTGAGTATGACATTTGAGGCTGGCATAGAGGCTGGCACAAAATGTTTTTAAAGTTCTTTTTTGAGGGTGGGAGGGGGTTAGTGATCACTGGGGAAGTAAAGGGAGGTCATCCCCGATTCCCTCCGGTGGTAATCTGGTCAGTTCGGGCACCTTTTTGTGCCTTGGTTGCAAGAAAAACTGGACCAGGTAAAGTCGTCCAAATGCTCGTCAGAGACGCCCTTTTTTTTCATTATGGGTCGAGGACGCCCATGTGTTAGGCACGCCCAAGTCCCAACGTCGCCACGCCTCCAACACACCCCCGAGAACTTTGGTCATCCCTGCGACGGAAAGCAGTTGGGGATGCCCAAAATCAGCTTTCGATTATACCGATTTGGGCAACCCTGTGAGAAGGAAGCCCTTCTTCCGATTTGTGTCGAAAGATGGGCGTCCTTCTCTTTTGAAAATAAGCCTGATAATCAGTTAAATACAGCCCACTTACAGTAGCAGAGCTGATTCAAATACTCCTGGATGAAGAATCGAGCTGTTTCTGATGCATGAAGTGAATTTGAAGCAAAAGTCTAAACATGCTGAATACATAACTTGCAAGAGAACTCCAGCACAAAGTTATTCAGAGGTACAGATTGGGGAAGTTTATAAGAAAATTTAAACATGTTTGAATATCCCTTGGGCACTGTTAGGTCCATCATTGTAAAGTGGAGATATGTTGTCCTTCAAAGTCATCAGCCATGGGTTAAGGAAACTGCAAACTTCAAAACTGTGAACTTCAAAATAACTAGAGATCTCTTAGATTTGGAGGAACATGTTCACTGTTCAACAATTTCAAGATTACTCCACAGATATGATCCTGATGGAAGGATGGCAAGAGGGAAGCCACTGCTGAAGAGAAAACATATGATATGCTGCAAAACGTTTGCAAAAAATATACAATAAAATACAGAAGTGTCAATCACAACAATTACAAACTTTCCAAAATAAAATCGTTTTCAAGTGTCATTGAAAGATCATATATTTCCTACGTCCTTCAAGTGCTTCAGACAGCAATGAATTCAGCCGTGCGACTGTTATTGGGACTTTCCCGTTCTGAACATATTTCCTCTAATCTGAAACACTTGAGGTGGTTACCAGTACAATAGAGGATTTTGCATAAGTTACTGACTATGGTTCATCAAGCTGTTTACCAGGATTCAGCTTCTTATTTGAAAGCTGCAGTACAGTAGTATACACCATCGCAATCTCTGCGCTCAGAGCATCAGCATATGCCGGTGACTCCTGCATTGCAACATTTGCACCAGGTACTCATAAGGATGGGTACTTTTTCCATCCATGGCCCTATTGAATGGAACAGTCTGCCATTGCGGCTCAAATGTGACACCTGTGAGCCAGCATTTCGGAAGCACCTGAGAGATTTTATTTTGTTTAAGGCTTTGCATTGTCCTGCTTAAGTGACGTATTTTTGATGCGTCTTGTTTTTTTTGCTGCTTTTGTATGTTTGTTTATTGCATATTTTATGAATGTTTTTATTGTAGTCAGCTCTGGATAAGGGCAAACTAAAAGACTAATAAACCTAATCGAATCGAATCCTACACAACCTTTGGTCAAGTGGTAAGGAGTTCCAGATTTTAGTCATCTGGAATGGAAGACATTGTTCTAATAATTTTTTATACCTAATATGTTTAGTACTAGGGAAATGGAAAATGGAGTTTATAGAGATTTCAAGTGGCTCTACCTTGGGTATCTAACAGTGGAGGAAGCAATTGAAATATGTAGAATAGAACCTGAGCATGAAAGTTTTTTAAAATCATAATACATAGTTTTAAAAGCCCATATTCTCATATAGGGAGCCACTGTAGTTTTAACAATAATGGAGAAACCCTATCGTATTTCTGTGCTGAGTACATCAAACAAGCTGCTGTGTTTTCTGTACTGGCAGTTTCCTCAAAACGGAGCAACCATTATAAATGATATTACAATAATCCAATTGGGTCAAAAGTAACAATTGTACTAATAGTCAAAAATGCTCAAGAAGGAATAAATGTCAAATTCTTCAAAAAATTTCTTTGTCACACAATCCACATGAATGCCAAAAAAAATAAGTGTAGAGTCTAATGCAATACCTAATAATTTCAAAAAGATACAGAGATGGGCAACAAAAACAATAAAGGGGATTGGATAACACCCCTATGAGGAAAGCCTAAAGGGGGAGATTCTATATATGGTGCCTAAAAAATGCATGTGGAAAACATTGCCGACGAAGCGTATTATAGCTTTAGGCTCGGTAAATAGAATATGCTTAGTTCAAATCCCAGCACCTAAAACTACGTGCCTCCATTTACACCAATGAAAACGTAGTGTATATCACAGCAAGTAGATTTATACACACTGGGCCATCTATATATATAAAGGCACCTCCAACGTTCCAATGAAGCCTCAAGCCGGATGAGGTGCCCGAGATATCTGGTTTGCCCTGCAGTCACTGTAGCTCCGCCCTCGCGTCAAAACGTGATGACGTCGAGGGCGGGGCAGCGAATTACATCGAGGGTGGGGCGGCAAAGGCACAACACACGAGTTCCAACTTCCAGAGATTCTGACTGCAGCAGCGGGGAGAGCGCTGCGAACTTTGACCACAAACTCGCAAACAAGTTAGTGAGGAACGGAGGGAGGGAGAGGGGGCTGTGGAACTCGGAAGGGAGGGACGGAGGGGGGGTCTGGAACTCAGGAGGGAGGGAGGATGGTGCGGGGGGGGGGGTTTCCTTGCTAGCGCCCGTTTCATTTTTTCACAAAACGGGCATTTCTTACTAGTATTCTATAACTATGCATGTAAATTTCAGAATGCCCACGAAATGCCCATTTCCCTGCCTATAACCATGCCCCTTTTTGCCTGCGTGCATTAGAAGTTAGGCACAGTGCGTTACAGAATACGCTTAGCAAATTATGTATGTAAATTCTAATTATTGCCAATTAGTGCTCATTATTGCTTTTTAAGTACTGTTGTCAATGCTAATTAGCTTGTTAAGCCAATTAAGTTATGCATGTTGTTATAAAGTATGCATGGATCTCTAAGCATGCTATATAGAACCTGGGGGAAAGCAGCTAGGGCTCTTCAGCTTGGCGAAGAGACAGCTAAAGGGAGATATGATAGAGGTCTATAAAATACTGAATGGAATGGAACAGGTAGACATGAATCGCTTCTTTACTTTTTCCAAAAATACTAGTACTAGGGGGCATGCAATAAGTACTAGTGAGCACACAATGAAGCTACTAAGTAGTAAATTTAAAACAAATTGGAGAAAACATTTCTTCAATCAACATGTAATTAAACTCTGGAATTCATTGCTAGAGAATGTGGTAAAAGCTATTAGTTTAACAGGGTTTAAAAAAAGGCTTGGCTAATTTCCTAAAAGAAAAATCCATAAGCCAGTGTTTCCCAAACCTGGTCCTGGAGGCACCCCAGCCAGTCAGGTTTTCAGGCTATCCACAATAAATATTCCTGACAGAGATTTGCAAGCAGTGGAGGCAGTGCATGCAAATCTTTCTCATGAATATTCATTGTGGATATCCTGAAAACCTGACTGGTTGGGGTGCCTCCAGGACCAGGTTTGGGAAACACTGCCATAAGCCATTTTTAAGATGGACTTGGGAAAATCCACTGTTTATTTCTAGGATAAGTAGTGTAAAATCTTGTTTACTCATTTGGGACTTTGCCAGGTACTTGTGACCTGGATTGGCCACTGTTGAAAACAGAATATTGGGCTTGATGGACATTTGGTCTGTCCCAGTATGACAATGCTTATGTTCTTATATTCCTTCCATCAGAGGCCTCTTCTTGCTCATGTATCTAAAGCAGTGTGGGCTTATTTAGTCAACCTAATAGGCATTATGAAGTGCAGTGACATAATCAACGCTACCAGTCACTACATGTGTATCCGTATGAGGGCTTAGCTGGCCAAACACAAGAAACTGCCTTTGGCCCTGGTAGTTACACTATTCAGTTTTGACCTCCAGTATGCAGCCTCCTCCAATGGTAACAAGATCCTCCAAATTCTGCAAAGTTATAGATGGTATAAAAAGATCCAGGTCAATACTGAAAACGATTTAACCAGTCAGAAAGGCTCCTGACCGGTTAAATCGCCTGTTTGGAGCTAAGTGGTCATTTTCAGTGGCATTTAACCAATTACTGCTGCTGAAAATGTCTGGTTAGCACCTAACTCAAAACCAGCTATTTTGGGGCCGTTCCAGGGGAGAAGTCAGCACTGGGCCAGTTAACTGCTGATGGCAGTCTGCAAAACATTGAGCGCCAGCAGCTGAAAAACAGGCCCTTCATATACAATAATTAGTAGAAGCTCTAGATCTCTCTAAGCAAGGGGTTGGGGATCCTGAGAGATCCTTATGTCATTTTCTTATCTCAGCAAGATCAAGAGTTTTAGTGGTGACCACTCTCCAGTTTCATTCTGCCTTGGAAACTGACAGAAGCTTTTTTTTTTTTTTTTTGGGGGGGGGTCTGATATATATTGGCTTGAAGAGTAATAAGCTATGATAAGTGATACTGCATCCACTATCAGTTACCTTCCAAAGGGTTTTACAGAGTGAAGGAGTAACCTAGAGGTTAGAGCACCAGTCTTGACATCCAGAGGTGCCTGGTTCACAGCCCCTGCTGCTCTTTGTGATCTTGGGCAACTCACTGATTATCTCAGGTACAAATTTAGATTGTGAGCTCTCTGGGCATAAAGAAATACCCAGTATACCTGAATGTATCTCACCTTGAGCTACTAGTGAAAAGGTGTAAGCAAACATAGTTTACTACAAATTTTGAAAAGCCAATGCAGTAACACAGATGCAGATCTGGCAGAAAGAAGAGTGTATTTCTTTGACCAAGCTGTGTGATTATTACATTAAACCACGTGGAGGGGCATAATCGAACGTCGCCGGCGATCTATGTTGGCGGCGGCGCTACAGCTGGCTGGAACCATATTATCAAAAAAGATGGCCGGCCATCTTTTTTTTCAATAATACGGTTTAGCTCGGCCAAATGCCTTGGAGTTCACCGGGGTTGAGATGGCCGGGTTTGTTTTTCAGCAATAATGGAAAGTTATGTTGGCCATCTCAAACCCCAGCCAAATTCAAGGCATTTGGCCGTGGGAGGAGCCAGCATTTTTAGTGCACTGGCCCCCCTGACGTGCCAGGACACCAACCAGCCACCCTAGGGGTCACTGCGGTGGACTTCAGAAAAGCTCCCACGTGCATAGCTCCCTTACTTTGGGAGCTGAGCCCCCCAAACCCACTACCCACAAATGTACTGCACCCACTAAAATTGCTCCAGGGACCTGCATACAGCCTCTAGGACTTATTGCTGCTGTATACCTTTGGCACACCAGTTGACACCTGAAGACTAATCTCTCTGAAAAAGTCCTTTCTTGAAATAACCACGTTTACTCACAGTTAACTGCACATCAGAGTCCCCTGGTACTAAGATTAGCAGTAGGTCAGAGCTGGCACAATGGTGTACAATGCCCTCTTACAGCACCATTCAAGGTAAGAACTACGTTCTCTAACGTGGGTAACACAGGAAAGGGGACTAAAACTGGCTTACAAAAATGGCCACTACTGCATGGACTACAACAGGAAACAAAACAGGGCACACTCTGACCCAGTTAGCAGGGGGGAAAAGCACCATGGGAGTAGAGCCCAGTACCCTACACCCACCACAATGCATTGCTAATGTGACTCTGCAGGGCACCTAACAGAAAAGGTGTCACACTCACCCGAGAGCCACATCGCAACCAGGAAAAGGCTGTCGGAGGATAGCACATATTCTGCTGTCATGGAGGTGGGTACGGCATTTGAGGCTGGCATACAGGCTGGCAAAAAATGTTTTTAGTTTTATTTTTTTAGTACTGAAGGGGGTTGGTGACCACTGGGAGAGTATGGGGAGGTCATCCCCCATTCCCTCCAGTGGTCATCTGGTCAGTTGGGGCACCTTTTTGAGGCTTGGTCGTGAAAATAAAAGGACCAAGTAAATCCGGCGAAATAAAGCTTAACGCCGCTTTTTTTTTTCATTATCGGCGAAAGCCGGCCATCTGGTAGCCACGCCCATGCCTGGCCATGTCCCGCCTTCACTAATCTACCGACACGCCCCCTTGAACTTTCGCCAGCGAAGCGATGGGAAAGCGGTGATGCTAAAATGCCGCTTTCGAATATACCGATTTCGCCGCTTTTAAGAAATCGCCGGCCATCTCCCGATTTGTGTTGGAAGATAGCCAGCGATCACTTTCGATTATAAGCTGGATAAACACCTTGCTCTCTCTTGGAAACTCAAGAGAGGAAAGATATTTTTAAAATGAGTTAGAAAGAGACCAGAGCTCAGAGGTACTGATTCTAGCAGTAGAACCAGAGAAAGCAGATTCAAAATGCTTCCCATGGAATTATAATACATACCTATGAAGTCCTATAAAATTCTGTAATTGATGTTTTCCATTTCTTCATAGAGTTTATTGAACCCCCTAAGCATTTTCTCATAGGAAACCCTAGACATACATTTTCAACAATGCTGTTTAAAATAGTAAAGGAAATAATACCAGGCAAACGCAGAACTCTAGCAGGGGCTATTCAATGCTAAACAAAATATAAGCACATATTGAAATGTTGAAGGGCACCAGGTTGGTGAAAGCAGGGCCGAGCTGGCAGGAGAGCCTAAAGGACAGGTGATATGAGTGATAACTTTGGAAAAAAGTGAGAAGGGGTACTAATGAGTCCAAAATGCAGTGTCAAGTTACCAAGCCTATGTGAAACTCTAGTTCTGACCTGTTTATTTATCAAGATTTATTAATATTTTTTATGAAGAACTTCACCTGTGCATTTCATACTTTGTAATATAAAGTTTGCAAAACAATAAAACATAAGGGTCAGTATTCAAACAAATTGCCCATTTAAATTATGCTTAGCAGGCTGGCCACCAATATTCAGCAGTTCTTAACTGGGCAGTGCCACTGAACATTGGTACTAATGGAAACCAGGCAGTAGAAGTGCAGTCTAGGGGCGGAGTTAGGGAAGAACCATGAGTTATGCAGGTACCGGCAGGGCTAGTGGAACTCCTTTTAATTTGGGGGTGATCGAGTTCTGCTCCCAACCCCTCCATCCTGACCCATAGCATTAGAGATCACCATTTTGAATCCCAGCAGTGCAAGAGAAGGAGCAACTGGGCATCACTCCTGCCCACACTATACCCTTGACCAGGAAAGTTTTTAATGTAAGCCATATGGGGGGATTACATGTGTTGAAGGGGTTTCGAGAGGGAGGTCTATCTTGGGAGACTTTTCATGGGTGGGATGGGGCCTGGAGTCCCTGCTTTTCTAGGCAGATCAGATATGATTACCCAATATTCAGCCCATTATCTAGTTAGATAACCAGTTAAAAGGGCTGAATATCATACCTGCCTGCACGCATTAGGCTGTGGAGAGACCAGCCAGAGCCTGGATGCTCAGTGTCAATATCCACATAGGTAGTACCACTGAATATCAGGGTCAAATTCTGCCTGCCTTTGAAAATTCCATGACCATCGCCAATTGAATATTAAGATATAGGGGCCTTTTTACTAAGCCACATAAGCGTTTATGCACACCCAATGCATGCCAAAATGGAGTTACCGCCTGACAACCACATGGCTCTTGCAGTAATTTCATTTTTGGCGTGTCCGATACACGCTACGGAAAAATAATTTTTATTTTCGGACGTGCGTATCGGACATGTGCCAAGTGGCATTTGATGTGCATTAGGTCATTACTGCCCAGTTACCGTGTGAGACTTTACCACTAGGTCAATGGCCGGCGGTAAGTTCGCAGACCCAAAATGGATGCACGGCATTTTTGGTTTTGCCATATGTCCCTTTTCGGCAAAATTTTTTAAAAAGGTCTTTTTTACAGGCGCGCTGAAAAATGGATCAGCGCACGCCCAAAACCCGGCCCTACACTACCGCAAGCCAAAAGGACCCCATAGTGCAAGACATCCAGGCTGCCTATTTCAGGCTAACGGGAGCCCAGTCCCAAGTGTAACATTAAGGTGATCATCATTGCTGAGTTTATCAAAATCAAAGCTGTATTGTGAAACTAGGAGGCTCATTTTCAAGGCACATAGACTTACAAAGTTAACTTTGTAAGTCTCTGTGCTTTGAAAATGAGCCTTTAGATGTACTCATTGAAAATACCTGGGGCTAAACTCACCAACAGGCTTACTTTCTGTGCTCAGATCTATAGATTCATTATCCAGATGTTTCTTCACCTTAAGAAAAATATGCATTGCTCATTTAAATCCAAGGAAAATGATAGCATTAGCTATTAATTCCAGGTGCAAAAAAGGTACATACACAACTCTTTTTTAACACTGTGAGTTTAGCTTACACTAAGATAAAGAAAAAGGTTAGCTCATTTTTCTGCAGCTAGAGTTAGCGAGGGTTTTATGACAGTTTCTTTTTTGAGCCATTGTAACGGGTAAAGTGCTCGGCTGCAGCAATATAAATGATACCGTCCCGATAATATGTGTGGAACAGTATTCCAGATACACACAGTGTAATGCGCATAATGCAGCGCTTCCCAAACCTGGTCCTGGAGCCACCCCAGCCAGTCAGATTATCCAGATATCCACAATGAATATTCATGAGAGATTTGCATACAGTGGAGGCAGTGAAAGCGAAGCTCTCTCAGGAATATTCATTGTGGGATATCCTGAAAACCGGACTGGCTGGGGTGCCTCCAGGATCTAGATTTGGTACCTGCCGTGACCTCCTGTGTATGTCCACATTTTTTGCAAGCGGATTATTTACATATGATTTGGTTACACCACCCGAGTGCAAAAATTCTTTCTGCACGTGCATTGGGATCTGTGCGCTGAATTTCAGCACGCAGCTTTGCACAATTTATTACATCAGCCTTACCATGCAAAATATGCTCACACATACAAATTGCAGGAGCACAAGGGCAGTACGTTATTGAGACAGGAACACTTACAGTGAAAATGTAAGAAGGCAAAGAATGCGTTAAGACACACACCTGAAACACATACAGTGGTAACAAACACATTCTGCTCTGCCCTTGTGCAAACTCCAATAGCGGTATCACTTTACTGTGGATGTGGACCCCTGGGAAGCGGAGTCTGAGGTGATTTTAGGACCTGTTCCCTCATGTTTTCAGCTCTCATTACTGCTGCTGCTGCAAAAAGTTTAGGTACAAAGTGAATTTATTTTAGTTTGCCTGAACTGCTGAGCCCTAAGTGATTGAACTCACTAATTTCGATGCCCTGGGGCAAACAAGAATAAATTACAGCTATAGAAAATCTTCTTTTCTCTCTTCCAGCTTCAGGAGAAAGAAAGCACTACATCTTTTCCTCACAAGTACGGCCCCCAAAAGCTTTTTTCTCTGTGCTGGGACAGTTTACAGTTTCATTAGTGAACAAGGTGATGAAATGAATAGCAGGTCTCTGGGAACAAGTTCTGAGTTTGGCTAGCAAGGCTGGGCAGCTCGGCTCCCCTTAGTCTCAACTAGGCTTTGTGAGTGCATTTTGGGTTTTAGACTCTCCCCCCCCCCCCCCCTCCCAAGTGACTACAGAAGCTGCAAACAATGACTCCCAACTTAAAGAAAACAAAAGTACAGTGTTTATTTATTTGAGGAGAGCCTAAACTCCAATGAAAGGAGATACTATACTCCAGCCCCAGAGCCCAGAGTAAACCTTCAGTCAGGCGTTTAAGCTAAAAAAAAAAAAAAAAAGACAACTGCCTGGGGGGAAAGTCCCACCTTTTAATCTAGTAGCCATTGAATTACTCTGTACAGTGTTTCTATTTGAGTTTGAAACAGATTATAAACATGTACATCAATATTGCTACAGATTTAACAAAAGGGCCACAGTGAGCAAAGGTAGCTGAAAGCTTCTGATGTGATTAATATTTTCATTATAACGCTACAAAAAAAAATTGAAAGGATAATAATATCTTTTGGCTAAACTAAGTTAAGATTTTGTGCTCTCTCTATATATTCAAGTGGACTAATTGAGTAACTATACTACTTTGACACAGAGGGTGTAGTCATAAGGGAATGCTTGTTTAAGCAAGGGTTCAGCTGCCTACTACTGAATGTCAATTTTATGATGACAATTATGCTACTATTTTATAAAAAGAAGGTGCCTATGTAACAGAAACTATACCTTCACTGCAGGCACAGACATTTCCTTCCCCAGCAGGCGTAAGTATCCACATCTATAATTCTTTAGGTACACATGTAGAGGAGTATTTTATAATCTACACTCACACATTTGCTCCTCCCCTGTACATAGCATCAGGGCATAGGGAATATTTTTACACAGGTCTGAACTTTAACAGAGGCCCTCACATGTGCACAAAAATATATTTTTTAAGATTACCCCCAAACAGCCCCTATTCTCAGAGCAGGAAAGCCCAGAAGTTACTTTGGCACATTTTTTTTTTAAATCACACCCTTTCACTGCAGCAGACTGGCTGCCAGCCATTTCACTGCCAGAAGCAGGGATTTTTTTGAGGGGGAGGGAGGGGGAGAGCCTAGCAGAACTGTGTTCTTCTGCTATGCTCTTTCCTCCCTCCTCCCCCCACAAAGGAGGTGCTCTTTCGCTATACCACCTTGGGTGAATTTCAGCAGAAAAGTAATACATAAAGCCTAATAAACAAACTAAAGTCTTAACTAGGCCAGGAACTATTCTCCCATTTAATAACAGAAAGCATCGATTTAAGGTTCCTGTTTTGCAGAACATGGACACTATCTTACTAGCCTCTATGCAAACTGCAGTCTCATTTGATCCTCTAATACCCTATAGTCTAAATGCAACTATAATTTCATTTTCTTTAGGATGCAATTTTCTTTTATATAACATACAATCAAGCTGCCTCACCAAAATATCCTTTCAGAACTGCTTTTCTGCTTCCTCAGCAGTTCCAGCTGTGCTTGTCTGCTACACAGAGCTGTGGCCTTGGCCTCCACGCAGGACTGGAGCCCGGCACTGAAAGCATTGATTATAGAGTCCAGTGGTTACTTTCAAGCTCCCAGATCAGCCTGTAATCACCAGATATTGAAACCAGATTTGCAGGCTGTTTTAAAAGGGTCATTTAGCAATTTCAAAAGCAGACACTTGGTAGACTGCAGGAAGGTCAAAGTCCCTGTTGTCTTGAGTTTTAACAGAAAAAGTATAGCGAGTTGTCAGTGTGGGGTGACCTAAGGAAAAGTTACAGTAGTGGAGCTTAATTTAGTAAGGACTCCCCACCTCTCTATGGCTACAAGTGAAAAAAGCTTAGTAACCTCAGCGCTGAAGGAGGCTTTTTCATCCCTTGATACATGATTTTAAAAAAAAAAAGCTTCTTCAGTATAAACAAAAAAAGAAAAGAACTCCACCACTTAAGAAAAGCTTAACTAAAAAAAAAAAAATAAGTTTAGGCTGAGAAAGGCCTAGCTTTGGTTTGATCAAAATTTGGATGTCTGTATTGATTATCAATGAACGGGCGCAACATAATTAAAAGGGAATGCATTTAAAAGCTAAACCTGCCTAATTACTTTAACGTACTTAAAAATATGCAGAACTGGAAAAAGACAAGGCACCTAGGATTCAGCACCAGGGCCCAGCTTAAGTGGAAAGACCCTTGATGTCAGGAATAGCTGCTGTTGTCATTAAAGGCCCAGCATAACCAGACTATAGCTGCTCAACACTAGGCCCTGTTCTGAAGTGCAAAATGTAGATAAACAAGTCAAATCTGAAAATACAAACAAAAGCTGAATCCTGAATTTTTGGCTGACAGCTAAGTTTTATGTATTCTTAAACCAAATGCATAACAGACTCTGAAAAATTGTTAGAAATGAATGAAAAGGCTTCTACCAATACTAAAAAGGAGATATGAATCTGTAGCAATTGTAATTTTTCATTGCACTGCTTCATGGTTTATCATGCAAGACCACACTGCAACTCCCCCCCTGCTATTCGCAGTTTGGGTTAGGCTTGCATGAGGAAGAATTCCAAATAGTGAGCTTGTGGGTGCTATTGCATTGCCTTCAAGTGGAAAAGACAGTTCCTGTCTTCATAGGATGTGGTAAGTGCCCCACATGTAGGTCTGAAGTAGTAATGGTCTATGTTTAAGCACTGCTTATACTAAAACACCCTACACTAATATATATATTTTTAGTGTAGGGTGTTTTAGTATATATATATATATATATATAAATTGGTGTTTGGTTATTTTATATATATATATATATATATATATATATATATATATATATATATATATATATATATATATATATATCTCTTTGAGCAGGGACTGTCTTTTGTGTATGGTGTACAGCGCTGTGTATGCCTTGTAGCGCTATAGAAATGATTAGTAGTAGTAATATATATATAGTAATATATGGTTATATATATATAAAAAACCAAACTTCAATTTTTTTTACTGCTTCCTCTCTTCAATTCAGCTGGCCAAATTTCTGGTTGTACTCCCCCCCATCCATATTTAAAAAAACAAAACAAAAAACACACACACACATGCAGCCAGGATTCACATCTTTGGCAACTAATTCTGCTTCTCAAGCCCATTGGACAAAGATTAATTTTTCTACTTGTGACTTGTTTCTGTGTAACCAAGTTTCACTGGAAAATGATACAAAGAAGTTCTCATTAACCCAGGTACCATTAGGGATAAAGAAAAAAAAAAAGTCTGCATATAACATGTAAACTGCTTTGGTTGTACCACAGAAAAGTGGTATCCATTGCATGACCCACTACATGAAAAACTGCACTCTTAAAGCAAAATGCTCTACACCCAATAGAATCCATTTTTTTTCTTTGCAGAGGAATTCTTAGTTTGGAGATACTATCCTTAAGGACATGAAGGCCATATGTAATCAGATTAAGGGCATTATTTAATTATACTTTTTCCATTCTCCATTTATGGAAAAAAAATCTTTATTCAATAGAATTAAGATGGCACAGACATGTTACTACAATTGAGAGGTGCATTCCCCCTACCCCCAGTCTCACAGGTCATACCTGAGTAATGTATTTAAATAAAATGTTCTAAAGTGACTAAAATTTGGCCAAGTTAGCAAGAGGAAACAAAGGGCCTTGTTAACTAAGCCACACTAGTGTTTTTAGCGCACACTAAAATTAGTTCTTGCAAAACGCTAGTCGGCCATATGTTCATATGGGCAACTTAGCGTGTGCTAAAAAATGCTAATGCACCCTTAGCGCTGCTTCGTAAACAGGGCCCAAAATGGAAAAAAAAAGCTCACCAACAGTTCAAAGAACTACCACGCAAATTCATTTTCCATTGGCAGATCTAGAGTGAAACTGCCACAAACTACTTCACTACTGTCTAGAAACAGGCCCCTAGCATTGTACGTGTGACTTAACATTGTGTAGGGTGAACAAGAAGCACAATTCTCTTTACTAACATATTTCCAGTAAAATTAGGTGAATTAAGACAAAAGAGATTTCAGACAAAATATATATTTTAAAAAAACAACATTTACAATATGAGGAACCAGACATAGGAGCCTGCATCCCCTGTGCAGTTCCTCTCACCACAAAAGCCCTGGTGACAGTTTCCTGTTTCTACTGTTTGAAATTCTAAAGCAATGCAACCAAAATGTTAGTCTGTGCAAATAAGACAGCTTTTGAAATCCTTCAGAAAAAGAAAATTCATTCAAGGTCCTGGTCTTGTTAATTCAGCAGTTTCTCCCTTTTAGTCTTCATGATAAAGTGCTCCTGTCCAGCAGAACCCAAACACGTCTCAACTCTCATTTTAACTACATTTAGCTTGGATGAAAAAAAAAAAAAAAAAGGTTGGTCATACAAATTCCAGCTTCCCATGCCCGCTGTACATTCCCCAATGCACCAGTGAAAGAATTTTGTCATTGCTGAGGTCTGTCTGTCTCACTTTATCACAGGTCATACAGCAGTTCTCATGTCCTGTTACAGGCACCATGCATTCCAAGTCTAATTTTCCCATCTGTCCTTTCTTCGCATGATGTCCCTGAAAGCTGTAGTGCAAGCGGGAAAGCATTTGCTGCCGCTGATCTTGCAGTCTCTTGTTTTCACTGCGAAGCATCCGTAAAGCTAGCATGATGAGCAGCACCAAAATCAAGCCCCCGGCGATGGGGACAGCTATCACTGCCGCCCGGAACCACAGCTCTCTGGAAGAGCTCAGTTCCTGAACTTTAGTGACTAGGTGTCTGCTGTTCTCATGGAGATACCCCCTTCCTTGACCTATGGAAAAACATAAAATAGACACACATAATAAGTCAGTCTATGCGGTTCATGCATTACAGGGCTGGCATTCACCCTCAAAAACAGAGTTAGAAGATCATGTTATAATTCCACTTTGTTTCTCCCACACTTAAGGGAGTCAGTTAAAAAAGATTTAAAACATATGAAAAACTCCTTGCTTTTCAAACTCCAAACTTATGGAAAAATCTGCAGCCATATTTTAATACTTTGCTTAACCTCTATTTAGGAACTCTACTTTTTAAAAGATTTGTTTAATGCAATTTCAAGGGATTGACTTGGGTTTTTTCTTTGTATTGTTGCTAACTATTTAGAACCCAGTGGTGTCAGCAGTATAAAACCCGATGTAATGTAAACATCAGGCAAAACAGAAAGTCACCTAGGGCTGCATGTGCAGTCAAAGAAAAGCAATAGCTCCAAGAGAAATGAAAAGCCACCAGCAATGTAAAGATTTATGTGCAGGGGAAAGGTCACTGGGCAGTTTTCAGTTAGCACATTTACCCAGGTAGATCTTGTGGAAATCAGCTTGATGTATTTCTTTTTTTTAACTTGGAATTTAGACATTGCCTGATGCAAGCAAAAAAAAAAAAAAAAAGCTATTGAAGTGGTGTACATTCAGATAACAGTAGGTATTTTTTCTCTCTCTTCAGACCCTTTTTCCTGCCCTGTCAACTCCTGCGCTACACCTTGATTTAACTCTCTGGTTGTTTATGCGTTTCTTTAATTTATGGAGTTCCTTTCTTACTGAATATTAGATTTGTAAACTGCTTTGCTCCGATTTCAGTTTCAGCAGTATAGTAAATTTTAATAAACTATAAAAAATCTGGAGTTTTGTACCTGAGGCAATGGAGGATTAAGTGACTTGCCTAAAATCACAAGGAGCTGTAGTGGTTTTCAGCAAATTCTTCCCTCAGGGGTCCTTTTACTAAGGTGTGCTGAAAAATAGCCTGGATAGTGTAGGTGCGTGTTTTAGGCGTGCGCAGAGTCATTTTTCAGCAAACCTGCAAAAAATGCCTTTTTTTTTAAAAAAAAGCCTTTTTTTTTAAAAAAAAGTTTTTGCCACTAATGGACGTGCGGCAAAATGAGAATTGCCACGCGTCCATTTTGGGTCTGAGACCTTACCGCCAGCCAAGGACCTAGCGGTAAAGTCTCACGCGGTAACTGGGCGGTAATGACTTACGCACATCAAATGCCACTTGGCGCATGTCCGATACGTGCATCTGAAAATATTTTTCGGACAAAACATACAGGATGCAGGCCAAAACTGAAATTACCGAAAGAGCCACGGAGTAACTCCATTTTGGCAAGCACAGACGTTTACGCGGCTTAGTAAAAGGGCCCTTCAATTCTGTATGTGTGATTATCCAGACTTTGGAGAGAGGGTACTATGGGCCTAAAAGTTAACTAAAGCGGGGTGAAGGAGCCCTGAGGGCAGCATAAAGCTGAAGTTTCACCAAGGGGTTCTGTATTGCAGTGATGACAGACGACTCATCACAAAAACAATTACTAAACTTCTGAAATTTTGGTAGCCTGCAAATTAACACACAGATTTTCAATTTCAAAAGCTCTGCCAAATGCAAAAAAAAAAAAAAGGAAATGGTGAACCAGTTCCAAAAACACACATTTATGCCATTAGAGACTGTTACTACTAACAGACAGCAGCAGTGCACAACAATGTTTAACCTCTTCAAAACAAAGTGCTGAAAACAGGGAAAACCTATTAGCCAGACAGACATCTAATGCCCATGCAGACATAAAAGCTATTCAATAGAGACATCTTTGCATCTAGACATGCTTCTCCCTCCGGTATCTCTAATTACATTTACAGCAAAATCAATAACTGGCATACAAGGTCTTGGCTGTCGCAGGCCTACAGAGGAGGGAAAATTTACTTGAAAACTGCTTTCCTTACCTGAAGTCTCACCCCTGGGATGAGAGAGAACATCATGCAGCCCCCTGTAATTGCACATGTCTTCATGACAGCATTCCAGTGTGGGTACGGTGGTGCCTGTGTGGTTTTCAGCCCTATTAGCTCGGCACAGGTCTACTGTACTGGCAAGAGAGTCCAAGCAGCCATGCATAAGAGGGGAATTTACGTTCTGGGGGTCAAGCGGCCTGGAAAAGCAGGCATTCAGTTCCGATTTGCACATGTAGCCAGTTGCAACACAGTGTGGAGAATCACAGTAACACCGAATTTCACCTGGGAAAAAAAAAAGATGCAGAAAATCTGTTAAAGCATGATTTTATGATGCTCCCCCTCCCCCCCCAAAAAAAGTACAGGTTAATCAGAAAAAAAATTTTGGGGTTTGGGGGGGGGGGGGGAAGGAATCATTTCATTTGAAAATTAAATTGAAAGTTGCACCAGTTTTAACATTTCATTTGAAACATTTAACATTTCATTTGAAAAGCCACAATATTGTAACAGCAGGAGAGGCTGCACTTTAGTGAACATGGCATAACAGCAACAGCTTAATGACCTACTGATCACCCTCTGCCAACAAGATGAAACTTTCACAGATAAGTTGTTATAATCCAAACCAGTACACTGTAAGGCACCCTTGCAACCCTTTTGCTAATGGCTTGGTTTGCAATGTACTAGCCAACACCTTATAAAACTTAACTTCACCAGCATGTTAATATTTTACTGTGGAACATTGAGCAGCTATTTCTGACGGCCGCAGAACGGGCAGTTGCTCTCTGAAGTTCATGCAAGAGAGCTTTGAGTCACCATTATATAAAAAAAAAAAAAGAACCATGCAGTTTACAATTAGTGGTTCATTTGCCAAAAGGAAAGTCATAAGGAGGGGGGGGGGTAGAATGGGGGGGGGGGGGTGAATGGAAGCCTTAGGGTTTTCTCCCAGTCTGCACGCAATTTGACACATGGTTTTGAAGAGAGTTAGCTCAAATATCCTGTAAAGAACCTTACCGAAAAAAAAATCTGGAAACCTTAAGCATTTCGGTAAAAAGAAATACAAGCCCTCTTCATAAGGCTTATTCTCAGCCTTCAAGTTAATCGGTGTGCTGTTTACCGGAGAAAGACATGTTTTAACTGAAATGTGTTGCTCTCCCATCCTTGATGTGATATTCAAATTAAAAGGAAGATCAAGAAATAGTGGCTTTTTGAAGTACCTACTCAGTACTTTTCAGTAGCCTGTACTCCATTAGCTGTTTTTTTAAAGCTTTTGGTGCAAGTTGCATTTACAGAGTAAACAGTGGTATTCCTCCAGCCACATCAAAACTTCTCCAGGGCTAGGGAAAGGTGGCGGCTGAGCACACCAGGAAAGGTGCAGAGATCAGCCCACCTTGAGATCAGTTTTCACCCTACTGCTGCAGGCTATAGCCCCTTCTCCGCAAGGGTCCTAGGTAATGCAAGCCAAATGACTGAAGCTTTTATTTTCAGTCAAAGAAGTGGGCAGCAGTACATTAGTCCTGACTCAAACCACCCCCCAGGCTTAGGAGGGGGAGATCTTCTGCTATCACAACTTTGACTTCTGCTCAGATTCTCCTTACATGAATTTCAACTCTGGGAGAGATCTGATGAAGGTTAACTTTTAGGAAGGGCAAAAAGTTTTAACATACACATAAAACCAAGCATTAGAGAAATCTGAGCTGCGCTTCCTGGGGTTGCCAGAAGTAAAGGGAAACCATAAATGCGTTTACATTTCAAATATTTACACAATCCAGTTTCAACGTCTTATGTATTTTAATGACCTATAATCAGGCAGACCTACTCTTCGGGTTGTTACAGTTCCTTAAATCAAAACCAGATTTTCCTCTTATGGTATTAAAATGTAGGGCTTTTTTCTCTCTTTTCATGAAGTTTTTTCTTGCATTATACAGACGACCAAAAAGGAAACAAGGAATTTTAGAAGGAACGGAACAATGCTCCCCTGTTCCCAACTTTTCCTTACTGTGTGCAACTTTAAACCAAAATGTCTGCTTTTAGTCAAGATGGCTACAGGAGACACTACAGGCTGCTTTAAAGCTTTTGAAGTCAAGAGCAGCCAGAAGCCTGCGATCCCCTAATTATATCATTATCAGGCACATAGTTTCGGTATCTACGATTTCACATCAGTCACTCCCTGTTCCATCTGCTTTTGATGGGGCCAGGAGGTATCCCTCTGCAGGCAGCAAGCGCTGTTATTTAAAAAGGTTAATGACACCCTTCTTCCAGAGTAAATAAACACTATAATTCATTTTCCAAACTTGTCGCTCTTCCCTCCTACACGAGGGGATGTGCACATCACTTACTACAAGGCTTGAAACGTAAGCTGCATTGAGACATGCACTTTTTAGAATTTAAAAGTATTAATATAGAATGGAATGTTGCCACGATTTGGGTTTCTGCCAGGTACTTGTGACCTGGCTTGGCCACCGTTGGAGGCAGGATACTGGGACTGATGGACTTGACCTTTGGTCTGGCCCTGTAGGCCTTCTTATGTTCTAATATACAGCTCTCTTGACATAGGAGGCGAGGGACAACATCCCTGTTATGCACCTTTACGGTTCACAG
This sequence comes from Microcaecilia unicolor, assembly GCF_901765095.1. Classification (NCBI taxonomy): domain Eukaryota; kingdom Metazoa; phylum Chordata; class Amphibia; order Gymnophiona; family Siphonopidae; genus Microcaecilia; species Microcaecilia unicolor. The sequence continues at coordinate 101,466,482 of NC_044031.1, forward strand.
TTACTGGGAGGGAGAGACATTAAGTCTTGGAAGTTATGCATCCAGGACTTTTGCACACATTATTATAAGCATCAGTTCAATGCCGCACTTCGGTCACCCCCCCCTCCCCCCCAGCATTGTCTCTTTAAAACGATCCCGAGTCCTGCTCCGCCCCCACCCAGCGCTAAGGTCCCATTGAAGACAAAATAGTAAAAAACATTTTGACAACTGCTTACCCCCGAGCCCTGAGCCACCCAGTGAACCGGGAAGAACCAGACAACTGGCCTGAGAAAACACATACCGATCTCCCCATTCCTATTACCCGAAGTAAAAGGGAGCAAACAGCGGGATCCACTGTATTTTCGCCCACCCCATCCTTTCTCTCCTGCACCACGTACGAACCCTGGAGCTCACCTTTGCTCAGGAGCACGGCCATGGCGCACAGCTCAAGTTGCAGCCAGAGGGAGAGAAAAGCGCAGCGGCGATCCATTTAAGCCCCGGGGGCGGTCGCCCCTTCCTCGACTGCCACCTCCACTTCTTGCGCTTTAGGCTCGCAGTCGCAGCGGCATGGCTAAAGAACACACACGCAAGCAGAGCTCGAGTCGTCCGTACCTTCGCGAGCCCACTACCAGCACTGTAACCCCAGGTGGCGCTCGGGCGGCTGCAAAAATATCCCCGGACAGCCCGCAACCCGCCCGCCCTCTGCAAACATTGGATAACGCAACGCCAGGTTCCGCCCCCTAGGTCGCTGGCTTTCACTCTGACTGGTTTTGCTCACTGCCCGTCGAGTGAGTAAATGGAGAAAGGTGAGCGGGCGTTCACGGAGAGATACAGTACGCGAGCCCGCAGCGCTGGTTGGTGGACCGTCTTGTGACGTCACAAAGTGTATGAAGTTCCCTGGCTTCAGTAGTTGTAGTTGTAGTTGATGTACCTCTGATGTGACGCCACCGCCGGGTAATGAGAGAGAGCGCGCGCGCCTCTCCTGTCCTCCTCTCTTTCGCTTCCTAAACGACTTTCCTAGCTGCGATGCTGGTTCCATGCAGAAGTGGGGTCGATATAAGCACAGCTTTATTGTATTTTTTTTTTTTCGGACTTTGCCCTTTATTCAAAAAGAAGGTTTTGGATGCCCGTTTCTGTGCCTATAGAAAAAAATGATATCTTTTTCGAATCTCTACTTTAGTGCAACATCGCCACCCCTGGAATAGATTTCCTCAAAGGAATTGGGCATTGAGCATTTTTTTTAATATATCGGAACCATTTGATTTGAGACAAAAAAATAAGTTTATAATAAAATGCAATTGAGTTTCACCGATTCATGCTATTCTCTCGCTCTCTTCTTCCTTACTGCGTACGTACAAAAGAACGACATATAGGGAGCGATTATAAATGTTTAGTAAGCAAAAGCCCTTTGTAGACCAATGTCTGCGCTTCAATGAAAGCTACAGTAAATCAGTTTTCAAGGGGAGAAGTCTCTCATTTTTTCATCATTTATTTATGTTATTGTAATCAATAAAACCCAATCAGACGGCTGATCAGAAAGAGCCGGTGTAGTTGGGCTCGATGTGGTGGCAAGTCGGCAAGCAGACTGTTTAGTGAAATTAGCAAGCCAAAAGCACATGGCGCCACAGAGACGACACAGACAGAGACTGACACTCAATTATCCCAAAACAATCCCAGGCAAACAGAGAGCCCAGCCTGATCGATATCAAACTCCAAGCGATCCTCTTACTGATATGGTAATTAATTTGTTAGTGCACTGTCTCAGCTCACCAAAAGAACACCGACGCCAACGTCCTCCTGTCTGGCTTCTTTACTGTAAAAATCTTGAAATGGAAAATATATATATTAAAAAAAAAAAGTCTGGCAAACTGGTGGCTTAAATAAAAGCCGATCGCTCCAGTCGTGCAGACAGTTGGAATCTGCAGCTAACGAATCGTTTGGACGTTTGACAGACGAAAACAAAAAGCAAACCAGCAAAGAAAAAGAGGCTCCAGTTCTTTCACCTAGAAGTCAGGTGTTTGGTTCTTTGTCATGGGGATGTAACAACAGGTGCCAACATCACAGTCTGAGCAACCTTGATGAACATTAGTAAAAACTGAACGAGAAGCGACACCCTCCCTGACTATCCTATAAACTGCACTGGTTACGAATTTAGAAAACTACCTAAAATTTCCCGCTACTTATCTTAAAATAATGTTCTAAATAGAACCGAATACGCAATAAACAGAACTTTTGACCCACTTTCAGTTCAAACGAATGCTGTCATTAAAAAACGTGGGCAAAAATATATTTTTTTTAAACACACGTTTCAAGCTGTTTGGATGATCATGGGCTGCTGTCTGACCGCCACCGTGTTTGTGATACGTTTGGCTGCCCCCCCCCCCCCCCTAGCCTATAAGTCTGTGAGGGTAGCGTATTTTTTTAATAGTTGCTTTATAAGCAAAAATGGAAATTATTTGACGATGTATACCTGCAAGTCTGAAGTATGCGCGTATGAATTGACCGAGGTTTTATTTTAAGGTACATCCACATAACTTTGTAAATCTGAGTGCTTTGAAAATGAGCCTGGTCATGTACATTTGTAAATCTAAATGCTTTGAAAATACACCCCTAAATGAATTAGTAAGTCCAGAAGATCTATGAATTATTAGATATTTTAAGATGTGTTTATAATTGCATCCCCAAGACCAGGCATTCTATAGTATTAGCACTGATTAAATATTGCACAAAAACACTAACCCTGAGTAGTCACTGTTCATTAAACATCACAAGGTTGCTCATCATTTCAAAGTGGCATTCAGACAAGTAAAGTGACTTCATCAAGGCCACAGAGTGAATAGTGGAGGTGAAATGTGAATCCTACTTTCAATGTTTGATAGATCTGTTCTGACCTCAGAGGTTGCTTTCCATTTCCTATTTGGGTTTCTGTTAAAGATTGGGGAGGGGGTGTCCTTTAGAGGCCAACTGAATTTTGGTTTGGTTATAGCACTAAAACCGCTCCAAAATAGTTTTGCTGCCTAGTTTCAGTTTCAGCCAATAGGTTGTTTAAATTTTCAGCCATGTTTTTAGTGGAAGCCAAAAATATATGGTTTTTTTCCCATTTGTCTCCCTCCCCCCCAAAACAGGAATTGCTCCTCCTTCTGGACCCCCATCCACACATAGGTCCCCTGGCCTGGACCTATTTTACAATCCCTGTTCTTGACTCAAAAAGCTTTAAAAGAAGCCTACAGTGTCTCTTGTAGCCATCTTGACTAAAAGTTGAGGCAGGAGCAATTCCCATTTACTCGTGCCCATTCCGGCTCTGCTTCAAAATGGCTACCAGAACTTGAGCATCACTCCTGCCCTGACTACAGTACTAGACAGTGGTGTATTTAGGACAGGTGCATTGTGGCGTATGCACCCCCTGTCAGACCTGGCCCCCCTTAAAATCCTCTCGGCATCTTCACCTAACAGCGGCAGTGGCACTCAGAGGCTGCCTGCGGCCTGCTCCCGGACTTCCTCCCTGAACCTTCCCATCTCTCAGGGGTGGGATGGTTCAGGAAGGAAGTCCCAGAGCAGGCCGTAGGAAGCCTATGAGTGCCGCTGCACTGCCAGGTGAAGACACCAAGAGGATTTTAAGTTGGGGGTAGGGGTGGGGGTGGCAGTGATGGGGGGAGTGGTGGGGAGCAGTGGGGGGAGAGGGGGAGGGGGAGGGCGGCAGCACATGGAGTTGAGGGAGGTTGTAAAAGGTTCCTGGCTACACTACTGGCACTAGACCACTAAGGAATGTCTGGGGGGAGGGGCTACTCTGTATTGTTTTTATTTTTGTACTGTGATTGCAAGTAAGGCAGTTATGATCTTGCACAATATTTTATACGGTTATTAGAGTGCTTCAAATATATGTTTTTGATACAAAATTTTAGCAGAAATTTAAGTCTGTAAATTTGGGATGATAAGCTTCTTAGGAATCGGGGCTCGATACACAAAGCTTACTGTGCTAGAAAAGTCAGATTTAGACTGGTTCTATCCAGTTTAGAATGCATATTATTCAGCGAGTAATGCACAAAGGTTATGCTACTAAAATTTATGCTCCTAATTTATGAGCATAATTTACACTCCTAAATTAGGAGCATGATCTATTTTGGAGCATAGAGTGTGCTCGTAATTTAGGAGCATAAATTTAGGAGCATAACCTTTAAAGAATAAGGCCCGAAGGGGTTCTGCGTCGATCTTACTATTCACAGTAGCGGCCAACGATAATTCTATGCAAAGGTAATACAACAAGCTGATTAGTATTAAAATGAGCAATCCAAGCGATGCATAGACAGGAGCACCTACCTTTAATGTGCAAAATCTTCCAGGAGGTCTGGAGCTGTCGTAGCACGACGGCAACTTCTCAGCGGAGCAATCTGCTGTCGTATTTTAATAGTATTTGCATGATTGTGTCCTTTAGTAACAGCACTGTGAAAAAGTTGTAATGAACAATAAAATAAAAGGCTGAAGCACGTTGTGGAGGCACGTCCACGGCACTCACAGATGGAAACAAGTTATACACAGCTTTCATAGATGCACATATAAATAATAAACCCCCTGGGGCATGACAGTTGTAGCGGAATCCTACAAAAAGAAACTGTAAAAAAGTTGTCATGGAACTTGCTGAAGCATAACATGGATGCGTGTCCATGATGCACTTTGTGGCTTTTTTTTTTCCTTGGGCATGTGTATAGCATCGACATTTAGCAAGTGAGTGTTCTTCACATGCGCTAGGCTGCTTGCTAAAATTGTGCGCAGATCATTTGCATATGATTTCTTTGAAGCATTGCTTGCTACTTTGAAATCTGTAACTTCAACCGTGGATCTAAACACACACAGTTTTTAACGGCGACTTTGAGCATCGGCACTAGCCTCCTTCTCGGGACACACTATAGAGCTTAAATATCTCTTTCCTTGAAGTGCACTGTACTTTATTTATTTTATTTAGATTTTGCTCACACCTTTTTCAGTAGTAGCTCAAGGTGAGTTACATTCAGGTACTCTGGATGTTTCTCTGTCCCAGGAGGGCTCACAATCTAAGTTTGTACCTGAGGCAATGGAGGGTTAAGCGACTTGCCCAAGATCACAAGGAGCAGCAGCGGGATTTGAACCGGCCACCTCTGGATTGCGAGACCGGTGCTCAGCCGTCACTTACCAGAGAGGGCTTTCTTGTGCCAAAGCATTTGTCTTTATTTTTAAAAGGTGTAGCGTTGTTTCCTGATCAAAAATAAGCTCTGCTCCCACCACCTTTCTGTGATTACAATCAAAGCGGCTTACATATTATATACAGGTACATATTTTGTACCTGGGGCAGTGGAGAGTTAAGTGCCTTGTCCAGAGTCACATGGAGCTGCAGTGGAAATCCAACCCAGTTCACCAGGATCAAAGTCTGTTTCACTAACCACTAAACTCCTGTTAGGATTTTAAGGGTATATGCTTAGAATATTTGCCTTGATTTAGCCCCTGACGCAGCCCTTTTGGGCGGGGCACGGCCTGTGTCGGGCAGTGTTCTGGTGTATGATATCAATAAAATCTTCACGTTTCCCTGATATGTCCTGTCTGCCCTAACCCTTATCCCTTACTTGTCCTGTCTGTCTGTCATAATTAGATTGTAAGCTCTATTGAGCAGGGACTGTCTCTCCATGTTCAGGTGTGAAGCGCTGCGTACGTCCGGTAGCGCTATAGAAATGATAAGTAGTAGTAGTAGTAGCATGCTCTGAAGGTTCTTCAGCACTCTGTATAACCAGAGCTTTTTTTTTTTTTTTCCACCCAAGCAGCAAAATTTTATGTTGTGACCAGGGCTTAATTTGGTTGAGAAGGCACAGAGCAATCCTGCATTAACAGGTAACCTGTGTGACCCCTGTTAAGAATTTATTGCATCCCTGTACTCTTTGACCAGCACACTTATCAAGCAAACACACTGTTCCATATGAACCTTTTATACACCACAAATCCCTTATTTACACATCACATTACATAGCTTAAAAGCTCACAATACAGCATCTTTGCATAATTCGTACCTTCATCCAATAAAGCATATCACAACCTGAAAAGAATCCAGCTCTCTCCAGGACCAAATACGGCCACTAGTACCTATATTTCCCTGTATTATTAAAGTCATCCTTCAAAGTGTTATGGGCTCAGTTCAGTAAAGGGCACTATAACGTAGAAGCCAAAAACGTGGGCGCTGAGCACCAATCCTCTGACAATATTGCACATCATTGTTTTTGTTGCATAAGTCCGCATTTTGGTGCCAAACTCTAGGTGTGAACACTTATGCCATGTCAGAGGTCGGTGTAAACGTTCGTGCCCAAATATTGACAGTTATATGAGTAACTGACAGTATTCTATCACTAAGGGGCCCTTTTAGCAAGGTGAGGGAGTGCTAACGCACAGGTGGCGTACGTCAATCGGCACTACTGTCGGGGTAGCATGTGCACCCAGCGGTAAGTCCAATTTTGGCATGCACCAAATCCTGTAGTAGAAAATAATTTTCTATGTCAGGGAGCGTTCCTGGCGGCGCACCCATGTTGGCGTACGCTGATTGGTTACCACATGGATAGACCACGAGCCCTTACTGCTAGGTCAACGGGTAGCAGTAACTACTCAGGCCATAATAGGCGTGTGCTAGTTTTAATATTAGCACAGGCCCATTTCCCAGCCCGTTAAAAAATTGCCTTTTTCCCAACTGCGGTAAAAAATGGCCCAGCTGCACCTACAAGGTGCACCCATACTACCACAGGAATCTTCTTACCGTGGCTTTGTAAAAGGACTCCTTCGTGCCTAATTGCTTGTGAGTCGTAGAAAGTAGGCAGAAGACTACAAACTAGTGCAATTTACTGCTTATTGACACCAATTATTTGTGCTTAATGCCAATTTAGTGCCAATTAGCTAATTTAGGGCCCTGTTTACTAAGCCGTACTGTAGGCATGGCAGCATTTTTAGCGCAAGCTAAAAATTTGCATGCAGTAAAAATTAGCACTAAAAACGTTAGCACACCTTAGTAAACAGGGCCCTTAGTAACGCGCATAAATGACCCCTGTCCACCCAATATTTTACACCCCTTATAGAATTTGGGGGACTATGGGTATGACAATCGACGAGCACTAAATCTGATTCAATTATGTTGAGGCGTATTTTCAAAGCATTTAGATTTACAAAGTTACAATAGTCATGTGATATATCTAAGTCTGTACAGATGAAACCCAATTTTATAAAAAGGATGGGATTTGATATCCTGCTTTTCTTGACTTGCCCAGAGTCACAAGGAGCTGCAATGGGAATTGAATCCTGTTCCCTGGTTCTCAGCCTGCTTTACTAACCATTAGGCTATTCCTCCACTCAGTCATCAAAGGGATGTCCAAGGCAGGACATTCACTATTTACAATGTATTTTGCAAAGATCTGATAGACAGACATCCACAGGAAAGGTATGTATATTTGGTGGTATGTACAGAGTGAATAGCAAATTTTAGAAAATAAACATTACATTTGGAGGCCTGATACTTTGTCACCATACATGTCGAAGTAGTAGATTTTACAAAGCAGCACATCCAAGGGGCACCAGTTAAGGAGCTGAGCTGCTCCAAAACAACATCAGAGGGGTGAACACAATCTCCCCTCAATTACTCTTCCTCACCCCTGCTTCCAAGGAGCACTTAGCTGACAGTTATGTATGCCTCAGAGCAGGTGTAAATGCTGACAGGGCCATTTCTTGAAGTATGTCTATTTCTACTGTAAAACAAGAAATACACAGATGCATGTAGGAGCCACCCAAACCACACCCCCATAGGAACAAAATGGACCCTGCCATAAATAGCACATGCTAACCATAAGTAAGTGACCTCCCTATGTGAGATCTATATCTCCCACAACAAGGTGGTGGGAACATGTCATGATGACCAGATTTTTTATTTGGTACAGACATATGCACATGGTTTTATGACAATATTTTTTCTATTCATTTATACGTAATAAGCACATTGTTAAGCATTATTGAGAGTTTTTGCTTATGAGAAGCAAACAATAGAGTTAGTAGGTGACTACAGCACTAACCAATACCAATACAGCTTTAAAAATCCCTGATGACATCTCAAGGTCTTCCGACTTCCCCCCAAATTTCCACAAAACTATACTGTTACCCTGTAGCAGATATAAAGAAAAAAGGGCTCTAAATCTGAACATAGGACCACATGAAACATGTAAACCGAGGGTCAGGGGGTGTATTACTATCTGCAGCAGATAGCCAAATGAAATTGGATGAATGGTCCAAACGTTATTTGAGGAGGAAGAACAGAAAATACATTTGAAGACAATGACAAACAGCCAGGATGAACTTATAAGGGCACTTTTCTTACAGGAAGCCAGGCTAAAACTGACTACTATAGAAAGGAGCCTCTCCAAATAGACACCTCCCTGAGGGCATCTGCTGTCTAAAGTGCTGATGTGAAAGACCAGTTCTGCAGCCTTTTGACCCCCCTTGCAAATAACTCAGGTCACTGTTGCCTGTTACTGAAGTCAGGCAGGAAGATCTATTCCTTAAGAAATAAATAGTTTTATGGGTTCACAATATCTTGTTTAACATGCATGAGTTCATTAAAACAGGCATCTTAGTTAAAGCGGCTCTTCAAGATCATAAGGGAGTTTTTACATTTCACATACAAGAGCATTACCTTAATTTAGTTATGTACTGTAACCTCTCGTTAGATTATACATTCTGTGATGCATAACTCTTGTATCCTGCATACAGTTAAAGCATAATAAGATAATGAAATCACCAGTTAACCATTGACCAACTTGGCAAGAATATCTATGAGGATTACTTGTTTCTAGTTTTCAGAAATGGAGACAACGTGGATTACATTTTTAAGGGCAATATCAGACTGATTGCAGTTGGTATTGTGCAGTTTTGAGGTCTTACTCCATGCAGGCCCTAAGGTAATTAGATGAAGAACACTGACTTCAAGGCCTCTTGGAGCCTTGGACATGACAGGTGCACCCAAAATTTTCTGTTCATTCTTTGTACTCTAGATACCACAAAATGTTCCTTTGTTCTAGACTGTCCCCACTGTTTTGCATCCATGCTAGGCTGCTAACATGGTTTATGGATCACACAGGGGCTCTAGGGTTGATATCCAGGAAACTATATACTAGTGAGCTTGACATCAGTTGTGGTCAAAGCAGTAAAAGCTATTCTAAAAAGCAAAATTACTGCAGAAAAACCACAAAAGTGGAAAGAACACCAAAATCCCATAGGGAAGCACACAGCAGAAAACAGGAGTGGTAGATGGATCAGACACTTCAAAAACAGACCAAGAAAGACCCAATGTGTTTATCACTTTTATTGATGACTCTTAATGCTGACTCAACAAGGGTACCATGTTTCAGCACAGACATGCCTGCCTCAGGAGTCAATATGAACACAAATAATCAAACAGCATAATTACAAATAAAAAATACACAAACACAACATTACATCAATGAACAATAAAGAATGTTAAAACATTATGTAAAGATTAAAATCATTTTGTAAGGAACAAGTGTTAAAAGACAAATAAGTTTAACAAGCCAAGGGTGACATAAAAAAGTAATCTCATTGTCAGAATAAAAATATCTTAAAAGATTAAAAAGTGTAAAAAAAACCCATTAAAGATAAAATCTGTTGGAAACCAAGACTTAGAGGGTACATGTATATATGGATATGCACAAAAAGAAACAACTGACCTCTTATTGTTTCGTATTTTATTGTTTCGTAAAAATAACAGTCACAATTGAATCTGTCCTCTGTGGGGAAAATCACACACGGGCCTGTCTTCAAAGACACAGACTTCTCGACAGTTTACAATTTCAAAATAAACTCCTCTCTTGAAGAGGAATCTACAAATTCTTATAACAAATTGTTGCATCAATTATAATTCCCTTAAAACCATTTAAGACCAAACATCCCAGAATTATTAAGAACCAAAAAAAAAGTTTTAAAAAGTTTCTGAAAAAGAGAAAGTGACAACACCTGTCTAGGCAATGAATTCCATAATCTAGCTCCTTGAATTGAAAATAAGCTGTCATGAATGGATTCATAATGTACATTTAGAAATAAAGAAAAATCCAGACGGAGTGGCTTAGTGGTTAGGGTGGTGGACTTTGGTCCTGAGGAACTGAGTTCAATTCCCACTTCAGGCAGCTCCTTGTGACTCTGGGCAAGTCACTTAACCCTCCATTGCCCCATGTAGCCGCATTGAGCCTGCCATGAATGGGAAAGCATGGTGTACAAATGTAACAAAAAAAAAAAAACAAAGGCTGATGTCCTTGAGATAATATAGCGAATGCTACATACCTGTAGAAGGTATTCTCCGAGGACAGCAGGCTGATTGTTCTCACTGATGGGTGATGTCCTCGGCAGCCCCTCCAATCGGAATCTTCCTAGCAAAGTCCTTTGCTAGCTCTCGCGCGCCCACGCGCACCGCGCATGCGCGGCCGTCTTCCCGCCCGAAACCGGCTCGAGCCGGCCAGTCCAGTATGTAGCAAGACAATACACTTCAAGGGAAGACACAACTCCAAAGGGGAGGCGGGCGGGTTTGTGAGAACAATCATCCTGCTGTCCTCGGAGAATACCTTCTACAGGTATGTAGCATTCGCTTTCTCCGAGGACAAGCAGGCTGCTTGTATCCCTAGCCCCCAGGCTCACTCAAAACAACAACCATGGTCAATTGGGCCTCGCAACGGCGAGGACATAACTGAGATTGACCTAAAAAATTTACCAACTAACTGAGAGTGCAGCCTGGAACAGAACAAACAGGGCCCTCGGGGGGTGGAGTTGGATCATAAAGCCCAAACAGGTTCTGAAGAACTGACTGCCCGAACCGACTGTCGCGTCGGGTATCCTGCTGCAGGCAGTAATGAGATGTGAATGTGTGGACAGATGACCACGTCGCAGCTTTGCAAATTTCTTCAATGGAGGCTGACTTCAAGTGGGCTACCGACGCAGCCATGGCTCTAAAATTATGAGCCGTGACATGACCCTCAAGAGCCAGCCCCGCCTGGGCGTAAGTGAAGGAAATGCAATCTGCTAGCCAATTGGATATGGTGCGTTTCCCTACAGCCACTCCCCTCCTATTGGGGTCGAAAGAAACAAACAATTGGGCGGACTGTCTGTTGGGCTGTGTCCGCTCCAGATAGAAGGCCAATTCTCTTTTGCAGTCCAATGTGTGCAGCTGACGTTCAGCAGGGCAGGAATGAGGACGGGGAAAAAAATGTTGGCAAGACAATTGACTGGTTCAGATGGAACTCCGACACGACCTTTGGCAGAAACTTAGGGTGAGTGCGGAGGACTACTCTGTTGTGATGAAATTTGGTGTAAGGGCCTGACTCTACGAGCTGAAGTAACTGCCACCAAGAAAATGACCTTCCAGGTCAAGTACTTCAGATGGCAGGAATTCAGTGGCTCAAAAGGAGGTTTCATCAGCTGGGTGAGAACGACATTGAGATCCCATGACACTGTAGGAGGCTTGACAGGGGGCTTGACAAAAGCAAACCTCTCATGAAGCGAACAACTAAAGGCTGTCCTGAGATCGGCTACCTTCCACATGGTAATGGTATGCACTGATTGCGCTAAGGTGAATCTTACAGAGTTGGTCTGAGACCAGACTCAGACAAGTGCAGAAGGTATTCAAGCAGGGTCTGTGTAGGACAAGAGCGAGGAGCTAGGGCCTTGCTGTCACACCAGACGGCAAACCTCCTCCACAGAAAGAAGTAACTCCTCTTAGTGGAATCTTTCCTGGAAGCAAGCAAGACGCGGGAGACACCCTCTGACAGACCCAAAGAGGCAAAGTCTACGCTCTCAACATCCAGGCCGTGAGAGCCAGGGACCGGAGGCTGGGATGCAGAAGAGCCCCTTCGTCCTGCGTGATGAGGGTCGGAAAACACTCCAATCTCCACGGTTCTCGGAGGATAACTCCAGAAGAAGAGGGAACCAGATCTGACGCGGCCAAAAAGGAGCAATCAGAATCATGGTGCCTCGGTCTTGCTTGAGTTTCAACAAAGTCTTCCCCACCAGAGGAATGGGAGGATAAGCATACAGCAGGCCCTCCCCCCAATCCAGGAGGAAGGCATCCGATGCCAGTCTGCCGTGGGCCTGAAGCCTGGAACAGAACTGAGGGACTTTGTGGTTCACTCGAGATGCGAAGAGATCCACCAAGGGGGTGCCCCACGCTTGGAAGATCTGGCGCACCACTCTGGAGTTGAGCGACCACTCGTTGAGGTTGCATAATCCTGCTCAGTCTGTCGGCCAGACTGTTGTTTACGCCTGCCAGATATGTGGCCTTGGAGCACCATGCCGAGACGGCGAGCCCAGAGCCACATGCTGACGGCTTCCTGACACAGGGGGCGGGATCCGGTGCCCCCCTGCTTGTTGACATAGTACATGGCAACCTGGTTGTCTGTCTGAATTTGGATAATTTGATGGGACAGCCGATCTCTGAAAGCCTTCAGAGCATTCCAGATCGCTCGCAACTCCAGGAGATTGATCTGTAGACCGCGTTCCTGGAGGGACCAGCTTCCTTGGGTGTGAAGCCCATCGACATGAGCTCCCCATCCCAGGAGAGACGCATCCGTTGTCAGCACTTTTTGTGGCTGAGGAATTTGGAAAGGACGTCCCAGAGTCAAATTGGACCAGATTGTCCACCAATAGAGGGATTCGAGAAAACTCGTGGACAGGTGGATCACGTCTTCTAGACCCCCAGCAGCCTGATACCACTGGGAGGCTAGGGTCCATTGAGCAGATCTCATGTGAAGACGGGCCATGGGAGTCACATGAACTGTGGAGGCCATGTGGCCAGCAATCTCAACATCTGCCGAGCTGTGATCTGCTGGGACGCTCGCACCCGCGAGACGAGGGACAACAAGTTGTTGGCCCTCGCCTCTGGGAGATAGGCGCGAGCCGTCCGAGAATCCAGCAGAGCTCCTATGAATTCGAGTTTCTGCACTGGGAGAAGATGGGACTTTGGATAATTATCACAAACCCCAGTAGCTCCAGGAGGCGAATAGTCATCTGCATGGACTGCAGGGCTCCTGCCTCGGATGTGTTCTTCACCAGCCAATCGTCGAGATATGGGAACACATGCACCCCCAGCCTGCGAAGTGCCGCTGCTACTACAGCTAGGCACTTTGTGAACACTCTGGGCGCAGAGGCGAGCCCAAAGGGTAGCACACAGTACTGGAAGTGGCGTGTGCCCAACTGAAATCGCAGATACTGTCTGTGAGCTGGCAGTATCGGGATGTGTGTGTAGGCATCCTTCAAGTCCAGAGAGCATAGCCAATCGTTTTGCCTGAATCATGGGGAGAAGGGTGCCCAGGGAAAGCATCCTGAACTTTCTTTTACGAGATATTTGTTCAGGGCCCTTAGGTCTAGGATGGGACGCATCCCCCCTGTTTTCTTTTCCACAAGGAAGTACCTGGAATAGAATCCCAGCCCTTCTTGCCCGGATGGCACGGGCTCGACCGCATTGGCGCTGAGAAGGGCGGAGAGTTCCTCTGCAAGTACCTGCTTGTGCTGGAAGCTGTAAGACTGAGCTCCCGGTGGACAATTTGGAGGTTTGGAAGCCAAATTGAGGGTGTATCCTTGCCGGACTATTTGCAGAACCCACTGATCGGAGGTTATGAGAGGCCACCTTTGGTGAAAAGCTTTCAACCTCCCTCCGACTGGCAGGTCGCCCGGCACTGACACTTGGATGTCGGCTATGCTCTGCTGGAGCCAGTCAAAAGCTCGCCCCTTGCTTTTGCTGGGGAGCCGCGGGGCCTTGCTGAGTCGCACGCTGCTGACGAGAGCGAGCGCGCTGGGGCTTAGCCTGGGCCGCAGGCTGTCGGGAAGGAGGATTGTACCTACGCTTACCAGAAGTATAGGGAACAGTCTTCCTTCCCCCGAAAAATCGTCTACCTGTAGAGGTAGAAGCTGAGGCTGCCGGCGGGAGAACTTTGTCGAATGCGGTGTCCCGCTGGTGGAGAGACTCTACCACCTGTTCGACTTTCTCTCCAAAAATATTGTCCGCACGGCAAGGCGAGTCCGCAATCCGCTGCTGGAGTCTATTCTCCAGGTCGGCGGCACGCAGCCATGAGAGCCTGCGCATCACCACACCTTGAGCAGCGGCCCTGGACGCAACATCAAAAGTGTCATACACTCCTCTGGCCAGGAATTTTTGCACGCCTTCAGCTGCCTGACCACCTCCTGAAAAGGCTTGGCTTGCTCGGGGGGAAGAGCATCAACCAAGCCCGCCAACTGCCGCACATTATTCCGCATGTGTATGCTCGTGTAGAGCTGGTAAGACTGAATCTTGGCCACGAGCATAGAAGAATGGTAGGCCTTCCTCCCAAAGGAGTCTAAGGTTCTAGAGTCTTTGGCCCGGGGGCGCCGAAGCATGCTCCCTAGAACTCTTAGCCTTCTTTAGGGCCAGATCCACAACTCCAGAGTCGTGAGGCAACTGGGTGCGCATCAGCTCTGGGTCCCCATGGATCCGGTACTGGGACTCGATCTTCTTGGGGATGTGGGGATTACTTAGTGGCTTGGTCCAGTTCGCAAGCAATGTCTTTTTCAGGACATGGTGCAAGGGAACAGTGGACGCTTCCTTAGGTGGAGAAGGATAGTCCAGGAGCTCAAACATTTCAGCCCTGGGCTCGTCCTCCACAACCACCGGGAAGGGGATGGCGTAGACATCTCCAGGACAAAGGAAGCAAAAGACAGACTCTCGGGAGGAGAAAGCTGTCTTTCAGGAGAGGGAGTGGGATCAGAAGGAAGACCCTCAGACTCCTCGTCAGAGAAATATCTGGGGTCTCTTCTTCTTCCCACGAGGCCTCACCCTCGGTGTCAGACACAAGTTCATGGACCTGCGTCTGCAACCGCGCCCCGGCTCGACTCTGTGGAGCCACGTCCACGATGGGGGCGTCGAGAGGTAGACTCCCTCGCCCGCATCGGCGAAGCTCCCTCGCCGACGTAGTCGGGGAGCCCTCCTGGGAGGTGGCCGCAGTCGGCACCGCACGCTGGTACCGACATCGGGGACCTCACCCCGGGCGATGGGCCAGCCGGCGCCACGCTCGACGGTACCGGAGGCGCAAGCACCGCCGGTACCGGAGGGGTAGGGCACAACAGCTCCCCCAGAATCTCTGGGAGAACGGCCGGAGGCTCTCGTTCAGAGCGGCTGCAGAGAAAGGCATGGAGGTCGATGCAGGCGTCGACGTCAGAACCTGTTCCGGGCGTGGAGGCTGTTCCGGGCTGTCCAGAGTGGAGCGCATCGACACCTCCTGAACAGAGGGTGAGCGGTCCTCTCGGTGCCGATGCCTGCTGGGTGCCGAGAACTTTTCCGAAGAAAAACACGTCAATATAAAACGGACGCGCGAGGTCGACTCTCCGGGGCTCGACACGACAAAAAACACAGCCGTACCGAGTGCGGACGAAAGAAGACTGGCCGGCTCGAGCCGGTTTCGGGCGGGAAGACGGCCGCGCATGCGCGGTGCGCGTGGGCGCGCGAGAGCTAGCAAAGGACTTTGCTAGGAAGATTCCGATTGGAGGGGCTGCCGTGGACGTCACCCATCAGTGAGAACAAGCAGCCTGCTTGTCCTCGGAGAATGTCAATAATTCCCCATCTTCCTCAGAATTTGCTCCATATAAGACTTTATGAATCAGGCTGATGATTTTAAACTGAATTGTTTTTGAACTGTCAACCAATATAAATCCCTCAAAAGTGGAGAAATTCTATCAAATTTAGGGCTTCTTTTACAAAGTCATGCTACCAATCCTCGGTGCGGCAAATAAGAGGAAGCCCATTCAATTCCTATGGGCTTCTTCTCATTTGCCGCACGGAAATCGCTAGTGCGGCTTTGTAAAAGAAGCCCTTATTCAGTCCAAAAAGCATGCTATATTCTTGCTGCTATATTCTGTAGAAACTGTAAAAGTTTCTGCAACTCAGCTGAAGCATAGGCGCCAACTCCGTGGGTGTTGTGGGTGCTCAAGCACCCCCCAATATTTTGACCAGCTGGAAGTTCCCTTCCCACCTGCCCGGTGCCTGCCCTTTTCTCCCTCAACAGTCCTCTGCCCTCGCCTTCCTGGGTGCCGCCCAGAATTTAAAACTCATCTTACCTCGGGATCCTGGCGGCAGCAGTGAAAGGCGGAAACAGGAAATGAGGGCGGGACCAGAGCTGAGAGAGAAGGGAAGGCTGAAGCGCCAACCCTGCTCGCCTTTCACTGCTGCCGCCGGGACCCCAAGATAAGATGAGTTTTAAATTCTGGGTGGCACGCAGGAAGGCGAGGGCGGAGGTCTGTTGTGGGAGGTTGGGCTGGAGTCAGACTGGCACTCAGGGCAGAGGGAGGGGGCCTGGAACTCGGAGGAGAGGGGGGGCTGAAAGGGGTAGGTGGTGTTTGGGGGCAAGTTCTGGACATGGAGGGGAGGGGAGGAGGAGAAATCGTTTGGACATGGAAGAGAGGGCAGGGGGGAGATGAAACTTGTTGGACATGGATGGAGGTAGGGGAGGGCAGGAGAGAGAGGAGAATTTGCTGGACATGGATGAGAGGGGAGGGTAGGGAAGAGAGGAGAATTGCTGGATATGAATGGAGGAGGGGAGGGGAGAGGAGAGGAGATGGGAGGGGAGAGGAGAGGGGGAGGGAGATGGGGGAGGTGGGAATGCACTACCTGTAAAAAAAAAAAATTCAGCACCCCAACCATTTTGAAAAGTTGGCTCCTATGAGCTGAAGCACCACTAGAAAGAAAATTACACTAGTCTAGTTGAGGAAAAAATACTACCTGGACTATAACTCTAAAACTGTTTTGAAACAATGAGGACCTGAACACTCTTAATTGATGGAGCTAAAAAGAAAAAAAAAACATTTTTTACTAAGTGCATTAATTTGTTTATCATATGCTTATTTAGAATCTAATATAATTCCTGTTTTTATCTTCTTTCTAAACAAAAGTTATGTGGGGGAAAATATACCTGAAATGTTTTTCCATAATCTAGCTGCTTGTACGGCCAAAGATTTGTCAAACAGCAATAGTCTCCTTTTACCCTTAACTGAGGGAAAAGTTTAAAAATTAGCAATACCACATCTCCTAATTCTAGAGGACATTGCAAAACAAAAATTAAGCAATAAATAACTAGAAAATTGGCCTTATAATGTTTTAACATTCATATTGACTAATTTCAGAAAAGCTTCTGAATAATATGGAGATTTCTCATTAAAAAAGCATTTTTAAAAACTAAAACATTAACTTGTGCCTCCAAAGAAATAGCGCAATCAATTTGAACTCCTAAGATCTTAATAGTTTGAGAGAGCAAAAAAATTAACCTGATTGATGGTAATTGTCTTACAGATTTGTTCTGGCCTAGAGTTACAACATAAAAATGTAGTTTTCTTCATGTTAAGTTTTAACTGGCTTAGGGGTATGTTTACTAAGGTGCATTAGCGTTTCTAATACACCCTTAAATTTAAGGTGCGTTAAACGCTAACGCGTCTATAAATTTCTATGGGTTTGTTAGTGTTTAACGCGCAGAAACCACTTACATGCATTAAAAATGCTAACACACCCGTAGCTCACCTTAGTAAACATAGGTGTTAGAGGTAAAACAAAAAAATTTAGTTTTCTCCATGTTAAGTTTTAATTTATGAACATGCATCCATTTTTTCTAACATGGGTTCAACAAAGGTAAGTCCTGCCTTTCCAATGTCTTAAATGTTGTTGTTTTTTAAGGTTCACACAGATGTGGATAAAGGCGAACTTGCCAATTTTCAGAAAGCTTTTGACAAAGTCCCTCATGAGCGAGGGACTCCTCAGGAAATTAAAAAGTCATGGGCTAGCATAGCAGCCTGCAGGCATGTCCTAGTGTGGATTGGGGACAGGTTAAAAGGGAAAAAAGGACTAAAGTCAGTTTTCCAAATAGAAAGGGGTCAATAGTGGACTACCCCAAAGGTCTGTAATGGGACCTGTGCTGTTTAACAATTCATAAATGATCTGGACTAAAGAGCAACTAGTGAGGGGATTAAATCTGGGGATGATACAAAACTATTCAGTCATTACTGTGGCGTTCCTAGGGGGGGCGGTGGGTGTGGTCCGCCCGGGTGCACGCCGCTGGGGGGGGTGCCACACGCCTGTCAGCGCCGCTCGTTCCGTGCTCCCTCTGCCCCAGAACAGGTTACTTCCTGTTCTGGGGCAGAGGGAGCATGGAACGAGCGAAGCCGACAGGCGCACGGCACCCCCCCCCCCTGCCCCCAGCAGGTAAAATTCACCCGGGGGGGTGTCGTTTCGCTGGGAGGGGGAAGTATCGGGTTGCCGGGGGGGGCGCATAGGCGATCCGCCCCGGGTGTCAGCCGCCCTAGGAACGCCACTGAGTCATTAAAAGAACAGAGGATCATGAGACTAGGAATCTAAATGACAAATAAAATTTAAAGTGCAAAGTGATGCACATAAGGGAAAATAATCCCACCTGCACGTACAAAATGCTGGATTCTGAGTTAGGAGTCACCACCTAAGAAAAAAGTATTCAAGGTAATTGTGGATAATATGTTGACATTTTCAACCCAGTGTGCTGCAGCTGCCAACAATGCAAATGGAATGTTAGGCATTATTGATCAAGGGATGGAGAATAAAACTGAATATCATTATGCCTCTGTATAGTTCCCTGGTGCTACCACACCTTGAGTACTGTCTACAGTTCTGCTCAATCCATCCCAAAAAAAGGATATAGTGGAACCAGAAAAGGGTGACAAAATGATAAAGGGGCTGGAACACCTCCCTTATGAAGAAAGGCTAAAGACAGGGATGATCAGCACAGAGAAGGATGACTGAAGTGGGATAAAGTAAGGAGTGGTATGGAATGGTTGTTAATATTTCTATAGCGCTACTAGACGTATGCAGCGCTGTGCACTGGACATGAAGAGACAGTCCTTGCTCGACAGAGCTTACAATCTAATTACATAGTAACATAGTAGGCAGAAAAAGACCTTCACGGTCCATCCAGTCTGCCCAACAAGATAAACTCATATGTATTAGGATAGACAAACAGGACAAATAAGAGATAAAGGAATTTCTAAAGTGGGGATGATAAAATAAGGGTACTGAACAAAGGAGTAAGGGTTAAGAGTTAAAAGCAGCATCAAAAAGGTGGGCTTTTAGCCTAGATTTGAAGATGGCCAGAGATAGAGCTTCAAATCCCCCCCCCCAAATGATCCAGCCCCCCTAGTGGGCGACCAACCTTATATGGTGTATAGCCCCGCCCAGCGCATCCCAGGATACACTGGGCAGGGCCGGGCGCCACCATTTTGCGGCGGCGTGGGAAGAGGAGGGAGGCTACCCTCCCTCCTCCAACACACAATGTAGGGGGGACTGGACCACCAGGGACCCCTTGCTGGGAGACTAGGGGGGCTGGAGACCCACTGGATCTCCAGCCCTCCTGTCACTAGGGGGGGGGGGGTTGGTTGGTCACAGGGACCTTTTGCTGGGGGAGTTAGGGGGGGCTGGAGACCCACCGGATCTCCAGCCCTCCCTGAACCTGGGGGGAGGATCGTCAGGAGGACCGGAGGTCCTCTGGACCTCCAGCGCCCTGTCACTGGCAGGTTTGTTGTTGGGGGGGAATGGGGGCCTGCCAGCATGCAAGTGCATGCTGGACAGGGCTCACCATTCCTCCCCAATGATCTGCAAACCCTAACGCCAGCTCGGAGCTGGCGTTGGGTTTGCCACAGGCAGCAACCCAATCTTTGGCGCGCTGGCTGCTGATCATTGGGGATGAATATGTTTAGCCCTGTTTAGTATGCATTTGCATGCTAGTTGCATTCAGAGCCCTCGAGCGCGTTGTTTCACGCGCTCGAGGGCTCTGATCATGGGGCGTTAGCAAACGCCGGCGCTAACAGCCTCTAGCGCCAGCGTTTGCTTCTGATCATCCCCCTGTAAGCCTAAACCTTAGGGTGCCCTAATTAGCAAAACCTGAACATATATTTCCAAACCACCAGGATCAATTCAGATACATGTTTTGAAAAGAAATGATGCAAATATAAGTCCGTAATAAAGCTTTTAAATTGTGTTATGCCTAAACTGAAAAAAAAAAAATCAGAGTTTGCCAAGCAAATCCACTGGTGGACTTGAAATAGTTCACTGCGAAGAAAGAGCCGAAAGCAGAAAGAAAGGTGGTTACAGAAAAGATGAACGCAAAACAAAATTTCCCAAGAAACAAGCAAGAGATGAACTTCTCAGAGCAATATGCCAAGGGCACAGCGGGACCTTCCCTCCCCTCCTTCCTACTGCAGTCTTTGTGGCGGACGGTAATGCTGGAGAGCCCGAGCCTTGCCTTAGGATTTATTGCTTTGATGATTAACGCATAATTGCTTTACCCAAAGTACTTAGTGGGCGTTCATTAAACAGAAATGACTTTTTATGACATGGCGTCAGCACTGCTCAGACAGACCATCTCCTGGCTCTATGTGCAACAGCTGGCACAGGGACGGGCACCAGAACGGCAGCCAAGCAGACAGGTGCAGTGTGCCCTTGCTTCAAGCGTGGGCGAAGGAGGGTCATTATGGAGGCAGAAAGCAATCCCATTCTCGCTCTCCAGCTCTTTGGTTTGGGAACAGACTGTTAACGAGCTGTTCAAAGCGCCCTTCTCACTCCTGCTGCTCTAATTGCCAGCTCTTGAAAGTTTAGGCGTCCAGGTGAGCGCTGTCATTCACCCAGCACAGGCGCAGCCCACAATGGGCAGATTTCGCCTGGCCATTCATTCACCTCAAGTGCTCTCCTAGGTATGTTTTAAGTTGGCAACAACAACAACAAAAAAGCCCCCCCACTCGTTTGTGTCTCTGCTAACAGTAAGAACAAACAAAACAAACAAAAAAAAAAAGGGTCGGGCTCCCAGGTTTGCATTCCTTTTGTAATCAGCGCTGGGATCTGGGGTGATGAATCGATAGAGAAACTGTAGCAGTTCTGTGAAAACAGACGCGACAGGAGAGGAGAAAGAGAACGATTTCCCCCCGGAGGGAAATGCGAAAACTGGAAGGAGAACAATTATTGTAATTGAAGGTAATGACGCCCAGGCGCCAGCCAAGGATCTGCTTTGCATCATTCAATGCCGAGGAAGAAAGAGAAGGGACACTTCTAAAGTGACTCTCTCGCTGCAGTCCTAGCCAGGAGAAACTTCTCGCCCAGTCTGGCCCTTCTGCAAGGTAGAGAGGCTGGGAAAGGAAAGGTGGCAGCTCTTGCGGGGGGGTTGAATGACCTGGAAGAACAGTGTTTATGAACACTCGCAGGAGCTCCACCTCGACTTTCTGTCCCTCTACCTAGTTATTCAACAAAACAAGAAAGTGTTTTACAATCCTGGGATAAACCCTCTGCTTTAACTTAAATCAAGCATGTAAACGTACATCGTCAGCACAGTAGCTCTCATCCAAAGTTGTGATGCCGGCTGAAAACTGCTACTTACACGCATTCTCTTTATGCCAGCGCAGAACGGTTCACTTCCAATTTTTGCACTCTAACCCATAACCTTTGTGCATACAATGCAAACCACTGAATAAGTGCTTCTGATGCTGTATCATCTGTATTGCACTAGAAGACTAGCAGGCTCCCTACATGTTTATAACGGGCGCTTTCCGCCCTCGTGTGGTAGAACGAAATATCACAATACAGGGATATTTATTTTATTTTATTTGTTACATTTGTATCCCACATTTTCCCAACAATTTGTAGGCTCAATGTGGCTTACATAGTACCGGAGAGGCGTTTGCAGACTCTGGTGAGAACAAATACAAAGTGATGTTATGGTAAGATAGAGTTCATGTGGCATGGCCACATTGGGGAAACGTACATCGGAAGAGTTGAGTTTCCTCCATTACATACTTTAGTTTTGTTGTGTTGCAGGGATCAGGCATTTGGGGTATGCCTTTTTGAACAGGTTAGTTTTTAGTGATTTCCGGAAGTTTAGGTGGTCCTATGTCTTTTTCAAGGCTTTTGGTAGTGCATTCCACAGTTGTGTGCTTAGGAAAAGCTGGATGCGTAAGTTGATTTGTATAAGTCCTTTGCAGCTTGGGTAGTGCAGATTTAGATATGATCGTGTTGATTCTGATCTGTTTCTAGTTGGTAAGTCGATCAAGTTTGTCATGTATCCTGCCGGGGCTTCACCGTAGATAATTTTGTGGACCAGGGTGTAGATTTTGAAGGCAATGCGTTCTTTGATTGGGAGCCAGTGTAGTTTTCATGGATATTTTTTTACAGAAATCTAGCCTGCATTTCCCTACTTTTTCAAGCTCGAGGAAAACCTACACTTTAAAAAATGCTATGGGGCACACTAGCACCTGGTTATTTATATGAATGGAGAGGGTTATTTTATATCAGTACTGGGACTTAGAAACATGGTGGCAGATAAAGGCCATATGACTCATCCAGTCTGCCCATCCTCTGGAACCCCTAATTTTTTTTTTTTTGTTACATTTGTACCCTGCGCTTTTCCACTCATGGCAGACTCAATGCAGTGGGCAATGGAGGGTTAAGTAACTTGCCCAGAGTCACAAGGAGCTGCCTGTGCTGGCAATTGAACTCAGTTCCTCAGTTCCCCAGGACCAAAGTCCACCACCCTAACCACTAGGCCACTCCTCCTGTTCCTTCTTTTTTTTTTTTTTGCAAAATTTTTTACATCTTTTCAAGGTTATACACTTGATTCAGAAAGTGTTAATACATTTTAGAATTTACTAGGAAAAAATAAAGTAATATAAATAAGTACTGTTTAAACACTCAAGTCCACCATAATATGGCTCCAAGATTTCAAAAACATGAAAATCAAAAGGAAAATTGAAAAAGGTTATTCAGCACCTAGAAAGGACAGTTCTTTTAGAAGATATGAAAGATGTTAATTGTGAAGGGTGCAAAAAAACATATTTGCATGAATCAAAAGGTACGATACATTTGCAGGGAAACCTTAAATAGAAAACACCTCCTAATTGGAGAACAGCAGGTTTTAGTAACAAAAATTGTTTACACCGTTTCTGAGTTTCTTTTGCAATATCAGGAAACGTATTTATTCTTAAGCCCAGGAATAATTTATCCCTGCTCTTAAAAAATAGACGAAAGAGCCACTGTTTGTCTGGAGTTAAAGCTACAGTTGCTATCAATGTTGCAGGTTGTATTTGTTCTATTTCAGAAGTTTCCAAAAATGCTGTCAGGTCTAAGGAATCTTTATAAACCTTGGAGCTGGGACCCGTTCTCCCCCCCCCCCCCTTTTTCCCCCTCCCCCCTCACCAACCCCTTCAATAACTCTCTAGAAACCAATATTGGGAAAACCTAGGCCGCAGCTTTCTTTATTAACAATTCAACATTGATTAACTTGTACAAACATGCCCCCCTCGCCCTGAGCTACATACGTCCAGGCTTGCCATCATCCTAGACCCCCCCCCCATCCGCCGATCGCCATGTCAGCAGAACGGCAATCTGTCCTTTCTGTCGCCGCCTCCAGGCCCCACCCTAACAGCAAGGGCCCCGCTCCGTGTGGACCTCCACACCTGTCTCCCGGGTCACCCGACCCGCCTTCCATGCTCTGGCTCAGCCTCCCCCCCCCCCCCCCCCCCCATGTGCCATATCTCCTGTAGCTCGGGGTTTGTTGTATTCTTTATTTTTGCCCCTGCGACAACTCCTGCCAATCACCTGAAAAACACAACAAACATCGTCCCCCAAACACCTCTTCCCCCCATGATGGTGGGCGGGTGGGAAACCACCTCTGAGGATCGCCAACGCCCTGGCATCCGTCACCGCTCCCCTTTTTATCTCCTCGCCCCACCCCACCCCCTCACTCCCCCTTTGGCCAATAGGCAGCCTAGCCTCTCGCTAGGAGAGTTGCCCTTTACAAACTCCCCAATCACGGCCCCGCTGCCTCTCTGCAGGGCCCGTGCTTCCTCCCAGCATGCCCCAGAGCCGACTCGAACGGGCCAAGCCCTCGTTTAACAGGGCCCTTCGAGACCAGCTCTCGGGCCTCCTATTCTCTTGAGGCAAATCCTTTTGTGGAATATAGTACACCTGATTAAAAGGTGGTAAATTAGTCTCAGGAGTCTCTAATATTTCACGGAGATATCTTTTTGACATATCCATCGGTTTCACCAATTTAATCTTAGGAAAATTTATAAGTCTCACATTATTATTCCTCAGGTAGTTATCATATACCTCCATTTTCCTTCTTAAATTAGAAATGTCTTTTAACATTACTAATTGCAAATTGTCCATTTCTGTAACTTTTTTCTCGATGGTTTCTCTTTTTTCATTTAAGGATTTAACATCCAATTCTGATTTTAATAACTTTTGATCAATTTGAGAAGCTTTCTCTGATATAAGATTTACTTTCTGAGTTGAAGTTAGCATAAACTGGGATATTAAATCCCATAAGGAATCTAGCGTTACTTCTGCCGGCTTCTCCATTATTTTAAAAGGTATATTATCTGCAAGATCTGAACACTTCTCTAAATCCATAGCTTGTTGCCCCACAGTCATTTTAGCAGCGTTGCTCACCTCAGAAGACTGCAAATGGCCTCTGGATCCTCCCTCGAGTTGTAGTTGAGCTTCCTTCGTGGGTTTTACCCTATCGCACTTCGGCAAGAGTCCCAACGATCCTTCGAGGGGTAAGATAAACAACTGCAGCTGTGGGGGTTGGGTTCATTGATCGGGGCTCAGAGTGATATTATGCCCTGAGGGCGCCGAAGTTTCCTGCATATCGCCGAAGCCTTCTAGGGGTCTGCTCCCAATTTTATTATTCTGTCCCGGAGCACCCACAAAACGGTCCATTGGACCTGAAGGTAATCTGGAAGGTGGCTGCGAAGCTTGGGCAGACGCTCAACCTTGTCTTTTTGGCATTTTCGGAGAAAGAATGTGAGCGTCTCCTACTAGCTAAGCTCTGGTGGCCATCTTGGATCCCCTCCCAATTCTTCCTGTTCCTAAGCGATCCCACATGCTTATCCCATGCCTTTTGAAATTCTGGAACAGTCCTCGACTCCACCACCTCCACCAGGAGGCCATTCCACGCTTCCACCACCCTTTCTGTGAAATAATACTTCCTTAGGTTACTCCTAAGCATAGTCCCTCTTAACTTTGTCATATGCCCCCTCATTCCAGAGCTCTCCTTCATTTGAAAAAGGCTCTCTTCCTGTACATAAATGTCCTTGAGATTTTTAAACATTTCTATCATGTCTCCTCTCTCCCTCCTCTCTTCCAGCGTATACATGTTGAGGGTCATAAGCCTGTCCCTATAATTTTTGCATTCAAGACCGCTGACTAATTTCATAGCCGCCCTCTGGACCGACTCCATCCTGTTTATATCTTTCCGTAGCAGTCTGTATTAAGAATTCTAATGTACCTCCCTTTGTTTTACTGTGTGTAAGGTGGGCCTAAATAGCATAGTGAACAGGTAGAAAAAATCCTTAAAGGGTTGAAGGGATATGATCATATTTTGCCTTTACACATTGAACTCAATAGGGGTCTCAATCAGTAACCAATGTGACTGGTTTTTTAAATGTTTTTGAACATTATGAAGCCTAGATACATATAGTGCTAACCCGTAACAAAGGTATCTGTTCAGCCATGTGCCTCACTTTTTATGGAATTTTTTAAAAACTGATTTATCTTATGTATCTATGTCCAAGGTTACTGTGGCAACAGGGATCAAAATGAGGGTTAAGGATTATGGATTAATGTATTTGCATAGCTGGGGTAGTTTTTTATTGAACTGTGTGTATGGTTAATCATGTGATTGATAAATCCAAATAAATAATAAAGCAAATGAAACCAAACCTCCATGGAGCAGGTAATATGAGCTTGGGATAGGATGCATAGGGCCAAAGGATGGGATGGGATGCACTGCAAGTCCACCAGAGGGTAGAAGAACTCAAAAGAGGAGATTCAGGAGGGGAAAGAGGAAGTGGTGTGTAATCTGTGCACTGAATAAAGCTAGGCCCCGCTATTTATGCCCTCCATACTGTCAATTAAATCCTCACTACCGTAGCTAGAAAACAGAGATGCATGTGTGACTACACATGTACCCAGAAAGGAGCTTGTGCAGGTTTAAGAGCCGACACTGGTACCTCTTCTGGCTGTAAGGTGCTGAGAGCAAAGCCCATGTGGCGATCTAGATTTGGAACTCAGGCAGTAGTGTCTTTAGTCAGTGTGCCATGGTACAGTGGTTGGGAATACTTAGGGTTACCATTTTGTGTCCTCTGAAAAAGAGGACACATGTCACGCCCCCTACCCCGCCCCCGCCACGCCTCATACCCCGCCCCGCCACGCCCCCTTCGGGTCCTCGTTCCGCCCCTCTATTCCCCGCCCCCCGTCACATGGTTCCCCCCCTCACTTACTATCTAGCCCTGGTGGTCTAGTAGGGTCTTCTCTTCAGGGCAGGAAAGAGCCCCCTCTTTCCTGCCCGGAGCGCTGCCTGTCCTTGCCTGCTGCATCCTCCTCGGTCTGGCTGGAGATTCAAAATGGCCACCGAGAGTTGAAGTGGCCTCGCGAGAGTTCAACTCTCGGCGGCCATTTTGAATCCCCAGCCAGACCGAGGAGGATGATAGACAGGGGAGGCAGCGCTCCAGGCAGGAAAGAGGGGGCTCTTTCCTGCCTCGAAGACGTCACTAGACCACCAGGGAACATGGTAAGGAAGGGGAGGGGACGGGAGTAGGGTTACCACGGCGCCGATCGCCCGCCCACACGCACGCGCCTGCCCGCACCCGCGCCCACGTTTGTCCAGAAATCCGGACAAACGTGGGTGCAGGCAAAATCCGCCGGACGCCCCGGACATGCCCTCAAAAAGAGGACATGTCCGGGGAAATCCGGACGAATGGTAACCCTAGGAATACTGATCTAGGTTATATAGTGCAGTGATTTTCAATTTTTTTCAACTCGCGGCACACTGACAAGGTGCAAAAATTGTCAAGGCACACCATCATGTTTTTAAGGATATATATTTTATCATTTAACAAATGAGGGTTAAGATTGTACTTAAAGTTCAATAATTACATTTTTAATCATTGTGTTACCTTTATAGTTGAATATTTTATTTGAAGACACAAGATGGCAAAAGGTCAACAATACATTTCAAACCAAACAAAATCAGTCACAAATAACATGCATTGAAAAACAACCATTTTAAAGTGAATACCCCCACCAGACACACACACACTGCTGGTGATCATATGCATCTGATCTGTAGGTCTGTAGGCCCAAAATTCCTTTGCAGGCACACATTTATGGAACTACCCCTGTAATGACCAAGTAACGAGATCACACCAAATGGACACAATCTGAATGTCACACAATTTTCACTGTGTAATAATCTGGTTAAAATTTGTGATGACAGCTAGCAAACTGCCACAGGAACACATATATGAAACCCAAGGATTCATTATAATTGAGCCAGTTAACAATGTATGGCCAAGTTAAAGTAGATTTAGTATGAAGGTTCTATTAACTTCCTCATGGTATCTGGGTACACAAACTGCAGAATTTCGCCTGGCTCTTTTTCCCTCACCTTTTTACCTGTAGCGGTCAGCAGCTGTGGTTGGTGGTGGCGGGGGCAGTATTGGGCAATGATTCAGACAACCTGCTCATGCCAATCCAAGTCTTATTTCTAATGCTTCCCACCTATGTGGAAGCTGGAACTTATGTCAGAGAGACTTGGGGGCTGGCGCTAGCAGACTGTCTGAATTGCTGCCCGCTGCCATGGGAACTTGTGTCACTCCTGTCCCATCTCCAACCTGCAACCTGCTATTATAAGATTTCCTCTGTAGCGGGAAGTATTAGAAAGAGGGCTTGGGTTGGCATAAGCGGGTTGTCTGAATCGCTGTCCAATACTGCTGCCGCTACCAACCACAGCCGCTGACTGCTACAGGAAAAAAGGTGAGGGAAAAACAGGCAGGCTAAATTCCCCAGTTTGTGTACCCAGATACCATGAGGAAGTTAATAGAACCTTCATACTAAATCTACTTTAACTTGGCCATACATTGTTAACTGGCTCAATTATAATGAATCCTTGGGTTTCATATATGTGTTCCTGTGGCAGTTTGCTAGCTGTCATCACAAATTTTAACCAGATTATTACACAGTGAAAATTGTGTGATGTTCAGATTGTGTCTGTGACAGAACAGTGTGTTTTAAGCCTGTAGAATTGCCTTTATTGATTCTTGAAGTGCATGTTATGTTTTAAGATGTTACAAAGAACTGACCTTTCCCTTCTTTAATTAACACAAAAGAAATGCCTGTAGAGATGTAATTAGCTTTTTCTGAATGTTGTTGTTATGGGCTCTGATTGGCCTGGAGTTTGAAATCTCCCAGTAGTTCTGGCTTTTGCTCCAGTCTTAGCCAGGGAGAAAAGAGACACAGATCTCTTTGCTGAGGCTCAGTGAACAATTATATGTCTTGATCTTCCCAAATATTTTTTAGAAAGTAAACAAATGTTTAGTTAGTTTTCTAATTGATCCATTTTTTCAGTTACCTGTTATTGTTTGCTGATTGCACATTTTCTATCCACCAGTGGTGTAGCTATGTGGGGCCACCGGGGCCTGGGCCCCCCAAATTTGCTCTGGGCCCTTGGTTTGGCTGGCAGGGGCCCCAACCCCCACCAGCTGAAGCCTTTGTCCAGCACTGGTGTCCGGCGGCACCGCATTGCCTGCCCTGATCTCTCTTCCCCTCACATCCGGCACGCTCCTTTTGGTGAAATCTCAGTTTCACTAAAAGGAGCATTCCAGACATGAGGGGAAGAGAGACCAGGGAAGGCAATGCAGATGTGGCGTACTGCCGGAGACCAGCACTGGCTTTAGCTGTAGGGGTTGGGAACCCCTGCTAGCCAAGGTATTTGCGGCAGCGGTGCTTTAGCTGGTAGGAGTTGGGGACCCCTGCCAGGCAAGGTGTACAGCAGCAGCGGTGCTTCAGCTGGCAGGGATTGAGGACCCCCACACCAGTCAAGATTTACAGTGGCAGCAGTGGGTGGGGAGTGGCAGGGTGGTGAGGCGGCAGAGGGGGTGGTGGTGGTGGGGCGGTGGACCAAAATGTACCCCCCCATCTTGGTCTCTGGCACCCTCCCATCTTGAGATCTGGCTATGCCCCTGCTGTCCACTGTTCAAGTGCTGAGAATAAACACATTTGTTTGTTTGCCCTGCCTGTCTGGACTGATAAAGAATCCTGGTGGTTTGTGTGTTGAGTCTGTGTGTGCTTTCTGGGAACCGTGGGACCACTGGGGTGTGGCTCCAGTAACCTATAAATCACTAGGGATAATTTGAGAGCAGGAGAATTGCCCAAAGGCAGTTGTGACCCAGTTGGTAGGAGGAGGGTGCTAGTGTAGAGCATAAGCTGCAGGTGCAAGCAGACTTCAGCTGTGCTAGTGATAGAGGCTCTAAGTGGCTGCGGGGTAACCCCAGAAGGGTGGATAGGCGTTTTGTGACAGTGTCCATTTGGTGTGATCTCATTACTTTGTCATTACAGGGGTAGTTCTATAAATATGTGCCTGGTGTAAGTCTACTATAAAGGAATTTAGGCCTATAGACCTACAGATCAAATGCAGCACTGTGTATGTGTGTGTGTGTGTGTGGGGGGGGGGGGGTTGTTAGTTTTAAATGCATGTTATTTGTGAGTAATTTCGTTATCTTTGAAATGCATTATTAACTTGTGTCTTCAATAAAAAATATTCAACTATAAAGGTAACACAATGATTAAACATGTAATTATTGAACTTTAAACACAATTTTAGTACTCGTTTGTTAAATGATAAAATATATCCTTAAAAATGGATGGACAATTTTTGCACCATGTCAGTGTGTTGTGAGTTGAAAAAGGTCAAAAATCACTGCTCTAAAGCATCTTATAATTTCGTATTTCAGAAAGTACATTTAATCAGGCTCCAGTCAATAAAGGGCTAATAACTAGAACATCCTGATTAGTATCTGAAAAATAATAATATTCCCAGATAACCTAGAACAGTGCTTAAATGTATCAAAATGATGCATTCCAGGCATGCTCCCAGCTGCACTGCCAGATCATGGGACAATGTGGAATCTAGAAATGTATAAATATTCAAAAGATTTGTTGTGGTAACAGAGTTAATTAGGTCAGCCACTTCCTCAACTTTGTCTCCAAAAATGTTTTCCCCAGGACAAGGGATATTTGCTAGACGGTCCTGGATAGCAAATTCAAGATCAGAGAAACTGAGCCAGGAGAGACATCAAAAACCTGTCTGGCCTGATATTTACAATTGAGAAGTTTTCTGTGAAGTTTATGGAATTCCTCCACTTTTTTGGGTGGAATTCTGCAAATGATAAAGTACTCTGTATTAGAGATTTTAAATAAATTGTGGAATAAAGTTGATAATACAATATTCGACTGGTTAGAATTGAAACTTGAAAAGACTTTCTGCCAATAGTGTATAACGTTCTAAGCTCAGTGTTTCCCAAGTCCAGTCCTGGAGTACCCCTTGCCAGTCAGGCTTTTAGGATAGCCACAATGAATATGCTTGAACTTGATTTGCAAACACTGCCTCCATTATATGCAAATCTCTTTAATACATATTCATTATTGATATCCTGAAAACCTGACTGGCAAGGGGTACTCCAAGAGCAGACCTGGGAAACACTGTTCTAGCTTCTCATCCTGGAGGAGCAAAAACATGAGATCTTCCACTATGCATTTTAAAGCAGATTCTACAACTAGTGAAGGGTGGGGTAGCTGTGTTCTCTAAATTGAGTGGATTTTTTTCCTATACATTGTATTAATTTTCTTTGGGGCTAACTGAATTATCAGTGGAGTCTCCCAGTTTTTGAACAAAGTATTCTTCATTATTGAAATAAGAGGAACAATGATTCCTTCTCTAGGAGAGAGATCATTATCTAGAACTTCAAAAAGTTCTGACTGAGCCTCTTCCTCTGTTTCTAAATGTCTTAAGCCATCTCTCAAAGCCAGGAAAATAGATATACTCTAGAGGGTATCTGCATCTCTTACGTGGTGGAGAAGTATCAGATGACTCCCAAATCCTCCTCTCTACCACCGAAATCTCAACCAACATCCAGACCAATGTTTCAGCCTGCCTATCTGATATCGCTGCCTGGATGTCTCAACGTCATCTGAAACTTAACATGGCCAAAACCGAGCTTCTCATCTTTCCCCCTAAACCTACCTCTCCTCTCCCCCCTTTCTCTATTTCTGTGGATGGCACACTCATTCTCCCTGTCTCATCAGTTTGTAACCTTGGGGTCATCTTTGACTCCTCTCTCTCCTTCTCTGCTCACATTCAGCAGATTGCCAAAACCTGTCATTTCTTTACATCAGCAAAATCCGTCCCTTCATCTCTGATCACTCTACCAGAACCCTTATCCACACTCTTATCACCTCTCGTCTTGATTATTGTAACCTGCTTCTCACCAGCCTCCCTCTTAGCCATCTCTCTCCTCTCCAATCAGTCCAAAACTCTGCTGCGCGACTCATTTTCCGCCAAAGTCGCTATGCTCACATTAGCCCCCTCCTTAAGTCACTTCACTGGCTCCCTATCCGTTTCTGTATTCAAATCAAACTTCTCCTATTGACCTATAAGTGCATTCACTCTGCTGCTCCCCAGTACCTCTCCACTCGTCTCTCCCTACGCCTCCCCTCGAGTACTCCGTTCTGTAGATAAATCTCTCTTATCTGTTCCCTTCTCCTCTATTGCTAATCTTACTGTACTTCAAGCCTGGAATAGATTTCCCGAGCCTGTACGTCTAGCCCCGTCTTTGGCCGTTTTCAAACTCAAAGCCCACCTCTTTACCACTGCTTTTGACTCCTAACTCACTTGCCCTGTCCTTTTATCCTCACCTTTTTATTCCCTTACCCTTAATTGTTCTGTCTGTTTACCTGTCTTATCTAGATTGTAAGCTTTTTGAGCAGGGACTGTCTTTTTGTGTATGGTGTACAGCGCTGCGTATGCCTTGTAACGCTATAGAAATGTTAAGTAGTAGTAGTAGATGGAATGTCATAAGACTCCTCAGCTGAGAGGTCCTGTGGTTCTTGATCTGACTCCCAGGAGAGGTCCAAGTATGACTCTTCAAATTACTGTTCAAGGGAAGTACGAGGAAGAGAGTGATAACTACAACGTCAGCTCTGCGTCGAAGGAAATGAGTCTCCAAAGTTGGAGACAGCTTATCTTGAGTTGACACATGCATTGGTCGAGTTCATGCCGACTGGATGGTGAACACCAAGTCAGCATGCGGGACCTCTCCCATTACTATCTCTCTGATGCATCAATGGGCTGGGCTGAGCTGAGGCTGGCCCAAGCACCCTGTAAGCCTGTATAAACTGCGAATGCCGTAGCCCTGAAAGCTCCTCTTTGAGCATGGCCTGGATTTCCTCTTGAAGAGTTGGCATCAGTACCGGCTCAGAT
This sequence comes from Microcaecilia unicolor, assembly GCF_901765095.1. NCBI lineage: Eukaryota > Metazoa > Chordata > Amphibia > Gymnophiona > Siphonopidae > Microcaecilia > Microcaecilia unicolor. The sequence continues at coordinate 101,498,854 of NC_044031.1, forward strand.
ACAGCCTGAGCAGGTACTGGAGATTTCAAACACTCGAAGGCTGTCAGAAATGAGTTGGAGAGGAAAGCGGTTAATACGACATGAATATGATGCGGCGGGGGGGGGGGGGGTGTTGGCAGAGTGCCTGGAGGGAGAGCAATGTCAATGCTTCTTAGCTTTTTTCCACTGCAGCTCCCTTGATGTGCTCAGGACTGATGATGAGTATGTAATATGTAGAGACCTTACGCAATTGAGTCCAATGTCAGACCTTCTCAATGTTGCGACAGTGCACTAACAAATGTAAGAAAGGATAAGGTGAAGAAAAATAAGTTGATTTGCTCTATTCAGTTCACTCACTTGGTAAAGGACATTACCAAGATTCTTGGGGACCAGTGGAATATTATGCAGACCAAGGAATGCTTCGAGAATAGTGAGCTTACTATAACATATAAAAGGGATTATAAGCTAAAATAGGGATGGGCAACCTTTATACATAGAGGGCCACATGAAAGTGAGTGGAATAGCCTAGTCGTTAGTGCAGTGGGCTGAGAACCTGGATAACTGGGTTCGATTTCCACTGCAGCACCTTGTGACTCTGGGCAAGTCAATTAACCCTCCATTGCCCCAGGTACAAAAACTAAGATTGTGAGCCCACTAGGGACATAGTACTGCTTTGATTGTACCACAGAAAGATCAAATCACATTACCTTTACTATCCCTAGTGGGCTGCAACATTATGTAATGTCAGAACTGGAAATGCACAGAGTTCCACAGAACTTCTGTGATGAATAAAAATAAGTACAAATTTAATTTAAAACAATGCAAACAAACTAAGAGTGGCTATTTGAAAATGTTTGTGAGTTACAGTATTTAAAATTGCAAAAACACTGGTTAATAACATTTTCTGTGTACACATCCAATAATCTTGCAAGCTGCATAAAATTCAATGGAGTGACACAGGTTGCCCACCCCTGATCTAATATATAGATTTATCCCATCTACACTCCCCATGGTGGAAGAGAAAACTGATTAGCCATTTTAAATATGGGCAATGTGTGTGTTGTGGTATATGTTTGGAAGTGAGGGAGATGTTTTTTTCCCCTCAGTATCAAGTTTCTAAACAGACACTTCACTGAGATGCTTTCTGTTCAGCACAATGTTGATGCTCTTTACAGTATGTGGATAAGTCTAAAAGAAAACTGAAGGTCAGACTTCCGGAACACAAAAGTTATATAAAAAGGATTAGGAGAAAATCATTAGCGGATCATTGTATAGAAAAAAACTCACGTATTTGAGGAACTCCATTTTATTTATTTATTTTTGTTTTCTATTGGGTGTTGAAAAATCTAGAGAAGTGGAGATGCTACTAAAAGGCTTTTAATTTGAAACATTTGACTTAAACACTATGGGTAGGGTTACCATTTTTTGTCCTCATAAAAAGAGGACACTTGCCTTGCCCCTTTCATGCCCCTGCCCCGCCCCTTTCACATCCTCACCCCGCCCCTGACACATATTCCCCTCCCCCGTTCACCCCCTCCTACCCCCATCACCTTCCCTCCCCCTGTCATCTCCTCTCCCCCCGTCACCTCCCCTCCCCTTACTCTACTATCCCTGGTGGTCTAGAGGTACCTCTTCGGGGCAGGAAAGAGCCCCCTCTTTCCTGCCCGGAGTGCTGCTGCCAGCTGCCCTGCATCCTGTGAGTCCGGTTCTCGGAGTTTCAAAATGGCCGCCGAGAGTTGAAGTCTCATGAGGCTGCTTCAACTCTCCGCGGCCATTTTGAAATGCCGAGAGCCGGACTCACAGTATGCAGGGCAGCTAGCAGCGCTCCAGGCAGGAAAGAGGGGGCTCTTTCCTGCGCTGAAGAGGTACCTCTAGACCACCAGGGATAGTAGAGTAGGGGAGTCCCGCGCCCGCCCCCGCCAGCCCATTTGTCCAGAAATCCGGATAAACAGGCAGGCTGGCCAAATCCGTCCGGACGCCCAGCCATGTCCTCAAAAAGAGGACATGTCCGGGTAAATCTGGACATATGGTAACCCTAACTATGGGGCCCTTTTACTAAGCTGTGTAGGAGCCTACGCCCATCAATTTTGAGCTACAGCATGGCCCTTGTGGTAATTTAATTTTTGACATGTCTGCTAGATGCACCAGAAAATATTTTTATTTTCTGGCGTGCAGGCGGTAATCATTCTACACATGTAGATCATTACCGCTCAGTTACCACTAGGTCAATGGCTGGCGGTAAGGTCTCAAACCTACGATGGACACACAGTAATTTTCATTTTGCCGCACATCCATTTTCAGCAAAAATTTTAAAAAGGCATTTTTTTACAGGTGCGCTGAAAAATGATTCTGCATATGCCCAAAACACGTGCCTATACTACTGCAGGCCATTTTTCAGCAAGCCTTTGTAAAAGGGCCCCTATATCACCAAATGGCTTGAATCCAGAACTTGATCTCTCTTGATGTTTGTAAACATTTTTGTTTTTTGACTTGATGACAATAAGGAAGCTACTTTTAGTAGTTTCTCATGAAAAAAGCAGAGTGGTAATGAGTGGCCATTCCCTTTCAACCAATAGGGACCTTTTCTGAGTACAGTACAGTCTCAATTATCTGACCTTTGCTAATCGGATGGACCACTGGGTGACATCACAATGCTGTTAAGAAGCACACAGCTTTTCTTCCTGTTTTCCAGCTTCACCCACTGCAAGGATATCATGTTTCATCTGATACCATGCTTCTCTGCAACAGAACCTTGCTTTCCAACTGATACTCCTTCAAGCACCCCTAATCGCCTTTAAGATGGATGTGACTTCTCTTCCATGAAGGAAGTTTTAGGCTGAAATCTAGCTTTTACAATACAGCACACCAGGAATGTTTGGACCTGGGACCCCGCTTTTGCAGCAAAGGAACCGGTGAAGAACAATTAAGCAGAGACCTTGCTTTTACAACAGTACAGCATGGCAGCAATTTTTTGGACCTGGGACCCAACTTTTACAGCAAGGGAATCAAAGTTTTAAACTGAGATCTTGCTATTACAGCATGGCAACAATTTTTGGACCTGAGACCCCGCTTCTACAGCAAAGGAACTGCTGAAGAACTTTTAAGCTGAAACCTTGCTTTTACAACTGTACAGCATAGAAGCAATTTTTGGCCAGTCAAAAGAGGAAAAGAGTTGTTTTGTTTAAAGAGCAGAAACATTTGCAGAAAGAAAGTGCTAAAGAAAGTGAATATTAAAAATGTTGTGAGCTGAGACCTTGCTATTCCTGCCAGAGAACAATTTTTGATCAGAGACCATGCTTTTACAGAAAGTTTTGACCTGGGACACTGCTTCTAACAATGCTTGTTTGAGCATTGAATGATGGTAAAGGAAGTGCTAAAGAAAGTGAACATTATAGATTTTCTGAGCTAAGACTTGCCTTTAAAACAAGGCAGCAATTTTTGGACCTGACTCGCTACATTATGTGACCCAAGAGCCTGCTTTCCTTCCATTTTTGATCTGAGACTGTGCATTTGCAGCAAGAGAACCATGGTTAAGATTCTTGTGCACAATGAATTTTATGCAGTACAGTACTATACAGTATGTATACCTATTCATGTTTGTTTACATTTACAGCACTTTCTATTCTTATTCTCATTCTTAGATCTGGAAAGTTTCCAGTTTAATTTCTACTTCAAACTTATTGACTGGAGAAGATAAAGCAGCAAGCTCTGCTTAAGTACATAACTATTGTTGCCACACTGGAACAGACCAAAGGTCCATGAAGCCCAACATCCTCTTTCCAAAAGTGGTCAAACCAGGTCACAAATACCTGGCAAGATCCCCAAAACGTTCAATACATTTTATGCTGCTTATCTCAGAAATAAGCAGTGGATTTTCCCCAAGTCATTTTAATAATGATGTACATACTTTTCCTTTAGGAAGCCATCCAAACCTTTTTGAAACCCTGCTAAGCTAACCACCTTTACCACATTCTCTGGCAATGAATTCCAGAGTTTAATTACACGTTGAGTGAAGAAAAACTCTCAGATTGTTTTAAATTTACTATGTTGTAGCTTCATCGCATGCCTCCTAGTCCTAGTATTTTTGGAAAGAGTAAACAAACAATTCACATCTACCTGTTCCACTCCTTTCATTATTTTAAAGACCTCTATCATATCTCCCCTCTGCCGTCTTTTCTCCAAGCTGAAGAGACCTAGCCACTTCAGCCTTTCCTCTTAGGGAAGTCACCCTTCTCTGTACCTTTTCTAATTCCACTATATCTTTTTTGAAGTGTGGTGACCAGCATTTAACACAATATTCAAGGTGCAGTCACACCATGGACCGGTACAAAGGCATTATAACATTCTAATTTTTGTTTTCCACTTCTTTCCTAATAATACCCAACATTCTATTTGCTTTCTTAGCCACTGCAGCACACTGAGCAGAAGGTTTCAACGTATCATCAATGACGACACCTAGATCTCTTTCTTAGTCGGTGACTCCTAATGTGGAGCCTTGTATAAGTAGCTATAATTTGGGTTCCTCTTTCCCACATACATCACTTTGCACTTGCTCACATTAAATGTCATCTGCCATTTAGACGCCCAGTCTCCCAGTCTCGTAAGGTCCTCTTGTAAATTTTCACAATCCTCTTTCGATTTAACAACTTTGACTAATTTTGTGTAGTCAGAAAATTTAATTATCTCACTAGTTACTCCCATCTCTAGATCATTTATAAATATGTTAAAAAGCAGCAGTCCCAGCACAGACCCCTGGGGAATCCCACTATCTACCCTTCTTCATTGAGAATACTGACCATTTAACCCTACTCTGTTTTCTGTCCTTTAACCAGTTCTTAATACACAATAGGACACTACCTCCTATACCATGACTCTCCAATGTCTTCTTGAGTCTTTCATGAGGTACTTTGTCAAACGCATTTTAAAAATCCAGATACACAATATCAATCAGCTCACCTTTATCCACATGTTAGAAATGTAATAGATTGGTGAGGCAAGATTTCACTTCACTGAATCCATATTAGCTTTGTCTCATTAATCCATGCTCTGTAATTTTGTTCTTTATAATAGTCTCTACCATTTTGCCCGGCACTGACATCAGGCTCACCGGTCTATAATTTCCTGGATCTCCTCTGGAACCTTTTTTTAAATATTGGTGTTACATTGGCCACCCTCCAATCTTCCGGTACCATGCTCGACTTTAAAGATAAATTACATATTACTACCAATAGTTCCGTAAGTTCATTTTTCAATTCATTCAGTACTCTGGAATGAATACCATCCGGTCCAGGAAATTTGCTACTCTTCAGTTTGTCAAATTGCCCCATTACATTCTCCAGGTTTATTGAGATTTCAATCAGTTTCTACAACTCATCAGCTTTGAATACCATTTGTGGCACCGGTATCTCTCCGAAATCTTCCTCAGTGAAAACCAAAGCAAAGAATTAATTTAATCTCTCCACTATGGCTTTGTCTTCCCCGATTGCCCCTTTTACCCCTCGGTCATCTAGCAGTCCGATTCTTTTGCCAGTTTCTTGCTTTTAATATACCTAAACAAAATTTACTATGTGTTTTTGCCTCCAACACAACCTTTTTTTTTTTTTTTTTTTCAAAGTCACTCTTTGCCTTCCTTATCAGTGCTTTGCATTTGACTTGACATTCCTTATACCATTTCTCATTATTTTCAATCTGTTACTTCTTCCATTTTCTGAAGGATTTTCTTTTAGCTCTAATAGCTTTCTTCACCTTACTTTTTAACCATGACGGCTGTCATTTGGTCTTCCTCCCTCCTTTTTTTAATACACGGAATATATTTGGCCTGGGCTTCCAGGATTTTATTTTTAAACAGCATCCACATCTGATGTAAGTTTCTGACCCTCGCAGCTGCTCCTCTAATTTTTTTTTTCACCATTCTTCTCATTTTTTTCATTATCTCCTTTTTGAAAGTTAAACGCTAACATATTGGATTTCTTGTGTATACTTACTCCAAAGCTTACCTCCTGCACCAGAAAATGCGCTCCACTAAGGACTAGGTCTAGAATTTTTCCTTCTCTTGTCGGCTCCTGTACCAGCTGCTCCATAAAACAGTCCTTGATTTCATCAAGGAATTTTACCTCCCTAGCATGCCTTGATGTTACATTTACCCAGTCAATATCGCGGTTATTGAAATCACCCATTATTATTGTGTTGCCCAGTTTGTTAGCCTTCCTAATTTCCAATAACATTTCTACATCTGTATGCTCATCCTGTCCAGGCAGACGGTAGTATCTTTTTTTTCCCTTTTACACATGCAATTTCAAGCCATGGGGATGATTCCAAGGTGTGTTTTGTCTCCTGCAGAATTTTCAATCTATTTGATTCAAGGTCCTCCTCAACATACAATGCTACCCCTCCACCAACTCAATCCACCCTATCACTGCGATATAATTTGTACCCCAGTATGACAGTGTCCCACTGGTTATCTTCCTTCCACCAGCTCTCAGAGATTCCTATATCTAATTTTTTATTTACTGCAATATATTCTAACTCTTCTATCTTATTTCTTAGGTTTCTGGCATTCGCATATAGACATTTCAAAGTATGTTTCTTGTTCCTATTTACATCATGTTCAGTAGTTGACAATATTAATTTGCAATCTTTTGTTTTCTATTTTTATTTAAGGACACCTGATCTACTAGTGTCTTTTGCAACCTCACTATTGAGATACCCTATCTTCCCTGTTTTGGTGAAATCTTTGAAAGATACCTTATTCTGAACCATGCACTTTTCAGCGAGTTAGCCTTCCCCCAGATTCTAGTTTAAAAGTTGCTCTATCTCCTTTTCAAATTCCGATGCCAGCAGCCTGGTCCCACCCTGGTTAAGGTGGAGCCCATCCTTTCGGAATAGGCTCCCCCTTCCCCAGAATGTTGCCCAGTTCCTAACAAATCTATAACCTTCCTCCCTGCACCATTGTCTCATTCACACACTGAGACTCCAGTGCTCTGCCTGTCTCTTGGGCCCTGCGCGTGGAACGGGTAGCACTTCAGAAAATGCTACCCAAGAGGGTCTGGATTTGAGCTAAGAGCCTAAATTTGGCTTCCAGAACCTCTCGCCCACATTTTCCTATGTCATTGATATCCCTATGTACCAGGACAGTCGGCTCCTCCCCTATCTTAATTCTATCTAGGCTACGCGAGGGCCACCACCTTCACACCAGGCAGGCAAGTAACCAGGCAATCCTCATGTCCACCAGCCACCCAGCTATCTACATGCCTAATAATCAAATCACCAACTACAACAGCTGTCCTAACCCTTCTCACCTGGGCAGTGGCTCCTGGAGACACATCCTTGGTGCATGAGAATATTGAATTCCCTGGTGTGCTGGTCCTGTCTACAGTATTACTTCCAGCAGCACCAGGCTGATGCTCTCCTTTTAGAAGGCCTCCCTCCTCCAAGGCAGCACAGGGGCTGCCAGATTGGAGGTAGTCCTCCTCTATGTACCTCTCTGTCTCACTCAGCTCTTCCAAGTCTGCTACTCTAGCCTCAAGAGAACAGACTCGTTCTCTGAGGGCTAGCTCTTTGCATCGCGCGCGCGCGCACACACACACATGACATCTCACCAAATGGGAGATAATCATACATGTGACACTCAATGCAAAAGACTGGATAGCACCCCTTTTGCTGGACTACTGTCTGCATCTTAGTATTATAGAGTTGTTTAATTAAAACTTCTTAAGGTACTAGGGCTATCAGATGAATATAATGATCCTTTTGACTGGCGTAATATGTAATTTATTTAGGGTCTACTTCTTAGAAACTAATTAAATGTAATTAAAACTCTAATGAAAATTGAAAACTCCCATCTTGTCTTAATTAGAATAATTGACTATAAATAAAGAGTTGAGCTACGGGTGAGTGGGAGTTGGGGAGGATGGGTAGGAACAAGGACTCAACTGGGCCCTTCTGTGCCTTCTAGAGACTATCTGTTAGTGCTGTGGCAGAAAGTTAAAAGTTTTAAAACTATGGGGAAAAGGGTACAGAGACTAATAAAGTTTGCTTGCCTTTTTTTAAAATTCTGTGTTTATCAATATCCTACAATTCTTCTTTTAAACCCTAATCTTTAGGTTACCAAGCTCAGAACAAAATAACGGCACTTACCCACAGAGATGTCTTCTTCTCTCAGACCTTCTCAGAAGGAAAGTTAAGTGGGAACTTTCCTCTCTATATAGTTTGGATTCTAAGGAGACTATTTTAAATAAACCCTTTGAAGTTAGCCCAGTAATCAAATTGCTTTTGTAAATAATGAGCACAATTGGGAACTCTGAAACAGGGCAAAAAGGCCAGAGACCCTTGATCTGATAAGACATTCCTATGTGCAAGCTGGCGTGGGAAAGGTGCAATTATGGATGGCCAGAAGAATGTGATTTAGCAACTTAAGGGAAAATAGATGATGAGAACAGAATGATCTCTGAGGAAGATAAGTGCTGAAGTAATGTGAAGCATTGCTTAACACAAAAGGTTTAAAAACAGCTGTACCAGAGCAGTACGTTGGAAGATACAGTCACAGATTACATTTCTATGTAACAGTGCTGCTTTCCCATATGAGAAAATATCAATTTGTATCTGTATCTTGGTAAATAATAAAAGAATTGCTTTTCTCATATGCATGGCCTTCCTAGTCTTTTATCCCTCTAAATTGTGGGAGGGCTGGTGAGTACTAATTTGGGGAGGTGGTAAAAAAAGACTAGCAATTTAAAACACCCTTATTTAACCTTAGCAACTGTTCTACTTCCTCACACCTTAACACCTAATTCAGGTCAGCTGCATTGCTACCTCTCCAGCAGGTAATAGAGAATAACATTTTTTTTTTTTTTAGGACACTTCAAGCCTTGCTACTGTCCTTTTTATACTCTTGGCTGTTAAGTTTCTACCTCTAGACAAGTTTTCAGTTTAAAACTACAGGGAAAAGGGAATGTACACTATGGAAACTAGTTAATAATATTTGCTTTTCTCTCTTTTATTGGTTCACATTGCATGCTGTAGAAGACAACTCAAGCGAGGCTGAACATGAAGTAGATCAATATGGTTCCCTTGCTCAGTTCTGTACTTGTATTCACATTGCCCATTTTACAATTGCTGTACTGTATATTGCTCTATACTGTCTTTGTGTTCAAATTACAGTAATTTGAATATACAAAATCTACTAGAGAGCAAACATACTCTACTGATCTGATAACTGTGTTATTATAGAGGAAAAGACTTCAGAATCTCAGTCTCAGCTGATAATGCTTATAGCTAAACAGCTGACTGCTATGCTCTGCGTGGCTTCAATTCTGCTCACGCTGGCGAGAATCATTAGTCTAAAAAACCTCTAGAACACAAGCAATTATTATTTATATATATATGCTGTGCTACAACCGTACTCTAAAAGTACTTAGCTGTGGTTTTGTGCTGGAACCAGTATACACGTCCGCGTATTAGTTTGCTCTCTAGTAGATTTTGTATGTTACATAGTATAAAAGCAAACACCAAGAACATTTGTTTAGTAATTTGAATATAGCAATTACTTGCTGTACAATGGTTTTTTTATTTTTCATTGCTGATTTAGTGTTAATAAACAATATTTTACAATTAAAGATACCCTACACCTGTTATTAATGCTTAAAGTATGAATTCCATGCATTTTGAAGGGGTTGCCATTGTTTCTGTAGTATCCAACTTTTCACTTATCCAATAACAGGGCAGTCTCATTCACATCGAATAATCGAGACTGTACTTTAGTTATCTCTGATTCAAGCAGAGTGTCCATCAATGTATAATCAGTTGCTCCTCCTCTTTAACTAATATGGTAGCTTTTCGCAGTAGTTTTCCAAGATTCAAGCAGAGCATCTATCAATGCTAATGAACTGCCAAATAGGGTGGTACTCTAATGTAGTGTTTATTTGCAAAAATTGCTGATCAGATTGAATCTTCTTGTGCTGTGTATTTGGCATGTTTTAATTTCTATTCTTACAGCTTTTAAAGTGTGATCAGAATACTGAGTCATACTGTCAGTTCTATACATTTGATTTAAGCAATTATGGAGGAAATCAGGTTTTAAGCATTTTAATTTTTTTGTAAACCTAGAATTGCATGATAGCAAGCACTATGGTTTGAGTTAATATCAGAATGTCTTTTTTTTGTTCAGCATTTGATATAATCATCCACATTAAGCGCTAATGCTTACTGCAAAATGGAATTTGCCTTCCAGCATGCACTAATCACACAATTTTTTTTTTTTTTTTGGGGGGGGGGGGGGGGAGGTGGTGTGGCATGGGCAGGAAATTGGCACAAAAGTGTTAACCAGCTAGCCCATTTCCATCACTGTGTGCTAACTGGCTAATGCAGGAATACATAGCACCTCCTAAATAGGAGACAATAAGTGCACCTGCATTAATATTGATGCAGGTCTCGTATGATAATGAAAAAATTAGTGGACCTGCAAAAAAAACAAAAAGCTCTATTTCTGGGACACGTTAAAAATAAGCTTAGTGCATGAGCAAGTCCTACATTAAAATGTACTAAGCCTATTCCTTAAATTATTTTAATAAAAAGGTCCGTTTTAGGGCTTCTTTTATAAAGATGCACTACTGCTTAGCGGTGCACTAAAGCCAAAGGCCATTCTATTCCCATGGGCTACTTCGCATTCAGTGTGCACCTCAATGGTAGCATAGCTTTATAAAAGGCGCCCTTAAGTATCTGGTTTATATTTTCTGTTTATAAGATATTAAGCACAGGGTTTTCGTTAGTTATAGTTTTTTATGTTTACTTAGGGGCCTTTTTACTAAAGCTTAGCATGTGCTAAATGCCAAGAATCTTAAGTCCAATATAGTATGGCTCTAAATGGATGCATACTCAAACTAAAACATAACACTGACAAAACAAAATTTTTCAATACTAAATCAGAACGCATTCCTAAGACAATTAACCAAGTTGAATATAAATTTTCTTCAGCTGTCAAGACTCTAGGTGTTCAAGTCAATAGCTCCATTTCTATAGAAGCACAGGTCAGTTAGTCAAAAAATTTTTTCCTAATGGGAAAGCTGCACACTATTCATACATTTTTTGAAATAAAGCAGTTTGAGCGCCTAGCACATGTGTTATTGGTGTCATATCTTGGCTACTGTAATTGTGTCTATAGGTTGTACGAAAAGGTTACTAAGGAGACTCCAAATTGTGCAAAACATGACTATACCATTAATTTTTGGACTTTCTAAATATGATAGCATGTCTTCATTCTATGTCACACTGCACTGGCTACCAATCGATGCCAGAACTCTTTTTTAAATTAGCCTGTTTTCTTTTTAAACTATTACAAGGTCCGATCCCTAGCTGCCTTCTTTTCCACTTTTGTTTTGCAGCTTCCTTTAGAGCTAGGCAATGTGACAGTGCTAATTTTTTCACCTTCCCTTCAGTCAAGGGCAAGGGGAAAGTACTACTCTCTAGAGAAATCTTTGGCTGCTCAAGCTGCAAGATTATGGAAGAATATTGCTGGAATACTTTGATTTTCTCATCCCTTTCATTAAGAAATATTATAGACTTGATGCTACTCGAACTGACCAATGTAATTCCCAGAGGATTGTTCTGGTTTCTTGATGGTTGTGACCTGCTTAGAACTGAAAAGTGGTACCAGACTACAAGTCATGATGCTAATGTTAATAAGCCTATTTTATACTTATGTGCTTCTTAGCATTTAGTGCATGCTAAGCATTACTAAAAGGGCCCCAGAATTGCTGTGTTTCAGTTTTCATACCATTCAATAATTTGTATTAATGGCTTTTTTTTTTTTTGTATTACTTTGGTGGAGATTTACATATTGACCACATGGTTTATAGTAAATTCAGACTTGATTTGATATCGGCTTTGGAGTAAGTACATACAGGAAACCCACTACATTAGCATTTAACTTTCAAAAAGGACATTATGATAAAATGAGAACAGTGGGGAAAAAAAAACTTGAGGAGCAGCTGTGAAGGTCAAAAATTTACATCAGGCATGGATGCTGTTCAAAAATATCATCCTGGAAGCCCACGCCAAATATATTCCGTGTATTAAAAGAGAAAGGAAGACCAAACGACAGCCAGCATGGTTAAAAAGTTAGGTGAAGGAAGCTATTACAGCTAAAAGAAAATCCTTCAGAAAATAGAAGGATCTGACTGGAAAAATAAGAAACCGCATAAGAAATGGCAAGTCAAATGCAAAGCATTGATAAGGAAGGCAAAGAGGGACTTTGAAAAAAAAAGATTGCATTAGAGGCAAAAACATAGTAAAATTTTTTTTTAGGTATATTAAAAGTAAGAAGCCGGTAAAAGAATTGGTTGGACCACTAGATGACCAAGGGATAAAATGGGCACTCAGGGAAGACAAAACCATAGCAGAGAGATTAAATGAATTCTTTCCTTTGGTCTTCACCGAGGAAGATTTGGGAGAGATATCGGTGCCAGAAATGATTGACTCATCAGCTTCGAATTCGAGAAACTGAAAGAAATCTCTATAAATCTGGAGGCTGTAATGGGACAATTTGACAAATTGAAGAGTACCAAATCTCCTGGACCAGATGGTATTCATCCCAGAAGACTGATAGAATTGAAATATTGTTATTAATATGTAATTTATCTTTAAAATCAAGCATGGTACCAGAAGATTGTAGGGTGGCCAATATAATGCTGATTTTTAAAAAAAGGTTCCATAGAAGATCAGAGAAATTATAGACTGGTGAGCCTGTTGTCAGTGCCAGGCAAAATGGTAGAGACTATTATAAAAAAAAAACTAAATTACAGAGCATATTCAAAAGCATGATTTAATGAGACAAAGCCAACATGAATTTAGTGAAGGGAAATCTTGCTCACCAATCTATTACATTTTTTTGAAGGGGTGAACAAACTTGTGGATAAAGGCGAGCAGGTCGATATTTTGTATATGGACTTTCAAAAGGTGTTTGACAAAGTACCGCATGAAAGAGTCCAGAGGAAATTAGGAAGTCATGGGATAGGAGGTAATGTCCTACTGTGGATTAAAAACTGGTTAAAAGATAGAAAACAGAAAGTAGGGTTAAATGGTCAGTAATCTCAATGGAGAAGAGATCTGTGCTGGGACCGCTGCTTTTTAATAAATTTATAAATGATCTAGATAGGAGTAACTAGTGAGGTAATTAAATTTGCTGACAATATAAAGTTATTCAAAGTTGTTAAATCGCAAGATGATTGTGAAAAATTATAAGAGGACCTTATGAGACTGGGCGTCTAAATGGCAGATGATGTTTAATGTGAGGAAATGCAAAGCGATGCATGTAGGGAACAGGAACCCAAATTATAGCTATGTAATGCAGGGTTCCACATTAGTGAGTCACCGACCAGGAATGGGATCTAGGTGTCATCATTGATGATACATTGAAAGTCTCTGCTCAGTATGCGGCAGCGGCTAAGAAAGCAAATAATATTAGGTAGTATTAGGAAAGGAATAGAAAACAAAAATGAGGACATTATAATGCCTTTGTATTGCTCTATGGTGCGACCGCACCTCAAATACTGTGTTCAATCCTGGTCATCGCATTTCAAAAAAGATATAGTGGAATTAGAAAAGGTACAGAGAAGGGCGACAAAAATGATGAAGGGGCTAGGACGACTTCCCTATGAGGAAAGGCTAAAGCGGCTAAGGCTCTTCAGCTTAAGATGGCTGAGGGGAGATACGATAGAGGTCTATAAAATGAGTGAAGTGGAATGGGTAGACTTGAATCACTTGTTTATTCTTTCCAAAAATACTAGGTCTAGGGGACATGCAATGAAGTTACAAAGTAGTGAATTTAAAACGAATTAGAGAAAATATTTCTTCACTCAATGTATACTTAAACTCTGGAATTCGTTGCCAGAGAATGTAGTAAAAACAGTTAGCTTAGCAGAGTTAAAAAAAAAAAAAAAAAAAAAAGGTTTGGATGGCTTCCTAAAGATAAAGTCCATAGACCATTATTAAAATGGACGTGGGGAAAATCCACTGCTTATTTCTAGGATAAGCAGCATAAAATGTATTGTACTTTCTTGGGATCTTGCCAGGTACTTCTGACCTGGATTGGCCACTGCTGGAAACAAGATCTTGGGCTTGATGGACCTTCAGTCTGTCCCAGTATGGCAATACTTATGTAAAGTTTAGAGTTTTTAATTAGGATTGAAACCTATAAGATTTTAGCAATATTTAATTGTACTTTTGTTGTTTATAAAGGTATAAGAAACAATTACATCATTCTGGAGACAGAGAAATACCTAGTGTATCTGAATATAACTCAACTTGAGCTACTACTGAAGAAAGTATGAGCAAAATATAAATAAATAACCTGCTACCCTCAATCAGAACTTTATATTTTTGATGAGCAAACCAAGGAATTGGTATGTTGGATTATGTTTTTTTCATACTATATTGAGAATGTGTAATTCTTATTTTTCATTAATATTAGTATTTATTGATTAATTTTTTTATGTTTATGTTTTAGCATGTGTTTTGGCTACAGGCAAAATGTGGCCAAATTAGATTTTTTGTCTGCTCAATAAAAATATTGAAGACTAACTGGTATATCTCACTGTTTTTGTTCCTGGGCATCTTGTGCAAGTTGTTCACAGCTCTTGAGGTGGTAAATCATCAGTTTCAGCAAGAATGTTTGTCAAATGGCAGCACACCATACAAAAGCCTGTGGATATGGTCCAGCCCCAAAATGTAGGGCCTCCCCCTAATCTCAATGCATGATCTGCCACTAGATGAACACTGGCACCCATGAGTGCACTGACTGGTATAAGTCACTGCCCCTTGTTGATAAACACTGAAAAAGGGAACAAAAAGTCAGGCCTCTCCACAAACTAAATCACTGCTTCCCAAAGGGAGTCATAAAATCAACATTTGGGGACATAACCTGAACAAATTGTTCACAGAATCATCACTGGATTGTGCTTCAGAGGGTTGCATGCTTTCTGTGCCTGCAACAATGTGATCATGGCTACAGAAAATTTGTTACATGCTATGCTAAAATTTCAAGATGACCATAGGACAAGATGCCCAACTGTTACCTGCAATGTAAAATCTGACCACTGGACCTCTCAGCTGAACCTCTGGTAAAATTATTTTTGATCAGGAGAAAATCACATACAGTATATGGAACATGACTAGTCACAGAAGAGAATACATACATCAATTTGCTGCTTTGAAACAACAACCATATTAAGGGGGAAAGTTATCAACATGGACTACTATTAAATTTGGGTTATTTTACCACAAGTCTGTTTATTTTAGCATATTAGTCCATATTGATAACTTCTGATATATGTAAACTGTAATTGGACACAGAAAAGTGAATTAAAGCAGACCAACAATAATGCTATTTATAACTGTGGTGAAATGCCAATTCCCATTTATATTCATCCCTATTCCCCCCTTTTCTTGTGTTACAAAGTAAAGCATATAGCAAGAACCTGGTAACTGCCTTACAGATGTTCTCTGGAGATGAAGATTTCAAGACAGCTAGGATAACAGCAGTGGCTTTGATATGGTGAAGGTGGACTCTGCTGGGCAACGGAACATAAGCTTCATTGTTATAGAATTAAATACATACCGCTAGCGAACTAGCTAGTATATGCTTTAGCATAGGGACAGTAAGTCTGTTGTCATTAAAGGAAATAAAAAGTTGAGCAGATTTCCTTGACGGACATTGTCTTTTTCAGGCAATTAAGGAGAACTCATTTGCGGCAATCTTTTACATCATAAGTGAACATTATTTGAAAGAGAAGGAATGTGGCTGCTCTAGCAAAGGCAAATATACTGAACAGGATTCATCTGCTAGGACCAAGACTACGGTTGAGGTGTGTGGCTTTTTGGCAGAAGAATAAACTTATTGATTTTCCAGCAAAGGGTCCCTGTGGTCTGAGGACATAGCAAAACCAGTCTTGTGCAGTGGAGATTGTTTGAAGTAGAATTTGAGATATCCATTGTGCTCTGCATCAATTGTTCTGGATTTTGGTACTGAAGGTGGGACAGGAGCTTACTTTTTTTTTTTTCTGTGTAGAAGATTCAGTGCAAGAGACAGCAAGCATCTTTTGTTCCAGTTCTGCACCATGCTTGAGGCCAAGTGCATATTCTATGTTGCTCCTGCTCAAACTGGTGGACCAATGCCAAGGTACTCTACATTGACAACTAAGAAGTCTCATCCAAGACATAACTGTTCCAAACAGGTATGCTACCTCCTCAATTCATAGTGGGACTTTTTATGCTCATGCATTAACAGAGTCAACACCAAGTAAAGACAATCTGCTGGGCTGCTCAGTCTCAGACAGTTATGCATTTCATTTTCAACTTTTCTTCAGCATCATCATAATGTTCTTGGAACTGAAAGATGTCTCCAAGCCTTAAGACAGAAGGACTCAAGTAGATTAAAAAGTTGTGAAGTATTTTCCCTGTCTCAGATTTGACAGACCCTAAAGTCTGGTTTGGCATGTGCTTTGGTTCCACCTGAAGCTGAAGTTGTTGAAGAAATTAAACCTTTATTTTTTTCCCCCAAAATACACAGAGAAAACAACACACACAAATAAAAGCAAATAAATCAATGAAAACAGAACATGCAGCATAAATTCTTCAATAACATTTCTGGGAAAACTTCATATTCATGTCCACTGGCAGAGCAGGGAAAAAAAACACACACACACAAAACCGAGGAGACAGAAGTTACCATTGTGCATGTAAAGGGTTATGCATGCTTAGAACTTTACACTAAGTTCTGAGCTCTGGGAAAGCTGTCCTTCCTTCATAATATCACTGACTCGTGTTACTGATCCAGGCTTAAGCATGCTTTAGCAGAAGGGGGGGGGGGGAAGAGAAACCCAAGCAAACTTTACAAAGTTGGAATTATACAGTAAACAAACAGCGGCCTCTAAAACACAGAGTGACCAGGAAATTAACATAAGTGAAAATTGAGGGGGGGGGGGGGGGGGGGGGGGGGGGGGGGGGGGGGGAGAGTCTAGATGAAGTGGGGAACCAGAGTTTACCTTGTAATAGCAATAGTTTTGTTTGTTTTTTAAACATACTTTAGGAAACAGTATACAAAGCTCAGTTTTTTCACTATTTTAAGGAAACAGTGGGATGCTCCATTACAGAAATTTAGCATTTTGTGATTGCTAAAACAGCAGACTTTCACAGTTAGCTACAGCACAAACATCTTTGAAACTGAAAATGCCATAGTAACAAGATATATAAACCAAGAGAACCATCCTTGCTGAAATTCTCTTTACATAAAATATCTTATTCACAATTTTCAAAGTACAAGTTCTAAACAAAACCTTTTAGAGCAAAGTACAAAAATTTCAACAAGAACTTTCAGCTAAGAACACCCCCTCCCCCTCAAGTAATTCAAATTCTAATATGTACAGACTGAAGGAAATGAAAAATAACCAGTGTGTTCTTTGTTTTAACATGTTTATTACAACGGATACAATTCACATCTGACTAACTTTTTGTCTTTCCCCTCCCATAACCATGTTAACATTTTTATTGGGCTAGCTCCTTGCATTTGAAATTATGTACTTTCAGCACACATGCCCAGCAGTACTAGAAGTCCATTCTTAAAGGGTGCAAATTGAAATACGTTTCAATAATTTATACAAATAAGTGTGTTATGCTCAATCACTGCAATTTTAAGCTACTGTACACAGGAATGAAAAGATTATAGAAAAAGTGCCATAGCAACAGTGCCTTAATAAGGAAGGAGAAAATTTAAAAACCACGGAAAACTGAAAAAAAAAAAAAAACTGAATGTTGATGTTTGGTTGGGGCTTTTTTTTTTTTGGGGGGGGGGGGGGGGGGGGGTGAAGGATAAACATACATCAAAAAAAAAAAAAAAAAAGCACTGCTCTTGAACGGGTGCAGGTGTGGAAAGATGTTCAGGATATTCTGTATACTGCCCAAGCTATTCAAAACTGTTTTAGCCCAAGTCATATTGCCTGGCTCTGGCATAAAATTTTAGGAAATTAAAGATTTTTGAATGATAAATTAAAAAAAAAATAAGAAAGCTAATTTTGCAAACAAGTTTACATGTAAAAGGCTAGATATTTAGCCACCTCAGCATTGATTAGTTTTGGATGTCAAAGCTCTGATACACATGGCTTCCCCATGGCTTCACTCTACAAAACATATTTACAATGTGAAGAATACATCTACAAGAAATCTACATTTCAAGGGTTTTACAAATCAACCTTGTATCTTTCCCCTGAATTAACTCCCTCCTGTGCCCTTCCCCTGTCTTTTCCACTGCCCAGTTTTAACGGTCCAAAGTCTACCCAAATGCAGCTCAAAAATGTTAAAACTGGGCAACCAGTTTTAAAGTTCGTGTACTAAAATCACGTGCAATTAGCCTCAACTTCTCAAACCATGAAGGAATTCTGATTCTTTAGTTTTTCAAGTTCTTTAATTTGCTGTCTCAAAAACAGTATCCTGTAAGACAAAAATGCATATATTAGCTGGTAGAGTGCTACTGTAGATGAACAATTTTCTATTGCATTTCAAATTTTAATAATTCCCTGCTAAATGACCAAAAACCCACTGAGTTCAATTTTATAAAGTGCATCAAAATTTAGGTGCTAAAATGTAGCATGTTAAAGCGAATCCTATAATGGCATCTGGGTGCCCAGATTCCATTTTAGAATACTAGCATAAAGGTAAAATTATGTATCATACCTGATAATTTTCTTTCCATTAATCATAGCTGATCAATCCATAGACTGGTGGGTTGTGTCCATCTACCAGCAGGTGGAGATAGAGAGCAAACTTTTGCCTCCCTATATGTGGTCATGTGCTGCCGGAAACTCCTCAGTATGTCGATATCAAAGCTCCATCCGCAGGACTCAGCATTTAGAGAATTACACCCACAAAGGGACACTCTGCCCAGCTCACCACCGCCGAAACGGGGGAGGGGAATTAACCCAGCTCATCCCCACACAAGTGGGGGAGGGGAATCCGTCCAGCTTATCCCCGCGGAGCGGGGGAGGGACACCACCCCGCCGATGCGGGGGGATCTGGCTTATCCTGCAACCGCGGGAGGAGCTGACTGACCCTAACACCGCCGAAGCGGGAGGGGTACAAAGCTGCCCTACAGCCGCACGAAGCGGGAGGGAGTGCCGGCAGAATTTAAGTCTCAATCCAGCCCCGTAAAACGGAGGGTAGAGGAATGCAGCAGCTCACTGTAACACAAACTCGTCTCAACTCTTGAAGAATCCAAGTGAAAAAACTTGAACACGAAGTCCTCCTGAAGTAACTGAAGACTAAACTTGAACCTAAAATGCAACCAGAATATAAACAGTACAGATATCTGGGAGGGGCTATGGATTGATCAGCTATGATTAATGGAAAGAAAATTATCAGGTATGATACATAATTTTACCTTCCATATCATCATGCTGATCAATCCATAGACTGGTGGGATGTACCGAAGCAGTACTCACCCAGGGCGGGACATTGAAATCCCTGACCTCAACACTGAAGCTCCAAACCGGGCCTCCGCCCGAGCAGCCACAGTCAAGCGGTAATGCTTGGAGAATGTATGGGCCGATGCCCAAGTTGCCGCCTTGCATATCTCTGCCAAGGAGACGGACCCGGCCTCTGCCATCGAGGCCGCCTGAGCTCTAGTGGAGTGAGCCTTCAGCTGGATAGGCGGCACCTTCCCCGCGGCCACATAAGCCGCTGCAATGGCTTCCTTGACCCATCTTGCCACTGTAGGCTTAGCAGCCTGCAGACCCTTACGAGGACCTGCAAACAGGACAAACAGATGATCCGATTTCCAGAAATCATTGGTCACTTCCAAGTATCTGATGATAACTCGTCTCACATCCAGATATTTGAGAGCAGAGTATTCCTCTGGGTAGTCCTCCCTACGAAAGGAAGGGAGACAGAGCTGCTGATTCACATGGAAGCGAGAAACAATCTTGGGCAGGAAGGAAGGCACTGTGCGAATAGTCACTCCTGCCTCAGTGAACTTCAGAAAAGGCTCTCGACATGAGAGTGCCTGGAGCTCGGAAACTCTTCTGGCTGAAGTGATAGCCACCAAAAAGACCGCTTTCAACGTCAGGTCTTTCAGAGATGCCCTTGACAAGGGTTCAAAAGGCGGCTTCTGTAACGCTCTTAGCACCAGGTTGAGATTCCACGCAGGCACCACCGAGTGCAGAGGAGGGCGCAGGTGATTAACTCCCTTGAGAAAACGCACCACATCTGGCTGCGAAGCCAGGGAAGCACCCTTCAGGCGGCCCCTGAAGCAAGCCAGGGCCGCTACCTGGACTTTAAGGGAACTGAGCGACAGGCCTTTCTCCAGACCTTCTTGCAGGAATGCCAACACTGAAGAAATTGGAGCAGTGAATGGAGAAAATGAGCCTGCTTCACACCACGCTGCAAAGGTACGCCAAACCCTGGCGTAAGCAGTAGAAGTAGAGCGCTTCCTCGCTCTCAGCATAGTGGCGATGACCTTGTCTGAGAAGCCCTTCTTCCTCAGACGCTGCCGCTCAATAGCCAGGCCGTAAGACCAAAGGGGGAGGGATCCTCCATCACCACGGGACCCTGATGTAACAGACCCTGCTCCACTGGCAGCCGCAGAGGATCGTCGACTGAGAGCCTGATCAAGTCCGCATACCAGGGACGTCTGGGCCAATCCGGACCCACCAGGATTATCCGGCCCGGATGCTTTGCCACCCGGTCTAGCACCCTGCCCAACATGGGCCAGGGCGGGAACACATAGAGAAGCTCTTGTGGCGGCCACTGTTGGAGAAGAGCATCTACTCCCAGGGATCGAGGGTCCTGTCCTCTGCTGAAAAAGCGCGGCACTTGGCAATTGGCCGATGACACCATCAGATCTAGGCTTGGCTGGCCCCAGCGCTTCGTGATGTCCAAGAACGCCTGAGCAGATAGCTGCCACTCTCCGGGCTCCAAGGTATGGCGACTGAGAAAGTCCGCCTTGACATTCATGACTCCGGCAATGTGGGCCGCTGACAGCTGTTCCAGGTTCGCTTCCGCCCACTGGCATAGATTCATGGCCTCCTTGGCTAGAGGGGCGCTCTTGGTACCTCCCTGGCGGTTGACATAGGCCACAGCCATGGCATTGTCCGACAGGACCCGTACAGGCTTCAACGCCAGTACCGGGATGAACTCCAAAGCGCCAATCGAATGGCTCTGAGTTCCAGGAGGTTGATAGACCACTTTGCCTCTGCAGGAGACCAGAGCCCCTGCGCTGTCCTTCCCAAGCAGTGGGCTCCCCAGCCCGACAAAGAGGCGTCCGTCGTGACGACAATCCACTCCGGGGTCACCAGAGGCATTCCTGCAGACAACTTGTCTGTCTGCGTCCACCAGCTCAGCGCCTTGCGCACTGCTGGGTCCAAGGGAAGGCGCACAGCATAATCCTCCGACGTCGGAGTCCAGCGCTGCAGCAGAGAGAGTTGTAGTGGTCTCATATGAGCCCTGGCCCAGGGCACTACTTCCATCGTGGCCGTCATAGAGCCCAACAGCTGCACATAGTCCCAAGCCCGAAGAGGAGAGGCTACTAGGAACTGGTCCACCTGAGCCTGAAGCTTGACAATCTGATTGTCTGGCAGGAACACTCTGCCCACTTGGGTGTCGAATCGAACTCCCAGATACTCCAGGGACTGAGTTGGGCGCAGCTGGCTTTTCTCCCAGTTGATGATCCACCCCAGGGAGCTCAAAAGAGCAACCACCCGGTTCACAGCTTTGCCGCACTCTGCATAAGAGGGGGCTCGGATCAACCAGTCGTCCAGATAAGGATGGACTTGTACTCCTTCCTTCCTCAGGAAGGCCGCGATGACCACCATTACTTTGGAGAAGGTCCGCGGAGCAGTAGCCAACCCGAACGGGAGGGCTCTGAACTGGAAGTGTCGGCCCAGGACTGCAAAACGCAGAAAGCGTTGATGAGGAGGCCAGATGGGAATATGCAAGTACGCTTCCTTGATGTCCAAGGATGCCAGGTACTCCCCTGCCTTCACTGCCGCTATAACAGAGCGGAGAGTCTCCATGCGAAAGTGCCGAACTTTCATGGCCCGATTGACCCCTTTGAGGTCGAGGATAGGCCGTACAGAACCTCCTTTCTTTGGTACCACAAAGTAAATGGAGTAACGCCCCTTGCCAAGCTGATTTTCTGGCACCGGAACGACCGCACCCAGGCGGATCAGATTGTCCAAGGTCTGCTGCACTGCCACAGCTCTGACCGGAGACTTGCAGGGAGAGAGTACAAACCCGTCTCTTAAGGGTCGGCAGAACTCTAGCTTGTAGCCGTCTCTGATGACTTCCAGCACCCAAGCGTCTGAAGTTATTGCGGTCCACTCGCCCAGAAACGAGGACAGCCGTCCTCCAATCTGCACTGGGGCGTGGACCAAGGCCCCGTCATTGGGTACGAGACCCTGGGGGAGGACCGGAGGGAGCACCTCCGGGACGGCGGTCTCTGCGAAAGGAATGCTGCTTGGGGGAGAAGTTCCTCTTGAAGGAAGAGGGGGCAGAGGAGCCCGACTTGCCCGGGCGGTACCGACGGGCTTCCTGAAACCGTCCTCTGGAGGTACCGGGGCGAGTACTAGCCCGAGCCCTGACCTCTGGTAACTTCTTGCCCTTAGATGTGCCGAGATCGGTCATGATTTTGTCCAGCTCGACCCCAAAGAGCAGCTTGCCTTTAAAAGGCAATCTAGCCAGGCGGGATTTAGAGGTGTGGTCAGCAGACCAATGCTTCAGCCAAAGCCACCG
Source organism: Microcaecilia unicolor (assembly GCF_901765095.1). NCBI lineage: Eukaryota > Metazoa > Chordata > Amphibia > Gymnophiona > Siphonopidae > Microcaecilia > Microcaecilia unicolor. The sequence goes on from NC_044031.1 coordinate 101,521,603, forward strand.
CCGCGCAGAGATTGTCTGAGCCATGCCTTTAGCTGAGGCCCTCAAGACATCATACAGCAAGTCTGTCAAATAGGCTAAGCCCGATTCCAGGGCCGGCCAATCAGCCCTCAAGGAATGATCCGAGGGGGAAGCCCGCTGCACCATAGTCAGGCACGCCCTGGCCACATAGGAGCCACAAACTGAGGCCTGCAAACTTAAAGCAGCCGCCTCAAAGGACGACCTTAAGGCCGCCTCCAATCTTCTGTCTTGGGCGTCCTTTAGGGCCGTGCCACCTTCCACCGGCAACGCCGTTTTCTTAGTCACCGCAGTGATTAAAGAATCCACGGTAGGCCACAGATAGGCCTCACGTTCACCTTCAGGCAAAGGATAGAGGCGGGACATAGCCCTAGCCACTTTAAGGCTCGCTTCCGGGACATCCCATTGAGCCGAAATCAAGGTGTGCATGGCATCATGCACGTGGAAGGTTCTAGGCGGGCGCTTCGTCCCCAGCATAATGGCAGAGCCAACAGGGGCTGAGGGAGAGACGTCCTCCGGAGAGGAAATCTTCAAAATGCCCATGGCCTGCACTAACAGGTTGGGCAAATCCTCTGAGCTAAAGAGCCGCGCTGCAGAGGGGTCATCCGCTCCATCCGAGCGGGGATCCGTCTCCTCCAAGAAATCCGCAAAGGACCGTTGGGAGAACTCAGATACGCTGCCCTCATCTACATCAGATGAGACAAAGTCCTCCAAGACCTGGGAATCAACCCGAGGGCGTTTACCTCCGGGGGCCTCAACCTCTTTGCCAGACGAGGGAGCAGGGGCAGCGTTTTGCATAAGGAAGGCCTGATGCAGCAGCAAAACAAACTCGGGGGAGAAACCCCCCAGACTGTGCACTTCCGCAGCCTGGGCTACAGCCCTAGACGCACCCTCAACCGGCGCTCGCAAGAGCGGGGGAGAGACATGCTGCGCATCCAAGATGGCGTCCGGCGCGACACTCCGCGAAGGAGCCGCGCGGGAAGAACGGCGCTTAACTTTAGCCGCTTTTGTGCCGTCGCCCAAATTAAGGGCGTTCATGGCATTAATGTCTCCCACCTCAAGGGCGGCCCAAGAAGAAGCCGTCCGAGCCGCGTGGCCGGCCAAGATGGCGGAGGCGAGCAGCGGGGATGGGCGTTTATGGCGGGAAAAACCGCCACACCGGAGGAAGGACCGGGACCACTCATCGGTCACGAAACTGTCACCCAACAAGGGCGAATCAGACTTTAAGACCCCCGCATCCCCTCTAGAAGCGCCCAAGCGATCAGGGGAGCGACTCTTTGCGCCCTCGCCCTCCGACGCCATAGGCCACGTGGAGATCAATCGGGGAACCCCCTGCCCGCTATAAAAAGGTAAAAATTACCTGCTTTCCGCTCCGAGCTGTAACGACCTGGTGTCCCAGTGAGTAGCTGCAATAAACGTTTAAATAAACGTCGAAATAAACGCCTTTAAGGACGTTCAAAATTTTTTTTTTTTTTTTTTAACGGAGCCAGCGGGAGGGGGGAGAAAAGGAGGGACCTGGCGCCACCAGGTTTGCACTTGCTCAAGAAGAGCCCTCAACCCCAGGCACTCAACAAAACCTAAAAATTAGGCTTGGAGGCCTAGCCAGAGCTGCTGCTGTGTGTGACCACCACCTGCTGAGATAGAGAACATACTGAGGAGTTTCCGGCAGCACATGACCACATATAGGGAGGCAAAAGTTTGCTCTCTATCTCCACCTGCTGGTAGATGGACACAACCCACCAGTCTATGGATTGATCAGCATGATGATATGGAATTAGCAATTACACTAACATTTAGGTATGCCCACTTATGCCTTGTCAATAACAGGCATAAATTCATGTACCTAAATGACATTCTATAAGCTACATGAATACATATTTGATTTGGTCATGTGCACGTCCCCTTGAATTTACATGCCACGTGACTTGTATGCTCATATTATATAATACTGCTGAGTGCACACCTACCATTTACACACACAAATACAACATTCATGCATGTAAGTGCTGGTATTCTATACTCTTAGCATGCAAATGATGCCTATACATTTAGATGTTAAGGTTATAGAATTAGGCAGGTAATGTGAGGAGATGCTCAATTTCTAGATTGTAAGCTCTTTGAGCAGGGACTGTCTTCTATGTTTGTGCAGCGCTGTGTACGCCTTGTAGCGCTATAGAAATGCTAAATAGTAGTAGTAGTAGTAGTATTACAGAGGACTAGTACACTTGTGTCGCAGTGCTTTCAAGTATGACTGCTCTTTGTCTGAGCCAACAGGACAGAAATACAACAGTTATGGCAGAACTTGGGCTGAAATGCAATGCTGACAGACTAGCACGGTGCTTATGCACAGATCTGAAAAAAGTTAAGTAATAAAATCTAAAATTCAAATCTAAAACTCATGTTAAACAGGTAAGTGTGTAGGTAACAACAAAAAGAATAAAAATTGTTGGAGGATGATACTGTACCAGAAGTGCACAATCCTAGGCCATAAATGGGTCCAATGTTAAGGAAAACTCAAGCTATATAAGTTTGTATCACTTTCAAAAATGTTCAACTTTTGTTGTCTTATAATCTGGATGAAAAATGCATTAGAACAGTGTTTTTGCACATATCCCCCTATAAACTTACCCCCTCAAAAAATCCAAGTGAAAAATATATTCCAGAAACAGCCATAGATGTATGCTGTCAACTTTCGTTTTCGTCAGATGTGTACAAAAAGCCGTGCTTACCAATGACATTTTGATGCATGTTTGGCAAGCATCCTCTGCACACATAAAATTTACATGTCATTAGTTTTCTGCATGACAGGGTTTTCAGCTTACAGTAGAAAACAACCTTGGAGGGGTGTTTTTTGTTTTTTTTTTTTGAGTGGACGTCCAAGTGTTCCTGACAAGCATTTGGATGTTTTTTTTTTCTTCCGATTCCTTCATAGCAGCCCCAACGAAAGGTGCAGACCTCCCGTTAGGTTTTCCACAGTAAAGGGATCGGAAAACAGTAGTGCATCGCTTCGCATACACATTATAATACTAATTTGCTCATTAGCATTCGAGTCATTCCGTGTCAAGTGGACCAGGGGTCCCCACCTCACCATCTCAGATTTTGATGAAATTTGGTACATAGTTGCTTTATGATAAAAAACTAAGCTGTGCAAAATTTTAGTTCAAAAGACTAAAAATTGGAGGTTCTAGGGGACCTCAAGTAAAGGGTTGCAAAATGTCGCCTGAGCAAAAATGACATTTTGGGCCAACTTCCAGAAGCTGTAAAACTGGAAGTTTTAGTAGTACAAGGGGGATATTTGGAGAACCTGCACTACTTTTAGGGCTTAATGAACTGGCAAAACCCCATGTTCCTAGTCCTCTTACGTTTTGAATGGTTTAGGCTCAAACTTTGCCAAAAAAACAGCAAAAATCAATTTACAGCGATGTTGAGGCTGCTGTAGTTTCTAAACTAGTTGGCCTTTCAGGTTGAGTTTTGGTAGGTGTACTAAATGCACGGCTGTAATGAGGCATTCCAATTTGCAGCACTTTCCTTCAAGTGGTTGAAAAATTATAAGCGTTCAAAGTTGGTATAAAAAGCATTTTTGCCCATTTTGGGCTATCTTTGATGCCCTTGATCTCCAGTGGGACAGCTTCAATATTGTTTCTTTTAGCACCATTAGAAAGAGCAGATTTCCTCCTCTCAGAATATGTAGTTTTCATTTTGGAGTCTCTTCATATAAGGATTGCAAAAATGCCCTCAAATGTTTGCGGGCAGCAGCCTGTGTAGTAAAAGTGATTCTTCTTTCAAAAAGCACCAATTTTTTAAAATAAAGAACACATTATGTTATAAAACTGTATTCAAGAAAACTAAAAAACAGGAATGTTTTTTAGGATGTGGAAGGATGAGGCCAGGTTTCATAACAGGTTTAAAGAAAACTGCAGTCAGTTAGGATGACCGACTTGGCCAATTATGATTGGTGGACCCTGTTGCAAGGCATCTGAGTGTCTGTTGCTGGTGTTTCTTCACCCTTGCTACAGTTTGACCTCTTAGTGAGCTGTAGGAAACAAAGTAAGCCTAGCAACAGACACTCAGGAGCCAGGAGGTACCAGAAGCATACAATTGGGCAATGAAACAAACAATTCTGCCTTGCAACAGGGTTCACCAATCATAATTGGCCAAGTCTAACTGGCTAAAGAAGTTTTCTTTAAACATTATGTTATAAAACTGTGTTCAAGTGAGACAGCATGGGCATAATTATACATATATAAGAAATTATATTAAGTGTTAATTCTGTTTAAAGGTGGTCAAATACTATTTCAACTTTTCACCCTGCAAGTGAAGGAATGCCAGCTGGATTTAATTACTTAGAAAGTCTAGCTTTGGCTAAGCTAAAGGTTAAAAAGGTCAGAGAGAGAAACTTTCTTTGACCCCTTGTGAGTGATGGATTGCTAATGCTAGTTCAAAGATATTACCTTACCACATACATCTGTATACTATTATGAACGAGGCAAGCAGGCAGTTTGTTTTAAGATTAGGCTGAAATACTGTTGAGAAGAAAATAGTTAGATTTTAGAAGTTCTTGATATTTAGAATATGTCTTATAAGGATGCTTATTTTAGAATATGTTTATTCTGTGTAGTTAATATGTAGAATACCTTTTTAAATCTAATGTCTGTCCAACTCTTTGTCTGACTTTCTAAGTAAGACTGTAGTTGAAAAGGTCAGCATATGGTTTGAGTTAGCTGCAGTCCTGGCTAGGTGAAAGAGAAGTCAACTCTCTTCTCCTTGATTAATTATAGGTAAATGTAGGACTGGGCTTTCTGAAAGAAATAACAAACTATAGCTGTATGCTATTAAGTAAGACTGGCCCTTGACCCCTTAATGAATGCCAGAGTCCAGTTAGCAGTTTGAGCTATGACTGGGATTATAGCAAAATGTAAGACTGGCTCTTAGCCCCTCAATGAACCTACGTTAATCATAATAAAATGCAAGAGACTGGTGCCATATTGTCTGGTTTGAGGGGCCCCAGGTCATAGGTCAGTTTAGGACATCTCAAACCTATGTAACTGATATTTTGGAAATATATGTATGGAGATGATTGGTTGAGGCAAGGTAATCAATTTATTCTTTACCATCTGGAGAGTAAGGGGGGCTAGGAGGGAGATAGAACGGTATATAAGTGGGAGCAGAAGCAGCTTATGCCAGAAGGAACAGACAGAAGAAAGAGAGCTGAAGGAAGACAGACAGCAGAAGAAGAAAAGGAGCTGAGACAGAAGCCACCAGACAAAGAGAGCTAAGAAAGAGAAGAGAGCTAGAGCTGATGTCCTACTTTGTTTGCTGGCAAATAAAGAAGATTTCTCCCTCATTCTGGTGTGTGCAGTTTGACTCCTGAAGTACCACAGATTCTGCTAACAATAGGGGTAATTCATGCATCAATTCCTGCAACACAAGTAAACTAAAAAACAGGGTGGAAACCATTGTATACATACTTCTTGTTGAAGAAACTCGCACCTGCACCGACAGGCTCATTTATATTGAATTAAATGCCACAAATGAAGATATTAATCACTTTAGACTGAAGTAAAATTTTACCCATTGAAAACCTGATTGCAAGAATAAATGCGTTTGTTGAACTGATGCTAATGGTCATCAATGGATCCAGAAAGATCAGATGAATTTCCACTTTGCTCATTTGGCTGTTCAAGTACATCAGTGTCATTTACTGACATACAATAAAAATAAAGGTTTGAAATTAATTGAAGAGCTTCTGCCTGATCAACAGAAGTTGTTACAAGAGCGTTCTGGTCAACTTTTCGATGCTGGATCAACTATTTGCCTTCATCATGAATCCTTACTGTTGAAAAAGTTTGAATTTTTGCAAAGAACCTGCTGTAACCCATTTTCCAAAGGTGGTCATAATGCAAAAAGGGGCTTAAGAGTGCTGGATGACACACTAGCAGCCCAGCTAAAGGCCTTAACAAGCAAAATATTTGTGCCGGGTCAGAAACTATGTCCATCTTGTCGAAAAGACGTCAGTAACAGAGCTGCTGATTCTTTATCATCATCAACAACAGCAGATGATGAACACAGTGACATTTCTGGCAAGTTGAACACAAGTTTGACATCGCTTGGTATTTCTCCATTAAAGTTCAAAAAAGTCAGCAAGCGTGATGTACGAGGCTACACCAAGCGCAAAATCAGGAGAGTGCAAAATACTTTGAGTCATCATCTTGCAGTTGCTGGTGGCTTAGACCTAAATGAGTTTGAAACTCAACCTTCTACCAGTCAGAAATGTGACAAATGTTCTGATTATGATGACCTGCTAAACGAGTTGAAAAACAAAGTCCAAGTTTCAGCAAATCATGCAGAAAAACTGCAAATACTAACTTTAGCACCAAACAGCTGGTCTATTGAAAGAACTGCCTCAGAATTCATGGTTTCAACTAGAATGGTTAAAAAAGCAAGAAATCTGAAATCAGTTTGTGGAATTCTGGCAAAACCAGACAAGAAGAAAGGTAAAGTTTTACCAGAAGAAACAGAAAAAAAAAATTCTTGGCTTTTTTGAAGATAATGATTCAGTAGACTGTGCCCAGGGAAAAAAAGATTTTGTCTCTGTCAGAACTGGCACTGAAAAAAATTCAAATGCAAAAGCACTTGCTGCTTAGCAATCTAAAAGAAATGTATGTTGCATATCGTACTCGAAATGGGCCAGAAGTGGGTTTTTCCAAATTTTGTGAGCTAAGGCCAAAATGGTGTGTCACTGTTGGCTCATCTGGTATGCATTCAGTGTCATTCATCAAAATGTGAAGCTTATGCTTGCTGGAAGCCATCTGCTGAACAAAAATTACAAAGCACTGATGGCTAAAATTGTGTGCAATTTGGAATGCAAAGAATGCATGCTTCACAGGTGTGAAATATGTCCAGGTAAAGATGTGCTTGAAAATTACCTGACAGAAGTGTTCAGTGATGCTGACCCAGGTGAAACAATCGAGTTTAAGCAGTGGGTTCATACAGATCGCACCACACTGGAGACCAAACAGATGTATGTTGATGATTTTGTATTTGAGCTTGCATTGAAAGTTTCAAACCTGTCAATTCACCATTACATTTCCAAACATCAGACACAATACTTCACAATCCTTGTGAAATTGTTGTTCTCTTGGACTTTGCTGAAAACTACTCCTTTATTGTCCAAGATGCTGTTCAAGGTTTCCACTGGGAAAACAGTCAAGCTACACTGCATCCATTTGTTGTGTACTTCCGTGATGCTTCAAGTGAAATTCAGTGCATAAGTGTTTGCATAATAAGTGACAGCTTGCGGCATGATGCAGTTGCTGTACATGCATTCTTGGAAAAATTAATCGAGTTCTTGAAAAGCAAAATTGGAAAAATAAAATATGTAACATACTATAGTGATGGCTCAGCTGCACAATACAAGAACTTCAAAAACTTTGCCAACTTGTGCTGGTATCAAACAGAATTTGGAATAAGTGCACAGTGGAATTTCTTTGGCACAAGCCATGGCAAGTCACCATGTGATGCCATAGGTGGTACAACAAAGCGACTAGCTGCTCAGGCTAGTTTGCAACGACCTAAAAATAGCCAAATTCTCACAGCACAAGGCTTGTTTGAATTTTGTGATCAAAAAATAAATAAAATCAAGTTCATTTTTGTTTCCAAGGATGAAATTGAATCTTCAAGATCTGCACAAGAGGAAAGATTCAATAAAGCTTCCACAGTTTCTGGAACTCGTGAAAATCACCAGTTTATTCCCATTGTCTTGAACCAAATTTCAGTCAGTAGAGTGTCAAATGATTCCTCCTCATTTGTTGTCAAACTTTGTCAGTCAGATGACCCAGTGAGTGTACCTGGCATAAATGTGTCTCAACTTCAGCCTGGACAGTATGTTGCCTGTGTTTATGACAACAAATGGTGGATTGGCAATGTCTGTGACACATCATTTGAAGAACATGATGCCTTGGTCAACTTTATGCATCCATGCGGGCCTGCACGATCATTTCATTGGCCTAGCAGAAGAGAATCTTGTTGGATTTCTGAACAGCATATTCTAGCAGTTCTTCCAGTACCAGCAACTACAGCACTTGGACGACAGTATACATTTCCAGAAACAGCAGTGAAACTTATCAGTGAAAAATTCTTGTCACTTCAGCACTGAGGTTTTACTTGGGAACCATTAAGACACCCCCATTAGACTTCAGAAACTAGGCAAAGACAACAAAATGAGGCTTGGGAACCTCAAGTAAGATGCCCACCTTCAGGCTTGGGAACCTGTGCCAAGTGGCTGGACTTGCCTGGCTATCGGGCGTGACCTCTTGGCGATGAGGTTGCCACTTCCTATTGAATTGGTAGTGGCGTAGCCACCATGGACCAAACCATGCTTAAAGCAATTGAGTGACTTATACAGCAATTAGAAACATCGATGGGCCCTATATCCATTTCATCTATCATTCAACAATACTGGCCAAAAAACACTTTTTTTGCAATCCTTATATGGAGAGACTCCAAATTGAAAACTACATATTTTGATAGAAGGAAATCTGCTCTTTCTAATGGTGCTAAAAGAAACAATATTGAAGCTGTCCCACTGGAGATCAAGGGCATCAAAGATAGCCCAAAATGGGCAAAAATGCTTTTTATACCAACTTTGAACGCTTATAATTTTTCAACCACTTGAAGAAAAGTGCTGCAAATTGGAATGCCTCATTACAGCCGTGCATTTAGTACACCTACCAAAACTCAACCTGAAAGGCCAACTAGTTTAGAAACTACAGCAGCCTCAACATCGCTGTAAATTGATTTTTGCTGTTTTTTTGGCAAAGTTTGAGCCTAAACCATTCAAAAAGTAAGAGGACTAGGAACATGGGGTTTTGCCAGTTCATTAAGCCCTAAAAGTAGTGCAGGTTCTCCAAATATCCCCCTTGTACTACTAAAACTTCCAGTTTTACAGCTTCTGGAAGTTGGCCCAAAATGTCATTTTTGCTCAGGCGACATTTTGCAACCCTTTACTTGAGGTCCCCTAGAACCTCCAATTTTTAGTCTTTTGAACTAAACTTTTGCACAGCTTAGTTTTTTATCATAAAGAAACTATGTACCAAATTTCATCAAAATCTGAGATGGTGAGGTGGGGACCCCTGGTCCACTTGACACGGAATGACTCAAAATAGCCTTCCTCTAAAAGGCTGCAAAACTATCTCCCAAGGAGAAGGAACTATGAATAGACTCTGTGATGCAGACCTAAGGGTTTGAATGGGAACATAGGGTGTCAAAAGATATGTAAGATATTGCGGGCTGCCCATAGATAGAATCTTGAAAAACAAAAATAAGATCTTAAATGTTATCCGAGAGGTAACAATGAGACAATATTCATGACTGTTCTCCAGGGACTCCGATCCCGAAGTTATCCAAAGTCGTTTGGCGTGTGGTGGAAATTGATTGCGGGACCCCGGAGGTAGGAACTGCTACCTTTCTTTTTCTCTTCCCCATCGCTAGGTCAGAGAAACTTCCCACTCGCCAGATCGTCAGTGAGCAATTCAGGAGCTGGTGGACCAGACTTCCGCTCACGTCGCCATCTTGATCCCTCCCCAAAGTATTTTTCATCATTTTAAGTACTATATGATATCGTCATTTAAAAAAATAAACAGGCACATTGTACACAAAGAACAAAGCTATCAAAGTAATACTGATACAGATAAATATTGAAATCTGCCACACCAAACAAGTTGACTTTAGCAGTCCATGTACACTGACAACTAGTGTGAAACTACTTGAGAAGTAGTGCTCTCTGGAAGAATTCATCCTGGAATTAAAGGTTATCATAGCCTTTCAATGATTAGATTTGGATTTTAGATTCGATTACTCACCTTTTCAAGCTCAAAGTTACATATAGGTAAAGCAGATATTTCTTTGCTCAAGAGCTCAGAATCTAAATTATGTACATGAAGTAATGCAGGGTTAAGCAACTTGCACAGAAACACACTGGTGCATGAAAAAATGCAACACAAATCTCCCAAACTATTCATAATCACAGGAAACTAAGAACAGAAAATCTAACCCATTTAAGAAGTGATAAGGTTCGATATTTACGGGTTCAGCTGTTCACCTCAGCATTACAGAAAACATATTTCCTACAACTCAAACCCTGAACATGCAGGCAATGTTCTCTTTTTTTCGACTTTTCTCAACTGAGTGGATGACCTAACCTGAACAGAATAAAAAAAAAAAACCTCTAATGCAGGATAGGTAGAATGTCAAATGGCCTTGTGACAACTAACCGACCACAAAAGACCAAAGACAAGGCTCAAGGAGTATAATGATGTATTGCTGTTGCTGATTTTGTGAAAGTTTGCAATAGTTTGCCAGCTAAACTAAAGGAGCTATAATATATAATTTTAAGAGACACTGATTTGGTCAATAATCAACTGCAAAATTGTGTCATTTAACAACTTCCTGTAGGCCTACTTGTTGTGCCATATTATCTGAGTATTTATTGTTTTATAATACCATTAATTATACATGGACCGCACCTCCCACAGAGAAACCCTCACCAACTGCAGAACAAGGGACTACAAATTATAAATAGAAATATGAAGACAAAAATTGGACTAGGAAACAACGTAGAAACAGTAGCATTAATCCTATTACTCAAACAGCATGAACCCTATCTATGAATAGGCACCACTACACATATTACACGGGACCCTGAAACACCAGTACACCTACCTCAGGCAAAACAGATCTCTAAACAAAAATTATATGAAAACAGAATACTGCACTTAACTCATGCAAAACACAGACGGACCTTCATCAACTATAGAACAAGGGATCACAAACTGGAAATGTGAAGACAAAATCTGAAGAAAACTGAAGTAGAAACCTCAAGAAGTCAAACTCAGCATGTATTGCAGCACTGGAGAAGTAAAAACAGAAATGCGTTGTACCAAACACAATGCAAAGAATCACGAAGCACATTTGCCAAAGTTAACATTCCAATTTCCATCATGTTAGTCCCAGTTTCTTTTCTTTCCAGTCTTTTGCTAATATCTTGCAAGTGGCTGATACCATTTGTCATTTCTCCTCTCTCCTCCTATCTTGTTCCATTTCCTTACTACATCTGATTTCCCCATTTAGCTCTTTCCTTCTTTTATTTTTCTGCCTCTGTACACTCAAATTTTCACCCTCCTTCTCACCCTCCAGTCCTCTATCTCCTTTTACTTTTCACCTACTTATCAACTTTCCATCTCCTCCTCTCACCCCTTCCCCAGCCTCCTTTTCAGTTTTCATCTACTCCCATTACCACATTTCTATACTGTACTCACTATCCTCCTCTCACTCATCTCCTTGACATCCCATAGAACCTCCCACACGTTTCTTCTCCCCTTCCTTTCCCTTTGTAGCCCAGCATCATCTCTCTCTTTCTCCCTCCACCTTTCCCCACACCCTTGGAGCCTGGCATCACCCCTCAGTCTCTAGCACCTCCCTGTCCCAACTACTGTCTCCTCAGCCTCTTCCCCCCCCCCCCCAATGGCCCAGCATTTCTTCCTCTCTCTTTTCTGCTATCATAAGTACATAAGCACCACCATACTGGGAAAAGACCAAGAGTCCATCAAGCCCAGCATCCCGTCTCAGACAGCGGCCAATCCAGGCTTCAAGAACCTGGCAACCCCCCCCCCCCCCCCAAAAAAAAAAAAAAAATTAATAATGTTCAATGGACTTTTCTCTCAGGAATCTGTCCAAACCCCCTTTAAATTCCGTAAGGCCAGCTGCTGTCACTACATTCTCCGGCAACGAGTTCCAGAGTCTAACTACATGCTGAGTAAAGAAAAGCTTTCTCCTATTTGTTTTAAATCTACCATATTCTAGCTTCATCTTGTGTCCCCTGGTTTCGTTGTTGTTTGAAAGTGTAAACAAACGCTTCACATCTGTCCGCTCTACTCTGCTCATTATCTTGTAGACTTCTATCATATCACCCCTCAGCCGCCTTTTCTGCAAGCTGAAGAGCCCTACCCTTCTCAGCCTTTCCTCATAGGGAAGTTGTTCCATTCCCTTTATTATTTTCGTCGCCCTTCTCTGCACCTTTTCTAATTCCTTCATATATTTTTTAAGATGCGGCGACCAGAATTGGACACAATACTCAAGGTGCGGTCACACCATGGAGCGATACAACGGCATTATAACATCCTCGTGTTTGTTTTCCATCCCTTTCCTAATAATACTCAACATTCTGTGCGCTTTCTTAGCCTCCGCAGCACAATGAGCAGAAGTTTTTAACAACTTATCCACGATGACTCCCAGATCCCTTTCTAGGTCCATAACTCCTAACGCGGAACCATAGTAATACCCTACCTCCTATCCCATGACTCTCCAGTTTCCTCAGGAGTCTTTCATGAGGCACTTTGTCAAACGCCTTTTGAAAATCCAGATACACAATATCCACAGGCTCCCCATTGTCCACATGTTTGTTCACCCCCTCAAAAAAATGCAGCAGATTGGTGAGGCAAGACTTCCCTTCACTAAATCCATGCTGACTTTGTCTCATCAGCCCATGTTTCTGTACATGCTCTGTAATTTTATTCTTGATAATAGCCTCTACCATCTTGCCCAGTACCGACGTCAGACTCACCGGTCTACAATTTCCTGGCTCTCTGGAACCTTTTTTAAAAATCGGCGTAACATTGGCTACCCTCCAGTCTTCCGGTACCACACTCGATTTTAGGGATAGATTGCATATTACTAACAGTAGCTCTACAAGTTCATTTTTCAGTTCTATTAATACTCTGGGATGAATACCATCTGGTCCCGGTGATTTACTACTCTTCAGTTTGCAGAACTGACCCATTACATCCTCCAAGTTTACAGAGAATTTGTTTAGTTTCTCCGACTCGCCCGCTTCAAATACGTTTTCCGGCACCGGTGTCCCTCCCAAATCCTCCTCAGTAAAGACCAAACCAAAGAATTCATTTAATTTCTCCGCTACGGCTTGGTCTTCCCTGATCGCCCCTTTAACACCATTTTTGTCCAGCAGCCCAACCGATTCCTTAGCCGGCTTCCTGCTTTTAATGTATCTAAAAAATTTTTTACTATGTATTTTTGCTTCTAATGCTAACTTTTTTTCAAAGTCCTTTTTTGCCCTCCTTATCTCCGCTTTGCATTTGGCTTGGCATTCCTTATGTTTTATCTTGTTACTTTCAGTCGGTTCTCTTCTCCACTTTCTGAATGATTGTTTTTTTTTTGTTCTAATGACTTCCTTTACCTTACTGTTTAGCCACGCCGGCTGACGTTTGGTCTTATTTCCCCTTTTTCTAATACGCGGAATATATTTGTCCTGTACCTCCAGGATGGTGTTTTTAAACAGCATCTACGCCTGATGCAAGCTTTTTACCCTGCAAGCTGCACCTTGCAGTCTTTTTTTCACCTTTTCTCTCATTTTGTCATAATCACCTTTTCTAAAGTTAAATGCTAGTGTAATTGGTTTCCTAAGTTCACTTACTTCAATGCCAATGTCAAAACTGATCATATTATGATCACTGTTATCAAGCGGCCCTCGCACCGTTACCCCCCCCCCCCCCCCCCCGCACCAGATCATGAGCTCCAGTAATGACTAAGTCTAGTATTTTTCCTTCTCTTGTGGGCTCCTGAACCAGCTGTTCCATGAAGCCGTCCTTGATTTCATCAAGAAATTTCACCTCCCTAGCGTGTACCGATGTTACATTAACCCAGTCTATATGTGGATAATTGAAATCACCCATTAAGATTACATTGCCCAATTTATTCGCTTCCCTAATTTCCTTTGCCATTGCTGCGTCCGTCCGCTCGTCCTGGCCAGACTCTCTCCTTCTCATTGTCCAGCAACTCACTTCTGCCTCCCTCCTATCCCTGAGTCCAACATATCTCCACATCTCTTCCCTGCCTTCAGTTTTCCAGCATATCTCTCTCCAAGTCAGGTATCTTCCCCCCTCAAATCCTCTCCCATTGACAATTTTAAAGTGTGCCTTTCCTTCCAGAGGTTGCCAGCAGTAATAGTGATTCACATATGCTGCCTGTGGCAGTCACCAGAGCCTTTGCTCTCAGAAACAAGAAATTATGTCAGAGAGGGCAGGACATGGCACAGGAAAGGCTTTGGGGCCAGCCACAAGCAGCATATGTGAGTCACTGCTGCTGGTGACCATTAGAGGGAAAGAAATGTTTTAAGCTAGACCATGGGGTGGGGGGTTTGAGAGGCTGAGATGCCAGATAGTAGATGGGAAAGGGAATTGAAAGTGGTGGGATGGGGGAAATACTTTACCCAGAGATAGAGGGGAGGGAGATATTCTGGACACATTGGGGGGCGGGGGGGGGGGGGAGAGAGGAAGGGAGGTACAGAGCCCACTACTGATCTGGGCTCCTAGGCATTATTTGGTTGCCTGAATGGTCAAGTCCACACCCTGCTTCTGAATTTCCAATGCAGCAGTTTAAAAAAAGTAGAACAGCTGCATTTCTGAAGTAGACTGTGAAAACTGTAAAGCTGTTTATAGTTATTCTACATGCTGTTTTAGATTCTTTAATTTGTAAACTTTTTTGTATTTCTTATCTTTTAATTGCTTTTTATTCTTTAGTTTATTTAGGGCTTCATTTTGCTTAAAATTTGTAATCATTATTAATTGCATAATTGAAGGTATGTTGTCTCCCCCCCCCCCCCCCCCGATAGCTCCTTGTGACTCTGGGCAATGGAATGTTAAGTGACTTGCCTAGAGTCACAAGAAAGTGCAGTGGGGAGGGGGGGGGATAACATTATTCGAACAACTAATTGCGATTAAATTTTAATTGAAATGCAGCCCTAAAAAAAAAAGGTATGTGGCCAAGCATCCAGGAACAGTGCATGCACATCAGGCTTTGACTACTTTATTCTGCCTTAACTGCACTTACTCCTGAGCACCTCATTAACAAAAGGACGGTTTACGCTGGTCTCAGAGTAAGCAAAAGGTCTGTTAGTCATGGTACATATTTGGATACAATAGCCCTATAACAAGGAATATATTTGTTTGGTTATCCTGACATATATAGTCCTGGTTGTGTGTTACACTAGGAGAGACATACATCATCCCCACATAAGCAAGATACAAAAAGTTGAGCATTTATTCAGTTAAAATGTACAAGACTAATGCTGCTGTATACTTTTTCTTCAAAAGAAAGCATTTGTGTATACTAGAAAATCTTCTGTGACTGTGTAATACCAACTGCCAACTAAGCAGAAGGACTGCTACACTAATTCAAGGGCATCTGAACACAGAAAAATGAAAATCCAATGAAGTATGCAAAACAGCTGTAGCAGTCTCAAATTCAAAATAGGACAAAAAAAAAGGTATCTAAATTTTCTGTATTTTGAAGTCACTAACAAATGAGTACTCACCTCTGCTCACGTAAAGTTGCTTGAATTTCACATACACGAACTAATGATCTTAAATTTTTTAACTCAGTGCAGATTTCAGACATATGGATGCTCCCCATGTTGTGGGCTTCCTCACGTAATCTTGAGGCCTAGAAGGCAGTATAGCACATTACTGTACAATTTTAACAAAGGACATTAGAACAGCTACACTAGATAAAAGCTGAAAAGCCAAACTTGTTGAAACAGAGATAAATGCACTTTTGGGATACCTATTAAAGGTATTCCAAAGAGCTGTATTCTAAAGCAACCCTTCTATGTTTAACACTTTTTTTCATTAAGAAGAGTACATCGTTATAGCCTGTTACAGCAAAGTCAAAGATACATCTAAACTAAAACGCTGGACATTGTTTCCAGATTTTTACATTTTTCTTCCCCACCCCCCCCCCCCCCCCACCCCCACCTCCCTCTTACCCAATACTGTGGAACTAATAAACACATAACTTCCCAACCCTCTTCCAGAACTAGAAGATTAATTATCCAAAACAAAGGTGCATTTTCAACCAGCAATCTTTCTGGCAAAAGGATGAAAGGTATTTACTCTGTACCCTCCATCCCTCCTGTTTAACCAGCATCTTTGGTATTTATGTTTAAACAGTTTTATTAAAAACTCAACATAGCCTACCCGCTCATTTACCACAATATGAACATAAGCAACAAATATGCTCCCTGTAAAGACATATCTAAATATACCTTCTTTCTCAAATTTGGTGTTTCCTTATGAAGCAACCCTTCTAAAATGAAACAGAAAATGGAAAAAATAAAAATATTTTTTTGTCCACTTTCACATGCTTGCCACCATCAATGAAGGGCGGAATGAGATTAACTGAAACCCTTGCTAATACAGGCCAGAACGAGAAGATTAAACTGCTTCCTCAACAATTGCGCTTTTAAATCTATGACAAAACCCATATGAACTGTTTTTCTCCCAGTACAGCAGACCAGAACTTACAACAAACATTGCTCTGGCCTTGGGGCTTCATCAGATTACATAACCCATTATGAGAACTATGTATTTTCCTTGTGCTCAGGGAAGAGATTTAATTTTAGTCGCCCAAGAATGCTGAACTGGAGGTATTACCATCCTCGCACACATCCAATAAATGTACTGGACAGTGTTAGAGTAGAAAGAGAAACCACAGGGTCGAAAAGTGAGAATGGTTACACATGGGTTTCTAAAAAAGAGAAGATACTTACCTGTAGCAGGTATTCTCCGAGGACAGCAGGCTGATTGTTCTCACATGTGGGTCAGCGTCCACGGCGGCCCTAGGAACGGAGATTTTTCTAGTAAAATCAAAAGAGCTTTGCGACAGCCAGCAAAGCGCGGGACGGAAGCACCGCGCATGCGCGGCCATTTTCCCGCTCGCGCGCATCCGTTCCCGCCTCAGTTATATCAAAAGCAAATACAGAATAAAAACAACTTCAAAGGGGAGGTGGGCAGGTTGGTGAGAACAATCAGCCTGCTGTCCTCTGAGAATAACTGCTACAGGTAAGTATCTTCACTTTCTCCGAGGGCAAGCAGGCTGCTTGATCTCACATGTGGGGTATCCCTAGCCCTCAGGCTCACTCAAAACAACAAAGAAAGGTCAATTGGGCCTCGCAACAGCGAGGACATAACTGAGATTGACCTACGAAGAAAAAACTGAGAGTGCAGCCTGGAACAGAATAAAAACGGGCCTAGGGGGGTGGAGTTGGATTCTAAACCCCGAACAGATTCTGCAGCACTATCGCATCGGGTATCCTGCTGTAGGCAGTAATGAGATGTGAATGTGTGGACAGATGACCACGTCGCAGCCTTGCAAATCTCTTCAATAGTGGCTGACTTCAAGTGGGCCACTGACGCTGCCATGGCTCTAACACTATGAGCCGTGACATGGCCCTCAAGAGTCAGCCCAGCTTGGGCATAAGTGAAGGAAATGCAATCTGCTAGCCAATTTGAGATGGTGCGTTTCCCTACAGCCACTCCCCTTCTATTGGGGTCAAAAGAAACAAACAATTGGGCGGACTGTCTGTGTGGGCTTGTCCGCTCCAGATAGAAGGCCAATGCTCTCTTGCAGTCCAATGTGTGCAACTGACGTTCAGCAGGGCAGGTATGAGGATGGGGAAAGAATGTTGGCAAGACAACTGACTGGTTAAGATGGAACTCCGACACCACCTTCGGCAAGAACTTAGGGTGAGTGTGGAGGACTACTCTTTTATGATGAAATTTGGTATAAGGAGCACGAGCTACCAAGGCTTGAAGCTCACTGACTCTACGAGCTGAAGTGACTGCCACCAAGAAAATGACCTTCCAGGTCAAGTACTTCAGATGGCAGGAATTCAGTGGCTCAAAAGGAGGTTTCATCAGCTGGGTGAGAATGGCATTGAGATCCCATGACACTGTAGGAGGCTTGATAGGGGGCTTTGACAAAATCAAACCTCTCATGAAGCGAACTAAAGGCTGTCCCGAGATAGGCTTACCCTCTACACGATAATGAAAAGCACTAAGACCAGCCTCAGACAAGTGCAGAAGGTATTCAAGCAGGGACTGTGTAGGACAAGAACGAGGATTTAGGGCCTTGCTGTCACACCAGACGGCAAGCCTCTTCCATTTGAAAGCATAACATCTCTTCGTGGAATCTTTCCTGGAAGCAAGCAAGACTCGGGAGACACCCTCAGAAAGACCCAAGGAGGCAAAGTGTCCCATCCTAGACCTAAGGGCCCTGAACAAATAGGCCCAAGAAAAGTTCAGGATGCTTTCCCTGGGCACCCTTCTTCCCATGATTCAGAAAAATGATTGACTGGCATATGGTTCTTTATGGAAGCTGTTTGAGGTACTGTATTCTGCAAAGAAGGAATCTCCAGGAGCGGGGAGGGGGGTGGGGGTTAGACGGGTATAAATTAAAAAGTTAGAGGGAAGGGCAGAGGAGACATATTTATGTTTAAAATGGCCTCATTTTGATAGTTGTATTATGTTAAGGTTATACAACAAGGTTTGTTAGCTGACACATGTAGTCAATGTATTCATTGTATTTATAGGTTATTATCGGCTGCTAGATATTGGAAATAGTTGGCTTCATTGAGCAGAAATGTGATGTTCAAATGTTACATGTCTTTTCTTCTAATAATAAAGATATTTTCAAAAAAAAAAAAAGAAAAAAAAAAAAAAATGATTGACTATGCTCTCTGGACTTAAAGGATGCTTATACTCACATCCCGATACTGCCAGCTCACAGGCAGTATCTTCGATTCCGTCTGGAAACACGGCATTTTCAGTACTGTGTGCTACCCTTTGGTCTCGCCTCTGCACCCAGAGTGTTCACGAAATGCCTGGCAGTAGTGGCGGCGTCTCTACGCAGACTGGGAGTGCATGTGTTCCCTTATCTCGACGATTGGCTGGTAAAGAACACCTCGGAGGCAGGAGCTCTACAGTCCATGCAGATGACTATTCAACTCCTGGAGCTACTAAGGTTTGTGATAAATTATCCAAAGTCCCACCTTCTTCCAGTTCAAAGACTAGAATTCACAGGAGCTCTGCTGGACTAACAGACTGCTCATGCCTACCTCCCCGAGGCCAGGACAGACAATCTTTTGTCCCTGGTTTCCTGGGTACGAGCGTCTCAGCGGATCACGGCTCGGCAGATGTTGAGATTGCTCGGCCACATGGCCTCCACAGTTCACGTGACTCCCATGGCCCGTCTCCACATGAGATCAGCTCAATTGACCCTAGCTTCCCAGTGGTATCAAGCTGCGGGGGATCAGGAAGACGTGATCCATTTGTCCACAGTTTTTCTCAAATCCCTACATTGGTGGACACTTCGCTCCAATTTGACCTTGGGACGTCCACCACTTGCAAGATAATATTGGTGAAGGAAACATCTTCTGGTGGAGATGTGGGAACCAACTGTAAACTAGTGAAGCCTTTCTCTAGAGAGTATTCCACAGGCTCATATTGGGAATCCCATGAGTGCTCTAATTCAGACCCAGAAAATATTCCAAAGAAAAAGTCTAAAATTTGAGCCTAACTAGATTCAAATGTCTCAATGGAAAAATCCCTCAACCAAAAGTATCTATGCATGAACACACACCTGTGCCCTGGGGCAGTAATCCCCCCCCCCCCCCCCCCCCCACAATACACTAATAACACTAGCACACCTGACCAACTCCACCAACCTTCTGAAACCTTGGTGTTAATTGCCTACCAGAAAAAGAATGGGCCTCAAGAATCGACTGCAGAATCCTATCAATGACTACTACAATGAAGTCAAGCCATCATGTAATGTGAGAATCTGAGCAAACCGCTCATGGATCTTCCTATTAAACTCTTCCTTGAAAACCACCAATATCAAAGATCAAAGGCAGAGCACACATTTTCCAGAGTCACCTAAGTATCACTGGTGGCTTGGTCTCAGGTCCTTGGAGGCTGGCAATACCCCCATCTGATGTCAAGTTAGTTGAGTTGGCATTTGTCCAGGGGCACTTTAAATGTACATCAGACCAGTACCTCAATGCTCTCAATGCCACGTTCCAATGGGTCCAATGTTGATGCTTCCACACCTCTGCTAGACATTGGGTATCCTCCAGTGTCAATAAAGAGGACTAATCCTCTTATGGTGGAAAGTTGGTTGATGTCACTTCTCAATGGCCTTTATTGATGCTCGAGATTCAGGTTGATTGATGCATTCCCAATACTGATGCATCCCCATTATCCAGTGTAGCTCCTGAACCATCAAAAAACACCACCTCCGACATGGTCATTAATGGACTGGAATAAATTGCCAAAAAAAACAATATTTTAGATCCTTCATAGCTCCAAAATCCTTCTCGTCATCATCTGTGCACACAAAGGATACTGAGGTTTATGATTAGGTGCAAAGCACTGCAAATACCAGCTGTGAGTATCCTCACTGGATATGGTCTTGCTACACTGCCCATACTCTTTAAAGCTATTGAGGGCTTTTCTGGAAAATAATGAAAAAGACAGCCACTACAAAATCAAACACCTCCTTTTTGACAAACAGGACTCAGTCAGGATCACCAAGCTCCCTAAAGGCAAAAAGAAAATCAATGCACAAACAAACAAAAAAAACCTTTAAGACAACTGATAAATCTTAACTAGGGATGATAAAGGGAAAAAGAAGAGGTCCATTTATGACAGTGACTGAGAAAAAAAAATCCTTCTACAGCTCTGCAGAAACAGTGAGACGGAGGAGGTTTTGAGAACATTACTAGCTGGAAACCACAGGCTCTGTCAGTTGATGTCACCCATCAATGAGGCCTTGCTACCCTGCTCCTTTTTGCAGAAAATCCATTCACCAGTCATATCTCTCTGGATTGAAAATATGGAATATCCAATAATGTATGATTCATGAAACACCTGGCCACCCACCTGGTGCTGCCCCACGGTCACTTAGAGGGTCTATTTGCCTGCACCTTCCACTTGTACTCTACACTAGCACCCTCCTCCCACCGGACTGGGTCACAACCACCTCTGCGAGTCTCCCGCTCTCGAATTATCCCCAGTGATTTCTAGGTTACTGAGGCCACACTCCCAGTGGTCCCACAGTTTCCAGAAAGCACTCACAAACCCAACACACAAACCACCCGGATTCTTTATTAGTCCAGACAGGCAGAGGCAACCATCTTTATTGGAACAATGATAAAAGGTGCAAACAGTAACAAGTAACTGAAATATGGATCAATTATAAAACTAAACATGTTTACGTTCTAAAAAGTACCTGAGGAGATCAGGAAATATGACGCTCACAGATTATCAAATATAACTGATCATAGGGCCTCACTAACAAGATCTGTCTCTCTTTTCTCCCTGGCTAAGGACTGGAACAAAAGTCAGTACACTCCAAATGAAATTGAGCTCCTGGGTCAATCAGAGTCCAGAAAAGGATGTTTGAAAGTATACTGCCGACTGCCTTTCCAAAAGGCTTACACAAAAAAATAGCATTGGTTCTGCACAGATTCAAAACAAACATCCACCACTTGCTGGCCAAACTAGAGAAATACACTTCAGGAAATACCCAATACACTTTACAGGCTTAAAACACACTGTTCTGTCATAGTATGTATGAGTAGATATACAATATACAGATGTATAGACAAATGCACCAAAACTAATCTGAAAACCTGCTTCAATTCAATGTGCATTTCAGCTATTTCAAGCATAGCCAAATTCAATAAACAATTTTGTAGACGTCTTTCTATATTTAAACTCTGAGTGCCTATATTTTTCTTTGAATAATTATTTTTAACATAAAATTAGATGCTAAGAAATGTTTACATTTGGATCAGACTTAAGCAATATCATGGGAGAAAATAACAACTTCAGCCCTTTCCACATTTATGCTTACCTGTTTTTCTGCATGATCTGCAGGCCAGCCTTGAACGTGTTTGATGAGATTTTCATTGAAGTGTGCAGCTAGCGTAGATGTCAGTGAACATGTGGACCTTGCAGATGCATTTTGCGGTACAGCTGTCGTATTTGTTGCACCAGTGCTGGAGGTATGATTTGGACCTGGTGATGGACTTCTCTGACTACTGGAAGATGGAAGGAAAAACTAATCTGCACCACAAACCACTAAAAGGGAAAACTAGATATTTACAATTTCTTGCATTGAGACACATCAGGAAAAGTTGTAAGATTAACTTATTTTTAACTTTTATTTTTACCTATTTGCTCATCCTGCTTTCTTAGCTGCCATCCTGTACCAAATAGTCATTAACTCTCTCAACCACTTTTGTACATTTACTATATAGCAGTACATTACAGGAAGCAAGCTCCTCAACAACAACTGCTACTAGCCTAAAGTTAAGGAGCAGGGAGATACATTGTTTTCCAATGCAATTTGCATTTGCATCCAGTAAAAGTCCCAAAGGGTGAGCTCATGGGGCCTTTTACCTTCTCACACTGCTGCTTCTCTGTGTAATTTATAAGCAGGAAAAAAAATACACTAATAAGTATAGAAAAGACAAAAGTGGGAAGACTCGAAGATTCTACACAACTAGAATTCCTTGGATCATAACTGCAAACAGAATTAAACAACTAAAAGTATTATAATTCATTAATACATTTACACAAAGCATCACACATGGAAACCACAGGGTGCTGGAAAGGATTTCAACAATGAGATGGCTTAGGGCTAGATGCACTAAACTTAACGAGCCATTACCGTGGGTTTTAAACTGGTTCTAGCCAGTTTAATGTGCAAGTAGTAAACCAGGACATGCACTAAAGGGCATTTTCCTATCACGGTAGCAGCTAACGAAAACAGAATGCAGATGAGCAAATTAGTATTATAATGTGTATAAATCATATTGTAATGAGATGCACTACCATTTTCCGATTCCCTTACCGTGGAAACCCTAACAGGAGGTCTGCATCTCTCGTTGGGGCTGCTGTGAGGGAATCGGAAGGAAAAAAAAAAGTGCTCGTCAGGGACGTCCTTCTAAAGTGCCTAACAGACGTCCTTCACTCGCAAAAACAAAAAAGGACGTCCCTGACGAGCACTTGGACGTTTGCAGCATAAGTGAAGGGCTACTACTCTGTCTTCTCTCTTCAAAACACTCACTGGAAGCAGCGATCAGACGGGGCTATGAGGATGCTCTCTCTTCCCATGCTGCTTATTTGTCTTGTCCCCTGGAAATCTGGGTAGTTTGGAGGGTTTGTGCGCCTCTGATTCTGCTGTCCCCATACAGGGTGGTGCTGTGAGGGAATCAGAAGGAAAGAAAAAACATCCAAGTGCTCGTCAGGGACGTCTAACTGCAGCTTTTGTGATGGGCGTCCTTCTTGGACGTGTTTTTCTTACCTGTAATTAGGAAGGACTTCTCTGAAGAAGAAGAAAAAAAAAGGATGTCCCTGTTTTTCTTACCTGCCTAAACTGACCACAACCACAGTTCGCTCAACAGTCCCCTCCAAGATTGTTTTCAGCTTGCACCCCCCCCCCCCCCACACAGGATCGGGACGTGCAAGGATGTCCAAATCAAAACTTTTTGGATGTCCCTCCCGCCAGGCCTCTCTCAGCCAATCACAGCGCATTTAGCTGTTACCAGTATCAGCTAAATGCGCTGGGATTGGCTGAGACCTGGAGGGAGGGACATCCAAAAAGTTTTGATTTGGACGTCCTCGCACGTCCCAATCCTGGGGGGGGGGGGGGCCAAGCTGAAAACAACCTTGGAGGGGACTGTTGAGATAACCGTGGTTGTGGTCAGTTCAGGCAGGTAAGAAAAACAGGGACATCCTTTTTTTTTTTCTTCAGAGAAGTCCTTCCTAATTGCAGGTAAGAAAAACACGTAAGAAGGACGCCCATCACAAAAGCTGCAGAAATACGTCCAGCTCGTGTAAAGACGTCCCCCGAGGAGCACTTGGATTTTTTTTTCTTCAGAGAAGTCCTTCCTAATTGCCTGATGTAAGCCTGCCTTTAACATGCAAAGCAGTAAACAATGGAAATGTTACACAAGTGAAAAGCAGTAGCACTTAAATTAACTGGGGATCTTTTCAACACTCTTTCTCTTCTGAGGTTTCAGGCTGCTGACAAGTTTCCTGCTCCTCAGGGACGTCCTTTTTTTTTTTTTTTTTTTGAGTGAAGGACGTCCTTGGCACGTGAAAGTCTACAACGATAATGGGGGACGAGTTTTTTTTTTTTTGGCATGCGCAGAGCAGCCAGCATAACAACGGTTGGCTGCTCTGCGCATGTTCGACTGGCCAACAGGCTTCCGAGGGAATAGAGAATGCAAGTGAGCTACAACGAGCAGCTCATTTGCATTCCATTTCCTTGATGCATGGCCGTTCCTTACCGATTCGCTATGGAATCGGTAAGGGAAGGGCTATTCCAAGGACCTTAGTGAATCTACCCCTTAGATAGGTTGACAGCAGGGAGGTGGAGTTTAAAGGGATATATTCTATTAATTGGCTTATTTGTTAAAAAAAATAATAAAATTGCAGCTGGAGTCTTTTTTTGTTTTAAAGATATTGTTGATGTATAGCTAGATAATGACCAACTCTACTGCAACATAAAGCAGCACATCTATTTTATTTAAAAGTTGGTTTAATGGGGACTAGGGCAGAATCAATTACAGTTTTGACAGGCCCAGTTTCCTTACTTTAAGGCTAAAAAAAAAAATTAAGTCACAGTTTACATAGCTAACTTGTGAAGCTAGAAGCTAAGTCCAGCACAAATAAATGAGTGTCACCAAAGTCTCAGAGCTATGCAGAACAGAAAGTTTTAATAAAATACTCAATCAGATATAAACATTAACCCTGGGGAAAAATCAAAGGATAGTTAAAACTCAACTAGGCTGAACACTGTTCTTGTAATTGCACCAACAAAGAAAAAAAAAAGAAAAGGGGGTGGGGGAAGGAGGCAGCAGTCTTGATACAATACTGCTGAGAAGCATGACTCCCTGGATTAGTTAAGATTGTTGCAGATTGCATTCATCTACAGAGAACAGGAGTCAAGACAGAGAACCACTCTTTATTTTTAGATGGAAACATTAAAACCTGAGGGCGTGACTTTAGAGAGAGAGAGTAGCACATGTTTCTTTATGATGTATTAAGAGGAGAAATCAATATTTTTTCATCCCGTTTTGGAAAAACTTACTAACAAGAAATTAATTTCAATGTGTTAATGACATGCCCTGTATAGCCAATTTTCTAGCAAGTTTGTTCTATGATAAATTAATGACTATTGTGTGTTTATTTAGTGAACTCAAATTTTTCCGAAAAAGACTTCCGGCTGAGCCAATATGGAAAGTGGTTATGCTTAACCAAACTCCCGCTGTTGTTTACTTATGAACATATGAATAGCCATACTAGGTCAAACCAATGGTCCATCTACCCCAGTATCCCATTTCCAACGGTGGCCAATCCAGGTCACAAGTACCTGGAAGAAACCCAAATAGTAGCAAAACTTCATACTACTCAACCTCATGGAAAACAGTGGCTTCCCTATGTCTACCTCAATAGCAGAGCTATGGACTTTTCCTCCAGGAACTTAAACATTTTTTAAACCCCAATATGCTAACCGCTCTTAGCGCATTCTCCCAATGAGTTCTAGAGCTTAACTATTCGTTGGACGTGAAAAAATATTCTCTCCTATTTGTTTTAAAATCATTTCCATGCAACTTCATTTAGGGGGCCTTTCACAAAGCCATGGTAGCGTTTTTAGCTTGCAGTAAAAATCAGCTGGTGGCAAATGCTGAGACGCCCATAGGAATGGGCGTCTCGGCATTTACCACCAGCTTATTTCTATCATGAGATAAAAACGCTACCACGGTTTGGAGTAAAAGACCCCCTGAGTGTCCTCATGTCTTTGAACTTTTTGAAAGAGTAAAAAATTCCTCAAAGGGAGGATTTCCATCTCGTTTATCATTTTATTTGCTCTTCTTTACCATCCCTTTCTGAATAATTCCTAGCATCCTGTTTGCTTTTTTGGCCACCGGCACACACTGGGCAGAAGATTTCAGTGTACTGCCTACAATGACACCAAGATCTTTTTCTTGGGTGCTGACTCCCAAATGTGGACCCTAGCATCAGGTAACTACGATTTGGATTATTCTTCCCAATGCGCATCACTTTGCAGTTGTCTACATTACATTTCATCTGCCATTTGGATGCCCAGTCTTCCATTTTTCTAAGGTGTTCATGCAATTCCGCATGTTTTAACAACTTTGAATAATTTTGTGTCATTTGCAAATTTTGAGGCGTATTTTCAAAGTACTTAGACTTACAAAATTTCATAGTAATCTATAGAACTTTGTAGGCCTAAGTGCTTTGAAAATGAGCCCCTTGATCATATCACTCATCGTTACAATATTCAGATAAAGCGAATGCTACATACTTGTAGAAGGTATTCTCCGAGGACAGCAGACTGATTGTTCTCACTGATGGGTGACGTCCACGGCAGCCCCTCCAATCGGAAACTTCACTAGCAAAGGCCTTTGCTAGTCCTCGCATGCCCATGCGCACCGCGCATGCGCGGCCGTCTTCCCGCCCGAACCGGCTCGTGTTCGTCAGTCCCGTATATAGCAAGACAAAGACAAGGGAAGACACAACTCCAAAGGGGAGGCGGGCGGGTTTGTGAGAACAATCAGCCTGCTGTCCTCGGAGAATACCTCGCTTTCTCAGAGGACAAGCAGGCTGCTTGTTCTCACTGATGGGGTATCCCTAGCCCTCAGGCTCACTCAAAACAACAAACATGGTCAATTGGGCCTCGCAACGGCGAGGACATAACTGAGATTGACCTAACAATTTATCCAACTAACTGAGAGTGTAGCCTGGAACAGAATAAAAATGGGCCTAGGGGGTGGAGTTGGATTCTAAACCCCGAACAGATTCTGAAGCACTGACTGCCCGAACCGACTGTCGCGTCGGGTATCCTGCTGCAGGCAGTAATGAGATGTGAATGTGTGGACAGATGACCACGTCACAGCTTTGCAAATCTCTTCAATAGTGGCTGTCTTCAAGTGGGCCACTGACGCAGCCATGGCTCCGACATTGTGAGCCGTGACATGACCCTCAAGAGCCAGCCCAGCCTGGGCGTAAGTGGAGGAAATGCAATCTGCTAGCCAATTGGATATGGTGCGTTTCTCCATAGCCACTCCCCTCCTGTTGGGATCAAAAGAAACAAACAATTGGGCGGACTGTCTGTTGGGCTGTGTCCGCTCCAGATAGAAGGCCAATGCTCTTTTGCAGTCCAATGTGTGCAGCTGACGTTCAGCAGGGCAGGAATGAGGACGGGGAAAGAATGTTGGCAAGACAATTGACTGGTTCAGATGGAACTCCGACACAACCTTTGGCAAGAACTTAGGGTGAGTGCGGAGGACTACTCTGTTATGATGAAATTTGGTGTAAGGGGCCTGGGCTACCAGGGCCTGAAGCTCACTGACTCTACGAGCTGAAGTAACTGCCACCAAGAAAATGACCTTCCAGGTCAAGTACTTCAGATGGCAGGAGTTCAGTGGCTCAAAAGGAGGTTTCATCAGCTGGGTAAGAACGACATTGAGATCCCACGACACTGTAGGAGGTTTGACGGGGGGCTTTGACAAAAGCAAACCTCTCATGAAGCGAACAACTAAAGGCTGTCCTGAGATCGGCTTACCTTCCAACACGGTAATGGTATGCACTGATTGTGCTAAGGTGAACCCTTACAGAGTTGGTCTTGAGACCAGACTCAGACAAATGCAGAAGGTAGTCAAGCAGGGACTGTGTAGAACAAGAGCAAGGATCTAAGGCCTTGCTGTCACACCAGACGGCAAACCTCCTCCATAAAAAGAAGTAACTCCTCTTAGTGGAATCTTTCCTGGAAGCAAGCAAGATACGGGAGACACCCTCTGACAGACCCAAAGAGGCAAAGTCTACGCTCTCAACATCCAGGCCGTGAGAGCCAGAGACCGGAGGTTGGGATGCAGAAGCGCCCCTTCGTCCTGTGTGATGAGGGTCGGAAAACACTCCAATCTCCACGGTTCTTCGGAGGACAACTCCAGAAGAAGAAGAGGGAACCAGATCTGACGCGGCCAAAAGGGAGCAATCAGAATCATGGTGCCTCGGTCTTGCTTGAGTTTCAACAAAGTCTTCCCCACCAGAGGTATGGGAGGATAAGCATACAGCAGGCCTTCCCCCCAATCCAGGAGGAAGGCATCCGATGCCAGTTTGCCGTGGGCCTGAAGTCTGGAACAGAACTGAGGGACCTTGTGGTTGGCTCGAGATGCAAAGAGATCTACCAAGGGGGTGCCCCACACCTGGAAGATCTGGCGCACTACTCTGGAGTTGAGCGACCACTAGTGAGGTTGCATAATCCTGCTCAACCTGTCGGCCAGACTGTTGTTTATGCCTGCCAGATATGTGGCTTGGAGCAACATGCCGTGACGGCGAGCCCAGAGCCACATGCTGACGGCTTCCTGACACAGGGGGCGAGATCCGGTGACCCCCTGCTTACATAAGTACATAAGCAATGCCATACTGGGAAAAGACCAAGGGTCCATCGAGCCCAGCATCTTGTCCACGACAGCGGCCAATCCAGGCCAAGGGCACCTGGCAAGCTTCCCAACGTACAAACATTCTATACATGT
This sequence comes from Microcaecilia unicolor, assembly GCF_901765095.1. Taxonomy (NCBI): domain Eukaryota; kingdom Metazoa; phylum Chordata; class Amphibia; order Gymnophiona; family Siphonopidae; genus Microcaecilia; species Microcaecilia unicolor. The sequence goes on from NC_044031.1 coordinate 101,550,098, forward strand.
TATTCCTGGGATTTTGGATTTTTCCAAGTCCGTTTAGTAGCGGTTTATGGACTTGTCCTTTAGGAAACCGTCCAACCCCTTTTTAAACTCTGCTAAGCTAACCGCCTTCACCACATTTTCCGGCAATGAATTCCAGAGTTTAATTACACGTTGGGTGAAGAAAGATTTCCTCCGATTTGTTTTAAATTTACTACACTGTAGTTTAATCGCATGCCCCCTAGTCCTAGTATTTTTGGAAAGCGTGAACAGACGCTTCACATCCACCTGTTCCACTCCACTCATTATTTTATATACCTCTATCATGTCTCCCCTCAGCTGTCTCTTCTCCAAGCTGAATAGCCCTAGCCTCCTTAGTCTTTCTTCATAGGGAAGTCGTCCCATCCCCGCTATCATTTTAGTCGCCCTTCGCTGCACCTTTTCCAATTCTACTATATCTTTCTTGAGATGCGGCGACCAGAATTGAACACAATACTCAAGGTGCGGTCGCACCATGGCGCGATACAACGGCATTATAACATCCTCACACCTGTTTTCCATACCTTTCCTAATAATACCCAACATTCTATTCACTTTCCTAGCCGCAACAGCACAATGAGCAGAAGGTTTCAGTGTGTTATCGACGACGACACCCAGATCCCTTTCTTGGTCCGTAACTCCTAACGTGGAACCTTGCATGACGTAGCTATAATTCGGGTTCTTTTTTCCCACATGCATCACCTTGCACTTGCTCACATTAAACGTCATCTGCCATTTAGCCACCCAGTCTCCCAGTCTCGTAAAGTCCTCTTGTAATTTTTCACAATCCTGTCGCGAGTTAACGACTTTGAATAACTTTGTGTCATCAGCAAATTTAATTACATCGCTAGTTACTCCCATCTCTAAATCATTTATAAATATATTAAAAAGCAGCGGCCCTAGCACAGACCCCTGAGGAACCCCACTAACTACCCTTCTCCATTGTGAATACTGCCCATTTAACCCCACTCTCTGTTTCCTATCCTTCAACCAGTTTTTAATCCACAATAGGACATTTCCTCCTATCCCATGACCCTCCAATTTCCTCTGTAGCCTTTCATGAGGTACCTTGTCAAACGCCTTTTGAAAATCCAGATACACAATATCAACCGGCACCCCTTTGTCCACATGTTTGTTTACTCCTTCAAAGAATTGAAGTAAATTGGTCAGGCAAGATTTCCCCACACAAAAGCCGTGCTGACTCGGTCTCAGTAATCCATGTCCTCGGATGTGCTCTGTAATTTTGTTTTTAATAATAGCCTCTACCATTTTCCCCGGCACCAACGTCAGACTCACCGGTCTATAATTTCCCGGATCTCCCCTGGAGCCTTTTTTTAAAAATGGGCGTTACATTGGCCACCCTCCAATCTTCCGGTACCACGCTCGATTTTAAGGATAAGTTGCATATCACTAGCAGTAGCTCCGAAAGCTCATTTTTCAGTTCTATCAGTACTCTAGGATGAATACCATCCGGGCCAGGAGATTTGCTACTCTTCAGTTTGCCGAACTGCCCCATTACGTCCTCCAGGTTTACCGTGAAGTCAGTAAGTTTCTCCGACTCGTCCGCTTGAAATACCATTTCCGACACCGGTATCCCTCCCAAATCTTCCTCGGTGAAGACCGAAGCAAAGAATTCATTCAGTCTCTCCGCTACGTCTTTGTCTTCCTTGATCGCCCCTTTTACCCCTCGGTCATCCAGCGGCCCAACCGATTCTTTTGCCGGCTTCCTGCTTTCAATATACCGAAAAAATTTTTTACTATGTTTTTTTGCCTCTAATGCTATCTTTTTTTCGTAATCCCTCTTGGCCTTCTTTATCTGCGCCTTGCATTTGCTTTGACACTCCTTATGCTGCTTCATGTTATTTTCAGACGGTTCCTTCTTCCATTTTCTGAAGGCGTTTCTTTTAGCCCTAATAGCTTCCTTCACCTCACTTTTCAACCAGGCCGGCTGTCTTTTGGAGTTCCGTCTTTCTTTTCTAATTCGCGGAATATGTATGGCCTGGGCCTCCAGGATGGTATTTTTGAACAGCGTCCACGTCTGTTGTACAGTTTTTACTCTCTCAGTTGCCCCCCTAAGTTTTTTTTTTACCGTTCTTCTCATTTTATCATAGTCTCCTTTTTTAAAGTTAAACGCTAACGTATTTAACTTTCTGTGTACAGTTACTTCAAGGTCGATATCAAAACTGATCATATTATGGTCACTGTTATCAAACGGCCCCAGTACCATAACGTCCCTCACCAGATCATGAGCTCCACTAAGGACCAAGTCTAGAATTTTTCCTTCTCTCGTCGACTCCTGCATCAGTTGCTCCATAAAGCTTGTTGGTGTAATACATGGCAACCTGGTTGTCTGTCTGAATTTGGATAATTTGATGGGACAGCCGATCTCTGAAAGCCTTCAGAGCGTTCCAGACCGCTCGTAACTCCAGGAGATTGATCTGCAGATCGCATTCTTGGAGGGACCAGCTTCCCTGGGTGTGAAGCCCATCGACATGAGCTCCCCACCCCAGAAGGGACGCATCCGTAGTCAGCACTTTTTGTGGCTGAGGAATTTGGAAAGGGCGTCCCAGAGTCAAATTGGACCAAATCGTCCACCAATACAGGGATTTGAGAAAACTCGTGGACAGGTGGATCACGTCTTCTAGATCCCCAGCAGCTTGAAACCACTGGGAAGCTAGGGTCCATTGAGCAGATCGTATGTGAAGGCGGGCCATGGGAGTCACATGAACTGTGGAGGCCATGTGGCCCAGCAATCTCAACATCTGCCGAGCTGTGATCTGCTGGGACGCTCGCACCCGAGAGACGAGGGACAACAAGTTGTTGGCTCTCATCTCTGGGAGATAGGCACGAGCTGTCCGAGAATCCAGCAGATCTCCTATGAATTCGAGTCTTTGCACTGGGAGAAGGTGGGACTTTGGATAATTTATCACAAACCCCAGTAGCTCCAGGAGGCGAATAGTCATCTGCATGGACTGTAGAGCTCCTGCCTCGGATGTGTTCTTCATCAGCCAATCGTCGAGATAGGGGAACATGTGCACTCCCAGCCTGCGAAGCGCCGCTGCTACTACAGCCAGGCACTTCGTGAACACTCTGGGCGCAGAGGCGAGCCCAAAGGGTAGCACACAGTACTGGAAGTGACGTGTGCCCAGCTGAAATCGCAGATACTGCCTGTGAGCTGGCAGTATCGGGATGTGCGTGTAGGCGTCCTTCAAGTCCAGAGAGCATAGCCAATCGTTTTCCTGAATCATGGGAAGAAGGGTGCCCAGGGAAAGCATCCTGAACTTTTCCTTGACCAGATATTTGTTCAGGGCCCTTAGGTCTAGGATGGGATGCATCCCCCCTGTTTTCTTTTCCACAAGGAACTACCTGGAATAGAATCCCAGCCCTTCTTGCCCGGATGGCACGGGTTCGACCGCATTGGCGCTGAGAAGGGCGGAGAGTTCCTCTGCAAGTACCTGCTTGTGCTGGAAGCTGTAGGATTGAGCTCCCGGTGGGCAATTTGGAGGTTTCGAAGCCAAATTGAGGGTGTATCCTTGCCGGACTATTTGAAGAACCCAACGGTCGGAGGTTACAAGAGGCCACCTTTGGTGAAAAGCTTTCAACCTCCCCCCGACCGGCAGATCGCCCGGCACTGACACGTTGATGTCGGCTATGCTCTGCTGGAGCCAGTCAAAAGCTCGCCCCCTGCTTTTGCTGGGGAGCCGTGGGGCCTTGCTGAGGCGCACACTGCTGATGAGAGCGAGCGCGCTGGGGCTTAGCCTGGGCCGCAGGCTGTCGAGAAGGATTGTACCTACGCTTACCAGAACAGTAGGAAACAGTCTTCCTTCCCCCATAAAAACGTCTACCTGAGGAGGTAGATGCTGAAGGCTGCCGGCGGGAGAACTTGTCGAAAGCGGTATCCCGCTGGTGGAGCTGCTCTACCACCTGTTCGACTTTCTCTCCAAAAATGTTGTCCGCTCGGCAAGGGGAGTCCGCAATCCGCTGCTGGATCCTATTCTCCAGGTCGGAGGCACGCAGCCATGAGAGTCTGTGCATCACCACACCCTTAGCAGCGGCCCTGGACGCAACATCAAAGGTATCATATACCCCTCTAGCCAGGAATTTTCTGCACGCCTTCAGCTGCCTGACCACCTCCTGAAATGGCTTGGCTTGCTCAAAAGGGAGCTTGTCCACCAAGCCCGCCAACTGTCGCACATTGTTCCGCATATGGATGCTCGTGTAGAGCTGGTAGAACTGAATCTTGGCCACGAGCATAGAAGAATGGTAGGCCTTCCTCCCAAAGGAGTCTAAGGTTCTAGAGTCCTTGCCCGGGGGCGCCGAAGCATGCTCCCTAGAACTCTTAGCCTTCTTTAGGGCCAGATCCACCACACCAGAGTCGTGAGGCAACTGAATGCGCATCAGCTCTGGGTCCCCATGGATCCGGTACTGGGACTCGATCTTCTTAGGAATGTGGGGATTAGTTAAAGGCTTGGTCCAGTTCGCCAGCAATGTCTTTTTTAGGACATGATGCATGGGTACTGTGGACGCTTCCTTAGGTGGAGAAGAATAGTCCAAGAGCTCAAACATTTCAGCTCTGGGCTCATCCTCCACGACCACCGGGAAAGGGATGGCCATAGACATCTCCCGGACAAAGGCCGCAAAAGACAGACTCTCGGGAGGAGAAAGCTGCCTTTCAGGGGAGGGAGTGGGATCAGAAGGAAGGCCATCAGACTCCTCGTCAGAGAAATAGCTGATGTCCTCCTCCTCCTCCCACGAGGCCTCACCATCGGTATCAGACACAAGTTCATGAACCTGTGTCTGAAGCCGTGCCCGACTCGACTCCATGGAAACACGGCCACGGTGGGAGCGTCGAGAGGTAGACTCCCTGGCCAGCACCGGCGAAGCTCCCTCTGCCGACGTCGTCGGGGAGCCTTCCTGGGAGGCGGCCACAGTATGTCGGAGACCTCACCCCGGGCAAGTGGCCAGCCGGCGCCTCACTCGATGGTACCGGTGGCGCAAGCACCCCCAGTACCGGAGGGGAAGGGCGCAACAGCTCTCCCAGGATCTCCGGGAGAACGGCCCGGAGACTCTCGTGCAGAGCGGCTGTGGAGAAAGACATGGAAGCCGATGCAGGCGTCGAGGTCAGAGTCTGTTCTGGGCGTGGAGGCTGTTCCGGGCTGTCCAAGGTGGAGCGCATCGACACCTCCTGAACAGAGGGTGAGCGGTCCTCCCGGTGCCGATGCCTACTGGGTGCCGACTCCCTCGACGACCCAGAGCTCTCGGTACCGATGCGGGAAGGTGACCGGTGTCGATGCTTCTTTGATTTTTTTCAAACGAAGCATGTCACCGGAGCTTCCCGGTACCGACGAGGACGTAGAATCCAGCCGTCTCTTCCTCGGGGCCCGAGGCCGAAGAAGGTCGGTCTCGGGGGGGCTGTACCGCAGGAGCCCTCAGGGTAGGAGGAGACCCACCCAAAGGCTCACCACCACCAGCAGGGGAATGGACAGCCCTCACCTGCACTCCAGTCGAAGCACCACCGTCCGACGACATCAGCAACAGCGGAGGTCCCAGTACCACCGACGCTGACTTCCGATGTCTCGGTACAGACGATGCAGAGGGTCGATACCCCGATGCCGTCGATGCCGAGGTCGAAGGCCTTGATGCATTCGATGCCTCCGGTGCTGTTGTCGACGAAGAGCCCGAGAACAACACGTTCCACTGGGCCAATCTCGTTACCTGAGTCCTCTTCTGTAAAAAAGCACAAAGACTGCAGGCCTGCGGGTGGTGCCCAGCCCCCAGACACTGAAGACACGACGCGTGCCTATCAGTGAGCGAGATTACCCGGGCGCACTGGGTGCACTTCTTGAAGCCGCTGGGAGACTTCGATGACATGGGCGGAAAAATCACGCCGGCGAAATCAAAATTCGCGATGGTGACGAAGGGCACCAAAAATAAGGGAGAGAGAAAAAACCCGTACCGAGGCCACAAAAAAGGCCTACTCCGAAAGCGAAAGGAAACTTATGTCGGGGAAACAAACTAGACACACGGGAAGGGACAAAGACCGAGGTCTTTCTTTTTTTATTATTATTATTTTTTTTTTTAGCGAAATCGCGAAGACGCGTGAGGGTCAACTTGAGGGGCGCAAAACGGCGGCAAAACACGACCGTCCCGAGCGCGGACAAAAGAAGACTGACGAACAGGAGCCGGTTCGGGCTGGAAGACGGCCGTGCATGCGCGGTGCGCATGGGCGCGCGAGGACTAGCAAAGGCCTTTGCTAGTGAAGTTTCCGATTGGAGGGGCTGCCGTGGATGTCACCCATCAGTGAGAACAAGCAGCCTGCTTGTCCTCGGAGAATTTATAAATATGTTAAATAGCATTGGTCCCAGTACAGATCCCTGCAGAACTCCACTATTTACCCTCCTCTATTGCGAAAAATGGCCATTTAACCCTACCCTCTGTCTTCTGTCCTATAACCAACTCCTAATCCACAACGGAACATTGCCTCCTATTCCATGACTAAATTTCTCAGGAATCTCTCATGAGGAACTTTATCAAAAGCATTCTGAAAATCTAGATACACATCAACCAGCTTGCCTTTATCCACATATTTATTCACACATTCAAAGAAATTAAGCAAATTGGTGAGGCATGACTTCCCTTCGCTGAATCTATGCTGACTCTGTCCCATTAAACCAAGTTCTGTAATTTATTTTTCTCTGTAATAGTTTCTACTCTTTTGCGAGGCACTGAAATCAAGCTTACTGGTCTGTAATTTCCTGGATCACCCCTGGAATCCTTTTTAAAGATCAGCATTACATGGACCACTCTCCAATGTTCAGGAACTACTTACGATTTAACAATAGGTTAGAGATCACTAACAGATGATCAGTTGTAAAAACCTGAAGTATAAATCAATATATGCGTCAAGTTTCTCTTACATATGCACATAGCTCTAGAATTCTCTACCAAAACACCTGAAATCCACAAATCATCTAGAATTCCGAAAAAAATCTAAAAACTCACCTGTTCAAGAAGGCATACCCTACAGTGTCTGACAAACACCGAATAATGAAATATAGCATTTTAATCAGGAAATGGACAGTTTTCAACCCTGATGCATGATCACACCCTAACATTTTGTCTGAATCACCCAAACCTATTTACCGATACTTCTTTACTTTACTTGTTACTGTAATACTACCCCTATACTGTATTTGTTCACACCACAGTCTGTAACCACCTCTCTGGAACTATATAAGCCACTTTGAGCCTACTAATAAGTGGGAAAAGGTGGGATACAAATGTAACTAACAAATAAATAAATAAATTGAGTTATTTCAATACCCTAGGGCACATGCCATCTGATCCAGGCAATTTACTACACTTAAATTTGTCAATTTGGCTCAGTACATGTTCCAGGTTCACAGAGATTTCTTTCAGTTCTTTCACATCATCACCCTTCAAAACAGTTTCTGGTACAGGTAGATCTCTTACATCTTCCTCCGTAAAGACCGAAGCAAAGAATTCATTCAGTCTCTCCGCTATGGCTTTGTCCTCCCTAAATGCTCTTTTGCTCCTCCCTGGATTCCCTCACAGGCTACTTCTGATGTACCTGAAAAAGTTGCTACTGTGAGTTTTTGCCTCATTGGTAAGTTTCTCCTCATATTCTCTTTTAGCCTTATCAATGCTTTGCATCTAACTTGCCAGTGCTTATGTTGCTTATTTTCTTCATTCGTGTCCATTCTTTGAAGGATATTCTTTTGGCTCTAATAGCTTCTTTCACGTTATCTTTTAACCATGCTGGCTGCTGTTTGCTCTTCTCTCCACCTCTGTAAATATTTGGAACACATCTGGTCTGGGCTTCTAAGATGGTATTTTTAAACAATGTCCATGCCTGATTTAAAGTCCTAACCTGTTCATTCCAGATATTAGCTCAAATTTGATCATGTTACGATCACTGTTTCCCAGCAGACCCAACATAGTTACCTCAATGGCATTTCACTAAGGACTAGATCTAAAATAGCTTCCCCCTCTTTTCAGTTCCTGTACCAGTTGCTCCAAGAGGCAGTCATTTATTACATCTAGGAAATTTACCTCCCGAGCACTCCCTGATCTCACATTTATCCAGTCAATATTGGGGTAATTGATATTGCCCAATATTATACTGTTGCTCAATTTGCTAGCTTTCCTAATTTCTATAAACATTTCTTCATCTGTCAGTTCGTTCTGTACTGGTGAACAGTAGTACAGCCCTACTAGTATACTCCTTCCCTTCACACATGGGATTTTGCTCAAATGGTGACGGAATCCAAGGCGGAGGGAGCGACGCTGGATCTGGTGCTCACAAATGGGGCTAGCATGTCAAATATCTGAGTGGGTGCCCACCTGGGCAGCAGTGACCATCAAACAGTTTGGTTTGATATAACAGCTAAAGTGGAGAGCGGCCACTCAAAACTCAAAGTCCTGGATTTCAAGCGGGCTGACTTTAGTAAAATGGGGGAATACCTGAGGAAGGAGATGATGGGCTGGGAGGAAGAACAAGAAGTGGAAGGATAGTGGTCCAGGCTGAAAGAAGCTATAAATAGGGCCACGAACCTTTATGTAAGGAAAGTAAATAAAAGCAAGAGAAAAAGGAAACCGATATGGTTCTCCAAGCAAGTGGCTGAGAAAATAAAAGCTAAAGAGTTGGCGTTCCAGAAATACAGAAAAACTCAAGAAAAGGAACACGGGGAGGAATACCGGATGAAACTGAAAGAAGCCAAGAGAGAGATACGTCTGGCGAAAGCACAAGCGGAAGAACAAATGGCTAGAAATGTAAGAAGGGGTGACAAAAATTTCTTCAGGTATATTAGTGAAAGGAGAATGACTAAAAAGGGAATTGTGAGACTAAAAGATACTGTGAACTGCTATGTGGATAATGATGAAGAAAAAGCAAATTTGCTAAATAGATACTTTTGTTCTGTTTTCACTGAAGAAAATCCTGCAGAAGGACCGCAATGGACTGGAAAAAGTACAAATGAGAATGAAGTGGATAGAGCACCATTCACGGAAGAGAGTGTGTATGAACAACTTGAAAAGCTAAAGGCGGAGAAAGCCATGGGATCGGACGAGATCCACCCCAGGATATTGAGGGAGCTCAGAGAGGTTCTGGCGGGTCCTCTTAAAGATTTGTTTAATATATCCTTGCAGACGGGAGAGGTTCTGAGGGATTGGAGCACAGCGGATGTGGTCCCTCTTCACAAAAGTGGTGATAGGGAAGAAGCTGGAAACTACAGGCCGGTAAGCCTCACTTCGGTTATTGGAAAAGTAATGGAAGCGATGCTGAAGGAAAGGATAGTGAATTTCCTGGAAGACAATAAGTTGCAAGATCCCAGACAACATGGTTTTACCAAAGGGAAATCGTGCCAAACGAACCTCATTGAATTCTTTGATTATGTGATAGGAGAATTGAATCAGGGACGAGCTATAGACGTAATCTACTTAGATTTCAGCAAAGCTTTTGACACGGTTCCCCATAGGAGGCTCTTAAATAAACTGGATGGGCTGAAGATAGGACCCAAAGTGGTGAACTGGATTAGGAACTGGTTGAAGGACAGACGCCAGAGGATGGTGGTTAATGGAATTCGCTCGGAGGGGAAGGTGAGTAGTGGAGTGCCTCAAGGATCGGTGCTGGGGCCGATTCTGTTCAATATATTTGTGAGTGACATTGCCGAAGGGTTAGAAGATAAAGTTTGCCTATTTGCGGATGATACTAAGATCTGTAATAGAGTGGACACCCGGGAGGGAGTGGAAAACATGTATCTGAGGAAGCTAGAAGAATGGTCTAAGTTTTGGCAATTAAAATTCAATGCCAAGAAATGCAAAGTGATGCACTTAGGGAATAGAAATCCACGGGAGATGTATGTGTTAGACGGTGAGAGTCTGATAGATACGGACGGGGAGAGGGATCTTGGGGTGATAGTATCTGAGGATTTGAAGGCAACGAAACAGTGTGACAAGGCGGTGGCCGTAGCGAGAAGGTTGTTAGGCTGTATAGAGAGAGGTGTGACCAGCAGAAGAAAGGGGGTGTTGATGCCCCTGTATTAAGTCATTGGTGAGGCCCCACCTGGAGCATTGTGTTCAGTTTTGGAGGCCGTATCTTGCTAAGGATGTAAAAAGAATTGAAGCGGTTCAAAGAAAAGCTACAAGAATGGTATGGGATTTGTGATACAAGACGTATGAGGAGAAACTTGCAGACCTAAACATGTATACTCTGGAGGAAAGGAGAAACAGGGGTGATATGATACAGACGTTCAAATATTTGAAAGGTATTAATCCGCAAACGAACCTTTTCCGGAGATGCGAAGGCAGTAGAACGAGTGGACATGAAATGAGATTGAAGGGGGGCAGACTCAAGAAAAATGTCAGGAAGTATTTTTTCACGGAGAGAGTAGTGGATGCTTAGAATGCCCTCCCGCAGGAGGTGGTGGTAAAGAAAAAGGTAACGGAATTCAAACATGCGTGGGATAAACATAAAGGAATCCTGTTCAGAAGGAATGGATCCTCAGGAGCTTATCCGAGATTAGGTGGCAGAGCCGGTGGTGGGAGGCGGGGATAGTGCTGAGCAGACTTATACGGTCTGTGCCAGAGCCGGTGGTGGGAGGCGGGGATAGTGCTGGGCAGACTTATACGGTCTGTGCCAGAGCGGGTGGTGGGAGGCGGGACAGTGCTGGGCAGACTTATACGGTCTGTGCCAGAGCCGGTGGTGGGAGGCGGGGATAGTGCTGGACAGACTTATACGGTCTGTGCCAGAGCCGGTGGTGGGAGAAAGGGATAGTGCTGGACAGACTTATACGGTCTGTGCCCTGAAGAGGACAGGTACAAATCAAGGTAGGGTATACACAAAAAGTAGCAAATATGAGTTTATCTTGTTGGGCAGACTGGATGGACGTGCAGGTCTTTTTCTGCCATCATCTACTATGCTACTATGTAATTCCACATTGCTGTTTCATGTACATTGTTTATTCTGTTTGACTCAATTTCCTCTTTAACATACAGCACAGCCCCCCCCCCCCCCCCCAATTTGATCCACTTTATCACTGCAATATAGCAAAGCTACTCACCTGTATCAGATTTTCTCCAAGGACAGCAGCCAAGCACAGTTGGGCAATGTCATCCGACAGAGCCCAGTGCAGACACTGACTAACGAGAAGCTTGAAGTTTCTAGCAGCATCCCACCACAAGTACGTGGGTGCCTTCCTGCCCAACGAGCAAGCACGGGTCCCTCAGCCATGTAATAGCAAAAGAATTTAACTCCAAGAGGAGGTGGGAGGGTTTGTGAGAATACTTGACCTGCTGTCCTCCAACACCTGCTACAGGCAAGTTACTTCACTTTTCTCCGAGGACAAGCAAACCAATTGTATTATCACAGTTGGGAATCCCTAGCTACCAGACTCACTGAAAATAATGGTAACACAATAGTTAACTGTAACATTGAGGCGCTGAAGTCAATCAACCTGAAACTATATACATTCTAGTTGTGGAATTGCAGCCTAATAAAACAAAACTAGGCCATGACTGAACTGGCTGTCATGTCAGGTATCCTGCTCAAGGCAGTAATGAGAGGTGAATATGTGGACAGAAGACCACACTGCAGCTTTGCAGATCTCCTCTAGCCTTCCGTCACCATGGTTCTTTGACATGACCCTCTAGAGTCAGTCTAGCCTGGACTTGAGAAGCAATCTGCTAGCCAATTAGAAACTGTGCATTTTCCGATGGCAACCCCATCCAGTTTGGTCAAAAGAAACAAAAAGCAGGGTAGACTGTCTATAGGCTTCAGTCCGCTCCAGATAGAAGGCTAAAGTTTGCTTGTAATCTAAGGTATGCAGTACACTCTCGCCTGGACGGGCATGGGTTTTCAGGAAGAATGATGGTAGAATGACTGACTGATTAAGATGGAACTCAGACACTACTTTAGGAAGGAACTTAGGGTATGTGTGGAGAACTACTATTTTTCTGTGATGAAACATAGTATATGGTGGGTCCGCTACTAGGGCTTGAAGCTCACTGACTCTGCGAGCTGAAGTGACCGCCACCAAAAAACACAACTTTCCGGGTCAAATACTTCAGATGACAGAAATCAAGTTGCTCAAAAGGAGCTTTCATCAGGTGGGTGAGGACAACGTTGAGATCCTATGACACGGTGGGAGGTTTGACAGGGTCTTTGTCAACAGCAAACCTCTCATGAAGCGAACAACTAGAGGCTGTACAGAGATGGGCTTACCTCTTACACGTTGATAAACACTAACTGCACTGAAAATGAACCCTTACCAAATTTGTTTTTAAACAAAGAGGTGCAGGAGGCATTTAAGTAGTTTTTGTGTAGGGCAAGTGAGGGGATCAAAGGACTTGCTCTCATACCAGACGGCAAACCTTCTCCACTTAAAAGAGTAGCACCTTTTAATGAAGTCTTTCTGGAAGCCAGTACAATGTGAGAAACACCCTCAGACAAACCTAAGGACTCAAATTCTTCGCTCTCAACTTCCAAGCCGAGAGAGCCACAGATTGGAGGTTGGGATGCAGAAGGGATCCTTCGTTCTGAATGATGAGAGTTGGAAAAAAGTACAATCTCCACAGATCTTTGGAGGATAACTCCAGAAGGGGAAACAAGTTCTGCATCAGCTAATAAGGGGCAATTAGGATCATAGTTCCTTGGTCTTATCTGAGTTTCAGCAAAGTCTTCTCTATGAGAGGTATCAGAGGATATGAATACAGAAGACCTTCATCCCAATTAGGAGAAAGGCATTTGATAACAGCCTGGACTGTGATCCGAGCCTGGAACAGGACTTTGTTGTTGAGATGAGTGGCAAGAAGATCCATTGAGGGAGTGCCCCACACTTGGAAGATCTTGCAGGCTATGCCTATGTTGAGAGACCACTTGTGTGGTTGCAAACCCCTGTTCAGTCAGACCACCAGGATATTCTAACTGCCTATCAGGTACATGGTTTGAAGGACCATTCCATGAAAGAGGGCCTAGTGCCACATCCCCACTGCCTCCTGACACTGCTTGGTCACACAGAACACTGCAACCTGGTTGTCTATTTTAATGAGAATAATCTAGTTTTGTAGCTGATATCTGAAAGCCTTTAGAGTGTTCCAAATGACCCTGAGCGCGAGGAAGTTGATATTGTTAAGTCTTTTCCTGATCAGACCAAGATTCCTAGGTGTGAAGCCTATCAACATGAGCTCCACATCACAAGTTGGATGCATCTGATATCACCTTCTGAGGTGGTGGAATTTAGAATAGTAGTCCTACAGTCAAATTCATCTCAACTGTTTACCAGAGAAGAGCATGAGTCAACTCTGGAGGAATATGGGTGACAGCTGCTAGGTTCCCAGCTGCCTGAGATCACTGGGAAGCTAGAATCCACTGGGTCCCTCTCAAATAAAGAAATGCCACGGGAGGGGCATGCACGGTTGAGGCCATGTGGCCTATTAATTTCAACATGTGCCAAGCTGTGACCTGCTTGCTGCCTCTTATCTGTGAGGTTAGAGTTATCAAGGTCTCTGCTCTCACTTGAGAGCATTGAGCCTGCAATGTATCTAGCAGGGCTCCTAAGTATTCCAATCGCTTAACCAGAAATAGGTTGGACTTGAGGTAGTTTATCATGAACCCTAGCAGCCCTAACACCCGAATAGTCAGATGAACACAATGAAGCTACAAAGAAGTAAATTTAAAACGAACCTGGAGAAAGTATTCTTCACTCAACGTGTAATTAAACCCTGGAATTCAATGCCAGAGAATGTAGTAAAAGCAGTAAGCTTAGCAGGTTTTAAAAAGGTTTGGATAGCTTCCTAAAAGAAAAGTCCATAAGCCATTATTAAAATGGACTCTGGGAAAATCCACTGCTTATTTCTAGGATAAGCAGCATAATATGTATTGTACTGTTTTGGGATCATGCAGGGTATTTGTAACCTGGATTGGCCACTGTTGGAAATAGGATGCTGGGCTTGATGGACCTTTGGTCTGTCCCAGTATTGCAATACTTATGTAATTATGCACTGACTCCATCGCTCCCTCCAGGGATGTTCTCTTGACCAGCCAATCATCCAAATAAGGAAACCCGTAGACGCCCAGTCTGCGTAAATACACGGTTACTACTGCTAGACACTTGGTGAACAACCTGGGAGCTGAAATGAGGCCAAATGGTGGAACGTGATAGGGGTGTCTCCATAGTTGAAATCTGAGATACTGCCTGTGATTGGGAAGTATCAAAATGTGGTTACAGGCATCCCTTAAGTCCAGATAGCACAGCCAATCTTGTTCTTGAATCATAGGGAGAAGGATGCCCAGGGAAATTATTCTGAACTTTTCTTTGACCAGGAATTTGTTCAGGACCCTTAGGTCTAGGATAGGATGAAATTCTCCCATTTTCTTGGGCACAAGGGAGTACCTGGAATAGAATCCCTTCCCTTCTTCCCTTGGCGGCATAGGTTCAACCACATTGGTCTGTATAAGGGCGGAGAGTCTGATGTATGATGCTTTCAGTGGGCAATTTGGTCTCTTATGCCAATGTAGCGTGTAACCGAGATGGACTATTTGAGAAACCCACAAATCAGAGGTTATAAGGGGCCACCTTTGATGGAAAAAAACAAAAATTATAAAATCCTCCCATCTACCAGTAGGCTATCTGGGTTGGTTACTCTGAGTGCAGTTATGCACTCCTGGAGCCAGTCAAAATCTTATCCCTTGCTTTGACTGGGGAGTCTGCTTGGACTTCTGCAGTCGGCACCGACGAAGCAGAGAACGCTGTGCCTGGGGGTTCTGAGCACAACAGGAAGGCGGTGGAAACTTACAACTATGAGAGTAGTAGGATAGCCGTCTAGGCCCACTCGTAAACCTTTTAGAAGAGGAGGCTAGAGCTGGAGGCTGCTAAGACAGAGACTGGATGATATCTGCATGTTTCTTGATGAGATCAGCAGCCTCCTCCACCTTGTCTTCAAAAAGAATGTTTCCTCAGCAAGGTACATCCACTAACCTCTCCAGAACCACTGGTTTCAGGTCACAGACACACAGCCATGAGAGTTTGTGTACCCCTACACCCATAGCAGAGAGTCTGGATGCAATATCAAGTGAAATTTAAGCGCCCCTGGCCAGATACTTCCTGTACTCCTGAGGGAGAGAATCCGCAAGACTTAGAGTACTGTGTATCAAAGATTTCAAGTGTGGGAAAATGTGGGCTATAAATGAACCATAAATAAATAAATATAGAGCTGGTAGAACTGGATGCAAGCAATAAACATTGAGGCCTGAAAACAAGTCTAGTGTACAAGCCTCCCTACCTGGGGTAGCCGAGGAATGAATCCTGGAACTCTAGCTTGTTTGAGGGCAGATTTGACAACCAGAGTGGTGAGGCAGCTGGGCCCTCTCAAATCCAGGAGCCTTCTGGATACGACACTGCTTATCCACCTTCTTTGGTGTAGCCTGCACCAGAAGATTTCCAGTTCTTTATCAGTGCATCGTTAAGGACAGGATGCAATGGCACTGTGATCCCTTCCTTAGGAGGCAACTCCTAGTCCAAAACAGATAACATCTCTGCCCTTGGATCTTCCTCAGTCTCCAATTTAAATGGGATGGCAGAAGCCATATCTCTGATCAAACCAGTGAAAAACAGACCGTCAAGGTGGAGAAGAATGTTCAGAAGGGACCCTACAAGACTCCTCTCCGAAAAGTAATGAGGATCTTATGAGTCTCATGAGTGGTCCCAATCAGACTCCTCTTTATACTCAGTTCAGACTGAGTGAGTCTGCACCTGCCCTGGCTCAGTGGAACCACGTCCATGCCCTGAAGGCCCCAAAGAGCGCTGAAGTGAAGTCCTACCCTCAGACTCAGGGGAAGCTTCCTTCACCGTCATCGAGAGTGGAGCAGAATGGGTCGATGTCGACAACAGTACCCTTTGAGGTGCCATCGAGGATCTCTCTACAGGCATGGATGGAACCTCAGGAAGAATGCGGAGCTGAGCCACAATTGGTGCAAGCACCATCGATGCCTGAGTGGATTGCAGCTACGGTATCTGCGCCAGCTCCTCCCTGAATATGGCTCTGTATCACTCATTGACGGAATGCATTGGCTGGGACACAGGCAGCCCGAGATGATGTAGGTGCCGAACCAGAAGCAGGAACCTGGCTGCTCAGAGACTTGTGTACCGGCATCTCTACCAAAGAGGGGGAAACAATCCTCCCAGTGCCAGGGCTTCTCAAGTGATACCGATGCCCCGGAGCTCCAGGCACTGTGTGTCAAAGACCGATGCTTATGCTTCTTGGGTTTCCCCCAACACTCAGCATTGCGGTCCTTCAGTGCTGATGAGGATGTCGAACCTGTGTGTGCCCTCCATGTTGGGTCTGATGCTGATCGGTCTTGGGGCCTACTAAGTGCTTTTTTTTGTAGGAAAAAAGATACCAGTACTCATTATGGGTGGGTTCACCATCTATGGCTCCGCCCCATATGGTAGCCACACCCACAGTAGCCACACCCCTTATATCAGCCATGGCGCATATAAGGAGTATCATTAAAAATACTATACCAGTATAGGAGCAAAAAATAACTTGTGATTTTTTTTCATTATAATTTCTATAAGCTGTTACAGCTCTAGTATACCCAGTGCAAAATAAGTCAGCAGATGTAAATTCTCAAATTGGACATCTTCCAAACACTAAAATGAAAATAAAATGATTTTTTCTACCTTTGTTGTCTGGTGACTGTTTTTCTGAACATGTTGGTCCCAGTCTCTGATTCTGAGGCTCTTTATCTGATCCCTTAACTCCATTTCCAGGGCTTCCTTTCCATTTATTTCTTTACTTTCCTCCTTCATTTCTTGCCCTACATCCATAGGTAAAAGCTCGGCCCTCTGCGGACTTGACTGGAAGAGGTATAGAGTGGATCCAGCTTTTGCCTATCATCCATGTGCAGATTTTCTCCTCTTTTCCCTTTCCCTCACACCTTGTCAGTATGCATGTCCTTCCTCTCTCCATCACGTCCAACATTTTTCCTCTCCCCCTCCATCCATGTCCAGCATTTCTCCTCTCTCCTCTCCTCCCATCCATGTATCTCACTTCTCTCTTCCCTCCCCTCCATCCATGTCCAGCATTTCAACTCTTTCTCCTGCTCTCCATCCATGTCCAAAATTTCTCCTCTCCCCCTGGGTTTTCTAGCCCATTATAAACCATAAAGTTGTATTGCTCTGTTTATCACCCTCCTCTCACCTATCCAACCCCACCCTGTTAGACTATCTCTGAAATGCTTTGATGTTCCCATGCATACCTCCTACCCACCTCCACCCTGTTAGATTGTCAATGAAATGCTTGGATGTTTCACTTATATATACTGTCATCTACCACATTTGCTTATTTCCGATCTGACAAAGAAGGGCAACCTTCAAAAGCTAATCAAGAAATGTATTAAGTTATGTCCAATAAAAAAGGTATCATCTTATTTTCTTTTCCATGTTTTATTTTGTTTGATTTCTATTGATCTTCTCTCCCCTAAATCCATGTGCATCTCCTCCTCTGTCTTCCCTCCCCTCCATCCATGTCCAGCATTTCTCCTCTCCCCCTCCACTCCATGTGCATCTACGTCCTCCGTTTTCCCTCCCCTCCATCCATGTCCAGTATTTCTCCTCTCTTCCTTCCCCTCCAACCATATGCATCTCTTTCTGTCCAACATTTCTCCTCTCTTCTCTGCCCTCCACTAGATCCATGTCCAGCATTTCTCCTCTCTCCCCTCCATCCATGTGCATCTCCTTCCTGTCTTCCCTCCACTCCATCCATGTCCAGCATTTCTCCTACCCTTCCCTCCCTCCATCCATGTCCAGAAACTCTGCTCTCCCCTGCCCTCTCTTCCCATCCATGTCCAGATTCTCCTCTGCCCTCCCATGTGTCCAGCGATTCTCCTCTCTCCCCTGCCCTCCGTGTCCAGTGATTCTCTTCTGCCCTCCTCTCCCATCTATGTCCAGCGATTTCTCCTCTCCCCTGCCCTCCCCTCCCCTCCCAGTCCAGCGATTCTCCTCTCTCCCCTGCCCTCCCTGTCCAGCGATTCTCCACTGCCCTCCCCTCCCATCTATGTCCAGCGATTTCTCCTCCCTCCCCTGCCCTCCCCTCCATGTCCAGCGATTCTCCTTTGCCCCCTATCCTCCCCTCCATGTCCAGTAATTCGCCCCAGGCCTCCACCTGCCCCCCCCCCTTTTAAGCCACTGTCAAGTTACAGTGCCCCAGCCCCACCTGCCCGCCCTTAGCTTCCCGACAGCCCCACCCCTGCGACGCATTTAAATCTTTTATTATTTTTTTTATGTGAAGTCGCAGCGCCAGCGTTAGTGAGAGGACCAGGCTCGCCTCCTCCTGTCTTCTCTTCATTCCCTCTGTGTCCCGCCTTCTTGTGACATAGTTTCCTGCTTCCGCGAAGGCGGGACACAGAGGGAATGAAGGGAAAGCAGGAGGAGATGAGCCTGGTCCTCTCACTAATGCCGGCGCTGCAACTTCACGTTAAAAAAAAAAAAAAAAAAAAAAAAGATTTAAACGCGTTGCGGGGGGGGGGGGGGGGGGGCTGCCGGGAAGCTAAGGGCGGGCAGGTGGGGCTGGGGCGCTGGAACTCGACGGGGGCTTAAAATGGGCATCGCGGGTGGCAGGAACGGAAAGCAGGGCTGGGGAGCTAAGGGCGGGTAGGCGAGCCTAGGAAAAAAAAAAGGTGCCGGTATGCCGTACTGGCCTGTACCGACACAAAAAAAGCACTGGGCCTACTCTTTCAGTGCCCTATGTTAAGAGAGGTGGAGACATCCTCAATGCCGGTGCATGGTTGCTGAAGTCTTAGCAGCCATCGAGGTCAATGCTTCCAGTGCCTATGTCGATGGTTCGGTTTTTGAGGAGCCAAAATGTTTCTCCTGCTGGACCTGATGCACTCTGTGTCCTCAGTTGCATTTTTAAACAGAGAAAACAAGAGTTAGGGTCATGGTTATATCCAAGGCACCCAATGCACCAAGCACACGGGGCCAAATTAAATTCCTCAATTGTGAATCTCAAAAAGGGGATGCATTCAAATTGGGGTCAGAGTTCTGGACTAAGCAGGCCTAGCAATTTGTGAAAAATGAAGGGGACTTTAAAAGCAAAAAAAAAAAAATTATTATAAAGGAAACAAGTTAGGATAAAAGAAAAAGAAAACCCGTACGGGAAGGCACTGCAAAGAAGAAGTGAGGAGAAAACAATGACGTGTCCTCCCTGCTCTGTGGAAAAATGGGAAGGCACCAGTGCATGCGTGGTAGAACGCTGCTAGAAACATCTACAATCTTCTTGCTAGTCAGCATCCGCAGTAGGCTCCGTCTAATATGGTCACCCAACTGTGAGAATACAACTGGCCTAAAGTCCTAGCAAAAAATTTGTACCATGTTGTCCTCCTTCTTCCAGGTCTCTGAGATGCCTATTATATCTACCTCTTCATTTAGTGCTTTATACTCTAGCTCTCCCATCTTATTTTTTAGGCATCTACCATGCTAGACACTTCAAATTGTGTTTTTTCTTGCATTTACAAGCTGCTTGGAAGTTGACAGGGATAGCTTGCATCCTTTACTCTGCCCTCCCCTTAAACTCTCCTGGAATTCTTTCACTATTTTTGAAACCTCTCTATTGAGATTCCCTGTAAGTCCTGCTACAATAGTATCCTTCAAGGTCACTCCACACCGAACTATATGATCCTGGGCAACTGTCAGCTTTTCCCCTCATTTTAGTTTAAAAGCTGCTCTCCTTTGTAAATGTTAGTGCCAGCAGCCTGGTTCCATCCCGGTTAAGGTGGAGCCCATCCTTTTGGAATAGGCTCCCCTTTTCCCAGACTGTTGCCCAGTTCATAACAAATCTAAATCCCTCATCCCTGCACCATCGTCTCAACCACACATTTGAGAATTCGGAGCTCTGCCTGTCTCTTGGGTCCTGTGCATGGAACAAGGAGCATTTCCAAAAATGCTATCCTGGAGGATCTGGATTGGCTTCCAGAACCTCCCTCTCAGATTTTCCTATGCCACTGGTACCCACATGTACCAAGTCTTTCCATCTTCCTGAGGCTTAGTGTATGGTATTGCAAGCTGAGCACAAAATTACTTATTGACCTACAAGCCTTGGTATTGGCAACATCAAACGCAGTAAAAATTGAACTGCCTACTACCATTAAAAAAATATGTACGACACCATGGCCCTCTGTAGCAGGGTATGAGGGTAATGCACGTAGCCCAGAAGACTCCCCACAATTAAAGACAGCACTGACTCCGATGGGAGCTAGCAAAGCAACAATAGTATGGGAGACGGTACTAAGGGAGATCCATGCTACCTAAAATGACAGAGATGGTGATGTCCGGGGGGGGGGGGGGGGGGGGGGGGGGGGGGGGATTGTTTTGATGAGCAGATGGAGGTTGTGGAGGCTAAAATTGCTGAGTGAAAAGAGGAGTGGAATTGCGAGAAGGTGGTACATGAAACACTGCAGCTTCAGTTAGAAGCTCTAGCAGAAAAAGTCAAAGAGCAGGAAAACAGAACTAGACAGTCGAATATTTGTATTTATGGAGTACCAGCAGGAATAGAGAGGGACAATCAGGTTAAATATGTGCACAAGCTCCTATGTACCTGCTTTCCAGGCACTGAGGCAGAGCCTCCATACGAGACTGAAAGCGCATACTGGGAATTAAGACCACGGCCCAATCAGAACATGTCTCCAAGCTCCCTGATTGTGAAACTGGTATGATACAAGGAAACAGAGAAGATATGACACCAGGAGACAGAGAAGATACTTAAAGCAGCTAGCTAACTCAAAAGTCTGCTATTTTGACAATGCAAAAGTGAGCATATTTCAAGACACAAGTGTGGAAACGGTAAGGAAGTGTGAAGAGTTGCTGCCGTACAAATAACTGCAACAGTGTGTGTGTGTGTGTGTATGTGTGTTGGGGGGGGGGGGCACGGGGCATCAAAGCTGGCATCTGGTTTCCAGCCAGATTGGTAGTTATGGTGGAGGATTAAGTGAAAATATCTCTCTACCCCTAGAAAAGCAGAAAGCTTTTTGAAGTGGCTGTTGGACCCACATGGAGGGCAGGCTGGTCCGCGGACTGGGAGATTTGGCCAAGAGCAAAGGGCAACTGATGATATCCATTTCCAGCGTGCTCAGGTGGAGATGGGGAGAGCAAGTGAATGTGGCCTCCACTGAACAAGGACAAAACTCATCTGATGATTCAGTTGATCAACAGGAATTTGGATCAGATAGGGCAGCAAACCCTAGCATCTAACGAGTACTGGATGTTCAAGTGGAAGGTTGAGTTTATTTACTTGGCCTTTAAGCTTGAGGGCTGAGTAGTGGAGAATAGAGTACTAGATCATATATGTAACTGTGTGCATGTGAAAGTATAAAAAGGGATTAAATGGGGCATCTTATTCGGAGTGAGTTACAGCGGATAATTGCAACTGTACTTACAGTACATATTTTTGAAATTTGAAAATGAAGCAGGGGAGGAGACAATGTGGATATACTATGTTTTAGTATGGGGATGAATGAGAGGTGGAAGGGTCCAGGAGAAGGTGATACAGACTATCAATAAATGCTAGCCCATCTGCCATCACTCTCTCCCCCTTACAATTATGTTTTGATAAGTTGGCTACCTAGGTTAAAAGATAACCGCCTGATTCTCAATGCTGATAAAACTACTGTATATGATGGGTGACAAACCATGTGCCAATACCTTCCATTTCAACTGTTCTCTCAAGTGTCTCTCTTACACCGGTGGACTCATTTTGTTACCTTGGTATTATAAACTCAAATCTGACTTTTTTCCAACAAATTTGATATTCGATCAAGATTTTAGTCTACATCAATTGTTTTCATTCTGTAATTTTCTAGATAAGGAAACTTGACATACATTGTACCATGCACATTTTACTGCTCGACTAGACTATTGTAATGTCATCTATGCTGGTTTATCTCAATCCAGCATTAATGTAAATATTTTTATTAATACAATCTTCCCATACTGGGATCAATACAATGTACAATCTTCCCTCTAGGGGATACAAAGCAGTAGAGAAATAAATATACCAAAGTGAATGCTAAAATAAAATACAATATAAAAAAAATAAATACCAAAACTAGCAGTTAACTCTCTCACAAGTTCTAACCTATTGAACAGAAAAGTTTTAACTTTCTTCTGAAATGTCAAATAGTTCTGTTCCAACCTAACCTAACAAGGGAAATAATTCCACGAAGAAACACTCATAACTGAAAATATGGTCTTAACTACCATTTTTTTTTTAATATAAATTTTTAAAAGAAGTGGGATGGAGAATAAATTTATCTCGTAAACAAGAAGAGAACCTACTTAGAGGAACAGAAGCAATATTAATTAAGCACTCAGAAAATACACAGAGAATCTGGTGAAACAAACACGCTGCCTTAAATAAAATCTGTTCATTAACTAGCAACCAGTGTAATAAAGCAATATAGACAGAAATACTGGTAAACTTGTTACGTTTAAAAATCAAACGAGCAGCTGTGTTTTAGTTGAAGCTTCCTTATATACCTGACAAATCCAAATAGAGAACATTACAGTGACATTGCCGAAGGGTTAGAAGGTAAAGTTTGCCTTTTTGTGGACGATACTAAGATTTGTAACAGAGTGGACACCCCGGAGGGAGTGGAAAACATGAAAAAGGATCTGCGGAAACTAGAAGAATGGTCTAAGGTTTGGCAATTAAAATTCAATGCAAAGAAATGCAAAGTGATGCACTTAGGGAGTAGAAATCCACGGGAGAAGTATGTGTTAGGCGGGGAGAGTCTGATAGTTATGGATGGGGAGAGGGGGTGATAGTATGTAAGGATCTGAAGGCGACGAAACAGTATGACAAGGCGGTGGCCGTAGCCAGAAGGTTGCTAGGCTGTATAGAGTGATGTCTCCACACCAGACATCACCGCAGAGACCCATGACAAGGTATCGGGCCTGCTTATCCGACATTGCTGCATGGATGTCCAACCGCCACCTGAAACTGAACATGTCCAAGACCGAGCTTATCGTCTTTCCACTAAACCCCACTTCTCCTCTTCCTCCACTCTCTATCTCAGTTGATGGCACCCTCATCCTCCCCGTTTCATCTGCCCGCAACCTCGGAGTCATCTTCGACTCCTCCCTCTCCTTCTCTGCGCATATCCAGCAGACAGCCAAGTCCTGTCGCTTCTTTCTCTTTAACATCAGCAAAATTCACCCTTTCCTCTCTGAGCACACCACCCGTACTCTCGTCCACGCTCTCATTACCTCTCGCCTTGACTACTGCAACCTACTCCTTACTGGCCTCCCACTTAGCCATCTATCCCCCCTTCAATCTGTTCAGAACTCTGCTGCACGTCTCATATTCCGCCTGAACCGATATACTCATATCACCCCTCTTCTCAGGTCACTTCACTGGCTTCCAATCAGATACCGCATACAGTTCAAGCTTCTCCTTCTTACCTACAAATGCACTCAGTCTGCAGCCCCTCATTACCTCTCTACCCTCATTTCCCCTTACGTTCCCGCCTGTAACCGCTCACAGGACTAATCCCTCCTCTCAGTACCCTTCTCCACCACCGCCAACTCCAGGCTCCGCTCATTCTGCCTCGCCTCACACTATGCTTGGAATCAACTTCCTGAGCCCTTACGCCAAGCCCCCTCCCTACCCATCTTCAAATCCTTGCTCAAAGCCCACCTCTTCAATGTTGCTTTCGGCACCTAACCTTTATACCTTTCAGGAAATCTAGACTGCCCCTATTTGACTGACTGTACATTTGTCCTTTAGATTGTAAGCTCCTTTGAGCAGGGACTGTCCTTTGTTAAATTGTACAGCGCTGCGTAACCCTAGTAGCACTTTAGAAATGTCAAGTAGTAGTAGTAGTAGTAGTAGGTGTGACCAGCAGAAGAAAAGAGGTGTTGATGCCCCTGTATAAGTCGTTGGTGAGGCCCCACCTGGAGTATTGTGTTCAGTTCTGGAGGTCTTACCTTGCTAAGGATGTAAAAAAAATGGAAGCGGTGCAAAGAAAAACTACGAGAATGGTATGGGATTTGCGTTACAAGACGTATGAGGAGAGACTTGCGGACCTGAACACGTATACCCTGGAGGAAAGGAGAAACAGGGGTGATATGATACAGACGTTCAAATATTTGAAAGGTATTAATCCGCAAACGAACCTTTTCCAGAGATGGGAGGGCGGTAGAACGAGAGGACATGATATGAGAGTGAAGGGGGGCAAAAATGTCAGGAAGTATTTTTTCATGGAGAGAGTGGTAGATACATGGAATGCCCTCCCGCGGGAGGTGGTGGAAATGAAAACAGTAGCAGAATTCAAGCATGTGTGGGATAAACATAAAGAAATCCTGTGCAGAAGGAATGGATCCTCAGAAGCTTAGCCACTGGTGTTTGGGTGGTGGGGCTAGCTCTGGGCAAGACTTCTACGGTCTGTCTCCTGAAAATGGGGCTAGTTCTGGGCAAGACTTCTACGGTCTGTGTCCTGAAAATGGCAGATACAAATCAAGGTAAGGTATACACAAGAAGTAGCACATATGAGTTTATCTTGTTGGGCAGACTAGATGGACCGTGCAGGTCTTTTTCTGCCGTCATCTACTATGTTACTATGTCCAGGTGGGGGAGAATCAACATTTAAACTAAAAGAGCAAATGTGTCCCGATTTAAAAAATGACCTTATCAAATGTAATTGCCTCAGTCAAAAAATGTTTTCTGCCAGAAATAAGTAACCTGAGGACCATAAGTCAAGGATGAATCAAGAATCACC
Organism: Microcaecilia unicolor; assembly: GCF_901765095.1. Lineage (NCBI taxonomy): Eukaryota > Metazoa > Chordata > Amphibia > Gymnophiona > Siphonopidae > Microcaecilia > Microcaecilia unicolor. Next base: position 101,574,903 of record NC_044031.1, read on the forward strand.
CCAAACACCCTGGACTCGGTCTCTACTGGTACAGACTGATCAACAGATAAAAATAAAAAGACAGATGATGAAACAATAACTGCACAGTTGTTTTGTTAGGATTCAATTTCAACTTGTTGATCAAAGCCCAATCATGAATTCTATTGATATCTGACAAGACACAGCAAGTCAGAAACATCAGCAGGAACAGGTAGTAATAAGATGTCATCAGCGTAGACGAAAGCACTGCACCTAACTTCAACTTAATTTTACCCAATGAACCCATAAAAAATTAAAAAGCACTGGGGACAGTGGGACCTTGAGGGACACCATCGCATTAGAGAGTAACTTGTTGCTGTATGCAATAACGACAACTAGTAAGAAATTCCGGGAACCACTTGAAAACTACCAGAAATACTAATCTTGGCCAATCGCTCAAGTAAAAGAATGTGGTTAACCACATCAAATGCTACAGAGAGAGGTCAAATTAAAGCAGCAGTATCTGTCTACCTACACACAACTGCTTTTTAAAAATTTTACATATGTCATAACAAGCAAAAGAGTTTCAGCAGGAGTGTGCTGGTCTGAACCCAAATTCAGTATAATGTAGGCAGTTTCAATCTCTACATAATACTGCTGCTCACTTCCTTTATAGGGCTAGACATCAGAACTCGTTATCCCTTTTCTACGGTTACACTGGCTCCCAGTTCAGATTTGGGTCCAGTATAAAATTTTAGTTCTAGCTTTTAGAGCCCTTCATGAAGGAACTCCCGACTACCTATCCAGTTGTACCATACCCTACGCTTCTGCGCGGTCGTTAGTCTCTTAAACATCACAGATTAATGCTTCCCTCCCCTATTCAGGCATGTGAGAACCTACTAGATCTACTGCTTTCTTTTTTATGGCACCTTATTATTGGAATGCTTTACCTCTGGATCTGCACTCTGAACCCTTCCTTAAATAACTTAAAAGAAATTTAAAGAAACATTTATACATTTTTTTAAATTAATTTTTTAGATTTTGTTACTATGGGATATGGAATGGCTGTGTTCTCTCTGAATGACAGTGCCTTGTCCTATTTTATTTTGGAGTTCGTTTCCTGACCTTTTTCTTAAAACTTTGTAAATCGCTAAGATTTAGATTTTCCTAGATTTGGTGATTAATCAAATCTTAAATAAACAAACATACATACTGAGCAAAATACATTAAAAGGGGTGGGGGGGGGATTGGAAAAGAGATTGCATTCAGGAGGATAGTCAGGAAAGGGATGGAAGGACAATGCAGATCCTGAGTGGCTGAGTAAGCAAGGAGACAGGAGGCTGCTACAGGGGAAAAGAAAAGAGGGAATATGCAAATGATCTTGCCTAAGAGAGGTATTAGATTAGATGCATGGAGACAAGATGTGACATCAAGGACTTAAGATAGCTACTTGGAACATAAGGGGGTTGGCTCAGTAATACCATTAAAAGGAAGAAGGTATTGAAACATCTTAAAGATGCTCGAGTTGATGTGAACCTATTGAAAAAAAACAAATTTGTCAGTGAGTGAATATAAAAAGTTATAGCAGGGAAGATAAGAGAAGCTATTTCACTCCTTGGGAGAATCAAAATGGAAAGAATAATGATTTTGGTATGTAAGATACTCCCCATTTGTTCAATATGATACAGGGCAAGATGAAGATGGTGAGTAGAAATCCACGGGTGTGGGTGACTCAGATCCATGTCATCCACTATCCCTATTTTGAATGTGTACACACCCAATGGTCCAAAATAAAGGTTCTTTAACTCAACCTTTAGAGATATAAACAATAAAGAGCAAGAAACTGTAATCATTGGGGGGTGATAATTGTGGCTTAGGGAAGCTGGATTGATCAGGGAGATGAAAAAAAACTATGATCAATAATAATACAGGTTCTTGTATACTGCTATTTCCCAACTATTTTGCTTACAACACTACTGATAAGAATACTTTATTGCAAGGGAAACAGCTGTATCTGGACCGTCACAGGTGGGGCTTGGTGGATGTAGACTCTATATGCATTATTAGGCATGCATTAACGGCCTACTTTCAACTGCACTTTCCTTTTGAGAAAAACATACCAACTGGAAAGTTGGCATATGTATGCATATATCCAGGCATTACCTCTTACCATGTCATGATGTAAGGTTATTGGCAAAAGGGGGAAAAGCAGGGACAGAAATCACAGTAGACGGCATGGAAGAGACTACACATCTTGTACAAAATGACAAAACAGAAGTGGAGTTAAATGTTTTCTGGAATGTAGGGAAAGTGTTTCTGTGGAGTTGCTTATACAGAGAGGGTCACAAGAAAAGAGAGAAAGAAGAAAACAAAGACCCACTTTATTAATAAAGATACCCCAAACTCTACACAAGCACAGTAGAGCTGCAAAGATTTTCTCACAACTTAAAGAACAAAAAGCAGTAATTCCAAGATAGAATACCTGCTACTATGTATGAAACAGAACTATATGGAGCATGGAAATAAAGCAGGTAAACTCTTAGCATGGCAACTGTGGGGAAAACAAAGTTTTGGACGGGTAAAACTGGGCAAATCACAGAGGAAGTGAAAAATGACAGATATAGCAGTGGAGTTTGAAGCATTTATAGCACACTCAGAGAAACTCCCTGGAGTCAGCTACTTAGATTACAGTATATTTAGGAAAGTGTTAGTCTTTTCTATTTCAAAAGTTCTTGACGCTATCACGAGACTTTATTGGTAAGTTATAATCTTCATTAGATGATGTCCTTTGTCCAGTATTTGTTTACTGCTGTACTGATTTATAAGAATTGTCTTAATGTAATGTAATGAAGTGAAGCTACCAAAGGAACAACAATGGCTGGGCAGAAATATTCAACTGAGAGGCAGTGGACAAGATTAACAGCCTGTCCATGGAGAAAGCAGCTGGAGAAGTTGGTTTCCTAGCAAAGTTTTATAAGGATATTGCAGTGCAAGCTGTCCCCCCCCCTTTTTTTTTTAAACAAGAATATTCAATGAAGTGTTGGCAGGTGAACTCCTACCAAACACAATGTTTAAAATGCAGGTGGTGCTTTCAAAACCTGGGAAGACTGCCACAAAATAAGTTATAGGCCAACTACCCTCTTAAACACAAGAATGAAAAGTTTTGCTAAGACAGTGGCTAATCACCTTGAAAAAGTTCTTCCCTGGGTAATTCACTGGGACCAAAGAGGGTTCATGAAGAACAGGCTCCAGGGAGATCACATTAGATGAACAGTAGATTTAATTCATTATATACATAAGAACGTGATCGTGTGTGCTGTTGGATCTTGGAAAAGAATTGGACATAGTAGAATTGACCTTTCTGTTACAGTCCTGGGGAAAAATGGCCAAGGAAGTAATTTCAGGCAGTGGGTGCAATCTCTGTATATAGCCCCAAGCAGTAGGAATATGGTGAATGGGACCCATTCAAAGGAATTTCAACTCCACAGGGGAGTCAGACAGGGATGCCCAATGCCTCCCTTGTAATTTGCCCTAGCAACTAAGCCCCTGACTAGAAAAATATTGGAAAATGTGCAGATTCTACTGCTGAGGAAATTCTGCACAAGTGCACAACACAAAATGTATACAGAATTCCCCACCTCTACAGAACATGCAGAATTTTGCAGTTGCCTTGCATAATTTGGCACAGGCATCACTATCACTCTGCTAACTTTCTCTCTTCCTCCCCTGCGGAGATCGCATAGCAAGAGAAGGGGAAATGAATAGGCTGCACATCAGGCTGCTTCCTCTTCTACTGCAAGCCTAGATCCGACTGCTTATGTAAACCACACCGGCCTCTGTACAGACTCATGGTTCACATGAGCATTCCGGTCTAGAATCATACAGGAGGAGGAAATGGTTTGACATGCAGCTGTACACTCCTTCCTCCTCTTGCCTCATAATATCTGACGAAATGTGGAGAAAAGGAGAGCAGAACTGATGCCAGTGGACGAGTTTGAAAAGGGAACGGGGGAGTGGGGCAGAGCAAGAAAATCCCAGAGCAATTCACAATAAATCCCCCAATCACAGGGGTCCTTTTACTAAGGTTCACTGAAAAATGGCCAGCGCTAGTGTTTTGGATGTGCGCAGATCAATTTTTCAGTGCATCTGTAAATATTTTGACCGAAAATGGACGTGCGGCAAGATGAAAATTGGCACACGTTCATTTGAGGTCTGAGACCTTAGCGCCACCCATTGACTTAGCAGTAAGGTCTCACACGTTAACCAGGCGGTAATGGTCTGTGTGTGTAGAATGCCTCTTACCGCCCGGTAGCGCCGTGCACCAGAAAATAAAAAGTTTTTTTCTGGTGCGCGTAGTGCACGCGCATAAAAAATGAAATTGCCGCCCAGGCCACGCAGTAGCCAGGCAGTAATCCCAAATTGATTCACGTTGGGTGCGCATAGGTGCCTACGCAGCTTAGTTCAAACTTCTGCTTTTGACCTACAAGTGCATCCACTCCGCAGCTCCTCAGTACCTTTCCGCTCTCATCTCTCCCTACACTCCTCCCCGTGAACTTCGTTCGCTGGGTAAATGTCTCCTGTCGTCCCCCTTCTCCCCCACTGCTTGCAATTTCCCCACCCCTAGCTGTCTGTTCGTCTGTCCAATTTAGACTGTAAGCTCTGTTGAGCAGGGACTGTCTTTTTCATGTTGATTTGTACAGCGCTGCGTAAGTCTAGTAGCGCTATAGAAATGTTTAATAGTAGTAGTAGCAAGGTGAGTGTGCGCCGTGGGGATGGGGGGCAGAGCAAGTTAAGAATGCAACATAGGGATGGGGGGAGTGATAACATAAAAATATCCATACTGGATCACACCAGTGGTCAATCTAGCCCAGTATCCTGCTTCCAACAGTGGCCAATTCAGGTCACAAGTATCTGACAGAGTCCCAAATAGTAGCAAGCTTCATGCTAAAGATCCCAGAGACCAGCACTGGCTTTCCCCCATGTCTATCTCAATAGCAGACTATGGACTTTTCCTCCAGGAACTTGTCCAAACCTTTTTTAAACCTAGATACTCTATTGATACCACATCCTCTGGCAACAAGTTCCAGAGCTTAACTATTCATTGAGTAAAAAAAGATCTCCTCCTGTTCATTTTAAAAGTGGTGCCATGCAACTTCCTTAAGTGTCCCCTAGTCTTTGTACTTTTTGAAGGCATAAAAAATTTTTGATTTACATTTACCTGTTCTACACCACTCAGTATTCTGTAGACCTCTATCATACCTCCCCTCAGCCATCTCTTTTTGAAACTGAACAGCCCTAACCTCTTAAACCTTTCCTCATATGAGAGGAGTTTCATCCCCTTAATCATTTTGGTCACCCTTCTTTGAACCTTTTTTTAATGTTGCTATACCTAAAAATAAGGTGACCAGAACTGGCTGACTACTTCCGCGACAAGGTCCAGAAGATCAACCTCGAATTCACCACTAAACCTTCTCCTCCTCTTCATCCTATCACCCACTCCCTCAACCAATCAACCCAGGCCTCCTTCTCCTCCTTTCCTGATATTACTGAAGAGGAAACTGCCCATCTTCTCTCCTCCTCGAAATCCACCATCTGTTCTTCAGACCCCATCCCCACCAACTTACTTATCACCATCTCTCCTACTATCACCCCTCCCATCTGTCATATCCTCAACCTCTCTCTCTCCACTGCGACTGTCCCTGACACCTTCAAGTATGCTGTCACACCTCTCCTCAAAAAACCTTCACTTGACCCTACCTGTCCCTCCAACTACCGCCCCATCTCCCTCCTACCCTTCCTCTCCAAAATACTTGAACGCCGTTCACAGCCGTTGCATTGATTTTCTCACCTCTCATACCATCCTTGATCCGCTTCAATCTGGCTTTCGCCCACTTCACTCGACAGAAACGGCATTATCCAAAGTCTGTAATGACCTGTTCCTCGCCAAATCCAAAGGTCATTACTCCATCCTCATTCTCCTCGACCTATCCGCCGCTTTTGACACTGTCAATCACAACTTACTTCTTGACACACTGTCCTCTTTTGGGTTCCAGGGCTCTGTCCTCTCCTGGTTCTCCTCTTATCTCTCCCATCGTACCTTCAGAGTACACTCTCATGGCTCTTCCTCCACCCCTATCCCACTCTCTGTTGGAGTCCCTCAGGGTTCTGTCCTTGGACCCCTTCTTTTCTCTATCTACACCTCTTCCCTGGGCTCCCTGATCTCGTCTCATGGCTTCCAGTATCATCTTTATGCCGACGACACCCAGCTTTATCTCTCCACACCTGACATCACTGCAGAAACCCAGGCCAAAGTATCGGCCTGCTTATCCGACATTGCTGCCTGGATGTCCAACCGCCACCTGAAACTGAACATGGCCAAGACCGAACTTCCTTGTCTTCCCACCCAAACCCACTTCTCCTCTACCTCCACTCTCTATCTCAGTTGATAACACCCTCATCGTACCCGTCTCATCTGCCCGCAACCTCGGTGTCATCTTCAACTCCTCCCTCTCCTTCTCTGCGCACATCCAGCAGTTAGCCAAGACCTGTTGCTTCTTCCTCTATAACATTAGCAAAATCCGCCCTTTCCTCTCTGAGCACACCACCTGAACTCTCATCCACTCTCTCGTTACCTCTCGCCTTGACTACTGCAACCTACTCCTCACTGGTCTCCCACTTAGCCACCTATCCCCCCCTTCAGTCCGTTCAGAACTCTGCTGCACGTCTTATCTTCCGCCTGAACCGGTACACTCACATCACCCCTCTCCTCAAGTCACTTCATTGGCTTCCGATCAGGTACCGCATTCAATTCAAGCTTCTGCTACTAACCTACAAATGTACTCGATCTGCAGCCCCTCCTTACCTCTCAACCCTCATCTCCCCTTACGTTCCTACCCGTAACCTCCGCTCTCAAGACAAATCCCTCCTTTCAGTACCCTTCTCCACCACCGCCAACTCCAGGCTCCGCCCTTTCTGCCTCACCTCACCCCACGCATGGAACAAACTCCCCGAGCCCATACGTCAGGCCCCCTCCCTCCCCATCTTCAAATCTCTGCTTGAAGCCCACAACTTCAATGTCGCCTTCGGCATCTAACCTCTACCCAGGAAATCTAGACTGCACAACTTGACATTTCGTTCTTTAGATTGTAAGCTCATTTGAGCAGGGACCGTCCTTCTTTGTTTATTTTGTACAGCGCTGCGTAACCCTAGTAGCGCTCTAGAAATGTTAAGTAGTAGTAGTAACTGCACACAATACTCAAGGTGTGGTCACATTATGGAGTGATACAAAGGCATAATATTGTCACATTTTCTATCCCCTTTCTAATAATTCATAGCATTTTCTGTTTGCTTTTTTTGGCCGCCGCCAACTGGACAGAAGATTTCAATGTATTGTCCACGATGACACCTACATCTTTTTCTTGGGTGCTGATTCCTAGGGTTGAACCAACATCAAATAACTATGATTTGGTTTATTCTTCCCAATGTGCATCACTTTGCATTTGTCCACATTAAATCTCATCTGCCATTTGGATTCCTAGTCTTCCAACTTTCTAAGGTCTTCCTGCAATTTTTCACAATCCGCATGCATTTTAACAACTTTGAATAGTTTTGTGTCATCTGTAAATTTAATCACCTCATTCAGTGTTCCATTTCCAGATTATTAAAAAATATGTTAAATAGCACCAGTCCCAGTACAGATCCCTGTGGAACTCCATTATTCACCCTCCTCCACTGAGAGAATTGGCCATTTAACCCTACCTTCTATTTTCTATCCACAGCATAACATTGCCTCCAATCCCAAAGGTTTTTAATTTTCTCAGGAGTCTCATGAGGGATTCTGTCAAATGCTTTCTGAAAACCTAGATACAGTAGATCAACCTGCTCACCTTTATCAACATGATTATTCACGCATTCAAAGAAATGAAGCAAATAGGTGAGGAATAACTTCCCTTGGCTGAAACCATGTTGACTCTGCCCCATTAAACCATGTTTGTCTATATGCTTAGTGATTTTCTTCTTTACAATAGTTTCTACTATTTTGCCGGCACTGACGTCAGGCTTAACGATCTGTAATTTCCGGATCACCCTGGATCCCTTTTTAAAAATAGGTGCTACGTTGGCCACCCTCCAATCTTCAAGTACTATGGACGACTTTAACAACAGGTTACAGATCACTAACAGCAGATCTGCAAGTTCATATTTGAGTTCTTTCAGTACCCTGGGGTGTATATCACCTGGTCCAGGAGATTTACTACTTTGTCAATTTAGCTCAGTACATCTTCCAGGATCACCCAGATTTCTTTCAGTTCTTCTGCATAGTCACCCTTGAAATCCATCTCTGGTATAGGTAGGTCTCTTACACCTTCCTCAGTATAGAGACTGAGGCAAAGAATTCATCTAGCCGCTCCGCTATGGCCCTGAGTGCACCCACCATGGGGTTGGGTGGGAGGGGGGGAGGAGTAGAGCAAATTGAAAATGCACCATGTGGACCGGGGGGGGGGGGGGGGGCAGAGCAAGGTGAGAGTGTGTACTATTTCAACAAATTTGAGTTACAGCAATGAGTGCCACAATTGCTCCTTAAGTGGTATGGCTTTATCTTATTTGAAAATTGTTCTTAGTATAATTTGAAGTTTTGGTGTGAACTGCCCTCGGTACATAAATTAAACATTTTTTTTTGCTTGGAAAAGTTCAGAAACCAAGTTCATTGAGTCACATGATGGATGTTGGAAGGTTCACGTTTCTATACTAGGCCTGCTCAATTTACTACAATCTCTCAGCATTCAATTTCAGTTGTTGTAATAATCTCAAAAGCTTATACTGCCACCTTACCCTGAAGAGAAAAATGGCAGAACGCTTGGTGCAGCAAGATGGCAGCACTGTTCTAGTCAGTTCATCACCGACAGCCACCTCACAGACTGGATCTCTGGTATATGGAAACATAAAGTTGAGTGCTGATCTCAACCTAGCCCTTCAGACTATATAAGAAGGTAATGAGAATATTAACGCCCAGCTGAGGAAGTTACAATCAGAAGTCACAGGTATTCGGGCAGATCTGAACGTTGATGATGATCAGCTTGACCGGACACAGCAATGCCTAGTGGATGGCCAGGATGACCAAGTCCAATAATTAAGGAAGAAAACCCAAGTATTAAACAAATTAAATGATTTGGAAATAAGGTCCAGAAGGACCAACATTAAGAATTATTGGATTGAGTGAGACTGGATTAATGGCCTATTATGTTGAAAAATTGCTGTGAGAATTATTTCCCCCTGGACCTCATAGTAAAAAGGGAAAGGTGATAAATTTGATATATTGTCTTTCTGTGATTACAATCATGTTATATATAGGTACTTATTTTGTATCTGGGGCAACAGAAGGTTAAGGGACTTGCAGTGGCCTGAGAACTGGGTTTAATTCCCACTGCACTCTGGGTTCCCATGCAGCAATGGTGAGACCTGTTTTAGCTAAATTACTAAATTTTTATCATAAACAATTATTGCTTCGGTGGGTCAGGAAGTACAGGGCCATACATTATAAAAGCCATAAGATCTTGATTTTCTCAGACTTCAGCCAGCAAGTTGACTGGAAGATGTTGCAGTACAGAAAGGTATTACAATGTTTGTATAAACATACTATCCAGATGGCCATGCTCTTCACCATTTCTCTGCATTCACTGGCAAGGAAATCCAGTCATTTCAGCTGATGCATAGAAGTGGATAAATTCTTAATGGTGAACTTCCTAGATGACTCCCCTTCCTTCATAGGGGGGAAGCTCTCACAAACTCAGTTGATAGTATTCCCAATAGTAAACAGCAGTGCACCTAAAATTCCATGATGGTACAGAGGATTATAAATGCTTATGCTCTTCGTGACTCGTCAGAGGGTGATCTGTGATAACTGATGTGATTGTAAGGTAGAGATGAGGTCTATGGCACATGTTTTGCACAGTTTCCACTGCAATTAACTGATGTTGCTCCAGATGCAAGGGAGTTGATCTTCTTTCTCGCTATGCTTTTTATTAGAACCAAAAGATGGGCGAGAGAGACTGCTTCAGTCTGATTATTTATCTCCATGTGATTGGAACACTACTAATGAGAGCTCAGGAGTGGTGGGACTCGTGGAGTTCAGTTCCTGAACAATCAATGCTGATCCAGCACTGCAGATCTGGTGTGTTTGCATTGTTTTGGCTTCTGGCCTAGGTAGCACCCATTAGTAGAACATGGTTGTGGTGGAGGCTTACCCAGATCTGCTGCTGCTTAATGTTTACCTTATTTATTAGTTTATTAGACTGCAGTGATATGTACGTTTTCAGTTAGTGAAAAATGCAAATCAGTGGGGGGGGGGGGGGGGGGGAAGAATTGGTTGGGAGATTATATGTGCATGGGGGGGGGAGATTTATGTAGGAGATTCCTCAAATTCTTAATAAGGTGAAGCAATAAGGACTGAGAAGAAGAAAGATTGTGCATCAATCAAGCAGTATGTCTGGAGATGCATTTTGGCTCTCTTGATAAAAAAAAAATAAGCTGCATGCCCTTTGGGTAAGAGACTCATTTCACCATTAAAAAAATCTAATAGTGCAGGACTGCCCTATGTAAATCCTTCAAAGGACAAGTCCTCTGGAGCTGGAAAGATTGAGAGCTCTTGCCCTTGAGATCCAGGTCCAATCATTTAAATTTCTCTTCAATGAATTTATATCTTTCTAAAAAGGAACAACTTTGTTATTTATTTCTTTGATTTTAGAAAATATGACCTGCAAGATCACCTTCCCTGTGGAGGTTTAATTCCATTCCTATTCGAATGGAATTAAACATCCCTGCACCACAAGATAGGACTGGATCTCAGGGACAGGATGGGAAAAGGGAACAGAGTAAGTCTGCCTAATTACTAGACCAATATGCTTTACTTGATATATCAAGGCTGAAACATCTTTCAGAGCATGATTAAACTTGTTATTCCACTAGCTGTAACTCATTCTCATACAGATTGCCTTTTGACTGCACCTGAGATATACTGCTAAACAGGAGTGTAAAATTAAGCCTAACTTGCTCAAATCATGCCCTCTCTATTGTTGAAAGCGAGCCTTGATCGGTGTAAATAAACCAATGGGATAAGGCATGGCACAAATTATTCTACTCTGAAGGATAATTTTTGCAGCAGATGAATACCACCATTGTTTAACACCTAGAAATGAATGATAATGGTTCAATGGGGATGCCTTAAATTTATTTATTATGGCTCCTGAAAGAAAAAAAAAAAAAAGAGAAAGTCTAGCAATGTAACAGCTAAAAGTGGTCGAGGGCAGCAAACGCATGAGGTCTCAAACAGAGGAATCAACACTAGAAATTATAGATCTAAAAAGACACCTTAAATGTTTATTTAGATGAGGAATCAGTATACTTGTACAGAAAAGACTGCTGAAAAACACTATGTACAAGGGGGGAAGATAGGATGTTGGCTATTCAGTCAAGACAAAGTATCAAGCATGACACAATCACACAGATTTGAACAAGTGAAGGGCACTTAGCCACTGCAAGGGAGAGAACTTCAATTTGTAGATTTTTATAACAGCTTTACACCTCTGAACAGCAAGCTACAGATGGCCAAATTACTCTATTCCTTACACATTTTAAATTGCTTTGTCTTGCTCTTACGGATTTTTGTTTGAAGCAACCAGTATATTTGTTGGATAAATTGGTCAAATATGAGCCTTCTCAGTCACTACGTCCTTCGCACAAATGTGTATTACAACTTCCATCTTTGCATTTAGTTAGATTAACTACTACTAGGAATAGAGCATTTTGTTATGCTGGTTCCTTTCTTTGCAACTCCTTTCCAGATAAAGCACTACGGGCTTACTGTTTGATATTTTATTTACAATTGTTTTATGATTTATTAGGTTTCTGAGCAATGTGATAGTTAAAATAACCACCTAAAACTAAATTATGTTGTAATTGAAAATATTGTGTTTATTTTTGTAATGTATGCTAGTGTAATTATTATTTTTATTGTAAAATGCAAGAACACATTTTTTATACGTAGCAGTATATTAAGTAAATCAACTAAAATTTCTTAGGTTTGAAATTGACAAACAGCTTAGCACAGCACTGGATGGTGATATAAGAGGAAGAGGTTAGTGCAGCTATTAATTCATTACTGTCTCAAAAGGATCCAGGCCTAGATGGGCTCCTGCCAGAACTTTGTACAACTTAAGGAATCACTGGTCCCCTTATTAACTAGGGTACTAAATAGGGAAATGCAAGAGGGCATTATGCTCCCTACCTCTGTGCAGGCTATAAAGATAGTCATCCATAAACTAAGAAATACCAGATTTATGTGGATTATATAGGCACATTTCCCTATTTAATATGGATGCTAAGATTCTGGTAAAAAGTTTTCCTAACTGCTTCAATCACTTTCTCCCAGATGTGATTCAGAGTCCTGACAGGTTTCATTAAGGGGCAGCTGGCTTCTGAAAACATCTGGAGAGTATTAAACATCCTGTGGAATCTTAATGCTACCCCAGAAATATTGGTAGTCTTTATTGTGCTTGAAAAAGAGAAAGAATTTGACCAAATAGAAAGAAGGTTTTTATTTCAGATGCTGAATCACAAACTGTGGCCTTAATTTCTGAACGTCATCAAACCCTCATATAAGGCAGCCCACAGCCCAAATAAGAATCAATGTGGCCTTAATTTGGCCTTTACATTGGTTAGCGGTACTAGGCAAGGGTGCCCCCATCTCCTTTGCTGTGTGCGTTGGCTCTCAAGCTATTTGTGATGATCAGAAAAACTAATTTTGAAGGGTCTGGAGATAGGAGGCATGTCATAAGGTAGCGTGGTATGCTGATCATGCACTGTTGATTTTAACAGATAAGGAAAACTCACTCCATGAATTTATATGACCATGTAGGGACTACAGCTTTGTTTCTAGATATAAACTGAATGATAACTAAATCTATCATACTACCCCCTGAACATCCCAGACAGGGTTGTCAACGTCATGAAGCCATGATTCCCATTTTTATGGCAACCAAAACAGGATGAGGTACCTGAGAATAATACTTCCTGCCATGAGCCTTCACAAGCTTCACTTCACACCTATCTGGAATTGGTGGAGGATCCTAAGTCTGTCAATACTATGATCAGTGTAGCTGAAGATGAAAGTGGCCCCCCATTTGCTGTATCTTTTTATTTCCTTACCATGTGATATCCCAGACAGCTTCTAAGGCCCTCCCATAGAACCTTTTCTCAATTTATCTGGGCAGGTGACAAGCCTAGAATAGGACTCAAGATTCTCATGATGTCAGTTAAATTGAAAGGGTTGGCCTTACCAAATTTGAAGAAATACTTCTGGGCTGTACAACTTAGGGAAAGGGGAAATGGGGCTTGATATACCGCCTTTCTGTGGTATTTTGCAACTACATTCAAAGCGGTTTACATATATACAGGTACTTATTTTGTGCCTGGGGCAATGGAGGGTTAAGTGACTTGCCCACAGTCACAAGGAGCTGCAGTGGGAATCGAACCCAGTTGCCCAGGATCAAAATCCGCTGCACTAACCACTAGGCTACTCCTCCACTTAGGAATGTATTCTTCTAATGGACCAGAAATAGTGTACAGCACTAGGTGGAAATAGAGAAACTCGTCACCCTTCTCCATAATATATCCTCCATACCGTTCCTCAGAGATAATAAAACCATCACGCTGCTCCAAAACCACTTTAGTTCTTCCACTACCTTATTGCTCTGGTATAAGTTAATTTCATATCTAGGTCTGGAGGTGGATTCCTCTCACCTGGCCACGATCTTAAAAAATCTTTTATTTCTACCAGGTTTTGGGAATAGATTTCAATGGCTGGAACAGAACAACTTAACTAGGGTGGTAGATTTTATTAAAGGAGGAGCTTATCTTATCAGAATACAGAACCTCCACAAACCCATTCGCACTCCAATCCTATAAGGCAGAATACCTTAGCAAGTTATCCCCCTTAGAAGATATTTTCCTGAAAGCCAAACTGCTTAAGTGCTTTATTGCCAAATTTCATACCATTCTTACTTCAGCAAGGAAACCAGCGCTTAACCACCTTCATTCTAAACGGGAAGGAGAGATACATCAGACATGGTCACCAGAGCAATAGTAGCAACTCACAACCACAGGAGGGTGACTACTTCTACTACACACCGGGACTACCAGTAAAAGATTCTCCACAATGCGCACCTTGATCTGGTGAAACTACATAAAATGTTTGCCTCTTGGACTGATTTATGCCAGAGAAACTGAGGGGAGCACAGTTCCTTCAAGCATATGCAGTGGGTCTGCCACTTTCTGGAGGCTGTTCCGAGATCAAATATTACAGTTTATGGGGCTTACCTTACCACGCAGTTATTCATTAAGCTTGTTACATGTACACTCTGGAAAGGAATTCTTAACACTAGATAGAATCAATCTGGCAAGTTATATGATCTTTGAGGCAAAGTTAGCAATTGCCAAAGGGAGGGATGGGGAACCCCCTAGTTCAACAGAATGGTGGTTTAAATTATCAGCAAAAATGAAAGAAGAAAGGTTTGGGGTCCATTTGAAAGATAAAGAGGAGAAGTGGACTCAATTATGGAGACCTCTTCTATTATACATGGAGGCTTCGAGGAAGAAATCTGAGTCCAGATGTAAAGGTGGACTAAGTTCCACCCAACTTCATCCAAAGTGAGTGGCCATTTCCCCACACCCCGGTAAAGTGAATAAAGTATACGAGATTAATGGATGGCATGCACACACTGAGCCAACTGTCTGTTTTTGACACTTGCTGTTTGTTGGTTTCTTTTGTTAAAAGATTGTCCTGGTTTATGATACAGACAGGTACTATGAGTAGATGGTAGAAAGAACTGATTAATACTATGATAACTTATTTAGCTTTGTCTTTATCACCATTATTGTAGGTATCAGGTATGTTGAATACATGCAATATGTTTGGGGTTTTTTTGGTATCCATGGCATAAAAAGATTTAATACAAAATTTCAAGTAAAAAAAACAAAACAAAACAAAAAAAAGAAACCAAGTTGATTGAATTTATTTTTTGGCTGAACAAACAGGATAGCAATTGACAGTTCACTCCCCAAAATTCATAAACTTCAATTTATTTTTTTAGATCTACAAATTTCAGCATGCCATGGGACGTTTCATAACACTATTTTTAGAAAACAACAGATCAGAATAGTCTACTTAATTACACTAGTTTTCCTCCTAGAATACCGGTGAGATAATCTCTCTGCAGGAGAGTTTTTATGTTTGAACCATATCTGTTCTACTCCAGAACAGTTTGAAAAGTAAGCTAAGATAATATGTTCCAAGTTTTCAAGCTAAGAAATATTGTTTGCAAGTGATAAGAAAAGCTTCTAAATGTGCAAAATATGCCAATCATGATCTTTTATTAAATTCTACTGAATAGTGCAGCTCTTCTCAACATGTGTTTTGCTTTAATCCTATCAAGCTGTGACTAAAAAAAATTATTTGGAAATACTGACATGTTTTAAGCACCAATGAGGTACTCCATTTCATGAATTGTCTGATAAGAAAATATTTTAGTGAGATCATCTCTGGCAACTGACACCTCTCTTTCATCTGTGAAACCTATGGGTCCTCAAATGTAGTCACTGTATTGTGTGTAATTATATGATGGAATTAATGGAGTTTGTACATTCCACCTTAGTTTTTGTTTAAGGTGTACACACAATACAGACTGCAATTCAAGGGGTGTAATTACGCTATCATGCATCCATTTTCTCTTCTCCATAATGAAAATATTACTTGAAAATTAAGACATATTATAGAACATCTTTTAGCATTATGTAAGCAAAGAGTCAGACCATCTTACTGTACATTGGTTCTCAGAAAAGCATAAAGGTGCTAGTTTGCAATCTTTCATGTTTGAATTGTCTTCACAATGTATAAATGATTTGCCCCATTTTTTTGCTCCACTGGGAGGAGGAGTTTATTTTTAAATGGAAAACAGTAGCTCCACTAGGTTTAAATCTAGAAATTAATTTGTATTTTTGTGAGCCAATCAAAATTGATGCTGTAACACTTATGCTGTATAAATATACATTTGAGGGGTTAATGAACATGCGCAGGCATCTCTTTGGAAATGGATTTTTGCTAACAGTTTTAGTTGCTGAACTGTGAGTCATTTTGTTTTATATAAGTTATGAATAGTGAATATTTACGACCTAGTTTGTTAAAGGCATTTTTAATTTGCAGATATTTCTTAGATAAATCCGTTGTTCTCAGCCTTTGTCATCGGGTCCTTCTGAAGAAGCCTACTGTCTTGGATGAAACTGCTGGCCACCTTGAGGCATGTTATGCATCTATTCATGGTGAGAGATGTTATATGAAAAATGTGTAATTTGAATAACTTAATACTGGAAAAAGAAGAATATGAAGAAAAAAAATGTCCTGAAAAAGGGAAGGCACCAAAAAGGCCAAAATTTGACGCGCTGAGCAGAAAGTAAAACATCAACCTTTCTGCTCCGAAGAAAACAATACACTGCTGGCCCCATGCTTGAGCATCGAGCGGGAAAACATCCATGCATGCACTGTGGGGGCACTGCATAAATGCCTGTCCTCGAAGAAAACCATTTTCTCCTATTTCTTTTAAAATGTACTACTGTTTATAATTTTTGCAACAGTAAACAATTTGCGTTTACCCATTCCACTCCACTCTGGATTTATAGACTACTATCATATCTCCCCTTCAGCAACCTTCTTCTCCAAGCTGAAAAGCAGTCACCTTTTTAAGCTTTCCTCATATGAGAGAAGTGCCATCCCATTTAATCATCTTTCTCTGTACCTTTTTCAATTCCACTACATCTTTCTTGAGATGCGGACTGATGTGTGATCACACACTTCCCCATGCTCCTTAACGAGTCATTAGGAACTGAAATATCCTTACAGAGTTAGTCCTGGTTTTTATAGGTGGAGAATAGCTACTGTGAATGAGAGTCACTAACAGCTAAATATATTATTCCAAATCAAACTCTATAAAATCCAAGTAGCAACAACAGTATGGGAAGCTAAGTCTCTGTAGATTATGATACTTGACAGTATAACAATTAACAGATGTACATCAACATTCAAGACCACAAAAGTCCGTCCTTACATATATGACAGATAAACATGGAGCCTATGTGATCCTGTAGAGATTACATAAAATCATCTTTGGATAGTTCTTATATTAGTCCAACAAAGGCATCCCAATCAGCAGAGAACACACATTAAACTGTGTACCCCATGCCCAGTGATGAAATTTCACACAGATTAGATCAAACTTAACGGAAAACTGACAAGTACAATTTTAATCCAATTACAATTTGCATTCTTAAAAACTATAAAAATATGATTTACATTATAGCTTTCAGGGCACTTAAACAAAACCACAATTAAGAGTGAAGCATGACAACATACGTGGAGCGCTGAAGGCTCCGAGGAGAGGCAGGCTCATGTCCTGGCTGCTTATCAGCAGGTCCTGGCTGCTGAGGTACTGACTGGTTGGATGGTCCTTGCTTTACACCCGCTGTGCTAACCTGCAATGTAAAAATATGGTATAATATACCCCACAACACACAACCACATATTTCACGTAGATAATCTTGAATAATTACATAATTTTCTATTGCTCAAGTTTGATTTATGTTTTACAGTACACCACCGCTTTGAGTGAATTCTTTCAAAAAGGTGGTAAATAAATCAATAAAATACAAAAGTGTTTGATGATTATTTTCTTAAACTAGGTTAAAGAAAAAAAAAAAAAAAGAGTCAATTTCCTGACAGTGCACCAATCTAGTCAATGCTTTTAAACTGCAACAGCCCACTAAAAGGGGCCTCAAAGGTTCTATCTGTGCAAAATATTTGATTGTTTTCTCTCACTGTCCACACAGAACAGAGAAAGTAGGTTTAGCAAATGCTATCAGCAAGCACCTTAACATTTCTAACCACGAATATAAAATGGAAAACTTCATATGATTTAATTGTTCTGCTTCTGTTCTTCATCCATGTTATTCATGTACCGCATACAGTTCAAGCTTCTCCTACTAACCTACAAATGCACTCCATCTGCAGCCCCTCCTTACCTCTCTACCCTCATCTCCCCTTACGTTCCTACCTGTAACCTCCGCTCTCAAGACAAATCCCTCCTTTTGGTACCCTTCTCCACCACCGCCAACTCCAGGCTCCGCCCTTTCTGCCTTGCCTCACCCCATGCTTGGAACAAATTCCCTGAGCCCATACGCCAGGCCCCCTCCCTGCCCATCTTCAAATCCTTGCTCAAAGACCATCTCTTCAATGTCGCCTTCGGCACCTAACCACTACACCTCTATTCAGGAAATCTAGACTGCCCCAAGTTGACATTTCGTCCTTTAGATTGTAAGCTCCTTCGAGCAGGGACTATCCTTCTTTGTTAAACTGTACAGCGCTGCGTAACCCTAGTAGCGCTCTAGAAATGTTAAGTAGTAGTAGTTATTCAACACTCAAAAAAATTATTTTAGGTCAGATAGGTATGTTTTCCCCTTTTCAACTTTTACTCTACTTTCAAGATAGCACACTTGGACAAAGAATGGACAGATATTTAAGACCACTGGTGCAAGAGCACCCAACACTTAAAACTACTTTTATCTGTCTAGGGAAGGATAGTGTGTGTTGAAGTTTAGTACCCCCAATTTTTCAAGAGTTGATTCCTATCACTTAGGCTAATCTTCAGCATCATTCTTCTGACTCAGGGATATCGCAACAATGACAGCTGTCCCCTTCCATAACCCCTTCCTGTCTAAAAGCTGAGCTTTGTCCTACAGAACAGACAAGTCAGTTTCTCCTCCTGCACCCTGCAGAGTCAAAGAGGTAATCCAATATCTCCTTATAGAATGTTATGCACTTATCAGGAATATAACACACATGTTCACAGTCTTGCAAAACAGACCTAACATTGAAAAAAAAAAAAAAAAAGAGTATGAAACAAGCATTATGAGCATTTCAGTTCAAACCTAGCAGGTAATGAACAAGAAGGTTCTTGCTGAATAAGAGCATTCATTGTAGTCTACAGGAAAGCTCTGAACTGCAAAAACATTCTTAATTCAATAAGTAATTATCTTATCAGGTCAGCTTGTTTTTTTCCCCTAGTTAATTAAACAAACCATGTAACATTTTAAACATTGAATTGTTTGGGATGGGGAAGTTCCTACAGAATTAACACAATCAGATTTTCTAGCACATCATTTGCTTTTTCAATCCCTTTCCCAGATATATTTTACACTACTCTTTCAATCTAACAGTTTTACCACCAAGATGAACTACTCGCTTAAGCAAGAAAGGCATGCTGTTGTGCCTGCAGAATCAATACCGATGGGCTGCAGTAATTTTGCAGTATTCTTCTACTAGCTTCTAACCAGCAAGAGAAGTACTGGTGACCTAGGGTAACCAAAAAAATCGTATCTTGTTATTTTTCAAATGGCCAAAACTTGTTGTAAGGAGTACTAGGTGCTCTTCCCCCTTCATTCTCCTCTTAGCCAAATAGTAGGATTCATACACAACGCCTGGGAGAATTCTGAGCAAAAAAATGTAAATCTTCAAAATTCTACATAATACAGTTATCAAAATATTGTAAAGCCATTGTCTCTGAATTGTAATTAAACTTCTAAACGGAAAAATTCTCACTTAAAGATGCAAAATTGTAAAGTTTTTGGTGCAGATTTTCTCCAGGAGTATAGTAATAGTGCACCATGGTTAAAATTCCTGGCTTTCAGTGATTTTTATTTCAGCAATTCACCAAGTCCAAGGGGAGTTTTGAGCTGCAGGTACTGCTGACTTCTTCGTCATAGTTGCCAGTACAAATGTCAACATATTGAAAAAAAACACCAACTGGGGGGGGGGGGGGAACCCCCCTACAACCGTCGGTGCTACCTGCAATTCCTCTTGGGCTCCACAGAATACCAAATAAAAATATATAAAATCCAGAAAACCAAAGAATAAGGCAGTAGATCACTTCACCATACACACCACACACACTGTCCCACTGCTTCAACACTGTCTGCCCCCTTTCAGATCACCTTCCTTCCAACACTCTCTCCTGCCTCAAATCATCCTCCTTCAACACTCTCTCTCAGCTTAACCTCACACTGTGTTACCTCCCTCAGTTCTTCTTCTCCCCAAGCCACATGCTTCTTTATTCAGTCTCATCTTTCCTTCCACATATCCCCTATCTTGTGTTTTCCCCACCCTCCACATCCCCTTTGTCTCTCCTAACTCATCTCTCCTTCCATAAACACTTACCCTCCCTTGTCCCCAGCTCTCCCGCCCAACACACAAACATCCCCATACCCCCTGCTGACTCCAGTTCTTCTTTTCCCATACAGTCTCATCTTCTACCCTTCAACAAAATCCCCTTACCTTCTGCTGTCCCAGCACCCAATACTTATCTAGGGATGCATGTTAATTTCGGTTAATGCCAAGATTAATGCATTATTAGGACAATTTAAAAAATGAATCATGGCTAATAAAAAAAATCATCTCCGGCTGCTAAAAAAAAAAATCGCCTCCACCCTGTACTTCCCTCCATTATCAGCTACCATGTACCTTCTAAGTTGCTTAGACAGGAGTGGCAGCATAACAACATCTATACACTGCCAGTTCTGGAAGCTCCTTCTGACCCATCCTACCCTTGAGGAAATAGAAAATTATATCAAAGGGGGACAGGGCAGGTCAAAGGAAGCCTCTGGAGCAGGCAGCATATAAACGCTGTCTAAGCATCCTGAAAGGAATTTGAGGGGGGGGGGGGGGGTGATGGGAGAGTTGTTGAACTGGGGGTGGGGGGGAGAGGAAGAGGACAGAGAGGAAGAGATGTTGGACCAGGGTTGACAGAAGGAACACCAACAGGAGGTGAAGGAATAGCACACCCTACAACTGTAGAAGAATCAACCATGGAGTAGGGCAGAGATGGCTCTTCTAGAGACCACAAGGAGAAATTAGATCTTATCTGCTAATTTGCTTTCCTTTAGTCCCTCCGGACCGGACCAGGATTGGACTGTTGGGTTGTGCCCGCCTACCAGCAGGTGGAGACTGAGAAAAAACTCTGACTCTAGAGAGCCAATAGGAGCCCTGGCCATGTGACCTTAGCCTCAGTATTTGAATAACAAAGCAGGAAAGAAAGAAAGAACTTCTGTGCCATATGGAATCCTAGCAGCCACAAATTCCTCGGCAAAACCGAGTACTAGAGCTCACCAGCAACTCTCACCAGAGAAGTGGCATGGCCCATTCATATTAGAGCTCACCAGCAACTCTCACCAGAGAAGTGGCATGGCCCATTCATATTAGAGCTCACCAGTAACTCTCACCAGAGAAGTGGCATGGCCCATTCATATTAGAGCTCACCAGTAACTCTCACCAGAGAAGTGGTATGACTCACTTAAGGTTTCATATATATTCCATCAACTGAGCTCACCAGCAACTCTCACCAAAGAAGTGGTATGACATATTTAAGGCTTTATATATATTCCAGCAACTGAACTCACCAGCAACTCTCACCAGAGAAATGGTATGACATATTTAAGGCTTTATATATATTCCAGCAACTGAACTCACCTGCAACTCTCACCAGAGAAATGGTATGACATATTTAAGGCTTTATATATATTCCAGCAACTGAACTCACCTGCAACTCTCACCAGAGAAATGGTATGACATATTTAAGGCTTTATATATATTCCAGCAACTGAACTCACCTGCAACTCTCACCAGAGAAGTGGTATGACCCATTAAGGTTTTATATATATTCCAGCAACCGAGCTCACCAGCAACCACCAGAGAAGTGGTATGGACCACGCAAAGTCTTTTTTTTTTTTTTTTTTTTTTAAACATTCCACGTGTGGTAAAGGAACGAATACACTTCCAAACTTAATAAAAGAATCTAAAGAGTTGATAGAACATGGGAGGGGCCTGGTCCGGTCCAGAGGGACTAAAGGAAAGCAAATTAGCAGGTAAGATCTAATTTCTCCTTCCTTAGCATCCCTCCGGACCGGACCAGGATTGGACTGTTGGGAAGTACCAAAGCAGTAATCTTACGGGAGGGACAGACATTGAGAATGTGGTAGAGTCCCTGAAGACACCCAAACTAGGATGAATACAAAGCCAAAGCTTGACGATCCAAGAACCGCCAATAAACTAAATAGAATGACTACAAAGCAAAAAAGCTGAAGCTGAAAAGTCCAAGCGACGCTGAACATTGTCCCCTACCAAGTGGCCGCTATATATTGTCCCCTACCGCACTATCAGTGCAGCGCAAAGGACAGAGAGACTCGAGAAAAAACGACTGAAAGAAGGATGACAAAGGTAGAAGCAGAGCCGCCTGGCAACAAAAAACTGCAATGAATCTACCTCAGCTGAGAAAGTGGAAACCGAAATCCTGAAGTACAATACTCCAGATATTGTAGACTATTGCTGACCTAGCAACAGATTGGAAGTATGTAAAGCCTGTCAGTGAAAAAGTACCTGATCACTAGAAGCTAAATAGGTAAAAACAAGAATGCAGTTACATACTATGCAGAAGAAGAAGGTACCTAAATCCTTGCTGCAAACTAGACTGAAGGTCCAAATAAACTGACAGCCGCTGCAGTTACCCAACCTGAAAAAAAAACATATCTCAGAGCGCAATTCAACTGAGAGAGAAAGAATCATCTGTAGCTGTTGCCTCTGCAAGCCAATCACCTGAGACTCTTGTCGTAGACCCCAATTAGTGAAAACGGGAATAAATCAACAGTAGACACTTGTTAGTACCTTTCATCTGTTAGAAACATATAGAAGTCCATAAAACACTACACAGTTCCAGGAACAACATGTATAGAATGTTTGTACGTTTAGGAATCTAGCCAGGTGCTCATGGTCTGGATTGGCTGTGGACCGAAAGGTGGGCTCAATAGGACCTTTGAGCTTTTCCCAGTGTGGAATTACATATGTACTTATGTAGTAGAACTATAAATACACATATATATTTTCACAGATGCAGCCATCAAAAAACTGGTCACTGTGTATATGCTCCCGGCATACCTGCAGGAAGAATGCTCAATCTCAACCACCAGACCACTAGTGAGAATACAGAGGCCAACTGAGCAGAGGGATTCCATCAGAGATAAATATCTGGATATGAGAGGGCATCTATCTCTGCCGCTGACAAGTCTTTTTGGCAAGAGAGTAAGCGAGGCACATGGAAGGTCAGAGCGAAAAGAAATAGTTCTAGAACTGGGACCTCCCCTTAAGGTACTATCCACTGAGAACTCTTTTTTTTTTTTTTTTTTCCAATGGTCACGAAATTGACAGAGTGAAAAGCTGCCCAAAAAAGACTACCGAGACTCCAAAGCGAATGAAGAAAAAATTCCTTCTTGGGAGCTAGAAAGTAAAATTTTACTCTGCAAAATAGAGCAAGGTAATGGCCGAAGGCCCAAGAACATCCAGAGAAAACAGAAAGTGGGACGCTTGTAGAGAAGACAAAAACAGTCTGCGCCAACTTGACTAAACAAAGAGAGAAAAAATAGAAACATGCTATGAAATCTAATGAGATCACACGAGAGCTCAAAAGAGAGCTCAAATGAGAGACCTGGCTACATGCACCCCATAACCTAGGGTGTGCCCGAAATGCACCACCCGTTGCTTGACCTGACAACTCTGCCAATAAGACTGTCTGTAATGAACCAGACATCTATGGAAAGGATGAAACGACGAGACGTAGTTTCATGAGCGCCGCTGCTACTACGACCATAACTTAAGAAAAAAGTGCGCGGAGCCGACACGAGACCGAAGAGCAGGGCAAGAAAACTGGTAATGAGGACCTTATCATCCTCGTATCACGGACATTACTCCTCCTATTCTGAGATGTACTAAGATGTACCGACCCACATCCATAAGAAATGAATGTGGTACTTGCAACCTGGATTGACCACAACTGAGAACAGGATGCTGGGCTTAATGGACTCTTAGACTTTCCCCGTATGACCATACTCATATACTAATAGCAAAAATGCACAGGAAGTGAAAGAATCCCCTTCCAATTGAAAGGAAGGTCTGGAATGAGGACATATAGAATGAAAATGAAAGGATCACCATATGTTGAGCGTGGACTGAGACACACTGGCCTTTAATTTTACCGGATCTCCCCAAACCTCGTATCATGTCATGCCTCCTTCCTCACTGAGATGTACAGAGATGAACAGATGCACACTCACAAGATATGAATGTGGTATTTGCAATCTGGATTGACCCCATCTGAAAACAGGATGGGGACTCTTGGCCTTTCCCATTATGGCAACACTTATGCCCTTATGGCAAAAAATGCACAGAAAATGAGTGAATCTCCTTCCAAGAGAAAAAAACTCTGGAGAGAGGAAGAATAAAATGAAAATGAAAAAGAATAGACTTGGAAAATACCTATTACGGAAAAGGTGGTGAATTTGTGCCACAGGAGACAAGACTGTACCTGACGTCAAGAAAGCTTGAAACAAGACCCTAAAATCTGTAAGGAAGAGAAAGGGATAGCAGATGTTATGGATGGTCATACTGGACAAAACCAGAATGTTTACCATGTGCCCAGGCTGAATAGATAGAGGAAACAAAAATACAAGTAGATGGCGTGAGGACCTCCCACTATCCTTAAGTGGGAGAAAATGCAAATTGACCTGATAACTTTACTCCCTAAGTGGACATATATCTTGTAAGTCCTAGAAGAAAACTAAGATAACACATGAGAAACTCCAAGACAGTTGGAAAGTAGAGAAGATGTGAATAAAACATGCCTTCTAAAGCATCTGAGAAAACTGGGTGCTCGGTAGACAGGACTGAGTCTCCTAGAATATGAGAACCATCTGAACCATGTAGCCTATGCAGCTGTCATCTGCTATGCCAAAGAGAACGCATAGCCATGAAAGAAAATTGCTGAAAGGAAGTAAGACCTTATGTCTAGAATTGCAAAGTACGCAACAATTGAGTATCAGACAATGTATTTCATTGCACATGGCATCTGAACCATATAGCCTAGGCTCTAGAGAACGTTTGTTAAGATCTTAAAACACTGTATAAGAACATAGCCACGGAGGAAAATTTCCTGAAAGGAATTAAGATCTTATGTCCAGCATTGTAAAGTACCAAACAATGGCACCTGAACCAGATAGCCTATGCCATAGAAAATGTTTGTTAAGTTCTTAAAACACTGTATAACATCATAGCCATAAAGGGAAATGCTTGAAAGGAACTAAGATATTATGGCCAGATTTGTAAAGTACTAATTAATTGACTATTAGACAATGTAGTCCTATTCACCAGGAAATGAGAAAGACACAGAGTGACACACACTGGACCTCCATAAAAACTGCGCTAGACAATAGCAAAGACCTTTCCTCCAAACATCACACACAAGGGAAAGGAATAGGAAATTGGTTATTTTGGAGCTGAGATATAATTTAATTCGCCCCATTGTCTAAAACAGAGAATTCCCGACTCAGCTGCACTTTGAATCGGAGTCTTGCCAAGAACAAAGAAATCGCCAACTGAGCTGCACTTTAATTCACAACATTGCTAGCAACCAAAAAGTCCCCGACAGAGAAAAAACAGAGGGAAAAACAAAATGAGCGCCATTCGCATCGTAACATTTTTTTTTTTGGTTTTTTTTTTTAATAGCTTGAAAAATACATGTAAAAATTAATTGCGGGGAAAATATACTACCAATTGCCCCAACTACCAGAGAAACAATATCTCCTTTCCATTGCACAAACAGCCAAACACAGTAAAAGCAGAAAAACGCTGCCGCGTCAAGGGAAATTGCAGCTGCAGGCAAAACAATGGCGGCCAAGCGCCAAAATGAGAAGAATAAAGTTCGGGGGAGAAAACCACTGACCAGACCGACGAAGAAGCAGGAAATCCGTGCCGCTGAAAAACAGATAACCTCCGATGCCGCACAAAACATGGTTTAGCCTCTGGCCCGACAGGAACCGTCAATACAGCTCCCAAGCTATACAGACCTGTCCAAGAGCGAGCACGCGCTTAACAGTTCGCGCCTCTCTCTCTTTTTTTTTTTTACAACTACCGCCGCTAACAACGCCGGATAGCAGAGGAAAAATAATGAAGATAACAAAAAACCGCCGATTAAAGTCACAGACGCTGACTTTTCACTTTTTTAAATTTTTTTTTTTTTTTTAAATAGCTCCGCCAGAAAAGAAAATAAAGACTCTTCAAACAGAATAAGACAGAAGAGCTACCTGCTCGTTATAAGACTGGGGAAAGCAAAAACTACTTCCTTTAAATTCCTTTCATTTGAATTAATTTTTTAAATTTTTTTTTACTTGATTTAATTCTTTAAAAACAGCTGCCTATTAAAAGTGGCTGCCTCTCCCAAAGACGGTACACCTTTCCAGAGAAAGGGACGGCCCTTCCCTGCTAAGCCAGGGAGATGGGGAGGAAGGGGGGTGGACTCGAGACACCCGAGTTTAACACCCCAGAGGCTGTCAAAGAAAGAAAAGAAACCCTGTCAAGCCTCTAATTACGATTCCAGGCACAGAAAAAGTATTATAAATATATCTGTAATATCTTATAGAGAAAAAGAGAGAGAGAGACTAATGGGCTCACTTCCTACCTGCTGGGAGACTGAGAAAATACTGAGGCTAAGGTCACATGGCCAGGGCTCCTATTGGCTCTCTAGAGTCAGAGTTTTTTCTCAGTCTCCACCTGCTGGTAGGCGGGCACAACCCAACAGTCCAATCCTGGTCCGGTCCGGAGGGATGCTAAGGAAGGAAGACACAGAAGATAATAGTTTATTTGGAATAAACCAAAAGACTTGACACAACAGCTGTGTTTCAGCACCTAAGCACCTGCCTCAGGAGTCTAAAGAATACATAAAAAATAAAACAATAGGTATACATGAATAGCAAAGTTACTTACCTGTAGCAGGTATTCTCCGAGGACAGCAGGCTGATTATTATCACAACTGGGTCAACGTCCGTGTTGGCCCGGGAACCGGCATTTGCAATATCAAAAAGAAGAAAAACTTTGCCAGAGCTTCTGGTGCGCATGCAGTACGCACCACATATGCGCAAACTGACTTCTAGCCCACTGCACGAGCGCATACCTCAGTTAAGTCTACAAGCATAAACAAATAAACAACTCCAAGGGGAGGTGGGCAGGACTGTGAGAATAATTAGCCTGCTGTCCTCGGAGAAAATGAAGATACATACCTGTAGCAGGTATTCTCTGAGGACAGCAGGCAGATTATTCTCACATTGGATCATCATCTGCGACAGCCCAGGAGACCGGCAAAATCTTGAGAGCAAAGAAAGAAGTCTCTTGAACGCACTGCATATGCACGAACGGCTTCCCTCCCGCAACACCAGCGTGAGTCCCTCAGTTTAATAAAAAGCAAACAGAAACTAGAACAACTCCAAGGGGAGGAGGGCGAGTATGTGAGAATAATCAGCCTGCTGTCCTCGGAGAATACCTGTTTCAGGTATGTATCTTCATTTTCTCAGAGGACAAGCAGGCTGATTATTCTCGCCACTGGGGTATCCCTAGCCCCCAGGCTCACAAAAAACAACAAACATTGGTCAATTGGGCCTCGCAACGGCGAGGACATAACAAAGATTGACCTAAAAAGAAACACAACTAAGTGAGAGTGCAGCCTGGAACACAGCAGAAATGGGCCTAGGAGGGTGGAGATGGATTCTAAACCCCGAACAGATTATGCAGCACCGACTGCCCAAACCGACTGTCGCGTCGGGTATCCTGCTGAAGACAGTACTGATATGTGAATGTGTGGACTGATGACCACGTTGCAGCCTTACAAATCTTTTCAATAGAGGCTGACTTCAAGTGAGCCACTGACGCAGCCATGGCTCTAACATTATGAGCCGTGACATGGCCCACCAGAGTCAGCCCAGCTTGGGCGTAAGTGAAGGATATGCAATCCGCCAGCCAATTAGAGATTGTGCGTTTTTCGATGGCAACTCCCCTCCTGTTGGGATTAAAGAAAACAAACAGCTGGGCTGACTGTCTATAGGGCTTTGTCCGCTCCACGTAAAAGGCCAATGCTCTCTTACAGTCCAAGGAGTGCAACTTGTCTTCACAAGGTCAGGTATGAGGACGGGGAAAAAATGTTGGCAAGACAACTGACTGGTTCAGATGGAACTCCGATACCACCTTCGGCAAGAACTTAGGGTGAGTGCGGAGGACTACTCTGTTATGATGAAAATTGATATAAGGTGCATGGACTACTAGGGCTTGGAGCTGACTGACTCTATGAGCTGAAGTAACAGCCTCCAAGAAAATGACCTTCCAGGTCAAGTACTTCAGATGGCAGGAATTCATTGGCTCAAAAGGAGCTTTCATCAGCTGGGTGAGAACGACGTTGAGATCCCATGACACTGGTGGAGGTTTGACTGGGGGCTTTGACAAAAGCAAACCTCTCATGAAACAAACTACTAAAGGCTGTCCAGAGATAGGCTTACCTTCTACATGTTGATGATAAGCACTAATTGCACTAAGGTGAACTCGTACGGAGTTGGTCTTGAGACCAGACTCTGATAAGTGTAGAAGGTATTCAAGCAGGGTTCGTGTAGGACAAGAAAAAGGATCAAGGGCCTTGCTGTCACACCAGATGGCAAATCTCCTCCATTTGAAAGAATAACACTTTTTCATGGAATCTTTTCTGGAAGCAAGCAAGACTCGGGAGACACCTTCTGACAGACCCAAGGAGGCAATTTCTAAGGTCTCAACATCCAGGCCGTGAGAGCCAGAGACTGGAGGTTGGGATGTAGAAGCGACCCCTCGTTCTGGGTGATGAGGGTCGGAAAACACTCCAATCTCCATGGTTCTTCGGAGGACAACTCCAGAAGAAGAGGGAACCAAATCTAACGAGGCCAAAAGGGCGCAATCAGAATCATGGTTCCATGGTCTTGCTTGAGAAGGGATTTGGGTGGGATACCGGTGTTGGAAATGGTATTTCAAGTGGACAAGTTGGAGAAACTTACTGACTTCATGCATGGAATGTAGAGCACCCGCCTCCGAGGTGCTCTTCACCAGCCAATCATCGAGATAAGGGAACACATGCACTCCCAGTCTGTGTAGCGATGCTGCAACAACTGCCAGACACTTTGTGAAAACCCTGGGTGCAGACACGAGGCCAAAGGGCAGTACACAGTACTGAAAGTGCAGAGTTCTCAAGCGAAATCGAAGATACTTCCTGTGAGCTGAAAGTATTGAGATGTGGGTATAGGCATCCTTTAAGTCCAGAGAGCATAGCCAATCGTTTTCCTGAATCATGGAAAGAAGGATGCCGAGGGAAACTATCCTGAACTTTTCTCGGACTACGAATTTGTTCAGGGCCCTTAGGTCTAGGATGGGCCACGAACACTCATCATCGGAGTCGGACAGAAGCTCTCTAAGAGCAGCCTGAACCCGAGCCTGTCTAGACATCGAGAAACGACGGCCTCGAGGGGGATGTCGAGAAGTCGACCCCTGTCTGGACTGCGACGAAGCTTCCTCCACAGACGTTGAGGGAGAATAGACCCGGGTGGCGGCCAATGCCGATGCCACAAGCAGCACCGAGGACGGGGACCTCACCACAGGCGAAGGCCCAGATGCCGCTTCCACAGTCGATGCAGAAGGCGCCTGCATAGCAGTAGGCCTCGAGACAAGTGGAGACCCACTCGATGAACCGTGAAAATTAGTCTCCTGAGCCGAAAACTGAGTGCCGTTGAGAAATAACGTGTCACTCAAGATGCAGTCAAAAAGAAACTGAGGAGACTCACGCTCGTGTCGTGGGCGGGAAGCTGTTCGCTCATGTGCGGTGCGGTGCATTCTGCCCGTGCGACGGAGCGTTTGAGAAACTTCTTCGTTTGCTCTCAAGATCTTGCCGGTATCCTGGGCCGTCGCGGACGACAACCCAATGGTGAGAATAATCAGCCTGCTTGTCCTCGGAGAAAGCGAAGTTAGTTACCTGTAGCAGGTATTCTCTGAGGACAAGCAGGCTGAGTTGATCTCAGAACTGGGGTATCCCTAGCATCCAGGCTCACCCAAAACAATGAGCATTGGTCAATTAGGCCTCGCAACGGCGAGGACAAAACTTAGATTAACCTAAAACTATATACAGCTAGCTGAGAGTGCAGCCTGGAACAGAATAGAATGGGCTTAGGTGGGTGGAGTTGGATTCTAAACCCTAAACAGATTTTGCAGCACCGACTACCCAATCTGTCACGTTGGGTATCCTGTTCAAGATAGTAATATGAAGTGAATGTGTGGACTGAAGAGCATGTTGCAGCTTTGCAAATCTCTTCAATGCAGGCCTACTAAGTGAGCACCGACGCAGACATGGCTTTGACATTATGAGCCGACACGTGGCCCTCCAGAGCCAGCCCAGCTTAGTAATAAGTGAATAATATGCAATCTGCTAGCCAATTGGAGATTGCGCATTTTACGATGGCGACTCCCCTCCTGTTGGGATCAAAAGCCACAAACAACTGGGCGGACTGTCTGAAGGGCTTCGTCTGCTACACATAAAAGGCCAATGCTCTCTTGCAGTCCAAGGTGTGCAAGCTGCTTTTGCCAGGGTGGGCATGAGGACAGGGGAAAAAATGTAGGCAACACAATTGACTCGTTCAGATGGAACTCCGTCACCACCTTCGGCAGAAACTGAGGATGTGTGCGGAGAACTACTGTGCTGTGATGAAACTTGGTATTAGGTGCATCCACTACTAGAGCCTGAAGCTCACTGACCCTACAAGCTGAAGTAACAGCCACCAAGAAAATTACCTTCCAGGTCAAGTACTTCAAATGGCAGGAATTCAGTGGCTCAAAAGGAGCTTTCACGTTGAGATCCCATGACACTGGAGAAGGGTTTTGACAAAAGCAAACCTCCAACCGGCAAGTCGTCCAGTCCGGACACTTTTAATGTGGCTACGCTTCGCTGGAGCCAGTCAAAAGCCCGTCCCTTGCTTTTGCTGGGGAGCCACAGGGGCTGCTGACGAGAAAGAGCGTGCTGGGCTGAGCCTGAATAGGCTGTCGGGACAGTGAATGATACATACCTGTAGCAGGTGTTCTCCGAGGACAGCAGGCTGATTGTTCTCACGACTGGGTGACGTCCGCGGCAGCCCCCACCAACCGGAAAAGGCTTCGCGGGACGGTCGGCAAGCAGGGCACGCCCACCGCGCATGCGCGGCCGTCTTCCTGCCCGTGCGCGACCGCTCCCGCCAGTTGAATGACAAGCAATAAAATATGAAACACAACTCCAAAGGGGAGGAGGGAGGGTAGGTGAGAACAATCAGCCTGCTGTCCTCGGAGAACACCTGCTACAGGTATGTATCATTCACTTTCTCCGAGGACAAGCAGGCTGCTTGTTCTCACGACTGGGGTATCCCTAGCTTTCAGGCTCACTCAAAACAAGAACCCAGGTCAATTGAACCTCGCAACGGCGAGGGTACAACAGAAATTGACCTACGAAGAACAACTAACTGAGAGTGCAGCCTGACCTGAATAAATTCGGGTCCTGGAGGGTGGAGTTGGATTTACACCCCAAACAGATTCTGCAGCACCGACTGCCCGAACCGACTGTCGCGTCGGGTATCCTGCTGGAGGCAGTAATGTGATGTGAATGTGTGGACAGATGACCACGTCGCAGCCTTGCAAATCTCTTCAATAGTGGCTGACTTCAAGTGGGCCACCGACGCTGCCATGGCTCTAACACTATGAGCCGTGACATGACCCTCAAGAGTCAGCCCAGCCTGGGCGTAAGTGAAGGAAATGCAATCTGCTAGCCAATTGGAGATGGTGCGTTTCCCGACAGCGACCCCTAGCCTGTTAGGGTCGAAAGAAACAAACAATTGGGCGGACTGTCTGTGGGGCTGTGTCCGCTCCAAGTAGAAGGCCAATGCTCTCTTGCAGTCCAATGTGTGCAACTGACGTTCAGCAGGGCGGGTATGCGGCCTGGGGAAGAATGTTGGCAAGACAATTGACTGGTTAAGATGGAACTCCGACACCACCTTCGGCAGGAACTTTGGGTGGGTGCGGAGCACTACTCTGTTGTGATGAAATTTGGTATACGGAGCATGAGCGACCAGGGCTTGAAGCTCACTGACCCTACGAGCTGAAGTAACTGCCACCAAGAAAATGACCTTCCAGGTCAAGTACTTCAGATGGCAGGTATTCAGTGGCTCAAAAGGAGGTTTCATCAGCTGGGTGAGGACGACGTTGAGATCCCATGACACTGTAGGAGGCTTGATCGGGGGCTTTGACAAAAGCAAGCCTCTCATGAATCGAACGACTAAAGGCTCTCCAGAGATGGCTTTACCTTCCACACGATAATGGTAAGCACTAATCGCACTAAGGTGATTCCTTACTGAGTTGGTCTTGAGGCCAGACTCTGATAAGTGCAGAAGGTATTCAAGCAGGTTCTGTGCAGGGCAAGAACGAGGTTCTAGGGCCTTGCTCTCACACCAAACGACAAACCTCCTCCACTTGAAAAAGTAACTCTTTTTAGTGGAATCCTTCCTGGAGGCAAGCAGGACCCGGGAGACACCCTCCGACAGACCCAACGCAGCGAAGTCTACGCCCTCAACATCCAGGCCGTGAGAGCCAGAGACTGAAGGTTGGGGTGCAGTAACGCTCCGTCGTTCTGCGAAATGAGAGTCGGAAAACACTCCAATCTCCACGGTTCTTCTGAGGACAACTCCAGAAGAAGAGGGAACCAGATCTGATGGGGCCAAAAGGGCGCTATCAGAATCATGGTGCCGCGGTCGTGCTTGAGCTTCAGTAAGGTCTTCCCCACCAAAGGTATGGGAGGATAAGCATACAGGAGGCCGGTCCCCCAATGGAGGAGAAAGGCGTCCGACGCTAGCCTGCCGTGTGTCTGAAGTCTGGAACAGAACAGAGGCAGCTTGTGGTTGGTCTGAGAGGCGAAAAGGTCCACCGAGGGGGTGCCCCACTCTCGGAAGATCTTGCGTACCACTCTGGAATGGAGCGACCACTCGTGCAGTTGCATGACTCTGCTCAGTCTGTCGGCCAGACTGTTGTTTACGCCTGCCAGGTATGTGGCTTGGAGGAGCATGCCAAAGTGGCACGCCCAGCGCCACAGCCCGACGGCTTCCTGACACAGGGGGCGAGATCCAGTGCCCCCCTGCTTGTTGACGTAATACATTGCAACCTGATTGTCTGTCCGAATTTGGATAATTTGGCAGGACAGCCGATCTCTGAAAGCCTTCAGCGCGTTCCAGATCACTCGGAGCTCCAGGAGGTTGATCTGCAGATCCTTTTCCTGGAGGGACCACAGACCCTGGGTGTGAAGCCCATCGACATGAGCTCCCCAACCCAGGCGAGATGCATCCGTCGTCAGCACCTTCGTGGGCTGCGGAATTTGGAATGGACGTCCCAGGGTCAAATTGGTCCGGATGGTCCACCAGAGCAGTGAAGTGCGGCAACTGGTGGAGAGGCGGATGACATCTTCTAGATTCCCGGTGGCTTGGAACCACTGGGAAGCTAGGGTCCATTGAGCAGATCTCATGTGAAGATGAGCCATGGGAGTCACATGAACTGTGGAGGCCATATGACCCAGAAGTCTCAACATCTGCCGAGCTGTGACCTGCTGAGACGCTCTGGTCTGCGAAGCGAGGGACAGGAGGTTGTTGGCCCTCGCTTCGGGAAGGCAGGCCTGAGCCGTCTGGGTATTCAGCAGAGCTCCTATGAATTCCAGAGACTGGGTTGGCTGGAGATGGGACTTTGGGTAATTTATCACAAACCCCAGCAGCTCCAGGAGTTGAATAGTGCACTGCATGGACCGGAGGGCTCCTGCCTCCGAGGTGTTCTTGACCAGCCAATCGTCGAGATATGGGAACACGTGCACTCCCAGCCTGCGTAGGTACGCCGCCACCACCACGAGGCACTTTGTAAACACTCATGGGGCAGAGGCGAGCCCAAAGGGCAGCACACAGTACTGAAAGTGCCGTGCGCCCAGGCGGAATCTGAGATACTGTCTGTGAGCTGGCAGTATCGGGATGTGAGTATATGCATCCTTTAAATCCAGGGAACATAGCCAATCGTTTTTCTGAATCATTGGCAGAAGGGAGCCCAAGGAAAGCATCCTGAACTTTTCTTTGACCAGGAATTTGTTCAGGCCTCTCAGGTCTAGGATGGGACGCATCCCCCCTGTTTTCTTTTCCACAAGGAAGTACCTGGAATAGAATCCCTGCCCTTCCTGCCCGGGTGGTACGGGCTCGACCGCATTGGCGCTGAGAAGGGCGGAGAGTTCCTCTGCAAGTACCTGCTTGTGATGGGAGCTGAAGGATTGAGCTCCTGGAGGACAATTTGGAGGCAGGGAGGCCAAATTCAGGGCGTATCCGCACCGCACTATTTGGAGAACCCACTGGTCGGAGGTTATGAGAGGCCACCTTTGGTGAAAAAATTTTAACCTCCCCCCGACCGGCAGATCGTCCAGTACGGACACTTTGAGGGCGGCTATGTTCCCGTGGATCCAGTCAAAAGCCCGTCCCTGGCTTTTGCTGTGGAGGCGCAGGGGGCTGCTTAGGCGCACGCTGTTGACGGGAACGAGCACGGTGGGGCTGTCCCTGTGCCTGACGAGGCCTTCGGGCCGGCTGGTTGTACCTACGCTTTGCAAAAGAATAGGGTGCAGCCTGCCGGGCCCGGGAAAAACGTCCACCTGCTGAGGTGGATGCTGAAGGCGCCCGGTGGGAGAGCTTGTCGAGAGCGGTTTCCCGCTGATGCAGTTGGTCCACCATCTGCTCGACCTTCTCACCAAAAATGTTATCCCCCCGGCAAGGGACGTCGGCCAGTCTCTGCTGGGTGCGGTTGTCCAGGTCAGAGGCACGCAGCCATGAGAGCCTGCGCATCACTATACCTTGGGCCGCAGCACGAGATGCCACGTCACAGGTGTCATAGATACCCCTGGACAGGAACTTTCTGCACGCCTTCAGCTGCCTGACCACCTCCTGATAAGGCCTGGACTGCTCCGGCGGGAGCTTATCGACCAGGTCCGCCAGTTGTTGCACATTAGTCCGCATGTGGATGCTCATATAGAGCAGGTATGACTGGATGCGGGTCACGAGCATGGAGGATTGGTAGGCCTTCCTCCCAAACGAGTCCAGAGTGCGAGACTCCCGCCCCGGGGGCGCCGAGGCGGTATCCCTCGAACTCCGTGCCCTCTTGAGAGCAGAATCCACGACCGCCGAGTCATGGGGCAATTGGGGCCGCATTAACTCTGGGTCCGAGTGGATCCTGTACTGGGACTCTGCTTTCTTGGGAATGGTGGGGTTAGTTAACGGTCGCACCCAGTTCCGAAGCAGTGTCTCCTTGAGGACATTGTGCAGTGGCACCGTGGAGGACTCTCTAGGTGGTGATGGATAGTCGAGGACCTCGAGCATCTCGGCCCTCGGCTCTTCCACAGAGACCACGGGAAAGGGAATGCTAATAGACATATCCCGCACAAAGGAGGCAAAGGAGAGACTCTCAGGAGGTGAGAGCTTCCTCTCCGGTGAAGGCGTGGGGTCCGAGGGAAGGCCCGTAGACTCCTCTGAGGAGAAATATCTAGGGTCCTCCTCTTCCCCCCACGAGGCCTCATCCTCGGTATCGGACATAAGCTCATGTAGCTGAGTCCTGAACCAGGCCCGGCTCGACGTCGAGGCACCGAGGTCTCGGTGTCGTCGAGCGGTGGACTCCCGCATCGGCGGGGACAGAGCTCCCTCCATCGACGTCGACTCCACCTGCGTGGCGGTCGAGACCGGCGCCGCAAGCGGCGGCGGTGTCGACGGCCCCGGCGCCGGGCTAGAGCTCGCCGGCGCCACAGTCATCGGCGCCGGGGGTGCAGCCTGGCGCATCATCCCTTCCAGGATCCCCGGAAGGATGGCTCTGAGGCACTCGTCCAGGCCCGCTGCCGGGAAAGGCGGTGGGGCCGGTAGGGGTGTCGGTGCCAGAAGCTGATGGGGGCCAGGAGACGGCACCGAGGTGCCGGAACCCTGACGCGTCGGTACCTCCACAACCGACGGGGACCTCTCCTCTCGGCGATGACGCTTCGGCGTCGCCTCCTCTCCGATGTCCAGATGCACCGAGGGCGACGCTTCTTGTCCTTCTTTCGATGCGCGTCACCGGCGCCGGCAGGTATGGAGGAGGAGGAGGACGATCCCCCTCGGTCTCGAGGAGCCGGGTCAGACAGGGTTCGGTCCCGTGGACCACGGGCTGAGGGAGTGACCGGGGCCGACTGCCCACGCGGCCGCTCACCTCCACCCTCGCCGGCGGACCGGCGGGCCGACGGGACCTGTTCTCCTGGGGTCGATGCCATCGGTGCCGATGTCTCGGGCATCGATACCGGTACCGAAGGACCGGGCGTCGATACCGATGCCGTCGAGGTCGACGTCGAGGGGCCGGCGCAAGTTCCAAAAAGACGGTCCCGCAGAACTTGCCTCGCAACTTGAGTCCGTTTCCGGAGACCGAGACACAGGGAACACGACTTGATATTGTGCTCCGGCCCGAGGCACTGGAGGCACCAAGCGTGGGTGTCGGTCTGCGAGATCGGCCAGCCGCAGCGACCACACTTTTTAAATCCACTCGGGACCTTCGAGGACATCGACGGAAAAATCGCGTCGGCGAAGTCAAAGTCGTCAATGGTGGCAAAAATCACACCTCGAAAAAGAAAACGACCGTGCGGCCACTAGGCCGCAACGCGGCGTCCCCGCTGGAAACGAGGGAAAAAGGGAGCGCGTGCTCCACACGCTCAGGTTTTTTTTTTTTTGAAAAAGAAAAGGGAAACCGGCGGTAACAAAAAATTAAATAGAAAAAACAACGATCCGCGTAAACGCGATCGACTTTCCGGCGGCTGAAAGCAGAGAGAGCGGCAAAGCACGACTCTCTCCAGACGCGGAAAAAAAGGAACTGGCGGGAGCGGTCGCGCACGGGCGGGAAGACGGCCGCGCATGCGCGGTGGGCATGCCCTGCGTGCCGACCGTCCCGCGAAGCCTTTTCCGGTTGGTGGGGGCTGCCGCGGACGTCACCCAGTCGTGAGAACAAGCAGCCTGCTTGTCCTCGGAGAAGCCGGAGTGTACCTACACCTAAGCATAGGAATAGGGAGCACTCCATGTCCCCCCCCCCCCCCCAAAAAAAAAAAACCTCCTGGTTGAGGAGGCTGTAGCAGAAGGCGCCCGCCGGGTGAGAGAAGACATAGCATCATTCTGCTTTTTGATCTGGTCTACCAGGTCTTCCACCTTCTCACCGAAAAGATTATCCCCTTGACAAGGTACATCCGCCATCCTCTGCTGGACTGAATGGTCTAGGTCAGAGACGCGCAACCATGAGAGTCTGCACATTACTATACCTTGAGCACAGATTCTGGATGCCACATCAAAAGTTTCGTAAGCGTCACTGGCCAGGAATTTATGACACGCCTTCTGCTGCCTGATCACCTGGTGAAAAGGCTCAGCCTGCTCCAGAGGGAGGGCATCGACCAAGGTAGGCACCTGCCTCACCGAGTTCCACAAGTGAACGCTCGTGAAGAGCTGGTAAGATTGGATAAGGGCAGCAAGCAGAGTGGCCTGATACGTCTTCCTCCCAAAAGAATCCAAGGTCCTAGCTTCTCTGTCTGGGGGCGCCGAAGCATAGTCACTAGTACTCTTGGCTCTCTTAAAGGTGGAGTCCACCACCATGGACTTTTGGGGTAACTGAGACCTCATCAACCCAAATTCACTGTGGATCCAATACTGGGAATCAGTCTTCTTAGGGATCACGGGACCAGAGGGAACAACCAGTTTTGCACAAGGACTTCCCAGAATACCTTATGCAAAGGAGCAGTCAATGCCTCCTTAGGTGGAGAGGTGTAGTCTAGGACCTCGAGCATCTCAGTCCTGGGCTCATCCTCCATGTCCATAGGGAATGGAATGGTCTCAGCCATTTCCCGCATAAACGATGAAAAGGAAAGGATCTCAGGAGGAGACAGTGGAGGGGAAGGTTCGGAGGAAAAGTACCTGGGATCTTCCTCGGACTCCCACGAGCACTCCTCCTCAGTATCGGAAAGAACTTCCCTAAGGGAGCTCCGAGACTGAGCCTGCCTCGACACTGAGAACAAACGTCCTCGATGACTATGTCGAGGGGCCGATGCCCGCATGGACTGCAGTGAAACTTCCTCCATCGACATCGATGGGGAGTCGACCTGGGTGGCTGCCGACACCGGAGCCTCAAGCGGCACCTAGGTCAGGGACCTCACAGCAGGTGAAAGGCCAGAAACAGCTGCAAAGGGTGGCATGGCAGGCGCAAGCACCCCCAACGCCCAAGCAGACTGGCGCAGCAGTCCTTCAAGAAGCTCTGGAAGTAAAGCCCGGATGCGCTCATTGAGAGCCACCACTGGAGAATGGGGTTGGGGGGGGGGGGCGGTGGAGCAGTCGGTGGCAGAACTGGTTGAGGCTCAGGAGCAGGAATCGGACTGCTAAGAGGCCGACACATCGGCACCTCCTGTATGAAGGGGGAGCGGTCCTCCCGGCGCCAATACTTCTTCGGTGCCAAATCCTTCGACGCCCCAGAGCTCCCAGCACAGTGTGTCGAGGGAGAATGGTGACAGTGCTTCTTAGCCTTCACTCAATGCACATCACCGAGGCTCCTCGGTGCCGATGAGGACGACTTCGAATCCTCACATCTCCTTGGGGTTGAGGTCCACTGATGGATGGTCTGTTGATGTTGACGCCGACTGTGCTGACCTTGGATCCGATGCCAAAGGACCGGACCGAGCCCCAAAAGGTTCCTCTCTCTGGGCCTCTCGAGCCAGTTGAGTCCTTTTCTTCATACAAAGACAAAGGGCACAACGAGCTGGGCTATTGTCAGGCCCAAGGCACTGGATATACCAAAAATGGGCATCTGTACCTGAGATGGTTCGGCTGCACCGAGTACAACGCTTGAAGCCGCTGGGTGCCTTCAATGACACGGAAGGAAAAACCTCACTGGCGAAATCAAAGGACTCGATTGTGCCTAAGTAAAAAGGGAACAAAAAAGGGTAGAAACCCAGCCACTGACGAAAAAGGAAACAAACAAGAGAAAAAATGAACTTGAGAAACTAAAGGACCTTTTTTTAAAAATAAAAATAATAGGAAATAAATGATGGAAAAAACAAACGACTAAATGTTGAATATGAAAAGAGAGAAGACTCTTTTCCCAGGCACTAACATGGAGCACAAAATTAACCTGCTGCTCCTGTCGTGGAATAAAAGAAATCGAGGTACGCTTTGAACTGGTGGGTGGGAAGTTTGTGCGGTGCACGCTACACACGTGCCAAAAGGTTCTGGCAAAGTTTTTTCTTTTTGCTATTGCAAATGCCGGTTCCCGGGCTGAAGCAGACGTCGACCCAGTTGTGACAACAACTCAGCCTGCTTGTCCTCAGAGAAAAAAGGATATAAGACAAACTATAAAAATGTATACAAAACAAACATTTGCAAATTAACCAGGGGTGACAGCAGACAGGGGACAGAGAGATGTTCGACCAGGAGTGATGGTGGAAAGGGAGGGATGGACACAGGGCAAAAATAAGATGCTGGCAGGCAGGAATCAGAAGAGGTGGGGAGGTGCAAAAGGAGAGGAGAGAAGGATAGACAATGGACCCAGGGGGAGGGGAGGAGAGCTGATGGACTCGGGGAGGGGGCGAGGGAGGGAGAGATAGCTGCTGGACTCGGGGAGGGGACGAGGGATGGAGAGATAGCTGCTGGATGGGGGAGGGAGAGATGGTGGAACCAGTCTTTTAATAGCATGATTAATAACACTTGAAAATTTTAACTGAAATGCTACTCTACCAATATCCCCTACTCCTTGTCTCCTCCAGTTTATCTTCCCTTTTCTACATGCTCCACTTATCCAGTGCTTCGTCTCCCATTTTTCCTTAGCTCCTTGCTCTCCCAATACCTTCCTTCCTTATCTTCTGCCCCGGACTTCATATCTATTATTGGAGGAGTTCTCTCTGGTACAAAGGCAGCTGCTGCTGTGGCTTTCCTGCATGGTGCAGTTGTTCCAGCATGAATTCAAAAGAGTTGGACAAGTACAAAAGGATCTCTAAGGGAGTGATAGGGAGAACAGATTGCATGGATGGGCAGATTGGATAGGCCATATGGTTTTTATCTGCCTACATTTTTCTATGTTTCTATGCAATGTGGTCCTCGAAATCCTGAACTGTTCTCAAGTCTCACAAGCAACGGACTTCCTGTACCACACTGATTGCAAGCTGGAAGAGTCGCGTGGTGTAGAAAGGCTGTAGCAGCTGCTACAATTGAACTAGGTTGTCATATTCCTTCTTCAGGGCAAATTTTGCTACTTCTGTGCCCTGCTAAAATTGTGTGCAAATTCTGCAATGAGCAGCACTCCCCCACACAGAATTTACATGGCAGCGTCCAAAAAAAATTGAGCAATCCTTACAGGAAACCAGAAAATACCATACCTTTGGCTGGGATGTACTTATCAAGGTTTTAAGAGGAACGGTGTTAGTCTGGGGTGTGCTTATCCTTGGAGACACATATGATCTTGGTGATGAAGCATCAGATGTTAAAGACATTGGGGACTGATTGGACTGAGGAGCTGCAATAGAAATAGTTATTTTAGGTCAATTCAACTAAGCTGAAACACGATAGCTAAAATATCTTCAAAAAGGGCTTATAATGTGAAAAAAAAACAGGTCTACTATATTCCTAATGTGAAAATGATAGTATCATGCAAAGATTACATATAACAATTGATGGTAGAAATGATGGTCAATTATCCCATCAAATCTGTCTAGCCATTATCTCTATATACTAAAGAAGATAGCTTTTGTTTGCCTCCTCAAGTTCTCCACTAACCTGGAGAGTACCATGCCTTAGTACCAAGCTCCATAAACAGAGAATGATAAACCAAAACCAGCAGCCTTCTGTGGTGAAAATGGCCTTGCTGGACAGTTCCTAGCCAGCACTACCTACTAGCACAGAGACCATTTCCTATATCCACAGAAACCTTGACATATCTGCCTCAATATTGTTGTTACTGGATTTCTCAACAGTCTTTGAAGCTATGGATCATAACATCATGCTTACAGTGCTGGCAGAATCAGGTATCGGTGAAACAGTATTTACATGGTTCAAATCCTGACATCTGAACACCCATTACCTTGGGGTACCACATTGATACATACTGTCATCTGTTTTAATATTTACCTCAAGACTTTACCTGAACTGCTTCAGTTGATGGACACAAAATGCTATATCTATGCCACTGATGTGCAACTACTCATACCCACGGAACCAGATCTACTTACTGCTTTGAGTAAACTGACTGCCTAACAGCAAACTCAGGAATGGGCAAAAAAACAGCAAACTCTGCATGAACTCAAGCAAAACAGATTATGTAAGTACCTAACTCAACTGGCCAAAGACCTGACTTCAAAATACCATTTGGCAAGTATAGAATGCCCCTAAAATCATATGTCTGGGATACTGCTAGACTCATTACTTTGGTCTCATAAATTCCAACAACATTTAAAAACCATTTCTATCCTCTACAGAAACTATGAAAACTCTCCTCAAATACAAAAATACATTCATAAAATCAATACCCACAAATAAAACATAATAAAAATTATCTTCAAAATACAAAATTATACCCGAGTTACCTGAAAAGATGAGTCTCACCACAGTGGTCTATGCCATGATAATGTCACAATTGGACTAGTATTTGTTCAAACCAAGAATCTTTACCTCCACAGCAGTGGATACCAACACAATCCACAATCAAACTATTGGGGGAGATACCCAAGCAGAGGCAGAGGCCTGCCGAGATATCAGCAATCGTTCAGCAGGGACTGCAACAGAATGAACAGCTGGAGATTAATATTCCTAGCTTTAATTTGTCTAATACATTCCTTTCTGCAGCAAAGTCGATGGTCCTCCAGAAAGTACTCTTTTGTACCAACCAATTTACTTCAATTCTTTGAAGGAGTAAACATGTGGACAAAAGGGGGCCGGTTGATATTGTGTATCTGGATTTTCAAAAGGCGTTTGACAAGGTACCTCATGAAAGGCTACAGAGAAAATTGGAAGGTCATGGGATAGGAGGAAATGTCCTATTGTGGATTAAAAACTGGTTGAAGGATAGGAAGTGGGGTTAAATGGGCAGTATTCACAATGGAGAAGGGTAGTTAGTGGGGTTCCTCAGGGGTCTGTGCTAGGACCGCTGCTTTTTAATATATTTATAAATGATTTAGAGATGGGAGTAACTAGCGAGGTAATTAAATTTGCTGATGACACAAAGTTATTCAAAGTCGTTAACTCGCGACAGGATTGTGAAAAATTACAAGAGGACCTTATGAGACTGGGAGACTGGGCGGCTAAATGGCAGATGACGTTTAATGTGAGCAAGTGCAAGGTGATGCATGTGGGAAAAAAGAACCCGAATTATAGCTACGTCATGCAAGGTTCCACATTAGGAGTTACGGACCAAGAAAGGGATCTGGGTGTCGTCGTCGATAACACACTGAAACCTTCTGCTCAGTGTGCTGCTGCGGCTAGGAAAGCGAATAGAATGTTGGGTATTATTAGGAAAGGTATGGAAAACAGGTGTGAGGATGTTATAATGCCGTTGTATCGCTCCATGGTGCGACCGCACCTTGAGTATTGTGTTCAATTCTGGTCGCCACATCTCAAGAAAGATATAGTAGAATTGGAAAAGGTGCAGCGAAGGGCGACTAAAATGATAGCGGGGATGGGACGACTTCCCTATGAAGAAAGACTAAGGAGGCTAGGGCTAGTCAGCTTGGAGAAGAGACGGCTGAGGGGAGACATGAGAGAGATATATAAAATAATGAGTAGCGTGGAACAGGTGGATGTGAAGCGTCTGTTCACGCTTTCCAAAAATACTAGGACTAGGGGGCATGCAATAAAACTACAGTGTAGTAAATTTAAAACAAATCGGAGAAAATGTTTCTTCATCCAACGCATAACAGAGAATGTGGTGAAGGCGGTTAGCTTAGCAGAGTTTAAAAAGGGGTTAGGCGGTTTCCTAAATGACAAGTCCATAAACCACTACTAAATGGACTTGGGAAAAATCCACAATTCCAGGAATAACATGTATAGAATGTTTGTACATTTGGGAAGCTCGCCAGGTGCCCTTGGCCTGGATTGGCCACTGTTGTGGACAGGATGGTGGGCTCGAGGGACCCTTGGTCTTTTCCCAGTGTGGCATTACTTATGTACTTATATATTTTCTGGATTTTTTCCTACATCCTTCAGTTCCGCCAGTACCATCATATTGGGTAGCAGAGCCGGTGGCGGGAGGCGGGGATAGTGCTGGGCAGACTTACACAGTCTGTGCCCTGAAAAGGACAGGTACAAATCAAGGTAAGGTATACACAAAAAGTAGCACATATGAGTTTATCCTGTAGGGCAGACTGGATGGACCATGCAGGTCTTTTTCTGCCGTCATTTACTATGTTACTATATGTCAGGGACACTACTCAGATGATTAATATATTCCAGCAATACTAAAAAGATTTTGATAATACTCTACTTGTCACCTTAGACATATGATCACTTTACACTAATATTCCCAACACTTGAGACCCTCACGATTACTGAAGGGGCATTACAGGATCGCACAACACAAATGTATACCCAATCATCTCATTTTGACCTGTGCCACTCTAGCCTTGACAAAGAACTATTTCCGTTTTCAGAATACCTATTATCAGCAAGTATGACACCTGATATAGCAAACCTGTAAGTTGCTGACTTTGAAAGTAGATTTTTGATTGATCATCCTTTTAAAGATCACATTAAGATTATACAAGAGATACACTGACAATGTTTTTATATTATGGCAAGGAAGCAGTGATTTTTGCACACCTCTTTGGATTGGATGGTCAGGAATGTAGTTTGAAATTCAAAATACAATATGACACAGATACCTTTTCTTTCTTGGATCCTACTATTTCCAAAAGAGATATCGAATTCTAAACACCTATTTACAGAAACTCGACAGACTGCAATGCATTTCCTGATATATAAGCTTTCATAATAGAAGTCTGAAAAAAAAACCCTGCTGCTTTGCCAGTTTCTCAGATTGAGAAGGACTTGTTCAAGATTTGACGACTTTCATTTACAGTCACAAATTATGGCACAAACATTCACTAGTAGAGTACCCTGAGGAATATGCACTTAACGGATACATCAAAGCACGCCAAAGAGAAAGACAAGAATTACTACAAACAAAGCAAGACAAGAATACACCAGGCATTATTTGAACACTTCGTTTTTCTTATCTTGCAAACAAAATTCAAAACATAAGGTGACACTGGCATATATTAGAGGGTCACGAGTGTTTCAAGAATAAACTTACAAATGCATATTCTAGAGAGAAAAATCTAAAAGAAACACTTGTGCCGTCAACCTTTCTAGAGATTAGAATAGAATCATTAGAGATTTATCTCGGACTTCAGAAGTGTGGAAAATGTAGCACTTGTAAACTTGTCTGGGAGACATCGGTCTTCATCCACCCTACCACACACAAGAGATACGTAACACACTTCTAACTGCCAACACTTCCAATGCGATATATATCATTCGATGTCCCTGTCAGTTATACATTGGTAAGACCATTCACATGATTAAAACTCGCTTGAACACTGTAGTTGTATTAATAGAATCATTGAGAGCGCCCCACTTGTGAATCATTGGCATAGTGCAAATCATTCCATTGAAGATCTCAAGTTTTGGTCTACAGGATTTTCAATCCGCACTTGTATAGGAGCAACCTTGATAACGTTGTTGAGAGAACAACGGAT
The DNA here is from genome assembly GCF_901765095.1 of Microcaecilia unicolor. Taxonomy (NCBI): domain Eukaryota; kingdom Metazoa; phylum Chordata; class Amphibia; order Gymnophiona; family Siphonopidae; genus Microcaecilia; species Microcaecilia unicolor. Next base: position 101,619,698 of record NC_044031.1, read on the forward strand.
GATTTATGAATTCAATACAGTTGCACCTATGGACCTTAATCAAGAAATTAATCACCACCTCTTCCTTTAACTTCATGGTTCATTGGCAGTATTTTTTCCATCAGATTTCCCCATCCATTTAATTATATATATATATATATATATATATATATATATATATATATATATATATTTTTTCCCCCTTTTTACTTTCAGCTCCATTTTTATCCTTCATTTCTTATATACACCAAAGAAGCTCATGATCTCCCATAATGCATTCATGGCATACTCTTATATCAAAATGTTTTCTTTCTATTTTTCCAGTACCTTTTAATAATATCTTAGTATTGATGTACTTTTTTTTAATTATTATTTACTCTTACTTTTATTTATTGTTCTTAACCTACATGACAGGCTTAAGATAACTTTCAATGTATTTATGGCACACTTTAAGCTCAATATAAATTTTTTTGTTTCTGTACATAGGCAATGGAACAGAACACCGTAAATTGTTTGCAATCTTTTAAAGATATATTTATTTTGACTTCACTTTGTATTTCCTTGTTTCATTATATTTTATTTGAAAATCATTGCATTATAAGTATTTACATTTCTCAACACTGCTGTTCGTTTCTATTACATTTTTTTATGCCCCACAGGCTTCACATTCCTTTAAAACATCCAGTGAGCATGCGCGTAATTTTCCCACACTTTCTGATGTGCTTTTAAAACAGAGGCAGTTACACTGTCGTGTCCTTTTATTTCTCCAAGATCAACTTCTAATGTACACTGGCTTTCTTATTTGCTGAATCTGTAGTAGGTGGTTTCATCGATATACTATTTTTATTTAGACTTTCTATACAATATGCTTATGGTATTGCCAGGCGGTTGGACATTTTCATTTTCTTTTCCGCTATCTGTTTTTAGAGGGAAATTGGTCTCTCTCACGCAGCAGGTTATCTTTCCCAAGGGAGTTCACATGGTTTCATGTATCAGCTCTTTTGACAACGCTCTTACCTTTTTGTTGACATATGTCACTGTAAATAAGTTTCCATTTTTACCTGGAGACTGTAGATACATTTGAGAGGTTCGTCTTAATATTCGCTACACAGTGAGATACTCCATAGCATCTGGTTTCAATCCACAGTAGGATAACATACAGTGTGTAAGTTATTTTAAGTGGAGCATATTATGCGCAGAAGATGCTATACTATTTTTCAGATATCAAATTTGCATATGAACAGCTTATAGCGTGATATTGAGGTAATTATTTAGTCATCTAGTGGTCTTATATTAGTTTATCGATATCGTATCTTTCCGTGATCTCTACAGAATTGTTTGAAGTAAATTGGCTTTTTGTACAAGGTCTTTTTAAAAGTTATGTAGACACACGGACCGTCACTCTGTATCCGAACTTCTCATTAATGCTCTTTTTTTTCGCTTAAATTATACCATCATTGGGTATCAATCACATTTTTCTCTGTTTGGCATATTATATATTACTGTTTTTATTCTTTCCTTTACATATCACCATTTTCATCTTTATACAATGATAGATCAACAGATAGCAATTATTGAAGCTGATCAGTTCCACTTGCTGGACGAACAGCTACAAAGATAGTCTCCTTTTTTTGTCTTTATATTAACAGTTACGTTGCTTGATACACATTCCTATGTTTACTTATTTACATTTTTATTTGCTTGTATGTTTAGATTAAACAGCACAAAAAAAAAAAATTGTGTGTGCTACTGGGCAAAAACCATTTGTCCTATACTAAAATTCAGTGTGCGTATTCCAAATCCGAAGTCAGAATTGTTGTAACACGTCAGGAAATTTTGTTATGCATAAGTTGGCCCAAATTAATTAAGCACTTGGAAAGCATTGAATAATTTTTTACAGAACGAGCTTTACTCCAACAATTACCTGATCTACATCAAAGTTTTCGTAGTAAACAGTATATGAAAATGTAATGGAATAACAAAATTTCAAAAAAGTCTCGTATTCCAGTTTAAAAGTCTTACTTCAGCAAGGTCCAGTACTGTTAAAAGTGCTTCAGGCATCTACTTTTGCGTTTGTGACCGGTCATATTTTCCCGTTGCAAAAACCAGCAGTAGTCCCCCATCACGTTGGGATTCCAGCGGCCTTGATATCTGTTCTCCATTGTAGAAATGTCTTTATGGAACCTCTCTCCATGTTCGCCACTTACGTGTCCCAAATTGGGTGGGAAAAAATCAAGATGGGAATGTAAGAAATGCATTTTCAATGACATTCGGCAGCCAAGTTGTTCATATGCTTTAAGCATGTTGTCTACTAGTTCAGCATAATTTTCAGCTCGCCTGTTCCCAAGGAAGTTCTGCACTACTAGCACAAATGCATCCCAAGCATTAATATTATATGTGAATAGGCTTTGCATGTATAACTTAAAATCTAGATGTGTCAGGCAAATTCGGAGTTCATATTTGGAATCGGCAGGTTCAATTTAGTATAAATCACATGGTTTTCTCTCAGTAGCAAAATCATTGTTGCGTTGTGGGTTTTATGTTCTACATTTATGATTGTTTTAACCATGTAACACATCAGATTACGAGTTTCATGCTTTACATTTAGGAATGGTCATCTGTGGTCATTTACATATTTTACATTGATGTGATTTTGCTCTCAATTTGTTTTTATAACAGTTTTACTATCTTTGGTCATGTGTGCAATATGTTCTCAGTGGTTTTAACTTATGTTTTCATAACCATTAAATTTATGATTTTTATACATGTTTGACAATGAAACGGGCAATAGCAAGGTTTTCCTCGGAGTGTGTATGTTTGAGTGTGTGTGAGAGAGTGTGTGTGTGAGAGTGACTGTGTGTGTGTGTGTGACAGAGAGTGAGACTGGGTGCGAGTGTGTCTGTGAGAGTGTGTGTGTGAGAGAATGAGTGTGTGCGCCAGGGCCCCCCCCCTCCCTCCCAGTTCCAGTGTCGTCCCTACCGCTCCCATTCCAGGAGTTCTCCCCCCCCCTCCCTCCCTCCCAGTTCCAGGGTCGCCCTCCCCCCGTCACCTTTGGGGGCATACCTTACTGCAAGGTCCCTGCCTCACCCTGTATTCTCATCTGACAGGATTCTGTGCTCTCTGCTTGGCTCTCTCATTCTCTCCTCACTTTAAAAAAAAAAAATCCGAGAACCATAAAATTTATTTTAAACAAATTTGCGGAGAGTTAGGGAGTTAGTTCCTGTCTGACTGACTGCTGCTGTTCTCAGAGCCAGAGCATTTCCCTTGGCTCCGGCTGTCAGTGCTGTGCTGCAGGGGGGATCAGCTGGTAAGTGCCGGCTTTGATTTTCTTTTTTTGTAGCGGCATGGCGGTGCAAACTGTTAAATGCTGTTCTCATTGAGGGAAGCGGCGTTCAGCGGCAGGAGTTTGTAGTGCTGAGTGTGCTAATGTGTCTGAGGCAGAGGGGCCTTCCTCCATCACGGAGCCGATGTTTTCCTGCGCTAGGAAGGCGAGGGGCTGCCAGAGTACAGGTCGTGCTTGGAGGGCTGAAAGAGGGAGGTAGGCGTGGGGGCTAGCAACTCTACAGAGTTCCCTTGAGGGCGGGCGATTACGAACCCTCGTGTGGTTGGTCACTGCTGCTTGTGACGAACCCGGAAGTACGTGACGTCAATTCAGGAGATGGATACAGAGAGCACGAATGCTTCAAGGTTTCAGTGCCACGGAGTCAGCTTCAGAACGTTGGGGGTGCTTTTTATTATATAGGATTATTTACCCATTTATATTGATTGATACTCACACTTTGAGTTTGCTCTCCTTTGTAGACTACTGAGGCAGGCACCATGTGCCTAAACATGGTTCAGTGTCAAGTCTTCTATGTAACAGCGACAAGACAATTAAGAAACTGGTCTTGTGTTATATGAATTAAAGTACTGTTTTATCTTCATGTCCCACTGCTTAAGACTTCTTCTGATATCCGCTTTTTGTTTTTTTATTCCTTCCATGGGATTCCTGTGTTTAGCCACTACATGGTTGGTTTATGCCTACTAAGATGTTTCATTTGAACTGTAGTGACATCAGCATCATGAAATGTTCCTCTATGCTGTTATCATTCATCTTATTACATTTATTGTATTTCTGTTATACGATTGTATTACAGTGCTTTCAAATATTTTTATTTCTACTACTACTATTTAACATTTCTAGAGCGCTACAAAGTGTACGCAGCGCTGTACAAACACAGAAGAAAGACAGTCCCTGATTCAGTTTCTTGTTACTACTTCTCATTTCTATAGCGCTACTAGACGTACGCAGCGCTGTACACTGGACATGAAGAGACAGTCCCTGCTCAACAGAGCTTACAATCTAATTAGGACAAACAGGACAAATAAGGGATATTCAGTTTCTTGTTAGTCTTATTACTAGGATTCAATCAGTCATCTCCAAGTTTATCTCATTTACTTATTTTAAAAACTAAGTTATTTCCATAAAAAAACATTCATCATAAAACAAACATATACACAATTTTATTCATACTTATATTTGCTCATTTTACTATTTATACAGTTAGCAAAATTGTAAGTTTTATGTCAAGCTGTACCTGCTTGCTGTACACCACCGTCTTCATGAAGGCGGTTAAATCAAGCAGTAGTTTAAGAAACACTGTAAAGAGTTGTAATATGCTGGTAATGAGCTTGTTATTCAATGGCTTGTATTAACATTAGAATGTATGTCTTTTCACCACTATTTGTTTTGTCCTGATCACCTCATCACTTACCTCTACTATTCAGAGACTGAAGAGTGGTATGTTAGTAATACTGCAAGCTGCCAACCTTGTTCTTGCCACTATTCAACATGAGGATATAAATAACCAAATCTCAGTGTGTCCAATAACACCCCTGGTGCAACACCATAAACCCCAGTAATATAGCAGATGACAGCGAAAAAAGACATATATGGTCCATCCAGTCTGCTACTCCTTATTCTCCTGCCCTTATTTTTTCTATTAAAGACTAGTCCTCCCTGGCCCCAAACAAGCTTTACTTGAACTTACTAGGTGTCATACTTTCTACTTTGCAGCCCCTTTTTTCTGGAACTCTCCCCCCTTTGGAGATTTGTGCCAAATTGTCTTCAAAAACTTCAAACCTGCCATAGTCTCGGATCTTTCGCAAAGCTTAAAATTTAAATTAGGCCTGTCTTATGGCACACTCCACCGTTCCGTTCCTTCCCTTTAGCCTCTTGACATTTTGTTTCTCTCGCCCTTCCCCTTCCTATTTGACTTTCTTTGCTTAGTTTTCTTTCCCTCATCTTACACACTTTTCCTGTCCCCAGTCTATTTCTTGGTGCAACTGTAAGTGAATACATGGATAGCCTTTCCTATTGTTATTGTAGTTCTTTTCCCTTTCTTACACATTGCAATTTTTTTTAAATTGTAAACTGCCTTGGTCTGCTACTTAGTTAAGGTGGTATAGCAAGTTCGGATAGATAAATAAAAAGCCTAATTGTGCAAGGTATAATGTGATACTACATATGCATATTTGATCTAGATTTGTCCTTGCCATTTTCAGGGCACAGACTACAAGTCTGCCTGACACTGGCCTTTGTCTCCAACTACTGAAGCTGTCATCAAAGCCCCACTTGAGCACATCCAAATCTGTCCAGCCATGATCAAGGCACAGACCGTAGAAACCCGAGCACTGGCTTTGCTTCCCAGTTATTGCAGTTGCCATCTAAGCACTGCTAAGTTTGTTTGGTTCCATTCTTGCCAAGCAGGATTCCTTTGTGTTTATCCCACACATTTTTTAATCTATTACCATTTTATAGGGCTGCACATTAATGCTGCTGCATTCCCTTCCCCCTTTCTGCCCACCCACATGCATGCACGGTCAGGCATCTCCCCCCCCCCACCCCCCCCCACCCCAGAAATTCTTCACTCTGCAGCAGTATTCAAAAGCTACCCTGGTTTGTATTGGGCCTTTCCCTCTGACCCAGCACATTTGAGAGAGAGGGAGAGAATGGATGAAGGCACATTTGAGAAAAAGAGAGAGAGAATGAGAATGGGTGAAGGGAAGGGAGCACATTTGAGAGAGAAAATGGGTGAAAGCATGGGGGTATATTTTGAGAGAATGGGTGATGGCACGGGGGAGCACATATGAGAGAAAGAGAATGGGTAAAGGCACAGGGGAGGGGGTACATATATGAGCGAGAAAGAAATGGGTGAAAACACAGGGGAGGGGTGCACATATGAGAGAGGGAGAGAATAGGCTCAGTCCCCTTCCAAAGCTGCAGTACCTGTTCAATGGTTGGTGGAGTAGCTGAAGCCCCAACAGCCGAAGAAATTCGCTGTCCAAGTCACCCCAGTCCTCCTTGTACTGCTTCAGGAGCGAGGAAGTCAGCGGGGTGCCTCCAGTCACCAAAGCTTGCACTTCTCAAGCATGCTCAGTTCATGAACTGAGAATGTTTTGAAATACAAGCATTGGTGGCTGGAAGCACCCTGCTGACTTCCTCGCTCCTGAGGCAACACAAGGAGGAAGGGGGGGGGGGGGGGGTCACTTTGGAGGTTCTTCGACATCTTCAGCAGCAAAGGTATGATATCTAATATGGGGGGGGGGGAGGAGAAGAAATTTGTGTCGTTGTCCCCCCCCCCAATGGACTGCCTTCTTTAATCGTGATTAACAATTTTAACTGAACCGCAGACCTACCATTTTCATCTCCACCATCTCCCAATGGGAGAGCATTCCAGCTACCTACCACTCTCTCCATGAAAAAAATACTTCCTGATGTTATTCCTGAGTCGGCCTGCAACCTCAATTCATGCCTTCTTCCCACCTCTGGAAAAGGTTTGTTTGTATATTAACACCTTTCAAATAATTGAATGTCTGTATCATATCACCCCTGTCTCTCCTTTCCTTTAGGTCCTCAAATCTCTCCTCTTGTGTCTTGATGCGCAAACCCAATACTATTTTCAATCCTTTTATCTGAATTGCTTCGAGTCTTTTTACATCCTTAGCAAGATACGGCCTCCAAAACTGAACACAATACTCCAAGTAGGGCTTCGCCAACAACTTGTACAAGGGCATCAACACCTCCTTTCTTCTGCTGGTCACACCCCTCTCTATGCAGCCCAGCATCCTTCAGGATGTGGCCATCTCCTTGTCACATTGCTTCGTCACCCCAAGATTCGCAGAAAGATCCCTCTACGCTTATCAATCTCTCGCCTGCTAGCTCATACATCTCTCCTTTGGATTTCTGCACCCCAAGTGCATCACTCTGCTCTTCTTCGAATTAAATTTTAACTACCAGACCTTTGACCATTTTATCAAATTTTGGAGATCTCTTCTCATGATTTCTACAATCTCTGGGGTATCCATTGTGTTGGCGATCTTCATGTCATCCAGAAAAAGCAAACTTTTCCTTCTAACTCTTCAGCAATGTCTCTCAAATATATTAACAGAACTGGCCCCAGTACCAACCCCCGAGGCACTCCACTACTCACCTTCCTTTTCCTCCCAGCAAATTCCATTTACCACCACCCTCTGTCGCCTGTTGGTTAACCAGTTTCCAATCCAGTTCACCACTTTGGGTCCTAAATTCAGCCCTTTCAGCTTATTCATGAAGTCTTCTGTGAGGAATCATATCAAAGGCTTTGCTGAAATCCAGCATATGTTCTTTATCCAGTTTTTTGGTCACCCAGTCAAAGAAATCAATTGGATTCTTTTTGGCAGGATATTCCTTTGGTAAAACCATGTTGCCTCAGTTCCTACAACCCGTTGGATTCTAGAAAGTTAGCTATCTTTTACTTCACCGGTGACTCCATTATTTTTTCTAACACCAAGGTGAGGCTTACCGGCCTGTAGCTTCCCACTTCTTCCCTATCCCCGCTTTTGTGAAGAGGGACCACATCCACTCTTCTCCAATCCCGCTGAAACTCAACCACTACCCCACCCTTTCCTTCTTCACTGCCAGGGATCCTGTGTGTTCATTCAATGGCAATTGGTGAAGTTTGGTCTTACCTGATAGTACCCATTCCTTGATTCCTGCTAGACCAGACCAGCCAACAGGTCATGTTTTCCTACCAGCAGTTGAAGGCAGAGAAGTTCAACACTTTCAGTGACATCACCAACATAAGGAGTAATTCAACCTGAAAGCTGTCAATATGCCTATGCCAAAGCAAGAACACAGAAACTTATACATAACTTAAATATAAAAAAAAAACCCAGCATAACTGGACATTAGCAATCAGACAATAATCTGAATGACTTTGAAAATGTTGAAAGAGAAATTGATTCACATGGAAGGATGGAAGGAATAGTCCAAATCATGACAGTTTGAGATGAAGGACAAAAAAATGATCCCTACATGATAGACCTGTCTTGGTGAACAGCCACCCACCAGGAGAACCAACTTCAAGGCAAGACCCCAGAGAAGCCTGTTTCAAGGGCTCAAAAGAGGGAATTAGTGAGCACATGTAACACCAGATGAAGGTATCTCTATGAAAGAGAGGAGGACAGATCTATTTAACTCATCTTAAATGCACAATATCAACCTGATTTCTTTTACCTTACCCTGGGCCTGGAACCTTGAATAATATAGCCACAGAGAGGGTTAAAAGTGAAATAAATCAATTTATTTGAGAACAGAAAAACTGGTAACAGTAGGAAATAAACTCATAGTGGCCAGCTCCTGGAGGGTCACGACGTTCACTCATCTGTCTTGCAAAAGACAGCACAAACAGCTTGCTTCTGGCCTGGAATACCAGAGTTACAGCTTTGTCTTTGCAAAATGCAGCACAATTAGCCAGGCTTGGCCCTCAGTTTAAAAGTTAGTTTTAGCAGGATTCCAAGCTAAGGACTTCTCTATTCTGGGCCTCCGTGACTGATCTATGCTGAGAGTTTTTGTCCTGTCTTTACCATACCCTCCTTGCTGTGCTCCTGTAAAGTCATCTCTTCCTTGTTTTGTGGCCCACTGTTTAAGATGGTTCTGTGACTGTGAGGAAGTGCTGTTAAGGGGAAGTGATAATTTCCTATAGACTCCCTCACACAAGGTTGCCACTTGCACTTTGAGAATTGAGAGCCAGGCTATGTTTTAGCCCCCTCTTGAAGAAAGGCTAAAATGGTCCCCAAGTCTATCTGCCAAGGACATGGTGCAACCTGAACATCAGTGCTCACATAATCTCCATACTTGGACATAAGCTAAGGATATAGACATCTGACAAGCTTTCAGCATCATGGCTACAACAGATGCCAAGTATCTCTTGTAGCTCAAACACAACCTCTCGAGGGTCAGGCCATGAACAAACAGGGATCCATATTTTCTGTCAACAATAGGCCCTGACATGGAAACCTGGAAATTTTAAGAAATGGCAAATGGCTGTGTCTAGCAGCCATGCTGGGTTTGTGTACCAAAGATGGTGCAGCCAATCTAGAGCCACCAGAATGATGAGAAATGAATGACTAGTGAGCTGTCTGCTGAGATAGTCTGTCATGTTGTGGAGACAGGGAAATCGATATGAGATTTAGTTTCATCCTACTGCATAGCCAACTGATCTCCTTTGCTACAGCAGCATTTCTGGTGCCACCTTGTTTGCTGACACACCACAGCAATGGCACTGTCCAACATCCCTTATATTGCCTTTCCCTGAATTAACAAAAGTGCTGCATGCCCAAACGTATGGCCCTCATTTTCAACCAACTGATGGACCAAAATGCTTCCAGGGCTGACCAATGCCCCTGGGTGACTCATCCCAGACAAACATGCCTCCAGCCCTCTAGGATCATATCAATGGTCAATACCAACCAATCCAGGGTATCCAGAGGATCTCCCTTCAGGAAACGGGCTGGATTTTTCCACAGCAAGGAACCAGAAGCTGCAGCTCAAACTGCTGTGAGTTGTACGACAAACACAACAACAGGGCCCACTTGACTGGTTTCATGTGTGCTGCAATGGAGCCAATAAGATGGAGATAATCCCAAGCTCTTGGTGTCCGATGAAAGCAGAACTATTTTTCTGAGCAGTTTTGCCACACATTTCGAAGCAAAGAAGACTGCCCCTTCCCTCCCTGCAGTGTCCAAACTGACACTAAAGTATACAAAACCTTGGGCTGGAACCAGCTAACTCCTGGCAGAATTCACCACCCAGCCTGGACACTCCAACAGCTGAATCACTCTGGCCACAACCACTCAAGAAGCCACAAAACAACTGGCTTGGAAAGCAGCAAACAAGATTCGGAGGTGGGGGGGGGGGGGGGGGGTTGCTGTTACCCAAAATATCAGACTCAGGACTGTTACTTCTGCTCCAGCATCCAGAAACTTAGGTAACACTTGGGGCTGTCTCAGATTACAATGTGAAAGCAAGCTTCTGCCAGGTCCACAGAGGTAAGAAACTCCCAGAGACTGAGAGCACAAAACACACACACCAAACAAAAGAAAAAAAAAAAAAGTACTAGGAGCCTTCACAAGCAAGATGAATCCTTTAATCGCAAAACATATGTCTTGTATATCAATCTTGTATCATTGACCCGACATGTTTCAGCATGAATCACCTGTGTGTCATGGGTCTATATTAAACACGAATACAACTAGAAATTAAATATTATAAACCAAATGAAAAAACTGACATCACATACATATATTATGTGAACATGCATGTTGGATACTCTAAGGTACACGTGAACCATCGTGTCACTGGTGAGACAACAGGTACTTAAATATGAAATGGTGGAAAAGTAATGTTCATAGTGCTAAACTAAGTTGTTCCTACATATATCATGCAGTGAAGGTCATAGGTCATACAGTAAGTGACAGTGTATATGATAAATATGAACAAGTGAAAGTGTATATCCTAGTGAATTGGTGCTGTGATAAAAATGAAACAGGCATTGTATTTTGCCTACCGTAATACAAATGGAGCCTATTTTAATCCTTGTGTTAAAGGGTGCCAAAAGTAAAAGTTGGACAGCAAAGAAACTCACTGTTGGATTAGTATTATTGGGGATGCACAAACGTAACTAATGTCCTTTGAAAAAAACGGTATAAAATATTTAAAAAGCAATTATTCATAAGAAATATGAAGTTTAGTCATCATTAACCAGAAAGTTTGCAGTTTTGGTCCCAATGTCATCAGATGAAAACCATATTGCATAAAATGCCATTCTAAACTAATAACTAACTTCAAGTACAGGTTTATGTCTATTATCAAGAAACTCTGTTTTTTAATTTCTAAGTATTGGTAAATAACAAAAAACTAAAAGATGCTATAACAAGCTGGTGAAAATATGTAATAAAAAAAAAAATGTTGCCAAAACCTTGCTCTAAGCAGTACTTTTCCTATGAAAACAGTGTAAACTAAAATCAAGCTGCTAGAAATATAACAGAAAAACGGCACCGAAACTTTACACCGAGCAACATTTTTCATACCATGTTAAACTATGGAGAATGTATGAACTAAAACCAAGCCTTCAACATTAAAGAAAGCGGAATCCATTGTCCAGTGTTTCAGAACTGTCATTGATATGTATGTTGTTATTGATAAGTATGCGCCAAATCCTTTACTAAGAACGGCGCAACCTTCATAGCGCTTACATTGATAGGATCACCTAAATTCGACTCCAACTTAAAAAAAGCTTTACATATACTAGAAGCGAGATCCACTGTTCTATACTCAGTAAAAGATAGGCAAAGATAACACACTTACCACACACAATGTATACTAGACGTTCCTGCTTGTTCAACACTGAAACACTGAGTCTCTCTTTCTCTGAGAATAGTCTAACAAAAAAATGGCATTCCATTCTTCAGTTTAAATAATGAACTAGCTGATATCATCATGACATTTAACATTGTAAGTTAGAAGTGGTGGTGCCCTGCACTGCTAACAGATGTCATCAATAAGTTCTTAAAAAATGTGTATGTATGCTGGCTAGACCGCAAAATATATCTATAAATCAATGGCAGATGATTCACCTCAGACTGAAAATTAGTGAAGGGTGATTAACCTTAGACTGATCATAATGAACAGATTGTACTGCAGTATCACAATGCAGACCAAATGAAATTGAAGTGTACTGCAAATAACAATGTGTGTGTTGTCTTTTAAATCAAGTCTAAAGGTGTCACAATCAGTCAGTGTTGTGATAATCTAATGTAGATCTGAATGTGAAAATGGGCCAAAATAAAGTTAATACTCACTGTATTAGTATCTCTAAGGAGATCTCTTAGAGACACTCTATTTATGTTCACATGTTGAAATCGCAAATACTGAAGTGTAAATTTAAATGATCTTGATAATAAACAATGCTACATTAAACATTTGTTTGTGTCAAATATTTCAGTTGTATGTATAAAACTGATAATGATAAAAAGTAATAAATAGTAATCAAGAAAAATAAAGTCGCTGATCATCACATTAGGTTTGAAATAAAAAAAAGTTTTTGAATAAATAAATCCTGTAAAGGTTTTTTTTCCATCTGAAGACTGGAGATGTGACCCACAGTCCTCTTCCATTCTCCAAGTATCTCTGTAACCAGTGGGGATTATAACGATTTTCAGAGTGCAGCCATTGGACGAGCTGAGCTGAACTCACACCAGAGGATTCACCTGGTGGCCAGAAGAAATGTGTATTGACATTAAACAACACTTATATATTGGAGGTCACGTGATGCTGTGAGTGGCGAAAGACGTGAGTCACATCGGCTGCTCGGGGCCCCATCCGCAGTTTGGCTATTCCACCCCTCTCCTGGACTTTAAAACCTAGATTTTGGATTTATGAGCTGGTAACAACATATGGACAAATACTTAACGCGAGCCGCAATGGCGCAAGCACCTAAAAGCTTGACACGGAAAAAGGAGCGGCAGAAACCTTTGTATTCCAGAATGGTGGCTGCCTCCCCAGCTGCCTCGCCGCCCCGCTCGCCCCCGGACAACATGGTCTTAGAACTTAGAGATTCGGTGGTATGCGCCCTGGACCCTAGATTCACACAACTGTCGGAACTTACAGGATTAACAGCTCTAACCTTCGAGCTAACACGCAGGACTGGGGAGCTGGAAGCGTGAGTGTTCGAGGTGCAGGATGTACAACAGGCCCATGCAGGAGAACTAGAAAAACCGGAGCACTTGACCCAAGAATACCATCAGAAACTGAAGGATCTGGAGAATCGCTCCTGCCACGATAATTTGAGGTTTGTTGGATTTCCAGAATCTATTGCTGAAACGAAACTTAAACAAACACTGGAAACATGGCTTCTAGCAACTTTCCTGGAAGTTGGGGAGGGAAGGGCGATCCGCCTTGAACGGGCCCCCATCGTATTGGCCAAAAGACCACAAGAGATCCAAGGCCTCGGGTTGTGATTGCTAAATTTCACAGCTACTCTCAGAAATCAGCACTGCTGCGGCTCTATAAAAAGTGCAGAGAGGATACAAAATTTGATGGCGAACTGGTAAAAAATTTTCAGGACTATTCTGCGGCCTTGATGGTTAAGTGCTGTGCTTTCTCTATAACCTGTGCAAAACAACTCCTCTTTATTCTGCAGTACCCAGCCACCCTGAAAGTTCTTATAAATGGCACATGGAAAACCTTTCTAACGCCTGAAGAAGCGTTGGAGTGGCTTAACCGACCAGATACTTGAACAGAGTCAGACACAAGGTTGCTGCCTTGGATTACACGTTCCCTTGTGCTTGGGAGAGCATGTTTGAGAGTTGCCATGTTGGCAGTTTTGCGAGTTTAGAATTGGGATGGAACTATCTGAAGCCGTATAAGGGTCACTTATGTGCCGGTCAGACTCGACTGCAGATGGAAGACCTACACACAGGAGCGGTTAGGATTACTGGGGACCAGCAACCCTGGGACCCGCTGCAGTGAGTGACCAGTTTGCAGAGAGAACACATAACTGGTTAATCTGCACAGATTCTCTGTTTGTAACTCTGGGAGACATGTGTTACGGGTTTAAGTCTACAATGGCGGACTGGGATGGGGACCCCACAGCGTTCTAGATCTCCTTTGACTGTCCTTTCATAGGAGGGGGCAGTCATAGTTATCTAGGAAAAGGGCAGGGTCTAGTGGGATTGTTATATTTGGTGGGGGGGAAGGGGGTGGGGGAGGAGTGGTTGGGCGGGAAGGGACGGCTGGGGGTGGGATTTGGTTTGCGGGGCAGAGGGTGGAGAACCGACTGAAGGGTGATGTGAATGTTGGGTTGTTGTATCGAGTGGTGGGAGTCGTGCGTGCTGGGTGTATGGATCTTTGTGCAACACAAGGGGAGCTATACACCTACCTGACCAGCTGTTTGGATGGCCCCTGGCTGAGGCTGGGCAGCAGGGGGTCTAAGAGGGAATTGAAAGTATTAGTGTGGGCTCTGGATGAATGGGATGGCTAGGACCCCACCAACGCGTTCAATTTCTTGGAATGTGGCAGGGACCACGTCCCCTATTAAGCGCTCCAAAATCTTGTTGACTCTTAAGCACCATGGGGCCTCCATAGCATGCCTACAGGAGACGAAACTCTCAAACACAGAACATCAGAAGCTGTGCCAGCAGTGGGTGGGGGAATGCTACTTCTCCTCCTCTGCTGGTCGACAGGGGGGGGGGGGTGTGGTGTGGCAGTTTTGCTTAAGCGGGGTCTGCCCTGTGTGTCACGACTGGTGGAGAAAGACTCTGAGGGCAGATATGTATTGGTGCACCTTAATTATATAGGTCAAGAGTATTACTTATGCGCTGTATATGGGCCAAATGTCTATGAAGCTGAGTTCTTTCATGCACTTGTTAATTTAGGTCTTAAATACGACACGGCCCCGTGGATTATGGTGGGTGACTTTAACCAGGTCTTTGATCCAAGTTTGGATTGCTCCTCGCCTGGGGCATGGAGTGCGCTGGCTAAAGGTAGGGGTTTGCAGGCTGCTGGATTTGGTGGACCCGTGGCGTTTGCTACACCCGACACAGCGTGATTACACACACTTATCCTGGGCCCACCAGTCCTGGTCTCGTATTGATTATATTCTGCTAGCAGCCACAATTTTCTCAAGGGTGGTATCAGCAGATTTGGGCCCTATGGCGATATCAGATCACACTCCAATCTGGGTGGACTTATCACTGGGTCTAAACGTAGGTACAGCTGGTATTTGGAGATTTCCATCTTACCTCTCAGATAACCCTGATTTTCACAACTTCCTGGCTCAGAAATGGAATCTTTTCGCAGAAACCAATGTAGGCCATTGGGAGACCCCAGATTTGTTCTGGGAAACATCGAAGGCAGTGATACAGGGTGAAATAATTAGTTATGTGAGTGCACAAAACAGGAGAATCACCCAGGGGATTCTCTTGATGGAACACCTGTATCAACAAGCTAAACAGGCCTATTTGAAGCATCCGTCCGGGGCCACCTTTGAGAATGTGAAAGCTGCTCTGGCTGCTCTGAACTCTTTGCTTCATGAGTGAATGAAAAAGCAATTATTCTCTCAACGTTGTCAATTGGCCAGGTAAACTACCTGCCCAGGTGGTGAAAGCGTGGTCAGCTAGAACATTCATTCCTACGCTGGTGGCACCGGATGGGTCTAGGAAATCTAACCCCACTGACATTATGCAAATCTTTCATGACTATTTTTCACAAATGTACCAAGCGGATCTGGAACAGGGGGGACCCCTCTCTGGTAGACTACCTCGTGGACTCGGGTCTTCCTACTCTTTCTCCTGAGGCTAGCAACTCCTTAAGCGCCCCATTGTGTGCAAGTGAGGTCCAACAGATAAGTCTCTGACACTGGGTACTGCCCCAGGAGCCGACGGATTCTCCCCAGAATACTATAAGATGCTGGTTCAACAAGTGAGCGCATCAGTTACACTATTCTATGAGGAGGTGATTTCAGGGGGAACCTTCCCTGCATGAGCTAACAAAGCACTTATAGTACTCATTCCCAAACCTGGTAAAGCTCCTGATTCCCCTGAGGCTTATCGCCCAATTTCGCTGCGCAATGTGGACGTAAAAATCTTGGCAAGGGTGCTGGCAGATAGGCTAGCTAAGCATATTCCCGATCTGGTGGGAGACCACCAGGTGGGATTTGTCAGAGGGCGGCACCCAGGTCTAAATGTTCGTAGAGCGCTGTTGGCGGCGGCCCAGATGCGGAGAAAGCCTTCGATCGTGTACCCTGGGAATACCTCTTTGAGGTGTTGCGATATGTAGGGATGAAGGGGTGGTTTCTGCAGGCAGTGGGCACCTTATACATGGAACCGGTGGCCCATGTGCTGGTGAATGGCTTATGCTCTCCTAGCTTTCGGGTGGGTAGAGGAACCCGACAGGGGTGCCCGTTATCTCCTCTTTTGTTTTTGTTATATTTAGAACCTCTACTCCGCACCATACTAAGAGATCCGGCAATCACGGGAGTTCTGCTACCCCATCTCTCTATTAAGGTGTTGGCCTTCGCAGATGACATATTGCTTACCATTACGAACCCCCAGAGCTCCTTGGCCGCTGTGCTGGATGTTATAGCAGAACATGGATATTATTCGGGCTTCAAACAACTTACAGAAATCGGAGGCCTTACTGATCCCTGTTTCAGTGAGGAAGGAATGGGAGGAATTCTTCCTATTAAAATGGGCAACTGGCCATATCAAATATCTAGGCATTAGGGTCTCAGCAGATTTGAAACAACTCTACGCTATTAATCTGGCTCCACTGTGGGCATCTACTCAAACTTCTCTGAGGATGTGGCAACCTCTTCCTGCATCTCTGTGGGGAAGGATTGCGTTATACAATATGATAATAGTCCCTAAGTAGCTCTATGTTATACAAGTATTGTCCCTCTTTTTCCTGCAACACGATGAACGGCTGTTGCATCGATTGCTGGTGAAATTGTTTTGAAATGGACGGTGAGCTCGGGTCCCTTTTTTGCAGATGTATCTTCCTATGGCCAAGGGTGGCCTTGGAGCGCTCAATATTAAAGCAATCTCAATGGCTGGCTGTATGAGACATCTGAGCGACTGGTTTAGGGGTACGACTTTCTTTTCCTTCCCGGCTACTGAGGGTATGGTGCTGAGCCCGCACCACTTTAGTTATTGGCTACATGTGGCCCCTGGTCGAGCGGCTGCGAGATTGAGTTTTGCCCCCCTCTTTCTTCCCCTGCAGAGGGCATGATGTTGGGTCTGTAGGCTTTACAATCTTGACCCTCATGTATCCCCATTGTTGCCAATTTGGGGGAATGCAGACTTCCCTGTGGGTAGGTCCTCGGCAGTTTTCTGCAGGTGGAGGGAGGAGGGGACTTTTTCTCTTCCAAGTTTTAAATAAGGATGGCACATGTAAAGCTTTCCAGGACTTATGTACTAGCAAGCACTTGACCCCCTCAGGCCTTTCTCCCCTATCTGCAACTGCATCATTATATTGCCTCGTTACCACAGGCCTACATGTCTATGACAAAATGGGAACTAGTTGCGATATATGACCTAGAAGCACAATTAGCAGTTCCCATGAAATATTTTCATAACCAATTGAGGCACTATTTAAGGCGTGCTATGGGGACCTGGCGCAGAGTTGGTCTGGAGAGTTGAGATACCAGATACAAAATAAAACATTACAGCCAGCTTACGAACCTGTTACGGGGCTTTTGGGAGTGCTGATAGTCGGGAGTTGCAGTATAAATTTATTATGCACCTATATATCTCGCGACATAGGGCCTTTAGGGCTACTCTGCACCCCTGTGATGATTGCCTGAAATGTGGGGGAACTGGAGCTCATTTGGGCCATATGTTCTGGCTATGTCCTCCAGTTCTGGCATTCTGGATGACCCTTTGTGCCCATGTGTCTGGGATTTGGAGGATTAGGTGGCGACCCTCCCCTGCACTGCTGTTCAATGTGTATCATACAGGGGAATCCCGCAGAGCGGGTCTAACAACTTTCCTAAGGTGGGCGGGTCTGATGGGGGAAAAAAAAAAAACCCTAAATATTGAGTGTCTGGCTGCTTCCCGATTGCCCCTCGGTTCTGCAGTGGCGGTCCCTTATGATCTCCTTGAGTACAGTGGAGCATAGGGATGTTCGGAATCTGGCCTCCCAGCGTCTCTTGCAATGCTGGTCTCCCTTCTGGGACACGCTAACGCCGACTGCTCGGAGTACAATTTTGAATGGTTGATGGTTGATGCCCTCTAAGGGAGTGGGAGAGGAACTTGAGGGGGGGGAGGGGGTCGATTTACTTTAGTTTTCAGGGGGGGGGGGGGGGTAAAAGCAAGTGTAATATGGGTGTTATGCCAAAATGATAAATCTCAAAACTATTGATTACCTATTATTGTAACCGCACACATTTGCATAAAGTAAAAAAAAAAAAAAAATCCTGTGAAAACATTATTGAATATAACAACGATAAAATAAAGACATATATTTTAAAAAAAATTTAAACATACCGCTATCGATTTCATAATCAACTGATGGTTAAACACATATAAACATTATTGGGTGATAGGATCTTGGGGGTGATAGTATTTGAGGATCTGAAGGCGACGAAACAGTGTGACAAGGCGGTGGCCGTAGCGAGAAGGTTGCTAGGATGTATAGAGAGAGAGGTGTGACCAGCAGAAGAAAAGAGGTGTTGATGCCCCTGTACAAGTCGTTGGTGAGGCCCCACCTGGAGTATTGTGTTCAGTTTTGGAGGCCATATATCTTGCTAAGGATGTAAAAAGAATTGAAGCAGTGCAAAGAAAAGCTACGAAAATGGTATGGGATTTGCGTTACAAGATGAGGAGAGACTTGCGCACCTGAACATGTATACCCTGGAGGAGAGAAGAAACAGGGGTGATATGATACAGATGTTCAAATATTTGAAAGGTATAAATCCGCAAACGAACCTTTTCCGTAGATGGGAAGGCGGTATAACTACAGGACATGAAATGAGCTTGAAGGGGGGCAGACTCAAGAAAAATGTCAGGAAATATTTTTTCACGGACAGTGGTGGATGCTTGGAATGCCCTCCCGCGGGAGGTGGTGGAGATGAAAACGGTAGCAGAATTCAAAAATGTGTCGGATAAACAGAATCCTGTTCGGAAGGAATGGATCCTCAGAAGCTTAGCCGAGATTGGGTGGCAGAGCCGGTGGGGGGAGGCGGGGCTGGTGGTTGGGAGGTGGGCCTGGTTCTGGACAGACTTCTACGGTCTGAAAATGGCAGAAACAAATCAAGGTCAGGTAAACACAAAGTAGCACATATGAGTTTAAATTGTTGGGCAGACTAGATGGACCGTGCAGGTCTTTTTCTGCCGTCATCTACTATGTTACTACGCAAGTGTTAAATAATATCCTTTAGTGTATATTTAAAAGAAACCACACAATTACTGTACACCGCCTTGAGTGAATTCCTTCAAAAAGGCAGTAAATAAATCCTCATAAATAAACAAAACACACATTCAGTTAATAACGAGGGAGACAATGTAAATTGAGAAAGATCATATAAAACAGATCTTAGGTACGCAGAGAGATGAAAAGCAATATTCATAGCAACAAATGTGAACCACATTAAAATATCTAATTTGAATGTCCAAATTGACATTATGGTTAAAAATAAACAAAGGCTCATGTCCATCCCGGAGATGACACTGTGATGAAACAGGGTATCAATACTAAAATACAGTACTGTTAATGCATAAAAGGTCCAGTTCATTGTTCAGACCCACTGATGAGACTGTATCCATTTCGAAGATACATCGCTGTTCCTTCTGTAATAAAAGGGAGTTCACATAACCTACCCGCCATGGTGTTTTGGCTACTTGATAAACAAAATATCTCAGGACGGTAAAGGAATGTGAGAATTCTGCGCAATGTTGAACCAGAGGTGCAGTTAAGACATTTCTTCATATGTTACTTCTATGTTTTGATTTTCCTCATGGCTTTTCCCACATAAAGTAAGGAATCAGGACAAATAATAATATAGACAACTTCTATGTTGTTTTAAATAATACATTTTATCAGTACGTGGATATCTGAACTCTACTATCCAAAGATGAGGCACAAAAAGAACAGTCCCACATGGACGGTGGCCTACATTGCGATTGAGGATTTGGATGCAGCAGTGCCGATGGGTCAATGATTTCTTTAATGTTTCTCCCACGGGTGTATGCAAAGGTCACTTTTTTTGTTTTGAAAGCAGCGATGACCTTCAAGGCTATGCAAATTATCAGTCAATATCTTTTTAATGTCTCTGGATAGGTTTGAGAATCTCAGACTACAGACAATGTCAGATGAACTCCTATCTGTGTGTGATTCCAACAGCGTCTCTCTTTCAGCTGCCCTTGCTTTTTAGAGACCTTTGTTGATACAGTGTGTAGGATATTCTCTATCTTTGAAGCGTTTCATCATTGGTCTGGCCTGTGTCTCAAATTCGTTGAAGTCACTACAGAGTCTTCTTAAACGTAAAAAGTGTGAGTAGGGGAGATTTTCTTTAAGGCACAACATCTCCATCCAGAAGTGCAGAACTTTGAGGGAGGCACTGATCCCTTTTAAATGCCAGAACTGGGTGAAACATACCAACTTTCCTCGGGCACTATAAAGTTTCAAGTTTACTTTACATTTGATATACTGTCAAATCAGAAAACTTTCAAGGTGGTAAACTAAGTAATGGTCCTGTCCCCCCACTCGTGAGCTGAAACACACTCAACTTAATCAGACACTGCACATCTCTGCCACCACTTGCTTCCTGAGCTCTGACCAGCAAAAGGTGTCTAAAACTGGCTCTACTAGTTCTAAAGCAAAGCCTCTATCAACTGCCTCCAGAACTCACTTGTCAGAGGAGACGGGCCAACTCCAGGTGGAACAAATCAGAGATCCCCACCAGCCTCCCCTGAACCTCCAGAGACCCACCTGACCCATTGCAGTGAGCACTATATTATCAATAAACCTACTGGAAAACTAAACCATATTAGAACAGATCTATCATGCAGTCAATGCTAACAGAAAACAACATCACTTTCACACACGAACACAGACCTCCACCCAGTTTAGAATAAGTAGCCACAAAATAAAAACAGAAATAAAAATTAAACTGAACTCCCAAGAAGTCTTTTCGTACAGTGCAATACCAGAGAAAGAAAAAGCAATGCATGTCCCCCTGTAATGTGCAAATATAAAGATAAACTGACACATTCCAATCACTACATTGCAAATTAACAACTGCAAATAAAACAATAGATGAAAATATGATAAAAAATATATTTAGTTCAATAAAATGTTAGCTTTCAGAGACCAAAACCTCCTTCCACAGATCAGGACAGTATACTGATGTTATGGTATCCTGTCCTCATCTGAGGAAGGCTTTGGTCTCTGAAAGCTAGTCAAAAAAGTACTATAATTAATCCAAAAATGGATAACATCTCATTTCCATTTCCTACTTTTATTAACATTTATTAATACAGCTACCATACTACTTTATTTTAACTAAAAAGAGAATTATTATTATTTATTGCATTTGTATCCCACCTATTTGCAGGCTCAAAGTGGCTTACATAGTATTGATAATATAGTTATTCCAGTGTATCAAGTATAGTTAGTATTGTGTAGAGATTAGTTAAGGGAAGGAAGAAGGAGGAAGGGATTTATTAGGGTATTTATAGAAGGTGGGCTTTCATAATTGAATGGGTTGAAGTGGGTTAGTGGGGCTGTAGGTTCTCATTGTAGGCCTTAACAGATATGTCTTTGTCAATTGTTTTTAGGTCTGTGGGTAATGCATTCCATAACTGCGTGCTCATGTAGGAGAATTCTCTTTTCTACCTTTGTTGTCTGGCCATTTTTTTCAATTGTGTTGGTCCCAGTATCTAGTTTCTGCCGTCCACATCTTGCCAGGATTTCCTGTCCATTTGTCAAATTTCTCTCCTCCTTTTCCTATCAGCTATCTTCATTTTATTTTCTGCCTCTGTCCAGCTCTAATTCTTACTATCCAATCTTCAATTTCCCTCTTTTTCCTGTGTCTACCTACACCTTGCTACCACTTTCACTCACCCTGGCTCTCCCATTTCACTTCCTCTTATTGCCCAGTCTCTCACTAGCTCTATCCTCTCTCCCTCCCCAC
Organism: Microcaecilia unicolor; assembly: GCF_901765095.1. NCBI lineage: Eukaryota > Metazoa > Chordata > Amphibia > Gymnophiona > Siphonopidae > Microcaecilia > Microcaecilia unicolor. The sequence goes on from NC_044031.1 coordinate 101,641,669, forward strand.
TTCCATCCAGCATGTGCCCCCCCCCCCCCCTCCATCAGTGCTCCCCTCTGTCCTCCCTCTCCTCTTCCATCCAGCATGTGCCCCTCTGTCCTCCCCACATCTTTCTATCATGACCCCTCTCACCTCCCCATTTCCATTCAGTGTCTGCACCATTCCCGACACTCCTGCCACTACCCTAAACCAGCAGCAGCAGGATCTAAACAAAGTATGAACATCGCAGGGCTGAACTGTACAATACCTGCGACTGTCGGCTGTGCCCTGGAACAAAGTGGCATCAGAGGCGGGTAGGTCCAGTAACGTGTTTTGCTACCGCTACTGGTTTGGAAACGCAACCAGCAGTAGACGGAGCAGGTCTCGATGTTCTAGTCGCATGGTGGGTCAGGACAACTATGCGCCTCTCACCAGAAGCTGTGCAACTTAGAGGAACCAGTGCTGACCACCTAAAATATGCCCGAGCTGCATAGCCTCCAAAGAGAGATGCCTTACAAGACTAACACAAAGACTTCAAAAGCTGCTACAAAAGAGATTCCATCCTGTGCTCTTGAAGATCTTCAATGCAGCACCCCCCTCAACTGGGGCAATAGTCTTCTTTGCCACTGCCAAAATCACAACTGTGACGAAGCTAGAATCTTCTAGATTGCTGAGACGCTATTGGGTGACGTTTAGCCATAGACTGCTCAACATGAAAAGTAGCATCTGGAACTTTCCATCCGCAGAAATATCATCTATTACCCAAAGAATAGAGGACCAATTTGGAAGACTGACATCAACCAAAAGGGGGCCCTGGAAACCAGTACCAGAACTGGACTTATCCACTGAAATCTTAAGAGTGGACAGAACAGGGAAGAGTAAAGTAGCATGTCCTCCTTACCAGAAATATAGACCACAAAGGAACATTTCCTGGTGGAACTTCATCCCCCTCAGAGAGGATGTCTTCTTCTAGACCAAACAATTAGAAAATGTGATGGTGAAAAGCCAGAAAAATGCTTGGGTACATAGGGAGAGGAGTGGCCAGCAGGAAAAAGGGGGTGATAATGCCTCTATATGTGTCTGATGAGACGTCATTTACAGTGCTGTGTATAGTTCTGAAGACTATACTTTCAAAAAGATATAAACAGGATGGAGTTGATCCCGGTGGTCAGTTGTCCTCATTATAACCTTTTGGTGACAGATTAAGGATCTCAATATACATACTTTGAACAAAGACAGGAGATTATGATAGACATTTAATTTAGGGCTCTACAGCTATTAACTGTGATTAAAATTTTTAATCATGGGGTGGACTGTAAAGTGCTCCCCTCAAATTTCCTCTTGAACAGTGCAATATATACATAGCAGATGTAAATTCTCAAAACTGACATATTTTCAATTGCTAAACTAAAAATAAAACTAATTTATCTTTACCGTTGTTGTCTGGTGATTTTATCTTTTCAATCATCCGTTCCCTATCTCTGGTTCTGCTTCTCTGTGCTCCCAGCATAGTTCTGTGCCCTGAAACTCTGCTTCCAGGGCCTCCCGTCTATTCACTATTTTTTTTTCTTTTTTTTTCTCTCCTCTTCTCATCCTGCCCTATTTCCCATCTTTCACATTCAACTTTCATCCATTTTGTCCTCCTTTTCAAATCTGTATAGGTTCCATCTCTTCCTTTCCCCTCGTTCATGGGCACCATCTCACTCTGTTCTCTCCTCTCTTCCCCTTCCTGGGCACCATCTCCTGCTGTTCTTCTCTTCCCTCCCCTTCATGGGCCTTTTCTCCTCCTGTCTCTTCTCTCCCCTTCCCTGGGCATAGTCTCCTCATGTCTGTCTTCTCTTCCCTTCCATAGGCATCGTCTCCTCCTCTCCTGTTCCCTTCCCCTTCATGGGCACTGTCTCTCCCCACCATGATCTCCATTTCTCCCCTGATCACCATCTCCCCGTTTCTCTTCTCTCCCCTTCCCTCTCCTCCCCTCCTTGGGCACTGTCTCTCCCTGCCCTCCATGATCACCATTTATCCCATCCATTTCCATGATCATCATCTCCCTTGTTTTTTTCCATCCCTTATTGCCAGCATCTATCCCTCTCAAATACATCTTTCTTTCTCTCTCTCTCTGCTCTTCTCCCAGCAAATCTTCCTGCGCTACTGAACACAACCCCCCCCCCCCCACACACACACACACAGAAGAACGGACCCCATTCTCAATCTCTCTCCCCCCAATCTTTCAGCACTCCTAAACTCCCCTCCCCCCACCCCCGTGGTCCACATTCTCTCTTTCAGCTGTCTGAAGCCTCTCTCTGTAGCATCCTGCCCAGAAACAGGAAGTTATGTCAGACGAGGCAGGACGCTACAGAGGTTTTGGGCGGCTGAAAGAAGCAGAGCTGAAGGCAAAACCGGAGGGCCGAGGGGAAAAGGTATAAGGAGAGAGAAAGAACCAGTCCTGCTGCCTACAGCCTCTCCAGCCTTACCACGGACCCGAAGTGCCACGGACTCATACCTCCGAGGTTACTTCTGGGTCATGGGTGCATGGCTCCAACCTTCCATATCAGCCTTGGGAGCACAAGCAGCCGAGCTGACCCAGACCGGAACCCAGCAGCCAGTCTTTGCAGCCCAGGTAGCTCACAAAGGGAGCAACGAGGGAGTAAGGTGTTAATGTGTGTGAAAACTTTAAACGCACGTTAAACATTTAACGCGTATTTGTGTTATTAACGCATTAAATGTACAGCCCTAGTTTAAATACCTCCATGGCTTTGAATGCACAGGTAGTGAATCTTTTTCACCTGAAAAGGAAACTCTAGAATGAGGCAGCATAAGATGAACATGAAAGGGGACAGACTTAAGAGTAACTTAAGGAAATAGTTCTTCAGGGAAAGGGTGATGAATTTGTGTAACTTTATTTTCTCTGAAGACAAGCAGGACAACCTATTCTCACATGTAGGAACCTCTAGCTACCAGGCTGTTCAAATTTTAAAAAGAGAAAATAACATAGCCTGGTGAAAGCAACAGCCATGAACTTTTTTTTTTTAACCCTATTTATTATTATTAGTTTGTTTTTGAAATAACCTGGAACAGAAGTAAATGGGCCTAGGAGGGAGGAATTGAATTCTACACCCCAAATAAATGTTGACAGTCTGTCTGACCAAACAATACTGGTTTGTGAACATGTGGATGGAAGTTCACATTGCAGCTTTTCAATCTCCTCTATGGAGGCTGATCTGAGACGGGCTACTAACGGAGCTATAGCTCTAACACCAAGAACCATAACATCCACTCAGGAAAGAACTTAGGACATGTGAAAAGAGCTATTCTGTTATGATTAAAACTTGTGCAAGGTGGATCAGCTTACTATGGTCTAGAGCTCAATGATCCTGTGAGCTGAAGCGACGACCACCAAAAACAAAAATCTTTCTAGGTCAGATACTTGAGATGGAAAGAATTGAGCATCAGAAGGGGGCGCATGCATGATGGACACTGCCAAAAGCATCCAAAGTAAGTGAACACTGGACAGCATATCTGTGCTGGGGCTCTATCAGATAACATCACCTGCATATCACGATAGGCTGTCCTGCTTGTTACAAAGAATCAGCCTAAGAATTGAACCTTGCAGCACCACCACTGGTAATATCTCTTTCCTCAGAGCGAGATCCATTTTACCACTACCCTTTTTCGCCTTCCAAACAACCAGTTCCAACCTAGTCAGTTCACTTCAGGACCCATACCGAGGGCACTTGGTTTATTTATGTCATCTCTACGGAACTGTCTCAAAGACTTTGAAAAAACTTAAGTAAACCACATATAGCACACACCCCTACGTAACTTTTTAGTCATCCAGTCAAAGAAATTAATCAGATTTGTCTGGCAAGACCTGCTTCTAAAGAAACCATGCTGCCTTGGGTCCTGCAATCCAGTGAATTCCAGAAACCTGACTATTCTGTATTTTAAGAAGAGCTTTCCATTAATTTGCTTTCCATAGTGGTCAAATTGGTCTGTGGCTCCCTGCCTTCTCTTTACTTTCACTTCTGTAGAGAGAGGGACCAAATCTGTCCTTCTCTCTGACTCTAAAGAGCACACCACATGCTATCAACTGGTTGAAAACACCTCTGGGAAACACAGTTTTATTTCTTTATACATATGTAAAGTCTTAAGCCTTTTCATAATTTGCTGCCATAGCTGAGGGTCTATCAGACAACTGAAGCATACAGATGAATGACATCTGTCCTAGACTTAACTAGTACAGATCAGTAAATGTGGGATACAAATGCAACAAATAAACAGGGCCCGTTATGCCAAAAAACCAACTTCAGAACTCAAAATGTTTAACCTTCCCACTGTTCAGCCAATACTTCAGTTTATGAGTATTGTTTTGCTCATCGTGGACCGTGCAGGTCTTTTTATGCCGTCATCTACTATGTTACTATCTCTTTCATCTTTGAAAAGATTTGTATATCTGTATAGTGCTGAGTATGCCCAGTAGCTATACAGAAAATGATACAAATTCATTACTACCGATATTACTATGTTTTATCTTTCTGTTAAATTCTGGTCTGTATCTTAATCCTTCATTGAATATAGGTTAAATTTTATTACCTTGTGCAGAGAGCTGTGCAGCTTGAGAAATTAGAGAAGTGATATTGAAAGATGGTCCAGCGGTGAGAATCTTATGAAGTATAGACTGCACAGAAGCTTGTGTCACAGCAGCTGTTAAGAACTAAATATGAAAACAAAAACACAAATTATTAGTAACATAGTAGATGACGGCAGAAAAAAGACCTGCACGGTCCATCTAGTCTGCCCAACAAGATAAACTCATATGTACTACTTCTTGTGTATACCTTACCTTGATTTGTATCTGCCATTTTTCAGGACACAGACCATAGAAGTCTTGCCCAGAACTAGCCCCATTTTCAGGACACAGACCGTAGAAGGTTTATTATTTGTACTAGTATACCTTCTCAAAAAGTGAAAATAATTACCTGTAGCAAGAATTCTCACAGGACAGCAGGCCTTATTTCTCACATGTGGGTAATGCAATCCACACTGCCCATTCTGAGCTAGGAAAGGCTTTACAGATAACAAACCTGCCACACGGGGATAGACCGAAGGTCCATCAAGCTCAGTATTCTATTTCCAACAGTGGACAATCCAGTCACCAAGTACCTGGAAACAGAAGCGTAGCCAGGTTGATAGGCGTGGGGGAGGAAGGAGAGCGGACTGCCGGACTGCACTGGTGCATATTTTAAAAGTGACAGATCGCGCCAAAAATAGGTGCCGTCGCAAGTACTCTTGGGGAATCAGCCGCTCCCCTGGGGACCCACCTAGCTACACTTCTGCCTGTAAAGATCCCAGAACAGTAAAACAGATTTTATGTTGCTTATCCTAGAATATGCTGTGGATTTTCCCAAGTCCATCTTAATAATGGCTCTTCAGAGTATGAGTATCTTCCCGCCCACTGTGAAAGCACAGGACCATGAGTACAATACTACAGCATAAAAGAATAGAGAAGACAACTCTTAAGGGGAGGTGGGAAAGTTTGTGAGAACATAAGACCCACTGTCCTCGGAGAATAACTGCTACAGGTAAGTACCTCCGCTTTCTCCGAGGACAAGCAGGCCTATGATTCTCACATGTGGGAATTAACAGGCTCATTGAAAGCAATAACCAACTGGACCGTGCAACAGCGAGGTCAAACAATATAAACCTGAAACTATAACAATCTTGAGAGAGAGTGCAACCTGGAACAGAACAAAATGGGCCTAGGAGGCTGAGGTTGGACACTAGACCCTCAAACAAATTCTGCAGAACTGTCTGTCCAAATCAAATGTGTTGGGTATCCTGCTCACGGCAGTAGTAAGATGTGAATGTGTGGCCTGAAGACCATGTTCCAGTCTTGCAAATTTCTTCAATGGAGGCTGACCTCAAGTGGGTACCATCAGTCATGGCTCTAACAGTGTAACCCTTGACATGACTCTCAAGAGCCAGCCCAGGCTGGGAATAAGTGAAAGAAATGCAATCTGCCAGCCAATTGGACATGGTGTGTTCCCGAAGGTGACCCCCAACCTGTTGGGACCAAAGAAACCAAAAGCTGGGTAGACTGTCTGTGGGGCCTATTCTGCTCCAAGTAAAGGCCAATGCTTTCTGAACTCAAGGTGTGCAGCACACTATTGTCAGGATGGGCTGAGGTTTGGAAAAGAATGTTGGAAGAACGATCAAATGGTTCATATGGAACTCGACACAACCTTAGGTAAAGACTTAGGGTGTGTCTGGAGAACTACTCCGTTATAATAATTCTAGTGTCAGGTAGATTCGACACTAGGGCCTGAAGCTCACTGACCCTGCGAGCTGAAGTAACAACCACCAAAATATGACTTCCAGGTCAAGTACTTCAGATGACAGCAAGTGATTCACAGAGAGTTTTCATCAGCTGGGTGAGAACGGCATTGAGGTCCCATGACACAGGTGGAGGTTTCACCGGGGGGCACTGTCAATAGCAAACCTCTCATGAAGCGAACTCAAGGATGTCCAGAGATGGGCTTATCCTCTACACAGTGATGTTAAAAACTAACTGCACCGAGGTGAACCCCTACAGAGTTGGTTTTAAAACCAGACTCAGAGAGGTATAGAAGGTACTCACTCAAGCAGGGCCTGTGTAGGGCAGGAAACGGGACCTAGAGGCCTGTCCTCACACAGACGGAACATCCTCCAAACGAACACAGTAATATCCCTTGGTGGAATCTTTCCCGGAAGCCTTACAAGGTACGAGACACACCCTCAGGAAAATATAAAGGTAGCAAATATCCAAGCCCTCAACATCCAGGCCGTGAGGGCCAGAGATTGAAGGTAGGATGTAGAAGAGATCCTTGTTCTACGAGATGAGGGTTGGAAACACTCCAATCTCCACAGTTCTCGGAGGATAGCTCCAGAAGAAGGGGGAACCAGATCTGTCGGGGCCAATAAGGAGCGATCAGAATCATGGTCCTACAGTCTTGTTTTGAGTTTCAGCAAGTTTTCCTTATGAGAGGATACGCATACAGGAGATGTGTCCCTCAATGAAGGAGGAAGGCATCCGATGCTAGTCTGTCGTGGGGCCCTGGAGCAGAAACAGAGGGACTTTGTGATGGATTGAGTGGCTAAGAGATCCACCAAGGGGGTGCCCCCACACTCAGATCTCTCGGGCAATGCCTATGTTGAGTCACCACTCGAGCAGTTGCATGACCATGCTCAATGTCAGCCAGGCAGTTGGATTTGCCTTCCAGGTAACTGGCCTTGAGGAGCATTCCCTGCTGGATTGCTCAATGCCACATCCCTACGGTCTCCTGATACAGAGGGCATGATCTCTAGTATCCTCCTTGCTTGTTGGTGTAATACATGGCAACCTGATTGTCGGTTTGAATGAGAACAATCTGGTTGATCAGCCGATCTCTGAAAGCCTTTAGAGTGTTCCAAATCGCCCGGAGCTCCAGAAGGTTGATGTGAAGATCTGTCTGCTCAGCTGACCAAGCACCTTGAGTACAAAGCCTGTCTACATGAGCTCCCACACCAGATGAGATGCACCTGTCTTCAGCACCTTCATGGGCTGTGGAATTTGGAATGAAAGTCTCAGAGTCAAATTGGTCGAATTGTCCTTCAAAACAGAGTCTGAACCAGCTCTGGTGACACTCGGATAACATCTTCCGCTTTCCCTGTGACCTGACGCCGCGGGAAAGCTAGGGTCCACTGGGCAGTTCTCATGTTGAAGACGTTGTCATGGAATCACAAGAACAGTTGATGCCATGTGGCCCAACAACCTCATACATCTACGAGCTGTGACCTGCTGAACTGCTCCGACTCAAGCAGCAAGAGCGATATGAGTGTCCGCCCATACAACAGGGAGGGAAAGCATGAGCCCACTGAGTGTCTAGCAGGGCTTCAATGAACTCCAATCAATGAACAGGGAATAGATGGGATTTTGGGGGTAGTTTAAAACAAACCCTATTAGCACTAACACCCAAATAATCATTGGGGATAGTTTAAAATAAACCCTATTAGCACTAACACCCAAATAATCATTGGGGATAGTTTAAAATAAACCCTATTAGCACTAACACCCAAATAATCATCCACATGGTCTCCTGAACATTGTCCTTTGACACCAGTCAATCATTTCCACAATTACCTAGAACAGAATCCCAGCCCCTCTTCCCTGGTGGAACGGACTCGGCTGCATGTGCCTTTAGAAGGGCTGAGAGTTCCTCTGCAAGTACCTGCTTGTGCTGAAAGCTCAAGTGATTTGCTCTCGGTGGGCAATCTGGCAGGGCGTATCCAAGACAATTTGAAGGACCCATTGGCCGTAAATTACAAGGGGCCACCTTTCTTGAAAAAAATTCAGCCTCTCCCCTCAACCAGCAAGTCGTCCAGAACGGTCACTTTTACAACGGCTATGCTATGTGAGTCAGTCAAAAGCTCGGCCCCTGCTTCAACTGAGGAGCTATTTGGGTCTTAGGCACATGCTGATGATGAGAACAAATGCACTGAGGTTGAGCCTTCTGAAGCTGGCAAGAAGTGGTATACCTAAGCCTCTGTGAGTAGTAAGTAATCCTCTTTGACTTGCCGAAAAACCTCCCTAAAGATGTAGTTGCAGAAGGCACCCGGGCAGGAGAAAGTATTGATGGTGTCAATATGCTTCTTGATGGAGGTCAGTGACCTCCTCCATCTTCTCTCCAAAAAGATTATTCCCCCAACTTGTAGCATCTGCCAACCTCTGCTAGACTGCCAGGTCCAAATCAGAGACATGCAGCCATGAAATTCTGCACATCGCTTTACTCTGAGCAGAAATCCTGGAAGTTACATCAAAAGTGTCGTAGGCAACCCTTGTCATGGACTTATGACATACCTTCTGCAGCTTGACCAGCTGGCAAAGATTCAGCCTGCTCCGGTAGGAGACAGTCTGCTAAATCAGACATACTATGCAACAAGGATGGCAAGTATAGGCTCACATAGAACTAGTACAATTGGATACGGGAGATGCACAGAGGCCTGATACATCTTCTGCCCAAAAGAACCCAGGATTCTAGCTTTTTGTCAAAGCATAACCCCAAGAACTCGTTCTTTTGAGCACGGATTCCACCACTAGGGAATGATGAGGCAACTGAGTCCAATCAAACTCAGGGAAAGACTGAATCCACTATATAGTGTGAATGTTCTTGGGAAGGACAGGGATCGACAGAAAGGACTCCCAGTTCTTCACTTGACCCGTAAGATCTTGTGAAGCGGGTCCGTCACTAAGAGAAGACTCGTAGTCGAGAACCTCAAACATCTTAGTCCTGGGCTTGTCCTCCACTTCCAAAGGAAGTGGAACGGCATTCGCCATTTCCTTAACAAAAGATGGAAAGGAAAGGCTCTCATGGTGGAGATGTTCTCCTTTCCTGTGGAAGGGAGGGATCAGACGAGATGCCTTAAGACTCTTTCTCTGAGAAGAACCATAGATGATCCTCCTATTCCCATAAGAGCTCATCTGTGTCAGCCAGGAACTCCTCATGGGAGGGCTGACACTGAGCCTGCCTTGAAGAGGAACCATGTCCCTGAGAGGGGCATCATGGTGTCTGGTTTCAGCCTCAAATCCAGCAAAGCTTCCTCTACCGACGTCAAGGGGTGCCAACAAGGGCGGTGCCAGCATCAAAGACCACACCAGAGGCTGATGGCCACGGAATATTTGGAGAACCCACCGATCGGAGGTTACAAGGGGCCACATTTTGTGGGAAAACTTCAGCTTCACCCCAACCAGCAAGTCGTCTGGTACTGACACTTTTGACAGTGGCTAAGCTCTGCTAGAGCCAGTCAAAAGCTCCTCCCTTGCTTAGTTTAGATTTGACTAGATTTCTGGAGACTTCTCAGGAACCTATTACTAGAAGAGCTGCTTTCTTGATATCTTTCCAGAAAGAGAAACACTAATTTCAATTATGAAAGATTATTTTTCAAAAACCAATGTTCCTTTCTTTGGACACACTATTATGATATTCCCAGATGTTGTAAGGTCCACAAAGTAGAGGCAACAAGCCTTTCTTCAACTAAAACCTAGGATTTTAGCAGTAGGGGCATCTTTCCTTTAAAATTTCCCTGCAAGTGCCCGGTACATATGAGAATAATTCTTTTGTTTTTCTTGACCCCATGCACCTGGAACTTTTTTTTTTTTTTTTTGGAAAAGGAAAAGTTTAGTTTCTTACTACTTTGATATTAATGAGAAGGTATTACTTGGCTTATAATGACTGTTTTCCGTTCCAGATTGTTATTCGCATAGTTTTTCTTCTTCTTTTTAAATTTTGGTATATTTGCTGTTTCCAGGTTATCTCAGTGATGGACTTGTACGTGTTTTTCTTTTTGTAATTTTTTTTTCTTAAGCATATTTCTGAATATGTTTATTTGTAACATATGAAAAATTTCAATAAAAAAAATATTGTCCCATATACAGTACACAGCTGAAAACAAAATATGTAGTTGACTAATATACAGAGACCAAAATCATGTACACTGGAATGAGTTTTAAGTTGAAGGCCAGTGGCTTCAAAAGCAACACATTTTTAAAATGGGACAGTATGCACCTGACATTACTAGGGAGAAGGGAAGCTTCTGAGGAAGGCACTTAGGATTGCAAAAAGTGCATATTTACTACTTGGTATTTGGTGGAGCCCCCAACTTCGACATGGTGGAAGAATGAACTATTTCAACTCTTGAGGGTTGACAGGATAGTTGCCACAGAAGGGAAAGATAACAACATGTGAAAAGTCTTCTGAAATGGGTGTTGGAGGGGGGGTTATGGAGAAACTAAAGTAATTATTTAAAAATGTTGTGAAATTTTTAGCCTAATATACAAAGGAAAATGTATCAGCTATTTTGCTTTTTTCTGTTTGTAATTAAGAGATTTAATAACACTGGACAATATTATCCTATATAATAAAACACACCTCCAACATTCTGAAGCTGACTGCATGCTGAGGCATTCCTGCTCTCTGTATCCATCTCCTGAATTGACATCACGTACTTCCGGGTTCATCACAGCAGAAGTGACCAACCACACGAGGTTTCTCTGCTTCAGAATGTTGGAGGTGCATTCTATTAAATAGGATTGGTCAGTTCCTTGAAGCACAGCCAAGAGCTCAGCGTCCTGCACAGTAACGCTCAGACACCAGAGAGAGAGGGGGGGGCTGACACCAGAGAGAGGGAGGAGGGGGGGGCTGACAACAGAGAGAGGGAGGGAGGGGGGCCTGACACCAGAGAGGGGGGGTAGGTATCTCTCTCACACACACACTCTCTCTCACACACACACTCTCTCGGTCTCATACACTCAGTCTCACAGAGACTCTGTGTCTCTCACACACACTCTCTCTCACACACACTGTATGTGTGTGAAACACACTCCTCTCTCTCACACTCTCTCACATACGCACTTGCACACACTCTCATTCTCACACTCGCACCCTCTCACAGACACACTCACACCTAGACTCACTCTCTCACACACTCGCACATTCACTCTCTCTCACACACACAGTCACTCTCACATACACTCTCTCAAACATACACTCTCTGAGGAAAACCTTGCTAACGCCAGTTTCATTTGTGTCAGAAACGGGCCTTTTTTTTACTAGTTACAAATAAAGAGTCCTTTTTAAAAGCTGCACAAAAAGTGGCCAGCGCTGCAAATAGAAGGTTGGTTTCCCACACACTCCGGCCACTTTTTACCATGGCTCTAAAATGACCTTTTCTTTTATTTATTTTTTAAGGCCACATGCTAATTTCCCCATTAGCACAAGGCCATGACCGCCAGAAGCCCTTACCACCACCTATTTAGGAGGCAGTAGGGGCTCCCATGCACGTGGGTAGCGTGCAGTAATGTGCCCTCACTACCTGATTAGTGCAGCACACCTACTCTTCACCCCCAGACACGCCTCCTGTGCTGAAAAATAAAAAATATTTTCCAGCGCAGAATTAGCACGTACTAAGTGGAAAACTACCGCGGGACACCTCAGCGTGTCCCGCATTAGTACATTTTTAGCTTACTTTTACTACTGCTAGTACAAGTGCCCCAAAGTCTCTTCATTATAAATGAGTTTGCAAACTAGATTTCAATAGTATTTACTTCTTGGATAAAACCCTACCTTCATTTATTTTAGAGATATCCACACTAGAATTATTGAATTGCAGTGTAGCTTGCAATGCAGGAAGCAGCTGTCGAAACAGATTTGGGTCCTGTAGTAATGGAGTAACTGGTGTCTGTGGAATAGGTGAAACGGGAACTGTAGTTGATGAGGGAGTGGAGGAGGAAGAAGAGGGAAGAGGTACAGCAGTGGGATTCAACCCAGAAGCAGAAGATGTAGATGGAGTTGTACAAGAATGTGATACAGGTTTATCCACTGATGTAGTTTCTAAAGAGAAAAAAGAAAAAAATGTTAATATTATGCTACCTGGCAACTCTACTAAACATGATGCATTAAATTCAACAGAATATTACTCAATGCACTTTCTCCATATACTTCTGGATTTCAATTTACAGTGTTTTACTACCATCACCCAACTTTTTTTTTTTTTTTTTTGGGGGGGGGGGGGTGGGGGGAGAAAAAAAAAAACTACTGTCCTGTTTACCGGAGGACAGAAGATCCCTAGAGACGAGATAACATTCATGAAGCTCTAGGATAGCTTGCACAAAGTGGCCATATTGGCCCCTAACAATAGTTACCGTATTTTTCGGACTATAAGACGCACCGGACCATAAGACGCACCTAGGTTTTAGAGGAGGGAAATAGGAAAAAAAAATTTTCCTCTTTCCCTCCTCTAAAACCTAGGTGCTCCGGTGCGTCTTGTCCGGGGTTTTGGACCTCCGTCCCTTACTTACATGATTCCCATGTTCCCTGGTGGTCTAGTGACGTCGGGGCAGGAAAGAGCCCCCCTCTTTCCTGCCCATCGCGCTGCTCTCCGTGCTCCTCAATGCTTTCCGATGGTCTCGGCGATATTCAAAATGGCCGCCGAGATTCTCGGCGGCCATTTTGAATCTCGCCGAGACCATCGGAAAGCATTGAGGAGCACGGAGAGCAGCGCGATGGGCAGGAAAGAGGGGGCTCTTTCCTGCCCCCGACGTCACTAGACCACCAGGGAACATGGAATCCTGTAAGTACGGACCGGAGGTCAAAAAACGCTACCTTCGGACTATAAGACGCACCCCCATTTTCCTCCCAAATTTTGGGGGAAAAAAGTGCGTCTTATAGTCCGAAAAATACGGTATATAATTGCTTTGAGCTTTCAAGGTAGCACTAAAGTAACTTGTAAGGAGTGGGTGGTTACTATCCTAAACAATCGTGGTATGAATTCATCAGATCTCCAAGAACTGTTATGAACCTACTGGGACAGGCGGGGTAGTGACTGGTCTCGCTCCTAACTGGTCATGGTCAGGGATTGGGCTGACATCCGAGGCAGCTACTACTTACTATTTAGCATTTCTATAGCGCTACAAGGCTTACGCAGCGCTGCACAAACATAGAAGAAAGACAGTCCCTGCTCAAAGAGCTTACAATCTAATAGACAAAAAATAAATAAAGTAAGCAAATCAAATCAATTAATGTGAACGGGAAGGAAGAGAGGAGGGTAGGTGGAGGCGAGTGGTTACAAGTGGTTACGAGTCAAAAGCAATGTTAAAGAGGTGGGCTTTCAGTCTAGATTTAAAAGTGGCCAAGGATGGGGCAAGACGTAGGGGCTCAGGAAGTTTATTCCAGGCATAGGGTGCAGCGAGACAGAAGGCGCGAAGTCTGGAGTTGGCAGTAGTGGAGAAGGGAACAGATAAGAAAGATTTATCCATGGAGCGGAGTGCACGGGAAGGGGTGTAGGGAAGGACGAGTGTCGAGAGATACTGGGGAGCAGCAGAGTGAGTACATTTATAGGTTAGTAGAAGAAGTTTGAACAGGATGCGAAAACGGATAGGGAGCCAGTGAAGGGTCTTGAGGAGAGGGGTAGTATGAGTAAAGTGACCCTGGCAGAAGACGAGACGGGCAGCAGAGTTTTGAACCGATAGGAGAGGGGAGAGGTGACTAAGTGGGAGGGCAGCAAGAAGCAGATTGCAGTAGTCTAAACGAGAGGTGACAAGGGTGTGGATGAGGGTTTTGGTAGAGTGCTCGGAAAGAAAGGGGCGGATTTTACGGATGTTGTAAAGAAAAAACGACAGGTCTTGGCAATCTGCTGGATATGAGCAGAGAAGGAGAGAGAAGAGTCAAAGATGACCCCAAGGTTTCGAGCTGAGGAGACAGGGACAATGAGAGAGCCATCAACAGAAATAGAAAACGGGGGGAACGGGGAGGTGGTTTTGGGGGGGGGGGGGTGGGGGGGGAATGAGAAGCTCGGTTTTGGTCATATTTAATTTCAGGTGGCGTTGAGACATCCAGACAGCAATGTCAGACAAGCACGCTGAAACTTTGGTTTGGATGCAAGGTGAGATATCAGGGGTAGAAAGGTAGATTTGGGAGTCATCAGCATAGAGATGGTAGGAAAAGCCATGGGATGAGATTAATGAACCAAGGGAAGAAGTGTAGATAGAAAAGAGGAGGGGACCAAGAACAGAACCCTGAGGTACGCCGACAGGCAGAGGGATAGAAATAGAAGAGGATCCACCAGAGTGAACACTAAAGGTGCGGAGGGAGAGGTAGGAAGAGAACCAGGAAAGGACAGAGCCCTGGAATCCAAGTGAGGACAGGGTATCGAGAAGTATGCTGTGATCGACATTGTCAAAAGCAGCGGAAAGATCAAGAAGAATGAGGATGGAATATTGACCTCTGGATTTAGCCAGTAATAGGTCATTGGAGACTTTAGTAAGCGCAGTTTCGGTTGAGTGGAGAGGGCGAAAACCAGATTGTAGTGGGTCAAGAATAGCATGTGAGGACAGAAAATCAAGGCAGCGGCGGTGAACAGCACGCTCAAGTAATTTGGAGAGAAAAGGAAGGAGGGAGATGGGTCGGTAATTAGAGGGACAAGTAGGGTCGAGTGAAGGCTTCTTAAGGGGAGGTGTGACCACAGCATGTTTAAAGGCAGCAGGGACAGTCGCAGTGGAAAGTGAGAGGTTGAGAATGTGACAGATAAAAGGAATAAGAGCAGGAGAGATGGCATTAAGAAGGTGGGTGGGAATGGGATCAGAGGAACAGGTGGTACATTTTGAGGAAGAAAGGAGAAGTGTAGTTTCCTCAATAGTAACTTCAGGAAAGGAGGAAAGGGAATGAGGGGAAGGAGAGAGAAGGGAATGGACTAGTGGAGGGAGAGGTGGCGAGGTAGAGAAAGCAAGGTTTATCTTTTGAACCTTGTTGTGAAAGAATTCAGCAAGGGTCTGAGGAGATAATGAAGGGGGAGTTGGGGGGAGGGGGCATCTTGAGGAGAGAGTTCAATGTGGTGAAGAGAAGTCGAGGATTAGAGCCAAGAGAGTTGGTCAGTTGGATATAATAATCCTGTTTGGCACGTAAAAGAGCAGATTGGAAGGAGATCAGCATGAACTTAAAGTGTAAGAAATCAGCAAGGGCCTGAGATTCCGCCAGAGGCGATCGGCGGAGCGGGTACAGGAACGTAGGTAGCGGATATTAGAAGTCAGCCAAGGTTGGGGTTTTGTACGCCTTACAGGGCGGGTCATCAAAGGTGCAAGAGTGTCTAAGGCACCCATTAACCCTCTCCCTCAACCAACCAACCCAGGCCTCCTTCTCCTCCTTTCCAGAGATCACTGAGGATGAAACCTCCCGCCTTCTTTCCTCCTCGAAATGCACCACCTGTTCCTCTGATCCCATCCCCACCAACCTACTTAACACCATCGCCCATACTGTCAACCCCTCCATCTGTCGCATCCTTAACCTCTCTCTCTCCACTGCAACTGTCCCTGATACCTTCAAGCACGCCCTAGTCACACCTCTCCTCAAAAAAACCATCACTTGACCCTACCTGCCCCTCCAACTATCGCCCCATCTCTCTCCTACCCTTCCTCTCCAAATACTTGAACACGCCGTTCATAGCCGCTGTCTTGATTTTCTCTCCTCTCATGCCATCCTCGACCCACTCCAATCCGGCTTCCGCCCTCTCCACTCGACAGAAACAGCACTCTCTAAAGTCTGCAATGACCTGCTCCTGGCCAAATCTAGAGGCCACTACTCCATCATCATACTCCTCGATCTCTCTGTCGCTTTTGACACTGTCAATCACGATCTACTTCTCGCCACTCTGGCCTCATTTGGGTTCCAGGGCTCTGTCCTCTCCTGATTCTCCTCCTATCTCTCCCACCGCACATTCAGGGTGCACTCTCATGGATCTTCCTCCACTCCTATCCCGCTATCTGTTGGTGTTCCCCAGGGATCTGTCCTCGGACCCCTTCTCTTCTCTATCTACACCTCTTCCCTAGGCTCACTGATCTCATCTCATGGCTTCCAGTATCATCTGTACGCTGATGACACCCAGCTCTATCTCTCCACACCAGACATCACCTCAGAGACCCAGGCCAAGGTATCTGCCTGCCTATCTGACATTGCTGCCTGGATGTCCAACCGCCACCTGAAGCTGAACATGTCCAAGACCGAGCTCCTCATCTTTCCACCTAAGCCCACTTCTCCTCTTCCCCCACTCTCTATCTTAGTTGATGGCACCCTCATCCTCCCCGTCTCATCTGCCCGCAACCTCGGGGTCATCTTCGACTCCTCCCTCTCCTTCTCTGCTCATATCCAGCAGACTGCCAAAACCTGTCGCTTCTTCCTTTTCAACATCAACAAAATTCGCCCTTTCCTCACTGAGCACACCACCCAAACTCTCATCCACGCTCTCATTACCTCTCGCCTCGACTACTGCAACTTGCTCCTCACTGGCCTCCCACTCAGCCATCTATCCCCCCTTCAATCCATTCAGAACTCTGCCGCACGTCTTATATTCCACCAGAACCGATATACTCATATCACCCCTCTCCTCAAGTCACTTCACTGGCTTCCGATCAGATACCGCATCCAATTCAAGCTTCTCCTCCTTACTTACAAATGCACCCGGTCTGCTGCTCCTCACTACCTCTCTACCCTCATCTCCCCCTACGTTCCTGCCCGTAACCTCCGCTCACACGACAAATCGCTCCTCTCAGTACCCTTCTCCACCACTGCCAACTCCAGGCTCCGCTCATTTTGCCTTGCCTCACCCTATGCCTGGAACAGTCTTCCTGAATCCCTACGCCAAGCCCCCTCCCTACCCATCTTCAAATCCTTGCTTAAACCTCACCTCTTCAATGCTGCTTTCGGAACCTAACCTTTCGAACATATAGGTTGCCCCAATCTGTCTGACCTTTCAGATTAACTGTACATTTGTCTTTTAGATTGTAAGCTCTTCGAGCAGGGACTGTCTTTCCATGTTAAATTGTACAGCGCTGCGTAACCCTAGTAGCGCTTTAGAAATGTTAAGTAGTAGTAGTTGTAAGCAGAAACAGCCTCGTTGACGGACATCAGACGCCAGACCCTAGTTAAACCTACCTCTGCCTGCAAAGGACTCTAGTGTTATTTCCTTCAGCTGTGAGTTTACCATGTTTCTGCATAGTCTGTGCGTGTGACAGTGTGAATTCTTTTTTTGTGTGGTTGCTATTACTCTCTGTGTTTGTTCTTTGAGTCTGTAAGAGTCTGCTCCCTCTGGCTGCTTTGCTCTTGTTCAGCTGTGAGCTGCTTCCCTGTGTGCTCTGCCTTTATCCTTTCCTGCAGTGTTTGCTGGGTGAGTCCGTGGAGCTTACGTCCTTCGTTTGGGTTTCCCTTTAACCCTTTACCTGATGTATCTGCTGTTTGGTTCTTGTGAGGGCTGCTCCTCGTCTAAGCTGTGTAGCTTGAGCAGACTCTCTGTGTGGTTTGCCTTTCACCCTTTACCTGCTGTATCTGTTGTTTGGATCTTCTGTGGACTGCTCCTTGCCTAGATGTGTAGCATGTGCTTTCTCTCTGTATGGTTTCCCTTTACTTGCCGTAGCTCTTGTTTGGATCCTGTGAAGGCCACTTGTTCGTTTAAACTGTGTGGCACAGCTTGAGCTGCCTCTCTGCATGGGTTCCCTTATTCTGGTTGTTCTTAGTATTTGAATGTTTGGTCTTGTGCCCTTTCATTGGTGACTGTATGTGGCGCAGTGTGCACAGCCTGAGTGCCGGTCCCTTCCGGGACTTCTTTTCTTTTTCCCTTCCTTTTTGTGTGTTTGGGTTTCAGTTCGGCATTGCAGCCTGTACAAGTGTTCTATTTCGCTTTCTGGTGGTGCTCTCTGGTCTCCGAGTGTGCCGAGCTTCGCAGCCCTTTGTCTCTATATAGCATGAGCTCAGTCTGCGCTAGGACTCGGTCTAGGCCAGCCCTAGTACTCGGCCTAGGTCCGAGGGCTCACAATCAAACCTATCAAGAATGCACCGAGGTAAAGCTAATGTGCTCTATGTAAAATGGCCTACTAGGAAAGAGGGAGTGGCCTAATGACTAAAGTAACATGCTAGAAAACTCAAGAATTAGGCTCACTGACCATCTATTAACTTAAGGATAAATCATTATTTCATGTTTCTTCAGGTGTCCATTGAAAAATAAGTGCATACCCCAAAAATTACAGTTATCCGGAGATGGGAAGCCGGTAGAATGAGAGGACATGAAATGAGATTGAAGGGGGGCAGACTCAAAAAAGATGTCAGGAAGTATTTTTTCACGGAGAGGGTGGTGGATGCTTGGAATGCCCTCCGCGGGAGGTGGTGGAGATGAAAACAGTAACGAAATTCAAACATGCGTGGGATGTGCATAAAGGAATCCTGTGCAGTAGGAATGGATCCTCAGAAGCTTAGCCAAAATTGGGTGGCGGAGCAGGTGGGGAAAGAGAGGTTGGTAGTTGGGAGGCGAGGATAGTGGAGGGCAGACTTATACGGTCTGTGCCAGAGCCGGAGATGGGAGGCGGGAATGGTGGTTGGGAGGCAGGAAATACTGCTGGGCAGACTTGTACGGTCTGTGCCCTGAAAAAGGCAGGTACAAATCAAGGTAAGGTATACACATATGAGTTTATCTTGTTGGGCAGACTGGATGGACCATGCAGGTCTTTTTCTGCCGTCATCTACTATGTTATGTATCTGCTTGTTATTATAATGCACCCTTAACTAAAGTAATACAAATGTAATATCTTCTCCTGTCATTTTCTTACAGGCCTTAAGTATTTGCTACAAAATTGCTAATTACAGGAAATAAATTATAAAATATTCCTTAACCCTAAACTTATTTATCCAGGATAGGAAAATGTATCTGGATTACATCAATCTTCTTGTTCTCTTGTCCTATTTACAGAAAAACTTTTGAGTCTCTATTCATATAGCAATGCCCACTTTAAGTGCATTTTTAAGATAGACTGAAATGTACCTTAAAGCAGTTTATGTTTTTGAATTTAGTAGTTATTCAAGTTAAGCTGTATTCAACTATAGTATTTCCCTGTCCCTCAAGGTCTTAAAATCTAAGGTTGTGCCACAGGCAAAAAGATAGTTAAGTGACTTGCCCATGGTCTTACATGAAAAACGAGGGCAAGTAGGAAGGGATTCCACTGATGAGGAAGAACACAAAAATCTTGTCCAAAAGACCACATTTCAATTCTGCCAAGTCTGAAGTTTTCACTTGCAGGTCTGAGACTAACAAAAATAAATCATTTTATAGAATGCGAAGAAAAGGGAAAATATTCTTAACAGGGCTACACCGCAATCAAAATTTTTATCGCGATTAATCACGCGATTGAAGGTTTGTTATTTTTCCACACAATACAGTTTCTTCTGACTATGGGCAAGTCATTTAACCCTCCACTGCCCAAAGCCACAAGAAACCGAAGTGGGGGAAATAATAAACAAACTTTTAATCACACAATTAATCACAATTACAAATTTTAATCGAAATGCAGCCCTAAAAAAATTAAAGAATAAGAAGTAATGAAAAGATAAGAAACACAAATTTAAAAATTAAAAATTAAACGTATTTAAACAGCATACAGAATAGCTATAAACAGCATTACAGTTTTCACAGCCTATTTCAGAAAAACAAAACTAATGCTTAACCTGCTCAAATATAGAAGATACACTGAAATAGATCACATATACCTTTTCTCTCTGTTTTCTGAGCAGGAATAGACGTTGTAGGTGTAGGCAGTTTTGATAAGGTAGCTGCTCCATTTGCATCAAAAGATTTCTTTGGCTGGTGGTCAGACTGTACAGTAAAAGGACTAGAAGGGACAGTGCTTGAGGCAGCAGTTGGATGAACCATAGGTTTGACTGAATGCTGTGCTGGGGCAACATTACTGTGAGTCTCTGCTCTGGGCAGTCTGTAATCTCTGTCATTGTGTCTGCTTGTCTGAGACAAGATATTCTGTGGAAGCATACTGCTGGTATCACTCGTATGTTTGTCTTCCACTGGCATTCAAGTTCACAAAATAATGCAATGAGAAAAAAATACATAGGCAGATATTAAAACAAATTACATAGAAAGCAAGCAGACAGAACATTTCAGCATACAGCTTTCAGAATGATCATCCATTAAGAAACTGCTAGTAGGATCTGAATTTCTTAAAGAACAGCTAGGGGTATCAGTTTTTATTCAATCACAGACACAGACCAGTAAGAAGTCAGCGCTGCTAACAGAAGGACTGCTGTCGGGCTTGCAAATAATCCTTAAAACCCTGCCCAATATACAGGCAAAAAAGCAACATCAATTACCTTGTTCTCTAAAGATAGCGATTCATCATTCTCACACATGGATCAAAGACACCACTTAACATTGACTATTACTCTTTCAAAACTTCCTGAAAAATACTAAAGGGACTGCTCCTCTCATCTCTCATAACAGAAATCTGAAGACGAGAAATGGAGGTGGGAGGGTGTGTGCAAGAATGGTCACCTGCTTTCTTAAAAGAACACCATTACTACTTTGCTTTCTGTACAAATGCACTCCCTCATTACCTCTCTACCCTTATCTCCCCTTACGCTCCTACCCGAAACCTCTGCTCACAGGACAAATCCCAAATCCCTCCTCTCTGTACCCTTCTCCACCACCGCCAACTCCAGGCTCTGCCCTTTCTGCCTCGCCTCTCCCTATGCTTGGAATAAACTTCCTGAGCCCACACGCCAAGCCCCCTACCTGTACATCTTCAAATCCTTGCTCAAAGCCCACCTCTTCAATGTCGCCTTCGGCACCTAACCATTTTACCTCTATTCAGGAAATTTAGACTGCCCCAATTTGATTGACTGCACATTTTGTCCATTAGATTTTAAGCTCCTTTGAGCAGGGACTGTCCTTCTTTGTTAAACTGTACAGCGCTGCGTAACCCTAGTAGCGCTTTAGAAGTGTTAAGTAGTAGTAGTAGTAGTAGTAATGAGAAGGGGGTCCTAGTTATAGTCTCACTCACACATACACACAAAGAGAACAGTTGAGAAATGAGGACAATTTCCCCCTCCCCAATGGTCTTTATCGACTCTCAACAGAGGGTTATCAATGGATTCCTGATGCTGATACATCCCCAGCATCTAGTATAGCTCCAAGATACTGCTACCAATAATCATTTCTATAGCACTACTAGACGTACGAAGCTGTACACATTATAAGCAGGTACTTTCTCTGTCCCTAGAGGATTCACAATCTAAGTTTGTTTTTTGTTTTTTTTTAAATGCCTGGGGCAATGGAGGGTTAAGTGACTTGCCCAAGGTCACAAGGAGTTGCGGTGGGAATCAAACCCAGATTGCCAGGATCAAAGTTCACTACATTTACCATAAGGTTACTCCTCCCTTGAGACCAATGCCTCTGATACCAATAACAATGGTCTGGACTTGAGTGGCAAAGAGCTTCTCATGCTGCTCTTCATGGTTCTGAATCGTTTGCTTTGTCATTTACAGGCACAAATGACACTGGGTAGGTTTGTGATTGGGCTCAAGGACCTGAAAGCACAAATTACGAGTATCCACTCCAGAAAGGGTCTTACTGCATTACCTACACTTTTTAAAGCCTTTAGAGGCCTTCTTCTGGAAAATATCACCAAAAAATATAGCCCCTGAAATTGTCCAGCCAAGATCACTAGGCTGTCAAAAATGGAAAGCAGGCAAATGCACAAAAACTGAATGAACAAAAACATTTAAAATACAACTTAGAAGCCTAGCTAGGTACATCACAGGGAAACACAAAAGGCCTATGTGAGACCACAACAAAGTTTTCGTACCTCAAAATGAAGAAAAAAAGTACATCCCCAACAACTCTATTGCAGGGGGGGGGGGGGGAGGGAGAAGAAAAAGGAGACTGAGGTCCCACGGAACAGAACAAGTGACAACTTGCACACCTCCACAGTAAAACCTTTCAAAGGTTTCCAGAACTTTTCTAGCTACGGAGGTTCCCCCCCCCCCCCCCCCTCCCCAAAACACAGGCTCCATCAGATGTCACTCATCTATGAGGATTTACTACTACTACTACTACTATTTAGCATTTCTATAGCGCTACAAGGCATACGCAGCGCTGCACAAACATAGGATTTGTTATTTTCTTTATTCACAAAAAAAGGCCCTACATCAATTCCACAAATACTGAAATTATTACAAAAAAGAAAGCTGAAGCCACTGAAGGACTCAGTCTTGGAAGCGATATCCCCTTCAGTACTAAACCAGAAAGGGAATATGCTTCAACCATGCTATCTGATGAGGGGTTAAGTGCAAGAAATAATTTTAAACTAGACATTCTATAACATGTTCTATTTTAAAAGGCTTTTTGGGGGTCAAGGTATATCAAGGACTTCAAGATAAATAATCTCAAAGGAACCCATCAATTTTAAATGAGAAAAGTGGCAAAAATGTGTAAGTAAAGCTTTACAGATCCCACTAATCCAACTTAATACACATTAAACATTTTTGGCATGCACCTGTCTGACAAGTCATATCTCAACATTTTAAAAGGTGCAGCTTCTTTAGAAAACATACAATTAACATATTCTTGTGTAAAACATTAGAAATGGTGCAGTTGCTAAATTGAAAGAGGTCAGTGGCTCCAAGCTGTAAACAAAAGAGCAGAAAAGTCACAACAAGATGCTGGAGGATCCCTACCATTAAAACAGGAAGGAAAACTGAGGGGAATGCATGAGACCGTATCAATGGTAAAATTTTGGCAAGACAACAGAAATGTACATCTCCAGAAATTTAGTACACCAAGAACATACTACTTACTTCCACTGGTAAACCCACTGGTAACAGTAGCTTGCATTGCTTCTCGTCTGTAATCCCTATCTTTTGGGAAGCTGTTAATTGCCAGTTTACTTGATTCTTTTTGTCTCTGCTCTCTGAAAACAAATACATAAAGCAATATGAAAACCCAACCAACTGTCATTTAAAATGAAAGGACAGGTTTATACTAACCAGTACCTTTCCAGCCATTCTTTCGGTTTTTCCCACTGTGAAACCTCTGTTCGGCAGTTGTAATAGTATTTTTTCCCAGAAGAGCTGATGTGCTCAGACCAGTCATCTGGTGGATCATAAGCCTTGAAGGCAAAAGCAAAATGCAATTATTTACCCAAAGAGTGGTTAAGAGATAGACTAACATCCCATTTAACTAAAAAATACAACACAAAACATCCAACACAAACCAACAATGGTTTGCTAAAAATCAGCTGCTATTAACTACATCTGAAGCCAGGAGTGATAAGTGCCATTTAAAACTAGTCAACATTTACCTGCTTTTCATGAAAACCAACTCTTATTGCAAGCATTATTCCATCTACGACTCACTAACACTGCAGTATTATATCACACTGGTTAAATTTTATGTCAATTAACACCAGTTAGACCAAGTGTGACTTACTACTACTACTTAACATTTCTAAAGCGCTGCTAGGGTTACGCAGCGCTGTACAATTTAACATAGAAAGACAATCCCTGCTCAAAGAGCTTACAATCTAAAGGACAAGTGAACAGTCAGTCCGATAGGGGCTGTCAAATTGGGGCAGTCTGGATTTCCTGAAAGGTAAGAGTTAGGATTCTAGCTTCTCTGCCAGGGGGCAAAGAAACATAATCCCAAGAACTCTTGGCTCTTTTGAGCACAGATACCACCAAGGAATGATGGGGCAACCGAGTCTTGTCAAACCCTAGGTGTATCTTCTTGGACGGGACAGACATCTTTCAGGATCCAGTGAATGGGGACTGTCACAGCCTCTCTAGAAGGAGATTCGTAGTCCAGGACCTCGAACATCTCAGCCCTGGGCTCAGCCTCCATCTCCAAACGGATGGGAACAGCAGCTGCCATTTCCCTACCAAAACCTGGGAAGGATAACACAGGTCTTCTCCTCTGAGAAATACCATGGATCTTCATTAGACTCACTCCCACAAGCGCTCCTCATCAGTGTCGGCGAAGAACTCTAAATGGGAGGGCCGAGACAAAGCCTGCCTCAATACAGAGGAACCGTGTACTCGAGAGGGACACTGAGGTGTCTGCTCCACCCTCAACTGCAGCAAAGCTTCTTCCACAAACGTTGAGTGGGTGCCCACACCGGGCGTCTGTCAACACTGGTGCCGTGCATCTGAGACCCCACCGCAGGCTGAAGGCCTTGTAGGTCAGCATCAAGAGGCATGGCTGGTGCAAGTACCCCAGATGCTAATGCACACTGTTATAAAAAAAACCCTGCCAAGAGCTCAGGGAGCATGGCCTGGATGTGGTCATCGAGAGAAGCCATTGGGAAAGATTGGGGTGCTGGTTCAGAGAGACAGCTGACCTGCAGGGGTCGACAGGTGCCTGGTCCTGGCTGCATGGAGACCCGCACATTGGCACCTCTTATATGGAGGGGGGGGAGCAGTCTCCCAGCACCGACACTTCTCAGAGACCGAATTTCTTGGTGCCCCAGAGCTCCAAGCACATGCGTCGAGGGAGGGATCAATACCGATTCTTCTTGGCCTTTGCCCAATGCCGGTCATCGATACTCCTCGGTGTCAACAGGGACAATGTCAAATCCCCAAGTAGACTTGGGTCGGGTTCCATTGTGACCAGTCCAAGGGGCCCTGCACAGCAGTCAGCGTCGAGGCAGGTTGAGATCCACTCAATGCACATCCACTCCCAGTGTCTGAGACAGGCCTCTCAGCCATGCAGACCGATACACCCAATGCAACTTCCAACTTCGATGCAGACACAGACGCTGAGGTTTGGGACCAAGCTGAAAATTTTTTATCTCTGAACCTCTCTGGCCAGCTGGGTTCTTTTCTTCATATGAAGGCAAAGAACACAGATGGAAAGTGTATGTTCAGGCCGCAAACACTGAAGACACCAAGAATGAGTGTCTTTGCCAGAGATGGTCCTATTGCACCGGCTACAGCGCATAAAGCCACTGGGAATCATCGATGACATGGAAGATAAAACAGCCGTGGCCAAATAAAATGGCTCAATGGGGACTAAAAAAGGGGCAAACACCAGAAAAAAAAAAACTGAGGGACAAACACCTGACCAGAGCTCAGGCCTAAAACTGCATTGGAAGGAACTTTTCCTAAGAAAATGAAAAAAGCAGGGTTTAAAAAAAAAAAAAACCCAAAGGGAAGGTACAAAATCGAAAAAATACTGCTCATGCACCAGATGCTGTGAGAAGCACAGGACAATCGTATCCTTTCCTCATTGCAGATGAAAAGATATTAACAGTCCCACACTCTCGCAGCAGGCGAGAAGGCACTCGTATATGTGCGATGAGGATGCTGCAATGCTCTTAAAGCTGTTTAAGCTCCACACTGGCTGATGTGGATGATGTCACCCACATGTGAGAACATGGCCTGCTTGTCCTCAGAGAACATTCTTTACAATTAAGGAAACATTTATTTAAAGAAAAATAAAATAAAAAGGCTATAAGTTGTGAGGAAAAAGGTCATCATTAAATCCAAAATGCATATACCAATATCAGTGAAGAGATTAAACAGCTTTCTTTGATGCTTGGACATCAAGATCACTCCAAATCCATGATAAATACCACAAAAATGATAAATTAAACATGTCAATTACCGTATTTTTCGGACTATAAGACGCACTTTTTTCCCCCAAAAATTGGGAGGAAAATGGGGGGTGCGTCTTATAGTCCGAAGGTAGCGTTTTTGGACCGCCGTCCCGTACTTACACGATTCCATGTTCCCTGGTGGTCTAGTGACGTCGGGGCAGGAAAGAGCCCCCTCTTTCCTGCCCATCGCGCTGCTCTCCATGCTCCTCACTGCTTTCTGACGGTCTTGGCGATATTCAAAATGGCCGCCGAGATTCTCGGCGGCCATTTTGAATCTCGCCGAGACCGTCAGAAAGCAGTGAGGAGCACGGAGAGCAGCGCGATGGGCAGGAAAGAGGGGGCTCTTTCCTGCCCCGACGTCACTAGACCACCAGGGAACATGGAATCGTGTAAGTACGGGACGGCAGTCCAAAACTCGGACAAGACGCACCGGAGCACATAGGTTTTAGAGGAGGGAAAAAGGAAAATTTTTTTTTTCCTATTTCCCTCCTCTAAAACCTAGGTGCGTCTTATGGTCCGGTGCGTCTTATAGTCCGAAAAATACGGTAACCTTTTATACTGTCACAAGGCTATAATGCTGTACTGCCTTATAAACATTTATCACAGGCACAGCACACATGGTGGCATGCTTTCTCAGCTATTTCTTAGTAGAATGGTAAAAAAAAGAATCAAGTTAAGAGATGTAAAACAACATTTTTCAGAATGTTGCAGTATTTTTTTTAATATAAGCTCATTAGTATTAAAAAAAAAATATGCATAAACAAATTCTGAACATGGATTATTTATCAACAGTATACTTACTGAATCTGAAGTTTTGATTGGATTACTGTTAGGATTAGAAGAATGTGAATTTGAGCTATGAAGAGCATTGTGATTATGTGAATTTTCTTGTGGAGAATAACTGGTCCCTAAAATAAAATAAAAAAAAAAAAGTTTAAACATTGGAAAGTAAAAGTTTCCTTTGACTTTATGTCAAAATAAAAAAAATGATCCCTAAGCATAAATCTTTTCCTAACAATATAAACCTTACTGAGCTCCATGTGCATGTCCATATTTTAATACAAATGTATCCCGATACATTTTTAACATTCAAAAACACTGCAAATAATCTCTAATACCTTTTTGTTCAGTCAAAGAAAACCAAAAGTTGTTTACCTATAATAAACAAATATTCTCTGAAAATAGTAGCTCACCACCAATATACATGATTCAAGACAAACTTGGCACCAAACAGATAAAGACATAAAAAGTCTTTCCCTGTCTTGCCTACGGAAGAAAATATAGCCAAATAAAGTAAAATGAGAGAAGACAACTTTTTTTTTTAGATATGTTCGTAATAAGAGAAAGTGCAAAAAAGTGGCATTATGAGGCTCAAAGTGAAGGGATGGAATATGTGTTAGCTGATACAGGATAAAGTAGAAACGTTTTACAAATACTTCTATTCTGTGCTCACAGATGGACAGACAGGAGTAAGAATGCAGAACATAAGTACAAATAGGAAAGGAAGTGGGGTAGACCTTGAACGATGTTCAGAAGACTCTACTCATGAGGAGCATTAGACACACACCAGAGGGTAATGAAGTTCTGGCGGCTCTGCTATCTGACTTTTTCTTTTTTTTTTTTAAGATTGTTTTTATTCAACATTTCAATAAAGAAAATCATACAATACACTTAACTGCAGCCACAAGGCTACCAACTCTCCAAAATTCCACAAACTCATCTGTAATAATCAACATTGTATTTTTCCCCCCTACCAGACCCTCCCACCCCTCCTCCTCCCACTATCCTCCAGTTCATGGCTGCCCCCCCCCCCCCCCCCCCCCCGGTGTTGCACTAGCAGTGATCCATATTCTTTCTAAGTTTGTCCATTCTTGCGCATCATGTCTGTAGCTATCTGACTTTTTCAATGCTTCTTTAGAATTGGGAATAGTCCAAGAGGATTGAAGGGTGGATGCGGGTCCCTCTCCACAAAAGTGGAAGTAACAACAACATTGGGAATTTAGTCTGACCTGTCTGGTGAGGAAATTATTAACAGAAATACTTCTAGAGGACAGTGAGGTTTCTGGAATTCAGCTGATAGCAGAAACCAAGGCAGCACAGTTTTACTAGAAGTAGCTCATGTTGGACAAATCTTTTTTTTTTTTTTTGAGTGAAAAGGGCACTAGATGTGATGTACTTAGATCTTAGCAAAGCCTTTGGCACAGTTCCACACTGAAGACTTAGCAATAAGCTGAATGCCGTCAGTATGGGCCCTAAAGCGAATGAATTAGAAACTGGGTGAATGGAAGGTGATAGAGAGTAGTGGTAAACGGAGCTCACTCTAAGGATAAGAGCATTACCAGTGCTGTTCCAAAGGGATCAATTCTAGGTCCAGCTCTTCTTAACATTTTTGTAAGTAATACAGCAGAAGGGCTATCTGGCGACATATGCCTCTTTTCTTCTGCTATCAAAATCAGCAATAGGAAAGACACCCCTGATGATTTGGATAACATGAAGAGGGATCTGGTGGAGCTTGAAGAATGATCTCAAATTCAGCAACTAAGATTTCATGCCAAAAAATAAAGGGTCATTCATATGGGCTACAAAAGTCTGAGGGAGAAATACAGTCTAGGGCAGTGATCTTCCTTTATTTTCAAGCTAGGGTCACTTTGGATTCTAATGAGTTGGAGAGTTGCCAAATATCTTCCCATGCAGGGCAACAACACTGCAAACCAGTGTGGGTGTCCCATGAGGCATATTTTCAAAGCACTTAGCCTTCCAAAGTTCCATAGGTGTCTATGGAACTTTGGAAGGCTAAGTGCTTTGAAAATACGAATGGCATCCATCTCAAACGAGCCCACCTTCAAACTTCATTAGGGGGGGGAGAGGGGGGTTATCCTCAAGGTTGTGAGCATTCCCAAATGCATTCTCTTTTGTCAATTCAACATAAAAGAAGCCGTACTGGGTCAGACCAACAGTTCATCTAGCCCACTATCCTGCTTCCAACAGTGGGCAATCCAGGTTACGAATACCTGGCAGAAACCCAAATAGCAGCAAGAGTTCATACTACTGATCCCAGGGTAACCAGTGGCTTCCTTCTCCAAATCTTTTTTTTTTTTTTTTAAACCCATATATGCTAACCACTATAATCACATCCTCCGACAATGAGTTCCAGAGCTTAACTATTTGCTTGAGTGAAAAAATATTTCCTCTTATTTGTTTTCAAAGTATTTCCATGTAACTTGATCGAGTGTCCCCTAATCTTTGTACTTTTTGAAAGAGAAAAAAACAGATTAATTTCTACTCATTTTAAACCACTCATGATTTTGTAGACCTCAATCATATCTCCCCTCAGCTGTCTCATTTCCAAGCTGAACAGCCCTAAACTCTTTAGCCTTTCCTTACATGAAAGGAGTTCCATCCCCTTTATCATTTTGGTGGCTCTCCTTTGAACCTTTTCTAACTCCGCTATATTTTTGACATACGGCAAACAGAATAGAACACAATACTCAAGGGTGAGGTCACACCATGGAGTGATACAGATGCATTATAGTATTCTTGGTCATATTTACCATTCCTTTCCTAATAATTCCTAGCATCCAGTTTGCTTTTCTGGCCGCCGCCACACACTAGACAGAAGATTTCAGCATATTGTCTACAATGACACCAAGATCTTTTTCTTGGTTGCTGACTCCTAAGGTGGACGCTAGCATCAGATAACTATGATTCGGATTATTCTTCCCAATGTGCATCACTTTGCATTTGTCACATTAAATTTCATCTGCCATTTGGATGCCCAGGCTTCCAGCCTCCTAAGGTTTCCCTGCAATTTTTCAGTCTGCATATGTTTTAAGAACTTTGAATAGTTTTGTCTCATCCACAAATTTAATCACCTCACTTGTCGTTCCAATTTTCAGATTATTTATAAGTATGTTAAAAAGCACCGGTCCCAGTACAGATCCCTGTGGCACTCCACTATTCACCCTCTTCCATTAAGAAAAATGGCCATTTAACTCTACCCTCTGTTTTCTGTTCATTAACAGAATACTGCCTCCTACCCCATGACTCTTCAATCTTCTCAGGAGTCTCTGATGATGGACTTTGTCAAAAACTTTCTGAAAATCTAGATACACTATATCGCCCAGCTTACCTTTATCTACATGTTTCTTCATGCCTTCAAAGAAATGAAGGAAATTGGTGAGGCAAGACTTCCCTTGGTTGAATCCATACCAACTCTGCCCCATTAACCATGTTTGTCCATGTGTTCCGCAGTTTTATTTATTTTTATAACAGTTTCCACTATTTTGCCTGCCAGTGAAGTAAGATTCACTGGGCTGTAGTTGCCCGGATCACCACTGAATGTAGTTTCAAAAACCACAGAAAGGGGGTGTATCAAGTCCCATATCCATTTCCCTTTCCCCTTTTAAAAATTGGCGTTACATTGGCCACCTTCCAATCTTCAAATTTGTCCGTAGTACCTGAAGATTTGAAGGTAGCCAATATAATGCAGGTTACATATCACTAACAGATCAGCAATTTCATGTTTGAGTTCTTTCAGTATCCTAGGGTGCATAATCTAGTCCAAGTGATTTACTACTCTTAAATTTGTCAATTTAGCTCTGTACCTCTTCCAGGGTTACTGATTTCTTTCAGTTCCACCACATAGTCACCCTTGAAAACCATTTCTGGTACAGGTAGAGCTCTTACATCTTCTTCCTTAAAAAGTTCTGAAGCTAACATCAAAGCCCCATAAAATTTACACTCCAGCCCATCCATATATACTCAGTTACGATCAAGGCGTAGACCATAGAAGTCTGCCCAGCACTGGTTTTGCTTCCCAATTACTGACGTTGCCACCCAATCTCCGCTAAGATTCCGTATATCCATTCCTTCTAAACAGGATTCCTTTGTATTTATCCCACACGTTTGAATTCCATTAATGTTTTCATCTCCACCACCTCCCGCAGAAGGGCATTCCACGTATCCACCACCCTTTCAGTGAAAAAATACTTCCTGACATTACTCCTGAGTCTGCCCCCCTTCAACCTCAATTCATGTCCTCTAGTTCTACCACCTTCTCATCTCTGGAAAAAGTTTGATGGCAGATTAATACCTTTCAAATATTTGAACGTCTGTATCATGTCACCCCTGTTTCTCCTTTCCTGTCTCTCCTTATATGGTTTGCAGAGCAAATCTGATACCATTTTTGTAGCTTTTCTTTTCACCGCTTCCAGTCTTTTTACATCTTTAGCAAGACGCGGCCTCCAAAACTGAACACAATACTCCAAGTGGGGCCTCACCAACAACTTGTAGAGGGGCATCAACACCTCCTTTCTTCTGCTAGGTATACCCCTCTTTGCAGCCTAGCATCCTTCTGGCCATGGCCGTCTTGTCACATTGTTTCTTCACTTTCATATCCTCTGACACCAAAACCCCAAGGTCTCTCTCCTGAGTCGAGTTTACTAATCTCGCCCATCCTATTCGGTATCTCTCTTTTGGGATTCTGCACCCCAAGTGCATCACTCTGCAATTCTTGGCATTAAATTTTAATTCAAATACTATAACTCAGACCGTACCCAATTACAAAGTTACTATAATTAGCCACACAAAGTGATAATGTGCTCAGTCCATACCCATTCCAACCATATCCCCAAAAGGAATATGTGGCAGTGTCACAGATGGAACCATCATAGCACATTAAATGTTCCGCCTCCTTAAATAGTGTATGTACATACAACAATGCCTACCATGGCTGTGCTGATAGTTATTGGTTGTAATTAGTTTTACCCCCAAGCCCTGGGTGCCAACATATATACTTAAATGTGTATAGAAAATTACTTTTCATATACTCATTTATGACAATAGCTCTTCGATATACATAGCACACTGCATACTACAATGCTAAAGGAACAGGAGATACAGCTGTACTATTTTGTAACCATAAGGAGATTTACAGAACCATGTGCTCAGACAGCGGCAAAGCAGATATGTAACAGCCCTACCTAAATATGTAATTTCACATATATAATACTACACACTATCACCTTGTATTTGTTTCTCTAACGGACTAGGCGAAAGTCTTTACGGTACTATGTAAGCCACATTGAGCCTGCAAATAGGCGAGAAAATGTGGGATACAAATGCAGCAAATAAATAAATAAATAACCAAATTATTTTGAAATAATTCAGAAATTACATATAAAGTTTACTTCCCTTGAGGATAACTTGTGCTCGTGTTCAAACTCTACATACTATACATTCATCCTGAACAATTCTCACAGTCAGACCCTCAACCATTCTTCTAACTTTTGGAGATTCCTTCTCATTGTTTCTACTCTCTCCACGGTATCCACTCAATTGGCTATCTTCATGTCATCCGCAAAAAGGCAAACCTTTCCTTCCAACACTTCAGCAATATCTCTCACAAATATATTGAACAGAATAGATCTCAGCATCAACCCCTGAGGAGCTCCACTGCGAAGAGGGACCACATCCGCTCGTCTCCAATCTCGCGGAACCTCTTCAGTCTCTAAAGATCTATTAAATAAATCTTTAAGAGGTCCCATTAGGACCTCTCTGAGCTCTCTCAGTATCCCAGGTATCCCAGTATCCCATCCAGCCCCATAGCTTTGTCCACCTTCAGATTCTCCAGCTGTTTATAAACTCTTACGTAAACGGCGCAGTATCCACTCCATTCCCAGATATTCCCTTGGCAGCCAACTGCGGTCCTTCACCTGGATTTTCCTCCATAAACATCTAAGAGAAGTAATTGTTTAGCACATTCGCTTTATCCTCCTCACTCTCCACATAGCCACCCATCATCATCTTTCAGTCTTGCAATTCCATTCCTAACTTTTCTCCTATCTCCAATATATTTGAAAAAGGTCTTGTCACCTCTCTTTTCATCTTTAACCATTTTTTCTTCCACTTGCGCTTTCACTAGCTGTATTTCCCTCTTCACTTCTTTGAGCTTAATCCGAGAATCTTTTCCGTGATCCTTTCATTGCGTTCTTTTGTATTTCTTGAACAAAGCCTCTTTTGCTCTTATTTTTTCAGCTACTTGTTTGGAGAATCATATAGGCTTCATGTTTCTCTTGTTTTTGTTTACTTTCCTTGCGTAAAGATCAGTTGCCATATTTATAGCAGCCTTTAGCTTTGACCACTGATTTTCTACTTCTCCTATGCCTTCCCATGCCAACAGCTCCTTCTTCAGGTATTCCCCCATTTTATCAAAATCAATATGTTGAAATCCAGTACTTTGAGTTTTGTGCGTCCACACTCCGCCTTCACCCTTATATCAAACCATATCGTGTGATCACTATTACATAGGTGGGCACCCACCTGGATACTGGAAACACTTCCTCCACTCATGAGCATTAGATCCAGTATCAACCCTTCCCTCGTGAGTTCCGCCACGATTTGTCTGAGCAAGGCACTTTGACAGACGTCCACAATATCCCTACTTCTTTCCGATTCTGCAGATGAGACGTTCCAATCCACATCAGACAAGTTGAAATCTCCCAACAGTAGCACCTCCCCTTTCATAACAATCTTTTGAATATCTTCTATCAGATCCTTGTCTAACTTCTCTGTTTATGCCGGAGGTCTGTAGATAACCCTCTTGTGGAAACAGATTCCATCTTCTCTTTCCAGGATGATCCATAAAACTTCTTCCTTTCCCCAGGTTCCCCACATTGCAGCCGCTCTGACACTGCCTCTCACATACAGCACCACTCCTCCACCTCTTCGGCCCTCGCTATCCTTCCTAAAAAGATTATAGCCTAATATAGTCGCATCCCATTCGTGGGAATCATTGAATCACATCTCTGTAATAGTAACA
This sequence comes from Microcaecilia unicolor, assembly GCF_901765095.1. Classification (NCBI taxonomy): domain Eukaryota; kingdom Metazoa; phylum Chordata; class Amphibia; order Gymnophiona; family Siphonopidae; genus Microcaecilia; species Microcaecilia unicolor. Next base: position 101,675,439 of record NC_044031.1, read on the forward strand.
ATATCCAAGTTTTCTTCAAACATCAGGGCTTGCAAGTCTTGAACCTTTTTACCTAGACTACGAGAATTTGTACGCATTGCTTTACATGTGCTTAGTGAGTTTAGGTGGTTTTCTATATTTACATGACCTTTCCCTCTGCCATCATGTTTACTCCAGGGGTGACTTTCTGAATTTCCTTGCTTCCTTTTGTCACCCCTGCCTTCTAGTTTAAATGTCTGGAAACATACTGTCTGAATTTCTCCCTACGGATCCTTTTTCCCATCACAGAAAGATGTAGCCCATCATTACAGTACAGCCTGCTATTTTTCCACATACTACCCCATGCTCTTATATATCTAAAACTTTCTTCTTTACACCAAGACTCGAGCCACTTATTGAAATCCACTGTTTTGCGTAGTTTTTCCTCTCCCTTCCCCATGTGGGAATTATTTCAGAAAAACCCACAGTCCAAAAAAGATTTCAGTCCCTCCCCAAGCTTCTGGAACGTTCTCTGTGCTGTAAACTTGCTATTGTTGGCCAAGTCATTTGTCCCCAGGTCAATTACATCAGTATTTCAAGCCTTGCTGTCTTCTCGGATCACTTTCAGTATTTGGTCGGTACATCTGGTAGCTGAATATCCTGGAAGGCATTTCACTAGGTTGGAACCCTTGAACCGTATTCCTAAGTTAATGCCTCTGATAATGGAGTCTCCGAGCAGTAAGAGTTTTCTGCTTTTCACTAATCTGTCATTGTCTGGGGGATGTTTCTTGGGTTGTGCTACTTTCATTGCCTCTCATTCCACCACAGTACTTCTTTTCTAAGCATCATAATGATGCAACGCAGCAAAAGAATTTGACAGGGGAAAAGGCTGGGAGGGTGAGTGCTTCTGTATCACACATCTTAGTCTACCAGAGCCTACTGTGACCCATCTATTCCACTGTTTCATTCTCTGTGGCAGTGGTGGTGGCAAATTGGCTGGGAATTGAGTAATCCTGGATACTCTTTTAGTTGTAGCTAATTCCTTCTTGAGTTTGTTGATCTCTTCTTTCAAAGCTGATATTTGGAGACAGATAGGACAAGCTCTAAGGCTCCAGATAGTCTGCCTTAGAATTAAAACAGAACATGTATTGCACTGAATGAAGGTCATATTGATGTGATTCACAAGTCTGAAAAGGTGAACTATGATAGGGGATAATGGAGTAGGATTGACCAATTATGGTGTAATGAAGATACTTGGCCCTTAATTGCCCTATATAAAGGGATTTCACCTGGGAGGGGGGAGGAAACTATAAAGTCAGACCTTCTGCAAGTGAAAAGACAGATCTGTTTGTTTTTTAAATAAGAAGAATAGAAGCAGGTAGAGCCAGCAGATTATCAGGAAGATATTAAGATAGACACAGTTAACACCAGTTTACAATCAAGCCAAGTCTGAAAATGCCCAGCGTAGCTCAGACAGCTCACAAGGTAAACTTAAGTTCTATTTTTTTTTACCACACAGCTGTATACAAACTGCCCCTCCTCATGCAGTGTATGAGTCACCCGATGCTATGTAACCAAATTGATTGAAGACTCTGGAACTAAAGGTTCAAAACACAATTCTAATAAACAAACCTTTCAGACAGACACCAGAGTCACCAAATTCTGTGTAACCAAATTGATTGGATTAAGACACTTTGCACAGGTTCAAAATGCAGTTCAAATGAGAGCACCTTTAAGACAATTAAATCACACATGAAGTGTTGCAATCCGAGGAGTGGTTCAAATAGTATTTTTTTTTTTTAGATCTTTGGCTGTGAAAAGGGAAAATTAAGTTCTTACCATGATAATTTTCTTTCCTTTAGTCATAGCAGATGAAGCCATTACGTATGGGTTGAGTCCATCAACCAGCAGGGGGAGATAGAGAGCATTCAATTTTTCTCAGTGCCTCATGGCCAGCTAGCTCCACTGCCTCTTCAGTATTTGAAGCTTCCAAAGCAGTATGGCAAACCGCAATGGGAATAACATGAACTTCCTCACAGCGAACAATGGCCCCTTAACAAGGGCATGAACTCAAAAAAGGAGGGAATGAACTCATCCTCCTGGAGGGAATAAACTCGTCCTCCACTTTGTATAAACGGAGGGAATACTTGCATCCTCCTGGAGAGAATAAACTCATCCTCCCAAAACATGAGGGAATGAACTCATCATCCTCCTATAACTGTAACAAGAATCCTGAAGACTGTTTTCCGACTCCCCAAGGAAGGAATATAACTTCAGGAAACAAGAGCCGCACCTAAAATCAGAATCACTGCAATACAGACAATCATACAGGGAGGGCTCATGGCTTCATCTGCTATGACTAAAGGAAAGAAAATTATCATGGTAAGAACCTAATTTTCCCTTCATTATCATCAAGCAGATGAAGCCATTACGTATGGGATGTAACAAAGCAATCCCTAAATAGGGTGGGAACAAGCCACACCACGCGCTAGCACCTGTGCTCCAAAACTCGCATCCCTCCTGGCAGCCACATCCAGCTTGTAATGTCAGGCGAAAGAGAGCTTAGAAGCCCATGTTGCAGCACTGCAAATCTCATGAAGAGATAGTGCTCCAGTTTCCGCCCAGGAAGAGGAAATCGCTCTTGTGGAATGTGCCTTAAAGGCTTCAGGCAGAGCCCGGCCAGACAGCAGATATGCTGAAAAGATAGCTTCTTTGAGCCAACGGGCAATAGTGGCTTTAGACGCAGAAGACCCTCTGCGAACCCTGCAAACAGCACAAAAAGATGATCAGAGGTCCTGAAAGAATTTGTAATTCGCAGATACTGCAACAGAGTCCTGCGCACATCCAAAAGGTGCAACTGCCCAAATGAACCTGGAAACTCCTCCTCAACAAAGGAGGGAAGAAAAACAGGCTGGTTTAGGTGAAACGCTGAAACCACCTTAGGCGTGAAGGAAGGCACGGTCCGAACCGTGACCCCTGACTTTGAGAATTGCAGAAAAGGGTCTCTACAGGACAGTGCCTGGAGCTCTGACACCCGTCTCGCCGAGGTAATGGCCACTAAAAAGACGGCCTTCAGTGTCACATCTTTCTCTGAAGCACGCCGAAGCGGTTCAAAGGGAGCCCCCTGAAGGGCCTTCAATACTAACTCCAGGTTCCAAGCTGGACAAGGTGCCCGCACGGGAGGACGGAGCCGAAGCACCCCTCTAAGAAACCGTGCCACATCTGAATGAGCAGCTAAGGACACGCCTTCAACCTTGCCACACAGGGAGGCCAATGCTGCCACTTGCACCCGCAGGGAATTATAGGCCACCATCCTGCAAAAAGTCCAGAATCGGCAAGACAGGAGCCCGCAACGGAGAAAGCGCTCTTGAAACACACCAGACTTCAAACTGGCGCCAAATCCTGGCATAAGCCACGGAAGTGGAGCACTTACGGGCCTGCAGAAGAGTGGAAATTACCTTGAGTAGCCTTTATCTCTCAATTGCGCCCTCTCAATCGCCATGCCATAAGACCAAAGCGGCAGGCATCCTCCATGGCCACCAGACCCTGTGACAACAGTTGCGGAACCAGAGGTAACAGAAAGGGAGCCTCCAGCAGCATCTGTCGGAGGTCCACATACCAAGGCCTCCTGGGCCAATCCGGGGCAATGAGCACCACTTCTCCTGGATGCAGCCGAATCCGCAGGAGCACTCACCCTATCAAGGGCCATGGAGGGAAGACATACAGCAAGCCCAGGGGCCAGGGTTGAGCCAAGGCATCCAACCTGGCAGAGAGAGGATCCCTCCGTCTGCTGAAGAAGCACGGGACTTTGGCATTGGAACTGGTCGCCATAAGATCCATCACTGGCTTGCCCCATTTGGCACATATCTGCAGGAATACATCGTCTGCTAGTTCCCACTCTGCTGGATCGATCTGGTGCCTGCTTAGATAGTCGGCTTGCACGTTGCTCTGACCTGCAATGTGAGCTGCTGACAGGGACTGTAGATGCAGCTCGGCCCAGTGGCAAATTTGTTCGGCCTGCGCGGCTAGAGCTCTGCACTGACTTCCGCCTTGTCGATTTATGTAGGCCACTGCTGTCGTGTTGTCTGACATCACTCGAACAGCCAATCCTTCCAGGGTCACTTGAAAGGCCAGAAGAGCCAGAAACACCGCTTTCAACTCCAGGCGGTTGATAGACCACTCCGACTCGTCGGGCGTCCACAGACCCTGGGCATGCGCGCCCCAGCCCTTCAGGCTGGCATCTGTCATCACTAAGCACCAATCGGGGAGCGCCAGCAGCATTCCCCGCCGCAACATGCTGTCCGAGAGCCACCACTCCATACTGAGGCAGGCCGCAGGGAGCCAAGAAAGTCTGTACTGATAATCCTGAGATACTGGAGACCATCGTTGAAGTAGAGAATACTGTAGAGGTCTCAGGTGCGCTCTCGCCCATGGCACCACTTCCAAGGTGGCCGTCATCGATCCCAACAGCTGGACAATGTCCCAAGCTCGCGGGCGGGGCATCCTCAGGAGCAGACGGACCTGATTCTGAAGCTTGCACCGCCTTTGTTCGGGAAGAAACACATAACCCGAGGCTGTGTCGAACCTGGCCCCCAAATATTCTAGAGATTGCGAGGGGGTCAGGTAACTTTTGGCCATATTGACAACCCAGCCCAGAGATTGAAGGACTGAAACCACTCTGGCTGTAGCTAGATGACTCTCTTTTTCTGAGTCTGCTCTGATGAGCCAGTCGTCTAGGTACGGGTGAACCCGGATACCCTCTCACCTGAGAAAGGCAGCTACTACCACCATTACCTTGGAGAAGGTTCGGGGAGCTGTGGTGAGGCCAAAAGGCAAGGCCCGAAACTGGAAATGTTTTCCCAACACCGCAAACCGCAGAAACCTCTGGTGCGGGGGCCAAATTGGTATGTGCAAGTAAGCTTCTTTCAGGTCCAGAGACGTGAGAAACTCTCCTGGTTGTACCGCCGCAATGACGGAGCGCAGGGTTTCCATGTGAAAATGCCACACTCTTAAGGACTTGTTAGCTCTTTTAAGTCCAGGATCGGGCGAAAAGACCCGCCTTTTCGTGGCACCACAAAGTAAATGGAGTAGCGGCCTAGACCTTGTTCGGTGGGAGGCACCGGGGTCACAGCCCCTATCTGGCACAGACTATGCAGAGTCTCCTCTACCGCCGCCCGTTTGGCGGCAGAACCGCATTGGGACTCCACAAACACGTTTCTCATCGGGGCATCGAATTCTATTCGGTATCTGTCTCTGATCAGGTCCAAGACCCACTGATCTGCGGAGATTTTGGCCCACTCCTCAAAAAAGAGGGAAAGTCTTCCTCTGATGACAGGAAACGAGGAGGGGGCCGGCGCACCATTATTGAGAGGGTCGCCCCTGAACTCCAGGCCTTGAACCGGCAGCTGCGGAACATTTGTCCGAGCGAAAGGAGTTTCTCTGCTGAAAGCGGGCACACGAAGTGAACCCAGCAGCACGCCCCAGGCGGTACCTTCTAGCTTCACGGAAGCGAGGTCTGTAAGAGGAGCGGACCGCCTGACCCTTAGGGGAAGGCTTCAGCCTATCTTTGGGCAAGCGCTGAGGTTTGGAATCCCCCAGGCCTTTAACAATGTTTTCCAGCTCCTCACCAAACAGGAGAAGGCCTTGAAAAGGCAACTTCACCAACCTTTTCTTAGAGGCCATGTCCGCCGCCCAATGTCGTAGCCAAAGAGTGCGGCGAGCCGCCACTGCTACAGCCATTTGCTTAGCCGAAGCTCTGACCATATCATAAAGGGCGTCAGCTAAAAAGGACAAGGCCGACTCCATCCGCGGAGCCACTGCAGATAAGGTCTCTGCTCCATCACCGGGCTGTTCCACTGCCTGCTGTAACCAAGCCAGGCAGGCTCTAGCAGCATAACAACTGCATGCAGACGCCCGAACAGTGAGACCTGCCAAATCAAAGGACCGCTTCAGAGCTGAATCAAGCCTGCGGTCTTGAATATCCTTCAGGGCAACACCTCCTTCAACAGGGAGGGTAGTTCTCTGTCACAGCCGTGACCAGGGCATCCACTTTAGGCATTGCAAAGCGAGCCAAATGTTCCTCACTCAGAGGGTATAATTGCCCCATAGCCCTGGCAACCTTCAAAGGTCTCTTGGGGTCAGCCCATTGAGCCGAAATAAGCTCTTGGATGGAGTCATGCAAAGGAAAGGCTCGAGCAGGCTTTCTGGTACTAGCCATCCTTGGATTAACCGAGGAGGCTGTGCCACTCCCAGGATCTTCAATCGAGAGGGCTTGTAAAGCATCTGAAATAAGCGCTGGCAGCTCCTCGCAGTGGAAAATCCTCACCGCAGACGGATCCAAGCTCCTGTGGCAATTCTGCACCCGACTCTGGCTCCTCAGCCCAAGAAGTTCTGCCAGACCCCTCAGAATCCTCATAGGTCGACCATGGGGGGGGAAAGGGGGGTGCGCCACACTCAGAAGGGGAATTAGCCCTTCTGCGTTTATCAGGAGGATAAGAAACAGGCAAAGCCAACTCCAAAAGGCCAGGATCCACCGGGGGGGGGGGGGGGGGGGGGGGGCAGGCAGAGGGTCCGAAGATCCCTGTGGAAGAGCTCTTTTAAGCATGTATGCCCTATGCAGCATTAAAACAAAATCAGGGGAGAAAACCGCTCCCTGACCGCCTGGATCCTGCCCAGGGCTATCAGCTCTATTATTAGCCTCACTCAGAGGACCCCCCCCCCCCCCCCCGGATTCAGGGCTCTCCGTCGCAACGGAGGTCGCGCCATGTGGAAAATCCAAAATGGCGTCTGCTGCCAGCTCAGAGCGCGAAAGATCGCCGCTCGCCATGCTCGGGCCGGCTCTACCATCTGTACAGCACGAATTACAGAGCCCCGCTGCTGATTTGCACTTGCCACATTTAGAACAGCACTTTACAGTCTCCGCAGCCATCGCCGAAAACGGCGGTAAAATTCAAAAATGGCAGTTCATGCCAAAAATGTCCCAATCGTGGGCCCACCCCGGAGGAGTCAGAAAACACTCTTACCTCACTAGACCGAGTATCACAGCTCCGGTCCTGCAGAAGAATCTCAAGAAAAAAAAAACCTCTTTTCCAAGATCGCTGCACTAAAGCGCAACGCAACTTGAATTATTTATTTTATTTTTAACGCTGTGAAGAAAGCAGAGGTAAAAAAAAAGAGATAAATAATAACACTCCGGAGGCTCAGATAAGTGGGAAAGGCGAACCAATGTGCCTGCATCCACTGAGTGGGAAAGGACAGGGAAAAGCAAGCTAATATGTCCACATCCACGGGGGCATGGGTAAGGCAGAGAAAGGGCTGACCTATGTGCCTTCAAAGTGAAGCTGCTATAGCCTCTAAAACCCCAGCTAACAACTGGCAAGCCAGGAGCCACCCCCAGGCAGATTTTTGATGGAGCTCGAAGAAGCTGAAGCCACCCTGCTTGGGGAGATAGAGAATACTGAAGAGGCAGTGGAGCTAGCTGGCTATGAGGCACTGAGAAAAGTTGAGTGCTCTCTATCTCCCCCTGCTGGTTGATGGACACAACCCATACGTAATGGCTTCATCTGCTTGATGACAAGGAAGTGGAACTTACAATCAATTGGGATATGCTCTGTGGTTTTACAGTGGTTATTATCTTATCTGTAAGACCATGCCCAACAAAAAGTGCTGTGAAAGGACTTTGAGGGGAAGAAAACTTCATTAGCAAATGGTTTACCTACTGGGAAATTTAATTTCAATTTGGGAAAAGGTAGACTTGGGGTTAAATAGATAATCAGTATCTTTATTTTAAGTTACTCTGCTTGTTTAGCAAAGGTAGTTTAGGGAATAGTTTAGCATTTAAAGTCTCAGAGTTTCAGATAAAAGCTGTTTTAAAGAATAGGCTAGTTTTTAAAGTTACTGTTTTAGAGTTTACCATAACATCAGTGTAGAGAACAGCTAATAGTCAAAGAAAGCCTAGAGCCAAATTGAAGTTCTTATACAGAAAGCTAAACTCCAGAATCTCTAGGGCAGCATTTTCAGAAGTGATCCCCATTCCACAAGCAGAGACCTTGTGGCAGCCAGAGTTTTGCAGTCTTAATGAATGGATGAGACAACAGAGAAGAGGGGATTTAGATTTATTAAGAACAGGGCAATATTCTTGGAAAGAGGGAGTCTATTTCAAGAAGATGGTGCCAACGTTATTAAAAAAAAAAAAGAGAGAGCAGCTTTTAAACTAGAACCTAAGAGAAAGCAGTCACTCAAAAGTGCATGGTTTGGAGAGTGGTATCTTTGAAGGATACTATCAAAACAGGGAAGTTAGGGCATCCTGATAGAGAGGTTACAACTACTACTACTACTTATTTCTAAAGCGCTACTAGACGTACGCAGTGCTGTACACTTCAACATGAAGAGACAGTCCCTGCTTGACAGAGTATAACAGGCATCTCAGAGACCTGATGGAAGAAGTATGACTATTGAGACACTTAGAAGAGCATAAATTGTAACGCAGTGATGGGGTGGATCAAATTGGAAAGGGGATGGGGGTGGCTCTGGCACTATATATTAAAGAGGTAATTGAGACTACCAGAATAACAATTCAATAAGAAACAGAGTAATGTGGAATCCTTATAGATAGAAGTTCCATGTCTGCAGGGAAAGAAAAATACTGGTATGGCTAGAGTACCATGTTCATCATATTTATCAATGACACATGTTTTAGAATTCTCTGACTCCTGACGCAGGCTGTGTCGAGTCCTTTATTTCTGTGCCACGGATCTTTCTAGACGAACACATTTACAAATTAAAGATTTTTGTGATTGAAGAATCCTTTGCTTCAGTTTAATGGACTTTTGTGAATGAGCACAGCATCTATTTAAGATCTTCATGATTAAATTGGGGATTAGGCTTACTGGATCTAGATTTTTTACAGTAAAGTTTTCCATTACAGTCAAATTGCAGATTGGTTTAAGGGTACTGGCCACTATACTCCCCTGGAATATGAACAGGCTTCTTTTGCTCCTTTATCTCCTGCATGTGTTTTGCATGCCACTGCCAAGCAATTGTCCAGATGTTAAGACCAGTAGTTTGATATCTCCTCTTCGCAGGGTATGGCAATGGCTGTGTTGCAGGAAGCATCTACATAAGAGTGAAACAGCGTGTTTGCCTATATGAGGCAACCAGCATTTTCCAGTGGTTATCTCTAGTAAACCATTTCACTGCTGGGCTCAGAAAGCGGTAACACTGCTTAAACAGTGTGTTGATTATGAGTGCAGGGTTTTATCTTTTGCCCAGCTTCAGGATCAGTACCAAATTTCTTGCACTGATTATTCAGCACTATATTTCTTGCTTACCTAAAGAGGCTCTTACAGCTGATGTGACAGAAGAGATGGAGGAGCTGTTTTACTTTTCAGTGAATGGACTCCATGAGTTTCCTTTTATTATAAAATTTTACGTGCTAATCTATCTCATCTTGGATACCGAAGGTTGGCCACATCTTCGACTTGCACGTTCATTCAACAGTGTTGGACTGAGGAGACATCTAAATTCTCGCAACTGTTGGGCTTTCGTCTGTCTTTTATTCCTCAAATAATGTTGTTTGATGATTATTCATCTTCACTATCAAGCCGTCAAATGTACTTTCCTGTATTTGTTTCTTTTGGAACAGAAAGCCATTCTGTTACAATGGAGACAGGTCTTACCACTTCATGTTATGCAATGGCAGAATTCAGTATTTGCCACCATGATCATGGAACACTATAAGACCAGCTGAACTCATCCTACACATGGCAAACAATTCAACATATCTGGGAGCCTATGTGGACTGGGACATCTCATCGAGCTCACAATTGGATTCTGAATTGTTATGTTATGAACTTTCTACATTCTGGCTGACATTTTCTCTTGAGCCCCAGATCTGGATAAGAAAACACCAGGTCTGGAGTTGGAGTTTGCTCTGGAGGGGGTTATTCTTCAGTATAGGGCTGGTTGGGGGGGAGTTTGGAGAAAGGGGAGGTTATAAGTCACAACAAAAGTACTTTGTATATTTCTACAATTTGCTGTATCTTTATGTTATACCAAGAAAACAGCAAGATGGACAACAAAGCAGATCAGTTGAAAATAAAAAAACAAACTATTAATAAAAATCTTTAAAAACATGTTTTTTTAGATGATATTTTATTAATAAAGTTTATGTTTTTGATTTCCAACTGATCTGCTTTGTTGTTGTCCATCTTTATGTTATACTGCAGTTGATTCTTGCTTTGTATAGTTGTTTGAGCTTGGTTAATAAAGATATTTGACAAGTGCAAAGTGATACAATATACTAGGTTTCACATTAGGAGTCAACACAGAGGAAAAGGATTCGGGGACTTTGTGGGCAATATGTTAAAATCTTCTGCTCGGTAAGCAGTGACAGCCAAAAAAGCAAACAGAATGTTAGGAATTATTAGGAAAGGAACAGAGAATAAATCAAAGAATATCACAATGCCTCTGTGTCCGCAACTAAGTATTAATATCTCAAAAAAATATATATATAGTGAAACTGAAATAGAAAAACATGAAGCCAGATAAAGACCATATGGCCTATCCAGTCTACTAATCCATGCCATCTATCCCTTCCTCTCACTTAGTCTATGTACCGGTCCCAAGCTTTCTTGAATTCAGTTAGTTTTCACCCACATCACCTCTGTTCCATGAATTCACCACCCTTTTCACAAAGTAGTATTTTCTCAGGTTACTTCTGAGTCTGTCCCCTTTCACGTTCATCATATGCCCCTTCATTCACTACGTTCTTTTAATTGAAAGAGACTCATCTCCTGTGCACTTATGAAAGAGACATTCAAATACCTCTGTGGCATATCTATCATAGAGAAAAGCTTCATTGGCTTCCAATTAAGGAATGTACCATGTTCAAAGTTCGCACTTTGATTCATAAATCATTCACATCATTCACGGAAATGCTCCGGCTGTCAGACCTTATTGATTTGCCACCCAAGAACGCTAAAAGTTCAGCACGCACATTCCTGGGACTTCATTTCCCTAGTTGTAAAGGTCTAAAATACAAACTAGTATATGCGTCCTGTTTTTCCTTCATTGGCACTCAGCTGTGGAATGCATTACCACTTAATCTGAAAATTATTCATGACTTAATTAACTTTCGAAAAACATTGAAAACTTCTCTCTTTAACAAGGCCTACCATAATCTCTCTATATAAAAGGCAACCCCAACGTTCTAATGAAGCCTCCACGGAAGTTGAGGCGCCCGAGATATCCGGTGTGCCCCTGAGTGTCTGCACCGCCCTCGCGTAAAACGTGATGACGTCGAGGGCGGAGCAATGACACTCGAGGGCCGAAACGGAAACGGCACAGGCACGGAGGCGCAGGAAAAAAAAACCCTCCCCACACAGAGCGAACCACGAACAACGTCCGACGGTCACACGGAGGCAGGCAAGCAGCTCGGAGGGACGGAGGGAAGGGGCCCCTACCATTATAGAACCTTGCTAGCGCCCGTTTCATTGTGCTAGGCCTTTTTTCCTAGTAATCAATAATAAGAACTCCAATACTCCACTGCTTACTTGATAGTTTGACTGTTTTCTGATCTACTGAAGTGATTATATTCATTATGTTATACACAGTTTTTTGTATGTAATCCAATTGTTTATCTACTCTTGATTGGTGCCTGCCAAGGATATAATATTCTAAGCCACATTGAGTCTGCAAATAGGTGGGAAAATGTGGGATACAAATGCAATAAATAAATTATCTCCCTTCTCCCACTTTCTTTGAAAGTATACATAGAGATCTTTAAGCCTGTCCCAATATGTTTTAGGAAGAAGAACACTGACCATTTTAGTAGCCGCCCTCTGGACTGACTCCATTTTGTTTATATCTTTTTAAATGGTGTGATCTCCAGAATTGAACACAATATTCTAAATAAGGTCTCACCAGAGTCTTATACATAGGCATCATTACTATGCACCCAAGCATCCTTCTAGCCTTTGCCATCGCCTTTTCTATCTATTTGGCCACCTTAAAATCACATATGATCGCACTCAAGACCCACTCCTCTTTAATTCACAATTGTGCTTCACCTTTAAACTGTACTGTTCCCTCGGGTTTTTACAGCCCAAATGCATGACTCTGCATTTTTTAGCATTAAATCTTAAATGCAAAATTTTGGACCATTCTTTAAGCTTTGCTAGGTCCATCCTCATGTTATCCACGCCCTCAGGGGTGTCTACCCTATTAGAGATTTGCAGGAAAATCTTACCAGATAGTCCTTTAGCAGTATCACTTACAAAAATATTAAGAACCAGCCCAAAAACTGAACCTTGCAGCACACACTGGTAACATCCCTTTTCTTCAAAGTGAGCTCCATTTACCAATACCCTCTGTTGCCTTCCACTCAACCAGTTCCTAACCTGGGGCTTCTTTTACGAAGCCAAGTGAGGAAGCCCATAGGAAATGAATGGGTCTCCTCATTTGGCACACAGGAATCGCTAGTGCAACTTTGTAAAAGAAGCCCCTAGTGCAGCGGTTCCCAAACCTGGTCCTGGAGCCAGTCAGGTTTCCAGGATACCCACAATGAATATTCATGAGAGAGATTTGCATGCAGTGGAGGTAGTGCATGCAAATCTCTCTCATGAATATTCATTGTGGGTATCCTGAAAATATGATTGGCTGGGGTGCCTCCAGATCAAGTTTGGGAACCACTGCCCTAGTCAGTCAGTTTAGGGCTCATACCAAGAGCACTCAGTTTATCTATTAGTCATCTATGCAGAAATGCGTCCAAGGCTTTGCTACAATCTAAATATACCACCATCTACTGCTCTCCCTTGATCCAACTCTCTGGTCACCCACGTCAAAGAAACTAATCAGATTTGTCTGGTAAGACCTGCCTGCAGTGAAACCATGCTGCCTCAGATCCTGCAATCCACACTTCACTTTTTTGTGGAATAAATCAAGAATTAGACTCTCAGTATACTTATATTTTTTTCTTCCTATATCTAATCCAGCTTTACAAATGTATATTTATTCATGGCACAGCTTCACATATGTAATCTTATGTAATCATGTCTTTATATATTACTAAATTATTTTTTATGACATCTAATTTTATGGCGCTATACACTTCTGTACACTAGAGCACCAATACTCCACTGTTTTTTAAAACCAAAGGAATTTTTTTGAGGGGGGAGTTGTTAAAATTATGTTTCAAGTCTCCCCCTGCAGCTCCCAATGTTATTTCAATGGCAGAAACAGCATAGATGCATCATACGCATCATGACAACATCACTAGAACTCGTAGAATTTTAACTTTTTTTCTTAATGATCTACAGCATTCTATTAGATGAAAAATTGTAAAAATCAATGCATCTTCGCTCATTTACTCTATGTAATTTTAATGAATTATAGCAATTTTGTGAGGGAGAATAGTTTTCAGCATTTCTAAGCAGAATTTGTGATTTTCAATCTGATTTAACTGTCCCATATGTTTATAGCACCCAATGTTTTTTTTTTCTATTGTTTTTACACCAAATAAGAACAAAACCACTGGAAGATTTTATAATATTTAACTGTCTCGGCACATGCTTGATCATATAGTCATGTGACCACCTACAAGCCTTAAATTCCTAATGAAAACACAAGGGCTGGCTTGATCAGCAAATAGAGTCACACTTAAGAGAGAGAGAAATACTAAGTACACAGTGTGAACTTTTTTCTGCATCTTTCAAAGTGCTGATTTCTCTGCCATGATTATTATGCCGACTTTACACTCTATTTATCTTCAGTTTTCACTAAGAACAGCTTAAACCCCATCTGGGTAAGTATTATGGGTTTGGTGCCCTCATTTAAGTCTCCTTAAACTTTGGTTTTGCTTTTATATATTTGTTCTAATATATATGTTTTAAATATAATGTTACTCATTATCCTACACCTGTACCCACCAGGTTACAAAATCTCACACTGGACCAGAAAGGAAAAGAAAGGCGGTGGCACAGCACTAATCTATCGATCCCACTTCACCACTGAAACCATTGCCGAGTTCATAACACCTCAACTTGAAATTGCCTCAATTAGAATCCACAACAAAACCCTACACGACCATCTGAACTGTATCTTGTTTTACAAACCTCCAGGTAACTGGAACAAAGGCCAGAATAACTTCATGGACTTCATCTCAAACACATGTGTAACCAACTCCAATATACTAGTACTAGGAGACATCAACCTTCACTTAGAAGACTCAAACTCCATCGACGCACGAGAATGTAAAGAATTCCTCCACTTATGGGATCTCAACTGGCCACAAATGCAACCAACCCACCCACGTCAAAGGGAACACACTCGATCTCATCTCTCACAAACTTTCAAAAGACTAGAACTGAACAATAACCGATATTAAATGGACAAACACCCTGGACCGATCATTACAAACTAAACTTATCCGTACACTGGCGGAAGAAGGGTTTGCACCGAATACAAGAGGTCACGTAGATGCGAAAACATCCTGGCAACTGATATACAATGACGAATGGCCAGCACAAACAGACTCTATATACTACCTCATAGAATGGGATAATAGATGCAAAAATATACTAGATGAAATAGCACCCTTACAAAGAACCACACGCAAGCATAACTCGAGACCATGGTTCAATGATGAACTGAAAAAGCTAAAAACACAATCCAGGAGGCTCGAACATGGGGAAAAGCAAAAGATGAAAATACACATAACACATGGAAACAATTACAAAGCCAATACAAATATGCAATAAGACGGACCAAAAGATCATACTATAAAACTAAAATAGGGACTGACTACAAAGACATGAAGAAATTATACCAACTCGTGAACAAACTCCTAGACACCAACTTGGTCACCACAACGAATACAGACATCCCATCTGCAGACAAACTTGCCAAGTATTCCAATGAAAAAATTGTAAACCTACGCAACATGCTACCTCAGGACAACACTGACATCGAAAACTTCCTTAATGAGTTGGACCCAACCTTTGGAGAATACCCAGCTGACCGAACCTGGTCAAACTTCGCTCTCCTGACCATCGAAACAGTTGCCCAGGTGATCAGCAGGTTCTCCAACACTCACTGTAAACTAGATACCTGTCCCAGCTACCTAATGAAAACCGTCCCTGATCGCTTCATAGAAGACCTCACATCGCACCTAAACTACAAGCTCCAGCAAGGTCTCTTCCCTAAGGAAAATGGAAATACCCTACTCACCCCGATACCAAGAAAAAAAAAACCAAATGAAATCACTAACTACCGCCCAGTAGCATCTATCCCGTTGGTAGTCAAACTGATGGAAAGCATGGTAACCAAATAACTTACAGATTATATAGACAAATTCTCAATATTACACGAATCACAGTCAGGATTTCGCCCCCTCCACAGCACCGAAACAGTACTACTCACTCTCCTAGCCAAATTCAAGCTGGAAATAGCAACAGGTAAAAACGTCCTTCTCCTCCAATTCGACACGTCCAGCGCATTCGACATGGTAAACCATAATATACTCATAAGACTACTGGATAAATTCGGGATTGGTGGAAACATACTTAGCTGGATCAAAGGTTTCCTAACCACAAGAATATATCAAGTAAAATCAAACTCAAACATATCATCACTGTGGAAAGCAAGACTGTGGAGTACCACAAGGATCACCACTATCACCGATCATCTTCAACCTAATGATGACCCCACAAGCCAAGTCCTTAACCCTTTCATCTATGAGGATGATGTCACAATATACATTCCTTACAAAACTAAACTGACAGAAATTACCAACAAAATCAAACTCAGCTTGAACATCATGGACTCATGGGCAAATGCATTTAAACTAAAACTCAATAAAGAAAACAAAACACTCTCTCATCCCAACACAACGCAGACAACCCCACAAGCATCGACACCCTAGATCACACCCTCCCTATCTCAGACAGCCTGAAAATCCTCAGCGTTACAATGGACCACAACTTAACACTGGAGAACCAAGCTAAATCCACAACAAAGAAAATGTTCCACTCAATGTGGAAACTCAAACGTGTGAAACAATTCTTCCCGAGGGAAACATTTCGCAAACTGATACAATCAATGGTATTAAGCCATGTAGACTACTGCAATGGAATTTGTGCGGGATGCAAAGAACAAACCTTAAAGAAACTCCAAACCGCTCAAAACATGGCAGCTAGGCTTATATTTGGAAAAACGCGATTCGAAAGTGCAAAACCCCTCCATCAAAGAACGCATTACTTTCAAAATCTACACCATGGTTCACAAAATTATCAACGGTGAAGCACCTGGATACATGACAGACTTAATCGACTTACCAACTAGAAACACATCCGAATCAACATAATCATATCTAAATCTTCACTACCCAAGCTGCAAAGGACTTGTACAAATCAATCTACGCATCCATTTTCTCCTACATAAGCACACAACTGTGGAACGCATTACCAAAAGCCTTGAAAACGACATACGACCACCTAAACTTCCAGAAAACACTAAAAACAAACCTGTTTAAAAAGGCATACCTTTCCGATCCAACTTAAATGCCTAATCTCGGCAACATAACAAAACTAAAGTATGTAATGGACATAACACAACTCTTCCACTGTTCGATTCCCTAATGTGGCTATGCCACATGAACTTTATCTTATCACATCATCACTTTGTATTTGTCAACACCGGAGTCTGCAAATGCCTCTCCGGTACTATGTAAGCCACATTGAGCTTACAAATAGGTGGGAAAATGTAGGATACAAATGTAACAAATAAATAAAAATCACTTGTTTATAATTGTGTTTTAGATATATGAGTTTTTAAATAATTTGATTCATTTATCATCTCTCTATATAAAACGCACCCTCAACGTTCTGAAGCCCTCTGACGTCACTTCTGAAGGGAAGGGATCGTGGTGGTGAAGCCCATCCAACTCACCATGTCTGAATGCCCCGCCCTCGCGTCACAACGTGACGTCGAGGGCGGAACAGTTACCTATTAGAGGGAACTGTAGCTCCACCCTCGTGTCAACTACTACTACTAAACATTTCTAAAGCGCTACTAGGGTTACGCAGCGCTGTACAGTTTAATAAAGGACAGTCCCTGCTCAAAAGAGCTTACAATCTAAGGACAAAATGTACAGACAATCAAATTGGGCAGTCTAGATTTCCTGAAGAGAGATATAATGCTTAGGTGCCGAAGGTGATATTGAAAAGGTGGGCTTTGAGCAGGGATTTGAAGATGCGCAGGGAGGGGGCTTGGCGTATGGGCTCGGGAAGTTTATTCCAAGCATAGGGAGAGGCGAGGCAGAAAGGGCGGAGCCTGGAGTTGGCGGTGGTGGAGAAGGGTACAGAGAGGAGGGATTTGTCCTGTGAGTGGAGGCTGCGGGTAGGAGCATAAAGGTAGAGAGGTAATGAGGGGCTGCAGATTGAGTGCATTTGTAGGTTAGTAGGAGAAGCTTTAATTGTATGCGGTATCTGATCGGAAGCCAGTGAAGTGACTTGAGGAGAGGGATGATATGAGCATATCGGTCCAGGCGGAAGATAAGATCTGCAGCAGAGTTCTGAACGGATTGAAGGGGGGATAGATGGCCGAGTGGGAGGCCGGTGAGGTTGCAGTAGTCAAGGCGAGAGGTAATGAGAGAATGGACGAGAGTTCAGGTGGTGTGCTCAGAGAGGAAAGGGCGAATTTTGCTGATGTTATAGAGAAAGAAGCGACAGGTCTTGGCTATCTGCTGGATATGCGTGGAGAAGGAGAGGAAGGAGTCAAAGATGACTCCGAGGTTGCGGGCAGATGAGACGGGGAGGATGAGGGTGCCATCTACAGAGATAGAGAGTGGAGGGAGAGGGGAAGTGGGTTTGGGTCAAAAGACAATGAGCTCAGTCTTGGACATGTTCAGTTTCAGGTGGCGGTTGGACATCCAGGCAGCAATGTCAGATAAGCAAGCCGATACTTTGGCCTGGGTTTCCGCAGTGATGTCTGGTGTGGAGAGATAAAGCTGGGTGTCGTCAGCATAGAGATGATATTGGAAGCCATGAGATGAGATCAACGAGCCCAGGGAAGAGGTGCAAATTGAAAATAGAAGGGGTCCAAGGACAGATCCTTGAGGAACTCCAATAGAGAGCGGGATGGGGGTGGAGGAAGATCCATCAGAATGTACTCTGAAGTTACGGTGGGAGAGAAGAGGAGAACCAGGAGAGGACAGAGCCCTGGAACCCAAAAGAGGACAGTGTGGCGAGCAGTAAATTGTGATTGACAGTGTCAAAGGCGGCGGATAGAGGAGGATGAGGATGGAGTAGTAACCTTTGGATTTGGCAAGGAACAGGTCATTACAGACTTTAGTGAGTGCCGTTTCAGTTGAGTGTAGAGGGCGAAAGCCGGATTGCAGCGGATCGAGGATGGTATGAGAGGAGAGAAAATCAAGGCAGCGGCTGTGAACGGTGTTCAAGTATCTTGGAGAGGAAGGGTAGGAGGGAGATGGGGCGGTAGTTGGAGGGACAGGTTGGGTCTAGTGATGGTTTTTTGAGGAGAGGTGCGACTACAGCATGCTTGAAGGTGTCAGGGACAGTTGCAATGGAGAGAGAGAGAGGTTGAGGATATGACAGATGGAGGGGGTGACAGTAGGAGAGATGGTGTTAAGTAAGTTGGTGGGGATGGGGTCAGAGGAACAGGTGGTGCATTTCGAGGAGGAAAGAAGGTGGGCGGTTTCCTCTTCAGTGATAATAGGAAAAGAGGAGAAGGAGGCCTGGGTTGGTTGGTTGAGGGAGTGGGTTAAAGGGTAAGGAGGAGGTGGTTTGGTAGTGAATTCGAGGTTGATCTTTTGCACCTTATCACGGAACTAGTCAGCCAGTGATTGAGGAAAGACTGAGGCGGGAGTGGGGGCGGAGGGCACTTTAAGGAGGGAGTTAAGGGTGGCGAAGAGACAACGAGGGTTGGAGCCGAGAGAGTTAGTTAATTGGGTGTAATAGTCCTGTTTGGCGAGGAATAGGGAGGACTGGAAGGAGGATAGCATGAATTTGTAATGAATGAAGTCAGTCTGGGTGCGAGATTTCCTCCACAGGCGTTCAGCAGATCGGGCGCAGGAGTGAAGGTATCGGATGCAGGGGGTCAGCCAGGGCTGGGGATTAATTCGCCTTGTGGGACGGGAGATGGATGGTGCAAGGGTATCCAGAGCAGTTGAGAGAGTGGCATTGTAAGTGGAGACAGCCTTATCGACGGACTCGAAGGACAGGACGGAGGGGAGGACAACACTGGAGCATCTAAGCGCTAGCGGATTGCTGACCCTGGGACGTTATTCTAATACTGATGAAAGGTGGACCCTGGCAAGGAGGCACAGCCAGCGTGCCTTAGACCAGAAGCCACAACCTGGCAAGTTATGGATAGTGTTGTTATGTAGCGCTCTAGCAGACTGTGGGGCAAAGAGGCACAATGCAGGGGAAGGCCAGACAGTATTATTTACACTAGGGGACAATGGAGACAGAATTGTCAAGTCTGCAACAATGAAACCATTTATTTATATCCTTGTTACATCCTTTGCTGTCTGCAGGAAGGAGGAGGTCAGTTTCAACTATTAGGTTTGTGGTAAAAGTTATTGGGTTCTTGGGGAGGTGCTGGTAGAATGTCTGGAGAGGGAACGATGCCAATGCTTCTTGTTTTTTTTTTATGCTGCAGGTCCCTCGACATATGCAGTACCAATAAGGACGACAAAGTCCTTACGCGGCCAAAGTACCGAGTCCGATGCTGGACGCTCTCTATGTTGCATCAGTGTATCCAATGTTGATGCCGATGCCAATGCAGGTTCTATGTCCAGCACCGAATCTCTTGCCATGCTTGATGCCGAACCCAAAAACATTTTCACACTGGACTCTAAGAGGGTCCTCACTTGCACACTCAGAGGCCACACTGTATGACCTGGTGCTTCAGAACCAAACAATGAACACAACAATTATGGGGGTCTGTGCCTGAAATTGTCCTACTGCATCAAATACACTTCTAAAAGCCACTCAGCACCCTCGCTGACATGGAGGGAAAAAAAGCCACCCCAAAGTCAAAAGGCTCAATGGCTGGGGTGCTCGAGTAGTTTCATACCCGATAATGGTTGATGCTTCTCAACTCTCGACCAGAAAGTGGCTCCAAGGTCCCAAAGGCCAAAAAATGAAAACATTTCAAAAACCAATTAATGTAACCAGATTTAAAAAAATAAATAAATAATATGGAAAAAAAAATATCCCGAAAAAGTGAAGACACCAAAAAGGAAAAGTTTGACACACTGAGGAGAGAGTAGAAATCCAACCTCTCTGCTCTGTGGAAGACGCTAGACTTCTGGTCCCACACTCAGGCATCAAGGGAGAATGTATCCGTGCATACACAGTGGGGACACTGCCTCCAAAGTTTTAAAGTGACAGTGATGTATGGTACTGTCCGTACTGGACTCCGTGAATGACGTCACCCACATGTGAGAATATCATGCTTGCTTGTGTACCCTTATGCTGCAAGTTACTCAAGCTGAAATTCATAGCAAAACCATTTTGGATCATTCAGGTATATCAATAACCATTTCAGACATTTTGACTCCGCAGAATAAATGCCCATGGAAATGTAATTCATTACTACTTCAGGATAAAGAATTTGTCAATATTATCCAAACAAGCTCAGAGGAGAATTTTAATAATAATCTCATGCAATACTATCCTCTAGACATATAATGGGATATGTATAAAGCCACATTTAGGGGTGTAACTATAAAACTACACAAATAAAGAAAAAAAAAATACAATTAGAATCAAGCATCAGAAATTTAGAAAACAAATACGTAAATAATGACCATATGACTTTCCTAAAATGACTATATTTAAAATATAAATATAATTCATCCCAATCATCTGAAGCACTAACCTCTATGTTTATGCAAAAATCTAAATTCTACACAGAAAACAATAAATCAAGTTACCTCTTGGCACAATATCTAAAATCTAGAAAAAAATAAATCCAGAATATCCCTTATAACCGACTCATATAATGATAAATATAAAGATAATATAGCTCAACAATTCTTAAGTACTACCAGAAATGATACGATACTGAAATTTCATTCTCTAAACAAAAAGATTTCATAGCTAATTCCCCACATCCAACTATTAATTCCAACCCAGCAAAGTCCTCTTGATAAAGATATTTTCAAAGAAGAAATCCTAAAAGCAATAAAATTGTTGCCAAAAGGAAAAGCATCTGGCAATGATGGTTTCAGTACTGAATTTTACTCAGCATTCCTTTTCAGATAGTACGTTTTTAAATAGTAAGAGTTTGGGAAAAGACTAACAAAACTAATAACTGTGTTTTTGTTTGTTTATTTTTTTAAAGAGTTCAGCATCATAGTTCTCCAAAAATCCAACAGAGATCATAGGCCCATATCATTAATCAATCTAGATAATAAAATATATGCTAAGATTATAGTCATGCACCTAGGCGATATACTTCCCTTCCTTATTCACAGAGACCAAACCGGTTTCACACCTGGTAGATTACCCACTCACAATTCAAGACATTTCTGAGATATCCAGTCTCACATTCAACCCTCAAATGAATCATATTTAGCACTATCCTTAGACGCAAAAAAGGCATTCGACAGGATTGAGTAGGAATACTTTTGTTTTCCATATTTTAAAATAGTATAAAATTTGGTGATTTTTTTTAACATGATAAAAGTTCTATATGAATCAACGGTTGACTCTATAATGATAAATGGTTCACCTTCAAAAACATCTGAACTTAAACATATAAAAATCAAGGATGCCCACTTTCACCATTATTTTTCAATTTAACCCTGGAACTCCTCACCCTAGCTATAAGAGCCAATCCCAAAATACAAGGTGTTAAAACTCCAAGATGACTCATTCAAATAATCTATATATGCTGATGACCTATTATACACCAATATCAGTTCACTTCTAGCTTTACTAGCTTTACTTGAAGAACAAAAATCTGTTCTTCTTCAAGCCTAGTTGTGTGGTGTTATTTTTATTTTTTACTTCCTATGTACTTCACTTGTAACCAAAATTTAAAATAAAAAAAATTCAGACAAAAAAAAAAGAAAAGGGGCTTTGACAATGCTCCACGAGTAGCTCCGGAGAATTGTGCGGTTCACCCTTATCTTCAAGGGTTTTTTCCTCAGTAAACATTTCTCCTTTGAATTAATATGCCGCATACGAAGAGGAAGGGCTTGGTTAGAGCCAAGACCCAACCGGCACTAACTTCGACACCGAACCAGCCTACTCTGGAGACTTACCTCGTACGCTCCTCACTTACAGCGGCAGGAGGTCCCGCTGAGTTTCCGGATCAGGAAGAATCCGAACTCCTGGGACAGGACGTTTCATTGTCCCCTCCACCGCATTACCCTCCGCCGCAGCCAGCAGAACCGGACAGCGGGGGTGCTTCTAATCCTCGCGAGAGCGAAGGAAGAAACACACGAGTGGGGCCTGCAGTCGGGCCTTCTGCTGAGGTCCCTTTTTCATCTGGGACTTTTCATTCAACAATGCAGAACCCATGTAAGGGTTCCACTGCGTCGGTTACCCTTGAGGCAATTTGGGAGACGCTACAGTCTGTCCAGGCATCGACGGGCAAGATTGAAGGATTGGTGAGCAATGTTCAGGATTTAACTGTTTCATTTGTATCGATGAAAGGTGAATTAACCGATAAGATTAACCATTTAACAGCAGAAAATGCAAAACTGAAAGAAATTTCTACTAAGTTGATAAAAGATACAAATGCTATAAATAATAAATTGGAAAACTTTGAAAATTATAATAGGAGGTTAAACCTTCATTTACTGAATTTTCCCTATACACCAGTGTATTCTCCATTGGAGATATTTAAGAAATTCTTGGTGGAAAATTTGAAATTTTCTTCTGATAATATACCTCCTGTGAACAAAATCTATTACCTACCTACAAAAAAGAATACTGACATTCAACCACAAGGAGATCTGAATGTAACAGATTTATTAGACTTGTCTATCACATCGACAACGGAAAGAAAAACTTTATTGGTATCTTTTATATTCCAACAAGATTTGGACTTGGTGAGGAAGATGGCCTTAAGGAACTTACAGATTCCCTTTCATGGAGGGAAAATCTGGGTATTTCCAGACGTAACAAAACAAACACAGGCCAGAAGAAAGGACTTTCTTGCAATGAGATCTGATGTTTTAGCATTAGGCGCTGTCTTTAATTTAAATTACCCATGCAAATGTAATATAAAATATTTGGGTGTAAAATATGTTTTCTTTTTCCCTGAACATCTAAAACAATTTATAGATCAAAAAAGATATTGTAATGCCGGTTTATGTCATACAGACTGAGCACTTCTGAACGGGTAATTTATAGAATAGGCAAGTATGGAGTATAATTAGCTAGGTCTTTCTTTAAATAATATGTAAGAATCTTATCTTCCAAGTTAATAACGGCTCATGTCCCCCTAATCTGGTGGTCTAATTTAAGTCATTTATTTTACTGTTAAACCATTTTACTTTAAGAATTTCTGACTGTTTTATTTCTTATTCAAGTAGTTATTGCTTGTAAATTTTGAAAAAATTGATAAATAAAAAAAAAAAAAAGAAAAGAAAACACCATCTAGACAAATTTCCTTTTAAGTGGAAGCCCAACAAAATTAAATACCTGGGGATATGATACAGCAACTCCCCCGAACAAAAAAATATATGTTATTAACCAACTGATCATCAATACTTTAGATAAATGGTCTCCTTTATTTCTAAACTGGTAGGGAAGACAGAAGCTATAAAAATGATATTTGCTCCAAAACTTAATTATATATTTAGTATGATTCCAATTAAATTCCCAGCAAGCTTTTACAAAACATTAGAAAGCAAAACTATAAAGCCCTCTCCCTGGCTGTGATTGGATTAAACTTAAACCAGAATATTATAGATCACCATGAAGAGACCCAGAACTCTTGAAACAAAATAATCTTTAATGCAGTGATCGAATAAAGGAAGACATGACTTACAGTTCAGATGAGCTGGACAAGAGTTTTGCCTTGCAACTGCGAGTCTGTTCTCAACCAGCTCTCTCTACATACAGAAGAGAAGCTGGGAGTAATTCAGTAACACATGATAAGAGATGTATATACTTTTAGACTGGTAAAAATCTTGATGGCATCACAGTAATTTTGAAGGGGGTCATGCAGCAAGGTACATCATAGAAGTGATTAGTAGTAGGCAGATTACAGTTCAGACAGAAAGTGAACAATGCAGATCCAAGATGGCGCCTAAAGCTGACGTGCGCGAACTATCCTCTGACAACCCCTAACTCTGCCAAAGTTGAGATTCCTCGAACCCGGAATGGGAAAGCGGAAAGGAAAGCCTAATGTGCCTACCTCCACAGGCAGGGCAGTTCCACCTCTTCTACGCCAGATGACATTAGAGGAGTCGGGGATACGAGCGCCGGGAGCCCAGCTGTTCGCTTCGGGAGGTCCGGAAGATCTTTCTGACCTGAGCGCTGAGGGAGTGTCGCTAAGTCCGCCTCCCGCTACAGTACCTCCACGACCTGGGGATGGATTGAGGGCAGCGAGTGAGCAGAGCGCGGAGGCCGGAAGTCGGACCCCTGCGACTGTGAGTGGAGACCCCGCAGCTTCCTCGACGCCGATAGGAATAGCGTCCCAGGCAGGATTGGTGCCTGAGAGAGATAACGGCGATTCCTCCCTCGATCGTGGAATAATGACAAAACCAACGACTGTAACTTTGGATAAACTCTGGGAAGCAATTCAAGGACTGAATTCCAGCCTACAACAGATTTCAGGTATTTTACGGGGAGATGTGGCTGAATTAAAGCAAGCTCAAGAAGTGACTACAATTAAGATAGCAGAGCAAACAACGAAAATGGAACTATTTGATAAAGATTTAAAAGCAGTGAACTCTTCAGTTGTATCGTTGATAAAAAGTAATAACCTCCATCAGCGTAAGATGGAATATTTGGAAAACCAGATTAGGAGAAATAACCTACGTTTTTTAAATTTTCCCAAATCTCCTTTGATTCCAGCACTAGAAATGTTGAAAAAATACCTCAGGGAAATATTGGGTGTCCCTTTTGAGGGTTTTCCACCTATAACTAAAACGCAATACATTTCTGGTGCTGGAACAGGAATCTCATCTAATGCTCCTCAATCTGGTTTAAATCTAACAGAATTCCTGGAGAGCTCAATGGAGGTTATAACTGAAAGAACTACACTGCTGGTTACTTTTGCTCTCGAATTAGACCGCAATAATATATTTAAGCTTTATTTTCGCCACATGAACTCAAATTTCCTTGGATCTAAAGTCCAGATTTTTCCTGATTTTGCCAGAGAAACACAAAGAAGAAGAAAAGAATTTTTGTTGTTGAAGGAGAGAGTTCTCCGAATAGGAGGAACTTTCCTGCTTAGGTTTCCTTGTAAATGTTGTGTTTCCCTAAATTCTACTAATTATATGTTTTTTGACCCAGGGAAATTATTAGAATTTATTTCTTCTAAAGAATAATTGTTGTAGATGCTCTTGTTTGTTAGTGCTCTAATCTCGGCTGTGACATCTAGGCTCTCTCAGCTTTAATTATTAAATATTTGAGTTAACTCATTTGAAATTAAGAATTTTCCTAGATCTTGGATCATCATATTGTGGACTAAATATATTAAGATAATATGTTTAATTTTTTTATTGATTTAATGTTTATTTCTTAATATGTGAATTTATGAGTAATTTCATAAATGTAATTATAAAATATATAAATAAACAAAAAAAAAAAAAAAAGAAAGTGAACAATGCAGAAAGACCCTCTCTGACCCTATGGAAGGGAGAACAACTAGCCCAACATGCACAGAGATCCAAGCAAACCAATAGGAAGTGTCCCATAAGACACAGGGATCTGGGACATGTAATCTGTAACAGCCATGGAACTACAGGATTAAAGGGATTGTAGTCCAAGGGCAACCTTCAGTCTTTCTTAAAGATACAGGCACAGAATATGTACAAACAATGCTTGACTTATATAAAAGCAACAAATAGCCTGCCTCCATGCAAAAATAAATAAATTTATATGGAAAAACAAGAGCCCAAAGATAGCTCTCGCCAAACTACCGAAACAGGCGGTATCAACTTTCCAGATATTAAATTGTGCCATCAGGTTTTTCAAATGTCACAAGCTATCAAATGGTTCGCACCCACACATTCATCTGACCTTCCAAGGTGAGTCACATTTAAAGCAAATAAATTGAAACCATAGCCAATACATCTCACCCCTTCCATGGGAAATGTTCATTTTCGAAATGGCACTCATTATAAAATCAACAGCAGATGATACAAACAAAATCAAACTGAAAGACAAACATGCCATAGATATATTGCTATGGAAAAACCCTTCTATCAAACTAAATAAATCCAGTTTAAATTGGCAAAAATGGCCCTGGTCCATTTCTCAATTGGTGCAAAAGGAGAAATTAGATCTTACCTGCTAATCTGCTTTCCTTTAGTCCCTCCGGACCACTCCAGGAACTGACATGGGTTATGCACTCCTTCCAGCAGGTGGAGACAGAGAACTCTGATTCCAGAGAGCCAATAAGAGCCCTGGCCATCTAGCCCTAGATTCAGTATATAAGTAACAAAGCAGGAAAAGAAGAAGAAAGAAAGAAACCCCCTCTGTGACACCGGGTATCTGAGCAGCCATTCAATGAGAATCATAATGTGCAAGGCGAGACATTGACACCACCGTGTCGTTCAGCCAAAGATACATTCAACCAAGTACGCCTCTTTCTCATTTCTTTTACTTTGTCGTTTATTTAATTCCTTATTTTGTTCTTGCAATACCACAACGCGCAAAGCAGCTCCACGCGCAAACCAAAACCGTAAGCAACTAAACTTAGACAATGAGAACACATTCTTCCATACTATATACAATGATACAGGTAGAAACCGGACCAGTCCGGAGGGACTAAAGGAAAACAAATTAGCAGGTAAGATCTAATTTCTCCTTCCTTAGCATCCGGTCCAGGAACTGACTGATGGAAAGTAACAAAGCAGTGATCTTAAGGAAGGAACCACAACAATACTGCCACAAGAACCCTCGGCCCAAAAATTACATCCTGACAACACTGTACATCCAATCTGTAATGCTTCGAGAACAAATGCAAAGAAGGCCATCTAGCTGCCTTACAAATGTCCAAAGGCGGAACCAAAAAGCGTTCTGCTCAAGAGGCTGCCTGTCCCCTAGTAGAATGGGCCTTGGTTCCATTCGGAACTTGCTTGTT
Source organism: Microcaecilia unicolor (assembly GCF_901765095.1). Classification (NCBI taxonomy): domain Eukaryota; kingdom Metazoa; phylum Chordata; class Amphibia; order Gymnophiona; family Siphonopidae; genus Microcaecilia; species Microcaecilia unicolor. Next base: position 101,702,691 of record NC_044031.1, read on the forward strand.
AGATAAAAGGTAAGCAGACACTATCATCTCCTTCAGCCACCTAGATAAGTTTGGTTTAGAAGCTGCTAACCCTTTACGGGATCCTCCAATAAGGAGAAAAAAAAAAAAAAAAAAGACAGTCTGAATGCCTGAATTCTTCCATGACCTTTAGAGAGTGCTTAAGGACTCTCCTGACATCAAGAGTCCGGAGCCTGCGTTGGTCTTCAGAACCCGAGGAACAACCTAAGACCAGCAAAACCACAGACAGACACATGAAAATGGGAGACAACCTTAGGAAGGAAGGAAGAAACGGGACGCAACACCACAAGCTCCTTAAAAAACTCCAAAAACAGTGACCTAAAGGAAAAGGCCTGCAACTCTGACACGCATCTAGCCGACAGAACAGCTAGCAAAAACACAGTCTTGAGCATCAAGTCCTAAAGACAGCAAGATCATAAAGGCTCAAAGGGAGACCTAGTAAGGACTGACAAAACCATATTAATGTCCCAAGCCAGAAATACAGCTCTAGAAGGAGGCTGCAGGAGACCTACTCCCTTCAAAAACCAAGAAACATCTGGAAGGCTAGCCAAGGACCTGCCCTGAATTCGCCCCGAAAGCAAGACAAAGCCGTGACTTGAACCTTAAGGGAAGCAAGAGCCAAACCCTTATCATAGCCATACTGCAAAAAGTCTAACAAATCCGGTACTGAGGCCCGCAAAGGAGAAATGTCCCGATCAGCGAACCATGCCTCAAAAATTTGTCAAATACAAATATAATTCAGAGACTTTGAATGATGATAAGAACGAAGCATGGTGGAAACGACTTTTGAAGAGTAACCCCTCTTTGTCAACTGCGCCCGCTCAAGAGCCAGGCAGTAAGACAAAAGCCGGATCTGGATGGAGAATCAGCCCCTGAACGAGAAGGCCAGAATTCACCAGCAGCCGGAGGGGAGGGGCAGCCTGAAGATGCATGAGATCCGCTTACCACGGTCTGCAAGACCAATCAGGAGCTACCAGTATCATTAGGCCTCCGAGTGCCTCGATTCGCTGGATAAGCCTTCCTAGAAGAGGACATCGAGGAAACGCAGTGAGAAGTCACGCCAGCCAAGGCTGAGGAACAGCATCCACTCCTTCCACTTGTGGGTTCTTCCTGCGACTGAAGAAGCGAGGTACCTTGGCGTTGAGATGAGTGGCAAAGGAGGTCCATGACTGGCAACCCCCACCAACCCACTATCGCTTGAAAGGCCTTCGGTCCAAGAGCCCATTCTCCCGAATCTAGGGTGTGACTGAGAAAATCTTCCTGGACGTTCTCCGTCCCTGCCACATGTGACGCCGAGAGAGCAACCAGATGAGCATCCACCCAAGTCATGAGTCTCAACACCTCTAGATATAACAGTTGACTCCTTGTTCCTCCCTGCTGATTGACAAACACCACAGCTGTTGCACTGTCCGAAAGAATGCGTATCGACTTGCCTTGCATCATGGAAGAAAATGCCTCCAGTGCTAGACGAATCGCCCTGGTCTGTAAGAGATTGATCGATAAGGACGCCTCCAGAGGAGACCAAAGGCCCTGTGCAAACCGTCCCAGGTAGTGAGCACCCCAGCCCTTGAGGTTGGCATCCATATTATGATCCGCTGGGGCGGATCCAGCAGCAAGCCCTTGGTCAAATTGAATGTCAGCCACCAAAACAAGCTGCTGCGCTCTGGCATCTGCAGAGGCAACCTCACCTGCAACGAGTCTGTCTGAGGAGACCACCGGAACAGAAGAGACGACTGAAAACACCTCATGTGTGCCCTGGCCCAAGGGACCGCCTCTATTGCCGCTGCAATGGAGCCCAAAACCTGCAGATAATCTCTGGCGCAGGAAATATGACTTCGCAATAAGGTTTGAATCTGAGTCTGTAGCTTGTGGATTCTGTTTCAAGGAAGAAAAATCTGACCTTGGGTAGTGTCAAACAACACCCCCAAGTACTCCAGGGTTTGGAAAGGCACTAGACGACTCTTGGCTGAGTTGACCACCCAACCAAGGACAGCAGGAACTGAACCACTCGCTCCATGACCTGAACTCTCTCTTGGTACGACTTTGCTCGTATCAACCAGTTATCCAAATAAGGGTGAACCAAGAATGTGCAGGTATGCCTCCGTCAAATCCAGTGCCATTAAAAAAATTCTCCCGGCCGGACTAACACAATCACTGAGCGAAGGGTGTCCATCCAAAAACTGAAGACCTTGAGCAAGTGCTTGACCACCTTGAGATCCAAAATTGAGCGAAAAGAACTTTCCTTCTTTGGAACTACAAAGTCAATGGAGTAACGGCCTTGTCTGATTACTGACAGAGGACCCGAACAAATAGCCTGAAGCTGAAGTCTTAATATAGTGTCCCAGACCTCTCCCGCCTTGAGACGAAACCGGCAGGGAGACTCTAGAAAGACGGAGATGGGCCGAGCAAATTCTAAGGCATACCTGTCTCCAACACCCTCTGGTCTGTGATAAAATTGTGCTAAACGAGCTCACACCTTCATTGGGCTGGACAGGCTGGAGACTGGAAAGAAGAGGAGTTGTCTGTAACCGCTCGACAGGACACTTGAAAGGACTGGTTCCTCTGGAAATAATGAGACTTGTGTCTGAACACCTCTACGCGAACGAAAATGGCGGAAGATTCGTCCACAGCCAAAAACAGAAACCTGCAGTAGGGCACTAGGGCAATCGTCTGGGAGGCGAGGAACCTTAGTATCTCCCAAACTACAGGCCAGCTTGTCCAATTCGTCCCCAAACAAAAAGGCACCCCCAAAAGGAAATTTACTCAACTCAGACACCGCATCTACGGACTAACCCCTCATCCAAAGAGACCGGACAGCCACATCTAGGACTATGGATTTCGAAAAAGCCCTAAGCAAATCATACACAGCATCTGCTAAAAAGGAAAAGCCCATCTCAATTTTAGCTACCTCAGTGTCTATACATAGTAACATAGTAGATGATGGCAGAAAAAGACCTGCACGGTCCATCTAGTCTGCCCACGATAAACTCATATGTGTATACCTTACCTTGATTTGTACCTGTCTTTTTCAGGGCACAGACCGTATAAGTCTGTCCAGCAGTAGGGGTCAGAATAAACCTGTCCTTTTTGTAAAAGTGGTATCTAAGTATGTTTGATGATTGGGGGGGGGGGGGGGGGGGGGGGCTATAGAGGTAAAATGGTGTAATAAGAACTGTTTGGGAATTGGGATGCATGGAAGTGTTTACGTGGAGGGGAGAAAGGGGAGAAAGACCAGTTGAGGCTCTAGTAGGACCATGTTATAAGTTTGGGTATGTTGCTATGGGAACTGGAGAGCTCCTATACGTGATGAGTTCTCATAGAGAACTTAAGAGAATGGGGGTGGGGGGTTGGGCGGAGGAGGGGGGGAAGGGATTATGAAGGAACTGGGAGGGAGTAAGGGGGAAAGGGGAGGGATTGGGACACAACAAGGACCAGAGGAAGAAGCTTTTGGTTATAAATAGAGGGATTGTTTGGCTGCAGAGGATTGTGGTGAGGGGTAAGCTGGGATACCTCTCCCCAGTTCAAATGAATACACAGAGCGAGAGATTTAACAAGGGAAAGAATAAGGGAGAGATATGGTAAAAATTATATCATGGAATGTGGGGGGGGGGGTTAATTCTCCAATTAAGCGCTCTAAGATCATGCAGACACTGAACAGACATAAGGCACGCATAGCTATGCTTCAGGAGACGCACCTAGATGGTGCAGAACATAGGAAATTGTGTCGCTGGTGGGTTGGAGAGATGGTGAACAGCCCAGCAGTCAACAAAAAGGCAGGGGTGATAATCCTGATTCGTAAGGGGGTGCAATATATCCTACACAGTAAGATCATAGACTCACAAGGCCGTTATATAATACAACACATTACACTTAATAACAAACCGCTTTTATTGGTTAACATCTACGCTCCAAATCAATATGACAAACAGTTTTTCCAGAATATTATTAGGCAGGTGCAAAAGTTTGAGTAGATCCCAATAATAATAGGAGGAGATTTTAACATGGTTTTTGACACACTGGTGGGACAGCACTGGCCCTTCGCGGTTTGGACCGGAGAATTACTCTAGGGGTGTGCCATGGGTTTGGCTCCACCTTAGAAGTGCTGGACTCTTGGCGTTTGCTGCACCTGGGAGAGCGGGACTATACCCATCTTTCCAGGGCCCATGGGACACAGTCCCGAATAGATTATCTGTTAATATCTCAGAATATAGCAACCCTACTGACACAAGCAGAGGTAGGTCCCACACAAGTGTCTGATCATGCATTGATTTGGATGAAGATAGACTGGGATTGTACACCGAAGGGTCCATATCAATGGAAATTCCCGAGAGCTTTATACACTGACCCAGTATTTCACACATTTATACGAGATAAATGGAAAGATTATGCAGAACTAAACCAAGATAGTTATCAGTCGAACCCCGTACTCTTTTGGGAGGCAGCCAAGGCAATGTTGCGGGGACATATTTCCTATTCTGCCCATAAGAAGAAAGCAAGGGAGGCTGAGATGTTAAGGTTAGAAGCCTGAGTACGGAGGCTTAGACAGATATATGGACAGACACGATCTGATACTCACAAAAAGTTATACATGGAAGCGCAAATAGAGTTAAATCAACTGATTCACTTGCGCACACAACACTCTTTAGTTTATTACAAATACCAGTTGTATAAACATGCTAATTAACAGGGGAAACTATTAGCGAGATTGGTCCATCAAGTGGGGGGTAGGAGATGGGTGACACAGGTTAAGGACACACAAGGAATAAGTCACCATAAAAATGAAGATATCGGACTTCCGGCGGAGCCGAGCGGCAAGATGGCCGCGGTCTAGAGGAGCTCCGCAACTCCGCTGTCGGGCTCTTTGCTCCCCCGCTCCCCAGACTCACCATGCAACGCCCAGAAGATGCCTAAAGCCCTCCAGTATCGGAGGACTCCGCCGAAAGACACCCAACACGCCTTATAAAGCGGGAACGACAGATGATCGCGACGCACGCGGCAAAGTGGCAAGATGGCGGCCAAAGATGCAGAGTGAGAGCGTGCAGAGCACTCGTGCCGCGGTAATAAGGCGAGCAGAACAAGTACGTAGGGGATGATTGTTGGGGAAATCGGAGACGTGGCAGGGCAATAGGAAGCGGGAGAAAGTCGATGATGCTTCCATTTTTCTTCCCCCTCCCCCCCTCGGCGCACAGAAACGGGGCCATTTACAGAAATGACGAGAGACTCTCTGGAAACATCTCAATATAAAGAACTGAGTACACTAATTCATGCTCCAGCGTGCAAAGACGCTGTCTCACCATAGTAGGGATAGTTAATAAAGATTATTACCACAACACGCTGGCTGAAAAGAGAGGGCGACGCCGGGTGTTAATAGACAATTGGTGTCTGCGGCCTTGTTCTGGACAGCTAACTAGGGGAGAACTCATACAGCGAATAAAACATACGGGCTGGATCAACGCGGGGAGCGACTCTCCAGACTTTTAGAATTGGACTGATCACGTTGATAAGAGGGTAAAAACCAGACCCACAATACCATCGAATTACCCCCGGGCAAAAGGGCTAAACAAGCAAGATCAGTGACGAAGAGGCCAGAGAGAAACTGTAATACCCTCTGCATGGAGCAATCTTTGAGGCCCAAATCAGCAGGAACAACTAGAAGCGGTATTAAGTACGACAAAGGGAAAAACTCCCCACCACCCACTGGGATCAAGATGGCAGAAGGTAAACTTGAAAAGCTTGGTGATTTTTCTGACAAACAACTTGCACAGATCACCATGGCGGTCAGCGCCGCATTGAACCCCAGATTTGACTTGCTAGAACGCCAAATGAGCAGTTTAGAATCCACCATGGCTGACACGGTGAGACGAATGGGTGAAGCGGAGAGCAGAATATCAACGGCAGAGGACAGGGGAGCGCAGAATGTTCAAGATGTCACGCGCTTGATGGAGCAACTTAAAGCACAGCAAGACAAGATTGAGGACATGGAGAATAGAGCAAGGAGATGCAATCTCCGCATTGTGGGTCTTCCTGAAGCAATTCCTGAGAAATCACTAGGACATCTTTTGGAAAGCTGGCTTAAAAAAGAACTTGCCCTGTCGGACAGTTATGGGGAACTGTGCATAGAACGGGCCCATAGGCTTGGCCGTCGGCAACCAGGGCAGCAAAGACCCAGATTGGTGATAATCAAAGTTCACAATTATCTACACAAGGAAGAAATCATGAGAGGCTTTCGACTGAAAAGAGACACCTTAAAATACGATGGCGCATCGATAAAAATCTTTCAAGACTATTCGGCTGGGGTACAAGAGCAACGTCGCCGGTTCCACCCCCTCTGCACGGCACTGGTAAGCAGAAAAACAAGATTTATGCTGATCTACCCAGCCATATTGAAGATTCAACATGAAAACGGATGGCGATCGTTTCACTCTGTCCAGGAGGCCCAACAGTTTCTAGAAACCGAACTACATGCACCAGCTGATGCACCAACTTGACTCTATGTTTGGCAAAAGGCAGAAAGAACAATGTCTTAACCCTGTTTATGGTTCCCTGCATATGACGAGGACACAATATGCAAGATAAGTCTATAGCAAAGAAAATGTTGATTAAGAAATGATGGGTTAAAAAGTTATAACTGTATTGTTGTTGTCTATTTGAAGAGACCCTCCGGTAGTAGAACCGGGGTGGCTTTAGAGATATCGCCGAGGGATGGGGGGGATCCCCTTATGAAGGGCGGAGAGGGGTAGGCGAGGGGAGATGAGTCACATAGCGGTCTCACACCACAAGTAAGAGGAAGTTCAAACTAGAGGGAAAGGGTTCTCGTTAAGAGAAGGGTAATGGGCGGGGGGGAATGGGGACTTAATGGGATTCAATACTTAGGGAAAGGGGCACATAGAAACACAAAGGGCAGGTCTTTCACTCAGATTATACACAAGACCAACGAATGGGTAGGATGTCAAAATCAGAATATTGAAACACAAAGCAGAGGCAACATTTACAGCTTCTGGGAAAGGGCTGGGACCCAGGAGCTGAGTTTTTTCTGGTATACTGATATGAAGATAATATGTCTTAGCGGTAACACACTGTAAAGTAGTCACCTGGAATGTAGGAGGCATTACGTCTCCCATAAAAAGGAAAAAGATCCTAGCACACTTAAAACGCCTCAACGCAGACATTGCCTGCTTGCAAGAGACAAAATTGACAGCGCCAGAGCATGAAAAACTCAAGCAGGGTTGGGTAGGTCAGGTGATCCACGCGTCCTCCGAAGGGCGGAAGGGAGGGGTGGCAATCTGCATACATCAAAAACTCGCTTGCACGGTAGAGACAGTATTGCAAGATCCCAATGGGCGATTCATTTTGGTTAAAATGTGGCTGCAAGGGAGGGAATTATACTTGTTAAATGTATACGCACCCACCCCCCCTGACAGTATTTTCTTTCCTGAACTGTCCAGACAGCTACTTCCATATGAAGACAAGCACTTGATAATTGTGGGAGACATGAATGTGCTTATGGACCCCAAATTGGATTATTCAGGGGAGGGACACAAGGGAATGGAGAGTAGGAAGGGCACTCGGATGTTGAAGGAGTTTGGAAGCTCCCTCTCAGTGATAGATGCATGGCGGAATTTGCACCCAGACTCAAGGGAGTATACACATCAGTCCAGAGCACATGGGACCTGGGGAAGGCTGGATTATATATTGATATCATCAGCTTTATTTCAGTGCATAAGAGACACAAAGATTGAAGAAGTATTGATTTCTGACCACAGTCCGGTATGGATAGAATTAGGGGCGCCATGCAACTTCCAAATACACAGACAATGGAGATTTCCCAATCATTTAGTGAAAGATAAATCTTTTCTAAAATACATGGTCAAAAAATGGGAAGAATATGACTCATTTAACAAAGAACATAAGTCTGACCCGCAACTGTATTGGTGTACTGGTAAGGCGGTGCTCCGGGGAGACATAATTGCCTATGTAGCAAGAAAACGGAGAAAGAATGCAGCTAGCCTTTTACATCTGAATAAGCGACTGCAGAAAGCTAAGCGCAGATATATGCAGCAGCAAACCACAGGAAACAGGGAGGCATATTTATCTGTCCAGGCTGCTATAAACTCATTATTACAGGAAAGAGCGGTAAAAAATAGGACTTTCCTAAAATATAAGTTCCACAGATTCGGAGATAGAGTGGGAAGCATGTTGGCTCGGGTGGTGCGGAGAAGGGGAGGGGGTAGAACTATTTCAGTCCTGAAAAGACAAATAGGAAGCATTACTAACAGTCCAGATGAGATTCTTCAAATATTTCAAGAACACTTTACACAACTATACACTGCCGAGCATACATCCAGGGAGGCACATATGGAGGAATTTCTCAGAAGGGCCCAAATGCCAAGGCTCAAAGAAACTGATATTGCTACTTTGGAGGCTCCCATCCTGCCCAAAGAACTGTCAGAAGCGATTAAAGGGCTGAAAGCATATTCAGCCCCAGGGATGGATGGGTATTCCGGAGAATTTTACAAAATGTTACAACCCCAATTGATACGGCCCCTATTTGAATATCATCAAGCGGTAATTCAGGAAGGGAGATTCCCAATACACGAAAATACTGCATGTATATCATTATTGTTGAAACCAGGGAAGGCCGTAGAGGAACCGGAGTCTTACAGGCCCATATCATTAATTAACGTTGACATTAAGCTTCTTGCGAAAATTTTGGCCACACGACTCAATAAGTTATTACCCAACGTGATCGAGCCTGCACAGGTAGGCTTTCTGCCTAATAGACACTCCGTGTTGCACACCCGGAGAGTCTTGCTCGCAATGGCACGTTGCCGAACCGAGAAGATTCCTGGAATCTTGGTAAGCTTAGATGCTACCAAGGCTTTTGACAGGGTAGGATGGGACTTTCTATTCTATATGCTAGACTGGATTGGGATTCCTCCTGGAGTAAAACAAGCAATTGAGGCTTTATATACTAACATGGAGGCACAAATAGCAGCGAACGGGGGGCTCTCGAAAAAATTTCAGATAGGCAGAGGAACACGACAGGGATGCCCTTTGTCACCACTACTGTTCGATCTAACATTAGAACCACTACTCCGACAGCTAAATTCTGACCCTAGAATCAGCGGTGTACAGTTGGGAGAACAGGAGGTTCGTGCGCTGGCTTATGCCGATGATGTCCTCCTAGTGCTGACTAATCCGCAAAAGTCTTTTAATATGGCCTTGACTCTGATAGAGGAGTACGGAATGTTATCGGGGTTTAGCCTTAATCTATCCAAATCTTGTGCGATGCATATGGACACAGGTACTAATTTACAATGGAAAGGAAAAGCCACACTTAGATGGGAGGCAACGAAGCTGAAATATCTAGGGGTATACATTACAAGTGATAGAACCTCCCTGTATAAAGAAAACATTTCCCCATTATTGGAAATGACTAGGAGTAAACTGTTGATGTGGAGGGAGCTGCCACTCTCTATCTGGGGAAGAATAGCATTATTTAACATGATGATAGCTCCCAAATGGCTCTATGTCTTCCAACAGTTACCACTTTACCTGAAAAATAGAGATGACAGGCAGTTACAGCGTTTAATACAAGCATACCTGTGGCAGGGTAAAAGGCCTAGGATACCTTATCACCAGATAGCAGCCCCAAGGGAGGGGGGCGGCATGGGACTTCTGAATATAAAATACCTGGCAATAGCGAGTTCCATGCGACACGTAAACGATTGGTACCGGGGAACATCGGATTTCTCCGTTACATCAGTGGAGACCTCGATGTTCAGGGATATCCACTTTAGCCATTTACTACACTCTGGAACCCCCTTACCCCTATCAGCATTTCAGATACACCCATTATTGAAATCTCTCAGGGAAACTTGGAGATGGGTGTGTAGACGCCGCCGCTTCTCCCCCCGAGTGTCCCCCTGGATGTCAATTTGTGATAATCCTGCTTTCCCCCCAGGCCAAGGGCCCAGTATATTTAGCAGATGGGCAAAAAAAGGGGATTATATACCTGGCGCATATAGTTACAGAAGAGGGACACATGCACACGTATCAGGAACTTCAGTCACGATATGGGATTCCTAAGACACATCAGTTTGCATATTATCAATTACACCATTATGTGGCCTCCCTGGACTGGACAGACCTTACGGAAGATGTGGTGGAAGTCTTATCGGAGGAGTTTACCCTGGGAGCGCAGCTTAGGGTGCCCCTGAAATTCCACCACCAGCAACTCAAAGATTCCACAGAAGAGATAGACTTCCGGCGGCTAGCGCATGAGTGGTCAAAAGATTTAGGGTGCACACTCACTGAGGAAGAGTTTAGAACACAATTGAAATCTATTTACAAACAGAGGCTTTCTGTTCCTCAGAGGGAACGACTATATCGGTGGATGCTTAGAACACACATTTCGCCCCACAGAGCGCGGAAAGCGGGATTTGATACAACGGGGGCATGTCCTAAATGTGACCATGAGGAGGCCTCACTCGGCCACATGTTTTGGAGCTGTCCCGGTATTGAAAAGTTCTGGAAACAAGTCATAGGAGGGATAGATCAATTATGGCACTGCACCCTTGTGCGGGAACCTACAATCTTATTCAATATTTTTAGATACACCGCAGACCCCACAGAGGGATTCAGGACATTTGCAAAGATAGCAATCTATTTTGGAATAACAGCCATATTGCAATATTGGAGAGTAAAAGAAGTTCCCCCTCTGCAGATATGGCGATCCCAATTAGTGAAACAAATGAGAATTGATAGATGTGGAGTGCAGGACCTGGACAGTTCAGCAGGCCATAGGTTCAGGGCGCAATGGGAGCCATTGTGGGACACCCTCCCGCCTAGAGCGCGAAGTTTGCTGCTGAACTTCTAATCTGGTACTCTTTGGCCCTACATCAGTTAGGGAGACTAAGACAGTGTGACAGGTAGGGCAGTACTTTACAGCAAGGCGTAGACTGGTTCATATTCTGATGTACAGACAGTTAATTACATGTTATCTTGGAAATAAAAAGAGCTGTGACACTGCCCTAAAATGTTGGTTGGCAATATAGGGAAGGAGGGAGGGAGGGAGGGTGATTAAGGGAGGAATAAATAAATGCAAAATGGTAACTTATTTGTTGAAGATATGACATCAGAGAACATCTCCTGTAGTGTAGTTTCTTTGATAAGTTTCAGTGAATGGTTCACTACGTCTGTTAATAAACAAGATTAATATATAAAACTACAAGGAAGGAAGGGTGGGGGGAGGGGGGGTCTAGGGATAAAAGAAGAAAATGATTTGATGTATGTGGAAGGATTACAAGTTGTCTGTGATGTCAGTAAGGCTTTATACCGGACAATAAATACACAGGTTTCATATAATATGTCAATAAACAGATTTAAACTTAATGACTTCCAAAGAAGACAACATATGGAATTTCAAATAGCAGGTTTATTGAGAATTCAAAACTTTGTATCACATATTGTATCTTCAAAATATTGTGGGTTCTGTATTGTATTCCTTATACTCTTTAATAAAAAAGATTTAAACATAAAAAAAAATGAAGATATCTGTCGGGTTTTTGAGACTTTTTATACCCAATTGTATTCCTCGCCGGAAGATGAGGGGTTGGAGGCGGCATCATATCTAGAGGGGCAAGAACTCCCACAGCTTACGGAAAGACAGCGAGATGTTCTTGAGGCGGAGATAGTGGAGGAAGAAGTTAGCTGGAATATCCGCATCAGCTCCCTCTATAAGGCGCCGAGAGCGGATTGATTTTCCTCGGAGTTGTATAAACTCTTAGTACAGGATATTGCACCTTGTCTGGCCACAGTGTTTAATTAACATATCTGTAAGGGAGAACTACCAAATTTATTGAGAACAGCGCAGATAATTGTGCTGCTAAAGCCTGGGAAAGATCCAAGCAAGGCAGAATCATATAGGCCCATATCGTTATCTTTTGAAGCCAAATTACTAGCTAAGATATTGGCCAATAGGCTGGCCAGGTTTCTCCCTTCTTTGGTGCTGGACCCACAAGATGGGTTCGTTCGAACACGGTCTGTGGCTAAGAACTTGAGAAAGATATTGCTGGCACTGGAACAGCTTAAACATGAACAAACCCCCTCAATTCTCGTCAGCTTTTATGCCCATAAGGCATTTGATAGAGTACAGTGGGATTTTATGTTTGCTGTCTTAGATGCTTATGGAGTCCAGGGATTCTTCAAGGAAGCTATAAAAACGTTATATACCAACCTGAGGGCAGAAGTATTGGTAAATGGGATGACTTCAAGGCCAATTGAAATTGCCAGGGATGTCCACTCTCTCCACTCCTATTTGTAATGGTGTTGGACCCTTTAATTCGAGACCTTATAAATTCAACAGACATAAAGGGAGTTTCCTTGGGAGTGGAGCAATTTAAGATTTCTGCGTTTGCGGATGATCTTTTGGTTGTTCTTCAAAACCCAAAGGAGTCATTAGCAGCTACTCTGGAAATTTTTAAAGAATTTGGTGACTTCTCGGGGTTTTGTCTTAATTTAGAGAAATCTGAGATACAATCATTGTATATGCAGGAAGAGGAATGGGCGAGTTCAACCTGTCCTTTCAGGAAAACTGATAATACCTTTACATATCTAGGCATCCAGTTACCGGGCGATCCTGCACACATATAAACTGAATATAACCAGCCTATTTGAATATACAAAACATATGTTGAGCAGGTGGTCCAGTTTGCCGGTCTCACTATTAGGGAGGGTCTCTTTATTTAATATGATAATTTTCCCAAAGTGGCTCTACTGCTTTCAAACCTTGCCACTTTACTTAACTAAAGTGGACTGGAAAAGATTGATGAGCCTACTCTCTAAATTCTTTTGGAATAAGAAGCGACCACAGATAAGCTGGCAACACATGCTAGATCCTTGGGGGGGGGGGGGGGTTGGGGTCTTATACCTCTATCAATATAATAAAGCTTGCCTGATGAGACATATAGGGGACTGGCTGAGAGGCACTTCACATTATACCCCGAGGGTGGTGGAAGAGGATTGGGTGTGTCCTTTGAGTTTGCATTATGTGTTACAGGCACAGCACACTACACTGCCAGCACATTTAAGAAACAACATAGTAATTCGACCCCTTCGACTGGCATGGAAAGATTTGAGCAGGATTTGGCATTTTGACGCACACCATAGCAGATTATTACCCATTATAGGGAATGGGGAGTTTCTTCCAGGTATAGAAAGCCCACACATGGCAACAAATGGGGCTTACACACCTACAGGATATAGTAGATGGTGAAGGGCATATTAAGAAAATAGATTCTCTGGGTTTTGGAGACATAACGTGGGGGGACCAATTTGCATATCAACAGATCTCCCATTATGTTGAGAGTATTCCCGATCACTCACTTGCTGTTGATGTATCTAGTGTATTAGATCAACTTTTTGATACACCCACTGAGGAAGCAATATCGATATTACTTCATAAAAGAATAATGCAGAATAGCAAACAGAGAGTACTGACACACATTACGGAAAAGTGGTCACTAGATCTGCATAAAGAAGTTACAACACAATTGATATTACAGAGCATGAGACAAATTCCAAAGAAAATCTACAATGCTGATCTTAGAGAATGTCAGGGCAGAATGCTGTTTAGAGCATACACTTCGACACTGCGGCTATATAAAATGGGGAGAATAGATTTGCCGAAGTGTGGGAAATGTGGAGGTTCAGAATGCTCCTACTTTCATGCCTTGTGGGAGTGTCCAGAGATAAAGAACTTTTGGACAAAAGTGAGTAATTTCATGGTTAAGTATATTGAACAAGCACATTCGGGTAGGTCCCGACAATGCCTTACTGGGTGTGGAGACTCTGAGAGGAACAGGTGTTGTTCATCATAACTTGCTACTATATAGAGCATTCCTTATGGGGAAAAAATGCATTTTAGTCAACTGGGTCCAAACAGAAGCTCCTTCATATTGGCAGTGGCGTAATAGACTACATGTGTTACTCTTGATGGAATTGGGAGATGTGCGTAAAAAATCTAAGAGACAAAGAGAATTCTATTTAATTTGGAAATGCTATATACATGTCCTTTCTCCAAGGACACGTAGTACTGTTCTTAATCAATTAGAGGGCCCCCTTACATAAATAGGAGCTTGACCTTATTCTACATGGATGGCATTTAATCCCTTTCAATAAAGGTATTGATCTTTGTGGTGGGAGATTGGGAGAAGGGGGGGGAGGGGGAGGGGTTACAATTATGAACAGCATAGTTTTTCCTTTTTTGGGGGAGGGGGAGGGAGGGGGAATGTTATAAAAGTTTGATGACTGGGAAAACGGTTGTAATTGGTTGTATTGCCATTGTACATGTTGTAATGCTACACAGTATTATTGTAAAGGAAAAGAGTTGTATATTTTGTTCTGTCATCAATAAAAACTGTTGAAATATAAAAAAAACTACGTATAGTTTAGCAAATTGTATTTGGTCTTTTACCTGACTATATGTAGTACTTCTTAGAATTACCTTTATGTAATGCTCATCAGAAGTCATGAGACTATCTTCTCCTCCATTTTATGTGTTGTAAAAATCTTTTGATTTCCCTACCAAAGGCACTCAGATATGTTACTACTTTAAATTTATAAACTGTTGAAAGCATTCTTATTTAGTGAATTCCTCGCCACTGCTGGTGTTTCTTTTAGTTAATTTCAAAATGAGTTATCTTACTGCTTTGCATGTTACCACCTATTATTGTTTTCTATTTTCATTATAGCTCTCATTATAATTTGCTTAAAAAGTTTGATGTAAGCCACACTAAACCCGAACTTGTTTGGGATAATGTGAGGCACAAATGCCATAAATAATCAAGCAAAGCTTTAAATGTTGAAGCATAAAATCTTGTATTTGGCCCTGTAATAGATGGGAAGCAAATGAAGACTTGCAGGATACTAGCATGAATGGACCTTTGGTCTGAATCAGTATGGCTGTTATGTTTATTACTAATTGTTATATGTACTAATGGCTGAAAAGCATAGTACAGTATATTACTTGTTTGTATGGGTCAGTTGCACCATGTCATTGAATGGTAAAACCCATCCTTCTGACATCTTGACATAGCATCTAATACTTATATGTATCGTAACATTTGGTTTCACTTTATTATTTCTAAACCAATGAATGGAATGCCTAGCAACTCCTTCAAGACAAATACAAACATATGACTTTACATATATATGAAGAGAAAGACTGAAAGGCAGCATATATGCTACGCATTCCTTTCATTTGTTGCACTAATTTTATATTATAAATTTCCGGAAATCACTAAAAACCAACCTGTTCAAAAAGGCCTACCCTACCGACCCAACCTAACTGCCCAGACTCTGCAACACAACGAACCCAAAGCATGAAATGGACATAACATAACTCTTCCGCTCAAAGATGCCATAACTGTGTTTGTTCCACTCCAATCTATACTATCCAACATTACCTTGTTATTTGTTTTTCTCACCGGATTTGTCTTCTTACCGGACACTACTTTGTATTTTTTTTCTTACCGGAATCGGCAATCGCCTTTCCGATAATATGTAAGCCACATTGAGCCTGCAAATAGGTGTGAATATGTGGGATACAAATGAAACAAACAAAAAAAAAAATATATATATATATATATAAATAAATAAAGGGGAAGGCACAACAAACAGTTCTTCATAAGCCGTTATATGAATACTCTAAACTATATAGCTGTTTTGAAAGATGGAAAAAGGAATGTGGGATTTGCCAATTTATATACTGAAAAACCTAATATGATTGGTTGCATCTACTATCCACTCCTTATATCAGTATGCTAACATTTTATTGTGCTGGGGCAAATCTGAACCAAACCGGCCTAAGCAACATGCATGTTTGCATTATGGATGTAATGCTGCTGGGAGACACCCATTTTCAAGTAGTAACATGTACCTATTTTGGATGATAGCTGGGGTCTTTTTTTTTTTTTTTTTTAATATGCAAGCTCAAAAACAATTCTGAATATAAAAATACACCTATAATTTTCAGGCAATGGAATTAATCTAGTACAGAGAAACTCATCAGGATTTATTCAGATTAAAATGTTGGAAATCATGTACATAAGATAACTGCTGACAACCCTGTAAAACACAAGTTATATTTTGGAATCACCCTACCACATATCTTCCAGTTCATCAACCCCCTGTAGTTTGCTGCTATCTGGAAGAAGTTCTATGCTTAAAACTGACAAGCTGCTGTCAAGGCAAAGAACAGCAAAAGGAGCTATACTGCACTGTTAAGAAAATAAGGGAAGAAGGCATAAGAGGGAAGAAAAATAGCAGAAGGAATAAAGCAGAAATGAGATCAGAGGCAAGTGGAGGAGGGGGGAGAAGAAAGAGTGTTTAATGAGAGGTGGTATGTAGAAGAGAAAAACAAAATGAAAGAATAGACTGTAAAAAAGAATAAAGGAAAGAACAAAATACACAAACAGGAGCTAGTTTTGTGGGTGTTTGAGCTCTCTTAATCTTTAGCTAACGCCTGCACTCCATCCAAAAAAAGTAATCTGTGTTGAGTGTAGGACTTACAATCATTTTAGAAAAAACACTGACTACTATCACTGGGACTGACCCTCAACACTACATATAAAGATTTGAAAAAAACAAACAAACTTCCGCTTAATTATAGGCCTGCAATCCAAATGTCTCGGGGGCAACAGTACTAACATAAAACTGAGGTTACATTACAAAAAAAAAACAAAAACAAAAAAAAAACCCTACATATAACAGTTCTTTGATAAGGAAATCAGAACAGTGGATCACTTGAGTGCAGATGCTGCCTCTCTCAACTTTATTATGGTGAATGACAATCTGCTTCATAAAGAATATGTAAACTAACCAAATATGGAACAAGACAAAGCAACAACTCTGGCAGCAACGAGTGGAAGTCACTGGAGCCATTCTACTGAAATGGAGTATTTCAAGGCTTGGGTCAGTACTTTTCAGTATATTTTCATTAACAAAGTTACAAGAGAACTAGGCGGGAAAATCTATGCAGAGGACACGAAAAACAGTAAGAGTAGCTAAGAGGATAAGTGAGGGAAAAGTGAAAGGTGAACTAAAAATTGGTCACAGAGTTAAAAATCCTTTCAGTACAGAAACGTAGAATCGCTCTGTAGCACAAATAGGCCATTCACGCCCTGTCAACACAGGTAATGGCATATCCTCCTGATCGCCTGAAAATTTCAGATTTACATGACAAATGAACAAGAAAAGGTACCAATGTTGTTTACAATGGTATTAGATCCTGAGTTCCTGAGGCTCCAGTATATTCAAAACATGGCACCAAATAAGGTTCTATAAAAATGTAAACCTGGAAGACATAACGAGCAAATAGGCAAGTTAAAGAGTGATAAATCACCTGGACCGGATGGTATATACCCCAGGGTACTGAAAAAATTCAAACATGAAACTGCTGATCTGCTATTAGTGATCTGTAATATGTCGTTAAAATTGTCAGTAATGCCTGAAGATTGGAGGGTGGCCAGCGTAACGACGATTTTTAAAAAGGGTTCCAGGGGTGATCAGGGAAATTACACACTAGTAAGTCTGACATCAGTGCCGGCAAAACAGTGGAAACTATTATAAAGAATAAAATTGCAGAACATATAGACAAACATGGTTTAGTAGGACAGAGTTGTCATGGGTTCAGCCAAGGGAAGTCTTGCCTCACCAGTGTGCTTCATTTCTTTGAAGGAGTGAATAAACTTGTAGATAGAGATGACCCGGTTGATGTAGTTTAACTAGATTTAGAAAAATCTTTTGACCAAGTTCCTCATGAAAGACTCCTGAGAAAATTTTAAAAAGTCATGGAATAGGAGGCATTGTCTTTCTGTGAATTGGGAACTGGTTATAGGACAGAAAACAGAGAGTAGGGTGAAATGGCCATTTTTCTCAATGGAGGAGGGTGAATAGTGGAGTGCCACAGAGATCTGTATTGGGACCAGTGCTATTTAACATACTTATAAATGATCTAGAAAACATAACGATAGGTGAGGTGATTCAATTTACAGATGACAACTATTCAAAGTTGTCAAAACTTGTGTGAATTTTGAAAAATTGAAGAAAGACCTTAGGAAACTGAAAGGCTGAACATCCAAATGGCAGATGAAGTTTCATGTGGACAAATGCAAAGTTTGGGAAGAATAATCCAAATCATAGTTACCTGATGCTAGGGTCCACCTTAGAAGTCAGCACTCAAGAAAAAGACCTAGGTGTCAATTTAGATAATATGCTGAAATCTTTTGCCCAGTGTGCGGCGGCAGCCAGAAAAGCAAACAGGATGCTAGGAATTATTAGGAAAGGGATGCAACATAAGACCAAGAATATTATAATGCCTCTGTATCACTCCATAGTGCAACCTCACCTTGAGTATTGCACTCAATTCTGGTCGCTGTATCTCAAAAAAAAAAAAAAAAAAAAGATTTAGCAGAATTAAAATTTCAAAGCAGAGCAATCAAAATGATAAAGGCGATGAACTCCTCCCATATGAGGAAAGGCTAAAGATGTTAGGGCTCTTCAGCTCTGAAAAGAGAAGGCTGAGGGGACATATGATAGAGGTTTTTAAAATCCTGACTAGTGTAGTACAGGTAAAAGTGAGATTTTTTCAATCTTTCAAAAAGTACAAAGATCAGGGACACTCAATGCAAATCCATGTTCTTTGTAGATAGCCTGAAAACATTACTGGCTAAATGTGTCCCCAAGTACTGGATTGAGAAGCACCGCTTTTGACAAAACTTTATGAGGTAGTCACAGGGGAGGTTTACTTTTGTTAACTCTAATACATAGATCACTGTACTGTGGACAATTACTCCTGTGTCTGCTAAACTTTTCAGCAGGTCATTTACAAAGATCTGTAGGTTCAGTGTTGCAAATACGACCATTTTTCAGGCAGTTCTATCAGATTTTCTTGCTCTTCCAGATCTTACTTTGACCTCAGTTTCATTTAACTTCCTTTTCAAAACAATGTTTTAGATACCTGAAACTGTTGGAAGCATTTAAGAGTGGAGGAGTAGCCTAATGGTTTGTGCAATAATCTGGGAACCAGACTGAATTCCCACTGCAACTTTTTTTTGACTTTGGACAAGTCACTTAACCCTCCACTGCCCAAGGTACAAATTAATTAAGTATCTGTACATAAAATGTAAACTATTTTGACTGTAACCAAAGAAAGACGGTGCACTTTCCTATCTCTTTCCCTACTTTTTAAATTATCTTCATTTTCAAATTCATAGAGCATTCCATGGTTGTTAAAATAGATAGAACAATTGCAAGCTAAAAGGTCAGAATGTTAAAAGGTCTTAGTTTACTTGAACCTAACCAAAGGCCTCTCAAAATCAACTCTGGGGGCTTTATTAACATTAAAAAAAAATTATGAACCAACTGGAAGAGTATCTCAACTTAGCTGCCATATTCAATCTGTTAAAACTAGCAAATAAACATTATGCATTACAATTTTCAGAAAGATGTGTGACTTTGTACCAGGCAGTTGAGTCAGCATCTGTTCACAGAAGGTTCATTTAAACATAAATGGCCAAAGCTACTTAAATCCTATATAATAATTTTCACCTCCAACGTTCTGACCTGCCTGGGACCGTGGCTCCCTCGGAGTTGGTCAGGTAGGCTCCGTAGATCAGACTGACGTCACTGGCCGCATTATGACGTGACCCTAGCAGACCAACTCCGAGGGAGTTACGGTCCAAGGCAAGAAAGCACGCTGGAGGTGAGAATTACTGGTAGTGCTGCTGAAGGAGCTCCGTCGACGATAATGGCGCCGCAAACACCCCCCCCTTCTGTCGTTTCAGGACCCCCCTCCCACTCCACCCCTTCGTAAGAGCTGGCTGCTTAAAAGTTTTTACCTCCTGCACGCCACTTCCGTCAGCCTTTTCTTTCGCTTGTGTTTCAGCTGTTCCTGTGGTCCTGCCCTTGAGGGCGGGACCACAGGAACAGCTGAAACACAAGCAAAAAAAAAAAAAGCTGTCGGAAGCGGCATCCCTGCGTGCAGGAGATAAAAACTTTTAAGCAGACAGCTCTACGAAAGGGGGGGGGTCAAGAACGACACGGGGGGGAGGTCCTGAAACTACAAAGGGGGGGAGGGGATTACTGGAAAGCCACTGGAAGGGGAGGGGCGGGTCCTGGAACTCGGAGAGGGGGAAGAGGGAGCGGGAAGGGGGGGGGAAGAAGAGGGGGAGGGGGTTCTGCAAACTCTGTCTCATACACTCTCGGTTTCACAAAGAGTCTGTGTATCGCACACACTCTCACACTTGCTCTCTCTCTCACACACACTGTATCTGTGTGAAACACTCTCTCTCACTGTGTCTCACATACGCACTCGCACACACTGTCATTCTCGCACACACTCTCATCCAGTCTCACTCTCTCTGTCACACACACACACTCGCACAGTCACTCTCTCTCTCACACAGTCACTCTCACACACACACTCTAAAACATACACACTCCGAGGAAAACCTTGCTAGCGCCCGTTTCATTTGTGTCAGAAACGGGCCTTTTTTACTAGTATCTTATAATACTGGCTGTCTTGCACAATCATCATTTATGGCTCTGAAATGCTCTAACTTGAGACATTCAAATAGTTTCCTTAACTGCATAATCTAGGATTGCACCCCACACAAAATCTCTACTGTAAAGAATGCCTTCTGCAGGTTAGAACAAATTGGGCAACTAGCACAACCTGCTTTTTCCACTGCTGTTGATCAATTAATCCACTTGTATAAATTCCATTAGTAAGTTTGCTTCAGAAATCACCTAAGATGTAATGTCAAACTAACTGCAAACCATAAGAGCATCAAAAACACCTGTGAAATCTCAAACATGAATCCAAAGGTTTTTAAACAAAACCTTTAATAGCAACTCAGTGAAAACCAATCAATTTGTTTCTTACAGTTGATAATACTATAAATGTTTTATATCCATACAGTTGTAGGTTCAAGAATAAACTAGAAGGTATAAACTACATCAACTTGAGGATGAGTGATGCAGAACATGACAGCAATGACATAAAAATTGATCAGGATTTTAAGTTGTGGTATCACCTTTCCTTTCTTAAGCTATGCACATGGTTATGCACACTCTTAGAAGAGAGTGGATAAATTTGACTGACTCAAATGCAAGCCACCACTATTACAGAACTCTTTGAGAGAGACTTCTGAAGCTTAATCTGCGAGACCAGATCAGCAATACAGCAGTTATCTTTATTAGTCTCAGAATGCATATTTTGCTAAATTTTAACACCTGTAGAAGTTCAACCTTGAAATGTTGAGATGAGAAAATAGTGGGAAGCAATATTTATTAAGATATTTTAAAAATGTTCAATACTTCACAAGGATCAATGTTCACTCTCTTCTGTGTTAGCGAGCTCTACATAATAGTAAAAATTTGATCAAAACATCTAAGTAATTTCCTTTCACTGGAAAATCTAGTCCTCATTTAAGCATCTGAGAATTCAAACTGAATGATCCTTAGGGAAAGAGCACATTTGTAAAGTGTAGTAATTTATTTAACAGATGGAAACCAAAGATGTATAAAAATCACAGAAACTGAGTTCTATCTCCATTAACTTACCAAAATAAATTGTTTGCTGCTATTAAAATGTGAAATGCATTCTGCAATGAAATTATCAATCTTTCTCCATATTCAGTTCATCCACAAGGATTAGTCAAATTCCAGAGCATGTAACCTCTAGGGGGTGAAAGAAATGCTTCTTTCATTAGCATTACAACCCCTTTTAAAATATTAAAACAAATACAAGTCCACAGAGTAGCAGTTTGTTTTCAATTCATACTTGGCATGTTTCTTGGCCTGATGTTCTGATATGTTAGCAGAGCACACTGTCAGTTTATACTGAGGTCATGGAGCTGTCCAAACCTATGCAAGTCAGAATCTCTTTAGAAGGGAAATGTTCTTTAAAACTAAAATTAAAGAACTTTTTTTTTTTTAAGAACTCACTCAGAGGTTACATATAAAATTAAACAATATTAGTTAAAAGAAACCAAAAAAGAAATTAATAAACCAACAGAGCTTCACTATCAGCCCTTTGAATTTCTCAGCTGCTTTAATCTGACTGGGTACATTTCCAGATGTTCCTTTAGTATTTCCCTTGTTGTGTCCTCCTCATCCAACCACCATAAACAGCATTACCCCCAGTTTTATTCAGGAACACTTCCGTTTTACTCTGCAGAATCTGGTGTGATTTCATCTAGTTTTCGAGTTTCAAATGTCTCACTAGACAAAACTCAGCTTTCTCCCCAGAGGACGATATTTACCAACCTAGTTCTGGAGTCACAACTAGAAGTGGAGAAATAGCCTGAAGTTAGAGCAGCAGGCAGAGAACCAGTGATCAAATACCAAGGACAGTCCCTTGTGAGCATGGGCAAGACATGTCACTCTCCACATGGTAATCACTTTATTAAGTGTAGCCTTAAACATGAACTAGCATATGTTATTTACTAAAATGTCCCAAATTATTAAATAGGACCTATTTAACTCTAACAAGCACTGCATTTACCAAAAACACAGTAATGCACAGTCACAAATCTAGCCCTTAGATTGTAAGCCCTCTGGAAACAGGGAAATAACTGCACAAGGGCTCCTCCCCCCCCCCCCCCCCCCCCCCCCCAATCCAAGAGACAGGCAGAGCTCTGGAGTCACAACATGTGGATGAAGCGAAGGTGCAAGGAGGAAGTTTTACATTTGTAAGGAACTGGGCAACATTATGGGAAAGGGGGAGCCTATTCTGGAATGATGGGCACCACCTTAACCAGGGTGGGACTAAGCTGCTGACATCAGCATTTAAAAAGGAGATAGAGCAGCTTTTAAACTAGAAACTGGGTGAAGGCAGTCATTCAAAAGCGCATGATTTTGAACAAGGTATCTTTTTCAAAGATATCACCAAAACACGGAAGATAGGGTATCCCAATAATGAGCTTGCAAAAAAAAAAAAAAGAGACCACAGTAGACCAGGTGTCTTTAAATAAAAAGCAGACAGATTTTCAAGACTGCAAATTATCACTGTCAACTGCTGAACAAAATGTAAATAGAAACAAGAAACAGTTTGAAATGTCTATATGCAAATGCCAGAAGCCTAAGAATATATTGCACTAAACAAAAAATTAGATATAATAGGCCTGGTGGAAGGAGGATAACCAGTGAGACACTGTTATAAAAGGGTACAAATTATAATCGCAGTGATAGAGTGAATCAAATTGGTGGAGGGGTAGCATTGTATGTTAAGAAGGGCTTTGAATCAAACATCTTGGAATCCCTATGGATTGAAATTCCATGTCTAAAGGGGGAAAGGATAGTGACAGAAGTGTACTACTGTCCACCTGGCCAGGATGAACAGACAGATGTAGAAATGTTACCACAAATTAGGGAGGCTAACAAACTGGGCAACCAATAATAATGGGCAATTTCAATTACCCTGATATTGACTGTGTAAACATAACAGGGGATGCTACTTCGGTAAAATCCCTTGACGAAATGAAGGAATGCTTTATGGAGCAGATGGTACAACAGCCAACAAGAGGAGGAAAAACTACAGACCTAGTCCATAGTGGAGCTCATGATCTGGTGCAGGAGATGATGGTGCTGGAGGCCACTTGAAAACAGTGATCATAACATAATCAGATTTGATATCAGCTAAGGGTAAGTACAAACAGGAAATCCAATACGCATTTAACTTTCAAAAAGGAGACTATAATGGAGTGGAGGAGTGGCCTAGTGGTTAGGGTGGTGGACTCTGGTCCTGGGGAACTGAGTTCGATTCCCACTTCAAGCACAGGCAGCTCCTTGTGACTCTGGGCAAGTCACTTAACCCTCCATTGCCCCAGGTACAAATAAGTACCTGTATATAATATGTAAGCCTCATTGAGCCTGCCATGAGTGGGAAAGCGCGGGGTACAAATGTAACAAAAATAAAATAAATAAATAAAATGAAATGAGAATGGGGGGGGGGGGGGGATAGAACAAAAAAAGAAACAGAAGAGCAGCTGCGAAGGTCAAAAATTTACATCAGGCATGCTGTTCAAAAACATCATCCTAGAAGCCCAGGTAAGTTACATTCCATGTATTAAAAAGGGAGGAAGAAAGGGCAAACGACAGCCGGCATGGTTAAAAAGTGAGGTAAAGGAAGCTATTAGAACTACAACAAAAACCTTCAGAAAATGGAAGAAGGATCCGACTGAAAACAGCATAAGGAATGGCAAGTCAAATGCAACACGCTGATAAGGAAGGCAAAGGGAGATTTTGAGAAAAAAAAAAAGAAGATTGAATTGGAAAACACAGTGAAACCTTTTTTTCTAGGTATATTAGAAGCAAAAAGCCAGCAAAAGAATCAGTTGAACTGCTAGATGACAGAGAGGAAGAAAGAGGCACTCAGGGAAGACAAAGCCATAGTGGAGGAAAATTTGGGAGAGATACAGGTGCCAGAAATGGTATTCAAAGCTGACGAGTCAAAGAAACTGAATAAAATCTCTGTAAACCTGGAAGATGTAATGGTGCAATTTGACAAATTGAAGAGTAGCAAATCGCTTGGACCGGATGGTATTATCCCAGAGTACTGATGAAATTGAAAAATTAACTTGTAGAACTATTGTTAGTAATAAGTAATTTATCTTTAAAATCAAGCATTGTATCAAAAGATTAGAGGGTGGCCAATGTAACGCCGATTTTTACAAAAGGTTCAAGAGGTGATCCGGAAAATTATAGACCGGTGAGCCTGACTTCAGTGCCAGGCACAATGGTAGAGACTATTAAAAAGAACAAAATTACAGCACATATTCAAAAGCGTGTATTAATGAAACAAAGCCAACATGGATTTAGCCAAGGGAAATCTTGCCTCACCAATCTACTATATTGCCTTGGAAGAGATGAACAAACATGTCGATATTGTATACCTGGATTTTCAAAAGACATTTGACAAAGCACTTTATGAAAGACTCCAGAGGAGATTGGAGAGTCATGGGATAGTAGGTAGTATTCTATTGTGGATTAAAAACTGGTTAAAAGATAGAAAACAGAGAGTAGGATTAAATGTTCAATATTCTCAATGAAGGGTAGATAGTGGGGTGCCCCAGGGGTTCGTGCTGAGACTCCTTGTTTTTAACATTTATAAATGATCTAGAGATGGGAGTAACTAGTGAGGTAATTAAATATGCTGATGACACAAAGTTATTAAATCACAAGAGGGTTATAAAAATAAGAGGATCATACCAGAATGGGCATCCAAATGGCAGATGACGTTTAATCTGAGCAAGTGTAAATTGATGCATGTGGGAAAGAGGAACCCGAAATACAGCTACGTGATGCAAGGTTCCACATTAAGTCACCGACCAGGAAGGGGATGCAAACAGAATGCTAGGAATTATGAAAGGAATGGAAAACAAAAACAAGGACGTTATGCCTTTGTATCACTTCACGGTGCGACCACATCTCGAATACTGTGTGCAGTTCTGGTGCATCTCAAAAAAGATACAAAGGAATTAGTAAAAGGTACAGAGAAGGGCGACAAAAATGATAAAGGGGATGGGACGACTTCCCTATGAGGAAAAGCTAAAGCGGCTAGGGCTCTTTAGCTTGGAGAAAAGACAGCTGAGGGGAGATATGATAGAGATCTATAAAATAATAAGTGGAGTGGAACGGGTAGACGTGAATCGCTTGTTCTGGCTTTCCAAAAATATTAGGACTAGGTGGGCACGCAATGAAGATACAAAGTAGTAAATTTAAAATCAGAGAAAATATTTCTTCATTCAACACGTAAACTCTGCCAGAGAATGTGGTAAAAGCATTTTGCATAACTTCCAATAAGGGAAGAGAGGGAGAAAGAGTAATTTCGAAGAGACAAGATCACTGTTGCTTTCAGTAGTACAAAAGCATCTCAAAAAATTAAATAAGTTTAAAATTAATAGAAAACAAAAATTTAAAACAGAAAAATTGAGTGGAGAAAGGGTAATGAGAAGGGAGTTACCATAAATACGTGAGTTTTTATGCCTATGAAGAGTCAGCTCAGCGAGTCTGTAAAGTAAAAAAACACTCAGACCGCTGACGTACAGAGGCATTTTCCCACGGCAAGTGATCTCATCTCTCGGAAATCACTCTCCCTCTCTTGAAAGGTATTAATCCGCAAACGAACCTTTTTTTCCGGAGATGCGAAGGCGGTAGAACGAGAGGACATGAAATGAGATTGAAGGGGGGCAGACTCTAGAAAAATGTCAGGAAGTATTTTTTCACGGAGAGAGTAGTGGATGCTTGGAATGCCCTCCCGCGGGAGGTGGTGGAAATGAAAACGGTAACGGAATTCAAACATGCGTGGGATAAGCATAAAGGAATCCTGTGCAGAAGGCATGGATCCTCAGGAGCTTAGTCGAGATCGGGTGGCAGAGCCGGTGGTGGGAGGCGGGGCTGGTGGTTGGGAGGCAGGGATAGTGCTGGGCAGACTTATACGGTCTGTGCCACAGCCGGTGGTGGGAGGCATGGATAGTGCTGGGCAGACTTATACGGTCTGTGCCAGAGCCAGTGGCGGGAGGCGGGGCTGGTGGTTGGGAGGCGGGGATAGTGCTGGGCAGACTTATACAGTCTGTGCCAGAGCCGGTGGTTGGGAGGTGGGGATAGTGCTGGGCAGACATATACAGTCTGTGCCCTGAAGAGCACAGGTACAAATCAAAGTAGGGTATACACAAAAAGTAGCACATATGAGTTATCTTGTTGGGCAGACTGGATGGACCGTGCAGGTCTTTTTCTGTGGTCATCTACTATGTTGCTATGTTACTATGTTACTCTTCCCTTCAGGATACGTTGCACAGTACTAGCTAGATTACCACCTTGGATTTGAATTAATATTGTATTTGATAAGTGGTAGAGTTCAACGAGTTTTAAAGGAGTAACTTCCAATAAGCACATAAGCCATTACTAAGATGGACTTGGGGAAAATCCACTGCTTATTTCTAGGATACTGTCAATTAGTTCTGGCAATGCTCTACTGTAACTATACAATATTCAATACTACAACCAGTAGAGAGGATCTCTGAAGTATATATATAGTGTCTTAATGTGCCATAAGATACTCTTGGTTGTTCAAGGGAGAGTCTCATACAGTCACCATAATAACACCAATCAGTGTGTATTCTTTTTAAATGGTGACAAATTTAATCATTGACAACCACCCTCCTATTTCTAGGATAAGCAGCCTAAAATGCATCGTGCTGTTTTGGGATCGTGTCAGGTACTTGTAACCTGGACTGGCCACTGTTGGAAACTGGATGCTGGGCTCAATGGACCTTCAGTCTGTCCCAGAATGACAATGCTTATGTTCTTATGTAACTCACCTCATTTACCAATGAAAAAAAAAAGTGTGATCTAAATCATCTAAAACATGTCTGGTTTTCAGGAAGGCCACAATCAACATGAATGAGATAAATCTACATAAGACTGTATTAAAGATATTACTTTTGAACGATGCTTGAACTTCAAAATTATTATCTTAAAATCCACTCTCTACAGATATTTTAAGTCCTAGCCAGCAAAAACTGCCAGATACTATTTTCTATCATGCCATGTTCGTTAAAAAGAAAGTACCACATTGAGTACAAATAACTGGTGAAATACAGTAGTTGTACATCTAAATATGTTAGTTGCTGCTTTGAAATGCAACCACAAAGCTAGTATTATTAAAAATAAAAATCTATACCTACATATATATCTATATCTACATATATATCACACACATATACATATGTACATATACACATAGCAATCTAAGAAGATACACTTTCAAAGGTTTTTAATGTTTCCTTACTCTTGACTTTTTCTCGTCTATGCATGAGATGTTAATTTTGGCTCCCTGCTCTGTCCTCCCCCTCCTCTTTTATTCACGTTGCTTAAACCTCAGTAAAAAAGCTTACACATACATATGTATTTGAATTTTAGTGCTGCTAAATGTGTAAATTTTTGATACTGTGTCATGGTAGCCCTTTATTACGTTTTAATTTGCTGTTCTCAAGTTTACATCATTTATTTTACTTATGTTTATTGTATTTATGTTTATATTTGGTCATTTCACTATTGTTAACCTGAAAACAAATTGTAAGCTTTATATTAAACTGTACTTGCTGTGCACTGCCTTTGGTGAATTATTATTATCTATTAAATTTGTATCCCGCACTTTCCCAAGGCGTGCTAGCATTTGTAGTATATGCTAAACACTAAAGACACCCACAGGAATATATGGGTGTCTCTAGCATTTAGCGTGCTAGCACACCTTAGTAAACAGGGTCCTCAATATGTATTCAATCTCAATTATATTGAAAAAAAAAATTTTTAATGGTTAAAACTTGGCTCTTTCAACAAGCCTTCCCCTCTTCTTCAGATTAACTGCAGTTGGTCTTTCATGTTTGATTAGCCCTATCCTCTCCCCCCCCCCCCCCCCCGCCCTTTTCCCCCTCTCTCTTCCCTCCCCTTTGTCAATGTTTTAGTCCTTCTCTACTGTTTGTGTGTATGGCCTTACAGTACTTTCCTAACCACCATTGTAGTTCCTTTTTTCTTCGTTGTTTTTTTAATGATTATTGTACACCGCTTTAAACTGCTCATCAGCAAAGGCAGTATAACAATTTCAAAATAAATGTATGCACATTTCTAGTTCAGTAAATCTCTCACATACATTATCACTGTGGTTATCCTACTGGAAAGAGATGCCTTAAGAAAAGTTGACTAAATACCCTGTACAGTCTCTGCTGTCCCTACACAGATGGGGCAAGATGAGTTGTCCACTTACCATCTTAAACAACATCTCCTGCATACCTCCCTCAGCCCTTCTCATAGACAGACTACCATGCCAAGCCTGTTGCAATAGGATTCATATACACTTCCTTTGTACTTTAACCCCCCACCCCCACCCCATCTTGTCACTCTCTCTCCAGATCATGACAATGTATTTAGGAGCTAAGTGCCAATGGCAAGGTCACCCATCGTACAAGAGCTTCAGGAGGAAGAAAAATATATGACCTTCTACTCCCCCTCTACAACAAAATTTATCTTTCATCTTATCAACTATTTTCTCTTTTACCTTACAATCTTTGGCAATTACCTTAAACTATACAACATACAATAATTATTTTCCTTCCCCCCCAAAAAACAATATTTTGGCCCCTTCAATATAAGGATGGAGAGCCTGTTCAGGGATGGAGATGTGTTGATACATAAGTTGCACGAGTATGGTATGAGTGGCACTGTATGGCACTGGTTTGCATCATTATTAAAAAGTCGCAGTTTGCAAGTGCAGAGTGGGGGAAATACCATCACCTATTGTTACGGTGAAAATGGGAGTCCAAAAAGGATCTTCCCTTTCAGCATTGCTGTTTAACATCTATATGGTATCCTTCGGGCAGATCTTTGAGTGATTGGGAGTACATTATCATATGTATACTGATGATGTGCAGTTATTTTTTCTGGTAAAAGTTGGGTTGGAATGGTTACCTGGCAAGCTGACGTTTTATATGAAAGAAGTAGGTTCAGACGGTAGTGACGGGCTTTGAACCTATGTAAGACAGAGCTCAGGCTTAGTACAAAAAAAAACAGGAATTATTGCAGTTTTAGAGCGTGCTGGTAGGGGAAACAAGGCTGCCAATTAAATCACAGATATGGCTAGTGGGAGTAATATTAGATTCACAGTTGATAATGAAGTATCACATTTTACAGGTGGTGAAGTCCTCATTTTCTCAGTTGCTTTTGCTTTTTAAATTGAGACCAATGTTATCTGTGATTGACTTTAGAACTGTGCTACAAAGTTTGGTGTTATAAAGCATCAAAATAATCAAGCCTCGATATCTTGGAAATAGCTAATTCTAGAGTACATGCACTACAAGTAGTCCAGAATGTGGCAGCCAGGATACTGGGAGCTTTTGGATTTGAAAATGTGACATCCCTATTAAAACAACTGCATTGGCTACCAATAATGTATTGAAAGTGCAGTATAAAATCTTGTCAATAATTCAAAGGTTTGTATGCCAAAGTACCTTGGTACTTCTCGCAAACACTGATAGTCTACCTACCAGTGAGCAGTTAAGGTCCAAGACAGCAACGAGATTAATGACCGAGAGTCTGATGGTTACAAGATATGCAGAAACTGGCATGACTGCTTTCTCAGTTATCTGGCCCACGTTTTAGGAATACACTACTGGAAACATTGAGACTGTCATTCTGTGCAACTGTTGAAGAAGCTTTTGAAAACTGACTTTTGTGAAGGCATTCTACTGAGGAGCGATATTACCATTAGAAACCTGGGACAATGATACTACAGTATGTTGATGAGCGCTTGCTCTATTTTTAATGTATTTCTGTATGTAATTTTGTACTCCGCTTAGTTCTTAGGCAGAACAGAAATTTAACAAATTAAAGCAACTCTCTAGAGTTCCTGCCCTCCCTAAATTTTATACTCATCTTGTCGCTACCTTTTCACCAAACAAAACTGTCTTCTCTTAGCTCTATCTTCAGCTTAACAACTCAATATTCTTCCCCTGTCTATAAACTTGGGTTTCCTTCTCTCCACCTAAAAATGCACTTAGAGCAAAAAAAAGATGTAGGTTTCATGAAAATTAATAAAATGTTTCTCCACATCATGACATTTCCTCCCTTACTACAATCCTCCTTTTTCATATGTTTCCCTCTCTGGCTACTCTAAGTGTTAACACTTTATCTCACTTTGGTATTACTTGATTTATCCCGTAACATACAGTACAGACTCTCTCAACACTATTAAAAAAAAATACAACCAAAAGAGGAAGCTAAAAATGAAACAGGCAAGATCATATTTTGAGCTATCTAGCTAAACATGAAACATCACATAGCTTATTCTGAGATTAAATGTGCTGAGAGTCCCTGAAAGGTGGAGATTATACCTGTGGAGAGAACTCGAAAAAATTTGAAAATTAAAGGTTAGAATAAATGGCTCATATGTAATATATATATAAAAAAAAAGAACATATATATACACACACACACATATACATACAGAACAAGCAGAATTGTTTTGTACAGTTTCTCTACTATTCAGTCTGCTGGTAAAAGCGTGCAACCAAGGATCTATCAATTTTGACTGCTCATCACAAGTGGTCAGTGAATGTTTCATTTCTTAGTATAAGGCGGCAGCACTGAAGAGACCTTGATACAATCTTAAATAAAATACAACTTACCTCCATCCCTCTCTCTAACTCTGTGAGTATGCATACTCTTCGTCTTACTGTGTCCTGTGCTATCACCATATTTGTTTTCAGGACTATCAGATCGGCGCATTTTATTTGGTGGTGAAGGGTCTGTAGCATCCCGCATCTTGTCATGACGGTGGTCAACACCACTAGGATGACTCTTTGATGAGTACTTAAGAGCCTGCAAATGAGAGAGATTACCATTTAAATCAATAACTACACCTATTAAAAAAAAAGCTTTTCTTCTGCAGCTTACCTAGACACTGTCAGGACTAATTCACAACCCCTACTGTGTATCAATAATCAAGTGTAATAAACCAATTCATGAATACTATGCATAAACCTACTGTCCCTACAGAAGTGGACTGATTTGATATTCTGCAAGTCCAACTTTTAAAACATGAACTTGTTACATATTCCATGTTCATATTTGATGGCCATATTCCATGTTCATATTTGATGGCCTTATTCCATGTTCATATTTGATGGCCTTAACTCATCACATTGTGGCAAAGTTGACCAGTTTTATACTTCAAACATTCCCCCAGTTTTGGTTCAGAACTGTTTAAACAAGTTAAACAAAAGAATACAAACACTGGTCTGTGCATAAAACATTGAATTCCCATGCAACAGATTGTGTGCAGCAATGAACTACATTCTGCAGAAAACAAAACACTACAAATAAATATGTATATATTTGAATACCTTCATTACTAGAGACCATCTAGGAACCTCTAGATTTGGTTTAACATTTTTCTAAAAATCATATATGAATTATGCTCTGTTATTTGAAGTGTTCATATTTCAAAAGTACTATCCTCAGGTTCTCTCATAGCTCTGTTTTTACTTGTGTGATAGTTCTACTGTAGTATTTGCAATGTCTACGTTTAGAAAATAAGCTTATTTTATGGCACTGCAACTCAATTTTCAATCAAGTTTTTTAACAATTTGAAATACCTCTCATAAACACCTTAAAGTGCATGAAAAGATCATTCATGCCACAGCAAAAATAATATATATATATATATAATATGGGCAGGAATTTTTAAACGTAAGCAAGGCTTACTGGAACTCTGAACTGGACCACTGGATTCTGGGTTAATTGAACTGAGATAAAATATTACATTAAGCTCTTTAAAATTAAATTTAGAAAAAAGGTATGTGAATTCGATTACGGTGAAAGCAAATTTTCAAGAAAATTAGAAGAAAATAAACCTGGACGTGAAATTAGGTCTTGCAAGGCACAGTGCCATAAATTGTGCTACAAGATGCAAAACTATTATTATTGGTGATAACTGGGAGTTCAGAAGCAATACAAAAGTCGTCTTAGATCGGGCGGAGAGCAGGCCTCAGCCAGGCCGGCTCCAGCGGAGACTGCGGTACTGAGGCCTACAGCTGCCCCCGAGGCCTGCGCCCGGCCCCGGCCCGCTCCGCCCCGCCGTTACTCTACCTGGTAAGGCTGGGAGTCCCTGCGGTCGTGACAGCTGGAAAACAAAAGCAGAAAAAAGAGAGGTTAAGACACCTCGCGAACCTCAGTGAAACGCCCCTCAAAACACTTGCCACTTATTTTGGTTTCCAACAAAAATGGCGGATTTGTCAGAGACGGAACGAACCAAGAGGAAGAAAAAGAATAAATATAATCTTGACTTTTACCCATCACTGAGTCTCGGTTGTTTCCTTGCATACATTACCATCAATGCCGTGTGTGTGTGGGGTGGACGTGAGGGAGGGAGAGGGGCGAGGCACTGGCCTTTTAGCAAGATTTGAGAGAGAGGAGTTTCGGTACTGAGTCTGAGGCTGACTAGTGAGACGAGCGCTCACAGTCCATCTCCCACCCGCACATACAGCCAACTGCACAACAGCGGCCGACGGAGCCAGGCGAGCGAACGGGAGCCAGCACGACGCTTGCGTGCCAACTGCGTAGAGCGCGCCCCCGAAGCGCGCTCACTGTCTCTCTCCCCCCACCACGCTCTCGCACCGCCTAACTGCGCAGTCAGCTGGTTTCCTGGCGTCGCTTCTTCGCTCATCCGGGGTATCAAGCGTTAGCTTCGGCATTCTTCGATTCCCGGATTTGCTATTTTGCTATGAGGAAGAAGGAGATAACAGCGCATGCGTAGTGACATTGCTACGTCGTGAAAGCCGGCCGGCCTGGTGTGGACGAGTATAGAAAAGGTGTGGAATAGCTGGTTTTATTCTGGTGCTTTTATTTGTTCAATAAATGTATTAAACTAGACTAGAGATATTTGGAAAGGTGGTCCTGCCTTCAGGTAAAAAGGATAAATATTTTTCTTTCTACACAGGGAGAGAAGGGTACGCTACGGCCTCCTCTACTCGCGGCTCCAGTGTTGTAGGACGCCAAATGGTGGTGCGGTGCCGAGGCTTGCTAGATTTCAGTGTCGCAAGTGGGAGCAGTGTTCATGCGTCCAAAATTGAATGCGGTTTAGTGTTTATGGACATGATAAAATGCAGTATATCGTTCTAAATTAGTGCCTTTCGTATTATTTATAACGAAATGAGACAGGAGAAATGTTCCAGTCAATTGTGAGTGAAGTACTTGTCACGAAAAGTAGTTATTCAAATTGCTTAAACATTAAGCCCAACAGCTGTGCACATTTAAAATTGGTACAGGACATGCTACCGCTTTGTAAACGGCTCGTAGAGGAAACTGCTCGCCTTCTTTCTTCCTCCAAGTGCACCACCTGTTCCTCGGATCCCATTCCCACCAATCTGCTTACCAACATCTCTCCTACAGTTATCCCCTCAATCTGTCACATCCTCAACCTCTCTCTCTCCACTGCTACTGTCCCTGACACCTTCAAGCACGCAGTAGTCACACTACTTCTCAAAAAACCATCACTTGACCCAACCTGTCCCTCCAACTACCGCCCCATTTCTCTTCTACCCTTCCTCTCCAAACTACTTGAGCGTGCTGTCCACAGCCGTTGCTTTGACTTCCTCTCCTCTCAGGCTGTCCTCGACCCGCTTCAATCTGGCTTTCGCCCACTACACTCGACAGAAACAGCACTCTCTAAAGTCTGCAATGACCTGTTCCTCGCCAAATCCAAAGGCCATTACTCCATCCTCATCCTCCTCGACCTATCCGCCGCCTTTGACACCGTCAATCATAATTTACTTCTTGACACACTGTCCTCATTTGGGTTCCAGGGCTCCGTCCTCTCCTGGTTCTCCTCGTATCTTTCCCAACGCACCTTCAGAGTATCTTCTAATGGCTCCTCTTCCACCCCCATCCCGCTCTCTGTTGGGGTTCCCCAAGGATCTGTCCTTGGACCGCTTCTCTTCTCGATATACACCTCTTCCCTTGGCTCGTTGATCTCATGTCATGGTTTCCAGTACCATCTCTATGCCGATGACACCCAGCTTTACCTCTCCACTCCCGACATCACAGTTGAAACCCAGGCCAAAGTTTCAGCCTGCCTTTCCGACATCGCTGCCTGGATGTCCAACCGGCATCTGAAACTGAACATGGCAAAGACTGAGCTCCTTATCTTTCCACCCAAACCCTCTTCTCCTCTTCCCCCACTTTCCGTCTCTGTTGACAACACCCTCATCCTCCCCGTCTCTTCAGCACGCAATCTCAGAGTCATCTTCGATTCCTCCCTCTCCTTCTCTGCCCATATCCAACAGACAGCTAAGACCTGTCGCTTCTGAGTCATTCCGTGTCAAGTGGACCAGGGGTCCCCACCTCACCATCTCAGATTTTGATGAAATTTGGTACATAGTTTCTTTATGATAATAAACTAAGCTGTGCAAAACTTTAGTTCAAAAGACTAAAAATTGGAGGTTCTAGGGGACCTCAAGTAAAGGGTTGCAAAATGTCGCCTGAGCAAAAATGACATTTTGGGCCAACTTCCAGAAGCTGTAAAACTGGAAGTTTTAGTAGTACAAGGGGGATATTTGGAGAACCTGCACTACTTTTAGGGCTTAATGAACTGGCAAAACCCCATGTTCCTAGTCCTCTTACTTTTTGAATGGTTTAGGCTCAAACGTTGCCAAAAAAACAGCAAAAATCAATTTACAGCGATGTTGAGGCTGCTGTAGTTTCTAAACTAGTTGGCCTTTCAGGTTGATTTTTGGTAGGTGTACTAAATGCAGGGCTGTAATGAGGCATTCCAATTTGCAGCACTTTCCTTCAAGTGGTTGAAAACTTATAAGCGTTCAAAGTTGGTATAAAAAGCATTTTTGCCCATTTTGGGCTATCTTTGATGCCCTTGATCTCCAGTGGGACAGCTTCAATATTCTTTCTTTTAGCACCATTAGAAAGAGCAGATTTCCTTCTATCAGAATATGTAGTTTTCATTTTGGAGTCTCATCATATAGGGATTGCAAAAATGCCCTCAAATGTTTGCGGGCAGCAGCCTGTGATTTCTTCACTACACCCTTGATACAAGTGTAGTAAAAGTGATTCTTCTTTCAAAAAGCACCAATTTTTTAAAATAAAGAACACATTATGTTATAAAACTGTATTCAAGAAAACTAAAAAACAGGAATGTTTTTTAGGATGTGGAAGGATGAGGCCAGGTTTCATGACAGGTTTAAAGAAAACTGCAGTCAGTTAGGATGACCGACTTGGCCAATTATGATTGGTGGAAACTGTTGCAAGGCGTCTGAGTGTCTGTTGCTGGTGTTTCTTCACCCTTGCTACAGTTTGACCTCTTAGTGAACTGTAGGCATCAAAGTAAGCCTAGCAACAGACACTCAGGAGCCAGGAGGTACCAGAAGCATACAATTGGGCAATGAAACAAACAATTCTGCCTTGCAACAGGGTTCACCAATCATAATTGGCCAAGTCTAACTGGCTAAAGAAGTTTTCTTTAAATATTATGTTATAAAACTGTGTTCAAGTAAACTAAAAAATAGGGTGGAAACCATTGTATACATACTTCTTGTTGAAGAAACTCGCACCTGCACCGACAGGCTCATTTATATTGAATTAAATGCCACAAATGAAGATATTAATCACTTTAGACTGAAGTAAAATTTTACCCATTGAAAACCTGATTGCAAGAATAAACGCGTTTGTTGAACTGATGCTAATGGTCATCAATGGATCCAGAAAGATCAGATGAATTTCCACTTTGCTCAGTTGGCTGTTCAAGTACATCAGAGTGTCATTTACTGACATACAATAAAAATAAAGGTTTGAAATTAATTGAAGAGCTTCTGCCTGATCAACAGAAGTTGTTACAAGAGCATTCTGGTCAACTTTTCTATGCTGGATCAACTATTTGCCTTCATCATGAATCCTTACTGTTGAAAAAGTTTGAATTTTTGCAAAGAACCTGCTGTAACCCATTTTCCAAAGGTGGTCATAATGCAAAAAGGGGCTTAAGAGTGCTGGATGACACACTAGCAGCCCAGCTAAAGGCCTTAACAAGCAAAATATTTGTGCCGGGTCAGAAACTATGTCCATCTTGTCGAAAAGACGTCAGTAACAGAGCTACTGATTCTTTATCATCATCAACAGCAGCGCAGATGATGAACACAGTGACATTTCTGGCAAGTTGAACACAAGTTTGACATCTCTTGGTTTTTCTCCATTAAAGTTCAAAAAAGTCAGCAAGCGTGATGTACGAGGCTACACCAAGCGCAAAATCAGGCGAGTGCAAAATACTTTGAGAGTCATCATCTTGCAGTTGCTGGTGGCTTAGACATTCTACCAGTCAGAAATGTGACAAATGTTCTGATTATGATGACCTGCTAAACAAGTTGAAAAACAAAGTCCAAGTTTCAGCAAATCATGCAGAAAAACTGCAAATACTAACTTTAGCACCAAACAGCTGGTCTATTCAAAGAACTGCCTCAGAATTCATGGTTTCAACTAGAATGGTTAAAAAAGCAAGAAATCTGAAATCAGTTTGTGGAATTCTGGCAAAACCAGACAAGAAGAAAGGTAAAGTTTTACCAGAAAAAACAGAAAAAAAATTCTTGGCTTTTTTGAAGATGATGAATTCAGTAGACTGTGCCTAGGGAAAAAAGATTTTGTCTCTGTCAGAACTGGCACTGAAAAAATTCAAATGCAAAAGCACTTGCTGCTTAGCAATCTAAAAGAAATGTATGTTGCATATCGTACTCTAAATGGGCCAGAAGTGGGTTTTTCCAAATTTTGTGAGCTAAGGCCAAAGTGGTGTGTCACTGTTGGCTCATCTGGTATGCATTCAGTGTGTGTTTGTGTCATTCATCAAAATGTGAAGCTTATGCTTGCTGGAAGCCATCTGCTGAACGAAGATTACAAAGCACTGATGGCTAAAACTGTGTGCAATTTGGAATGCAAAGAATGCATGCTTCACAGGTGTGAAATATGTCCAGGTAAAGATGTGCTTGAAAATTACCTGACAGAAGTGTTCATTGATGCTGACCCAGGTGAAACAATCGAGTTTAAGCAGTGGGTTCATACAGATCGCACCACACTGGAGACCAAACAAATGTATGTTGATGATTTTGTATCTGAGCTTGCATTGAAAGTTTCAAACCTGTCAATTCACCATTACATTTCCAAACATCAGACACAATACTTAAAGAAAACCTAAATCCTTGTGAAATTGTTGTTCTCTTGGACTTTGCTGAAAACTACTCCTTTATTGTCCAAGATGCTGTTCAAGGTTTCCACTGGGAAAACAGTCAAGCTACACTGCATCCATTTGTTGGGTACTTCCGTGATGCTTCAAGTGAAATTCAGTGCATAAGTGTTTGCATAATAAGTGACAGCTTGCGGCATGATGCAGTTGCTGTACATGCATTCTTGGAAAAATTAATCGCGTTCTTGAAAAGCAAAATTGGAGAAATAAAATATGTAACATACTTTAGTGATGGCTCAGCTGCACAATACAAGAACTTCAAAAACTTTGCCAACTTGTGCTATCATCAAACAGAATTTGGAATAAGTGCACAGTGGAATTTCTTTGGCAGAAGCCATGGCAAGTCACCATGTGATGCCATAGGTGGTACAACAAAGCGACTAGCTGCTCAGGCTAGTTTGCAACGACCTAAAAATAGCCAAATTCTCACAGCACAAGGCTTGTTTGAATTTTGTGATCAAAAAATAAATAAAATCAAGTTCTTTTTTGTTTCCAAGGATGAAATTGAATCTTCAAGATCTGCACAAGAGGAAAGATTCAGTAAAGCTTCCACAGTTGCTGGAACTAAATCACCAGTTTATTCCCATTGACTTGAACCAAATTTCAGTCAGTAGAATGTCAAATGATTCCTCCTCATTTGTTGTCAAACTTTGTCCGTCGGATGACCCAGTGAGTGTACCTGGCATAAATGTGTCTCAACTTCAGCCTGGGCAGTATGTTGCCTGTGTTTATGACAACAAATGGTGGATTGGCAATGTCTGTGACACATCATTTGAAGAACATGATGCCTTGGTCAACTTTATGCATCCATGCGGGCCTGCACGATCATTTCATTGGCCTAGCAGAAGAGATTCTTGTTGGATTTCTGAACAGCATATTCTAGCAGTTCTTCCAGTACCAGCAACTACACACTTGGACGACAGTATACATTTCCAGAAACAGCAGTGAAACTTATCAGTGAAAAATTCTTGTCACTTCAGCACTGAGGTTTTACTTGGGAACCATTAAGACACCCCCATTAGGCTTGAGAAACTAGGCAAAGACAACCAAATGAGGCTTGGGAACCTCAAGTAAGATGCCCACCTTCAGGCTTGGGAACCTGTGCCAAGTGGCTGGACTTGCCTTGCTATCGGGCGTGACCTCTTGGCGATGAGGTTGCCACTTCCTATTGAATTGGTAGTGGCATAGCCACCATGGACCAACGCATGCTTAAAGCAACTGAGTGACTTATACAGCAATTAGAAACATTGATGGGCCCTATATCCGTTTCATCTATCATTCAACAATACTGGCCAAAAAACACTTTTTTTGCAATCCTTATATGGAGAGACTCCAAATTGAAAACTACATATTCTGATAGAAGGAAATCTGCTCTTTCTAATGGTGCTAAAAGAAAGAATATTGAAGCTGTCCCACTGGAGATCAAGGGCATCAAAGATAGCCCAAAATGGGCAAAAATGCTTTTTATACCAACTTTGAACGCTTATAAGTTTTCAACCACTTGAAGGAAAGTGCTGCAAATTGGAATGCCTCATTACAGCCGTGCATTTAGTACACCTACCAAAAATCAACCTGAAAGGCCAACTAGTTTAGAAACTACAGCAGCCTCAACATCACTGTAAATTGATTTTTGCCGTTTTTTTTGGCAAAGTTTGAGCCTAAACCATTCAAAAAATAAGAGGACTAGGAACATGGGGTTTTGCCAGTTCATTAAGCCCTAAAAGTAGTGCAGGTTCTCCAAATATCCCCCTTGTACTACTAAAACTTCCAGTTTTACAGCTTCTGGAAGTTGGCCCAAAATGTCATTTTTGCTCAGGCGACATTTTGCAACCCTTTACTTGAGGTCCCCTAGAACCTCCAATTTTTAGTCTTTTGAACTAAAGTTTTGCACAGCTTAGTTTTTTATCATAAAGAAACTATGTACCAAATTTCATCAAAATCTGAGATGGTGAGGTGGGGACGACCTTTAAAATTGGTCCACTTGACACGGAATGACTCTTCTTCCTCTATAATATTAGCAAAATTCACCCCTTCCTCTCTGAACAGACCACCCGCACCCTCGTCCACTCACTCGTTACCTCTCGTCTTGACTATTGCAACCTTCTCCTCGCTGGCCTCCCGCTTAGCCACCTATCCCCCCTTCAATCTGTCCAAAATTCCGCCGCACGTCTTATCTACCGCATGAACCGATACTCTCATATCACCCCCCTCCTCAAGTCGCTTCACTGGCTCCCAATCCACTACCGTATACAGTTCAAGCTTCTTCTATTGACCTTCAAGTGCACTCAATCTGCTGCCCCCCATTACCTCTCTACCCTCCTCTCCCCGTATGTTCCCACCCGTAACCTCCGCTCTCAGGACAAATCACTCCTATCTGTACCCTTCTCCACCACCGCTAACTCCAGACTCCGCCCCTTCTGCCTCGCAGCACCTTATGCCTGGAACAGACTTCCTGAGCCCATACGCCATGCTCCCTGCCCATCTTCAAGTCCTTACTCAAGGCCCATCTCTTCTCCCTTGCTTTTGGCGCCTAACCACCTTCCCCATTCCTGTTACCTACACTGACTGCGTAGTCTATTACCGTTAGATTGTAAGCTCTCTCGAGCAGGGACTGTCCCTCCCCGTGTTTAAACTTGTACAGCGCTGCGTAACCCTGGCAGCGCTATAGAAATGCTAAGTAGTAGTAGTAGTAGTAGTATATCCAGATCTTTAAGGTGGGAAAATGTGGGATACAAATGCAATAAATAAAAAATTCCAGACTACAGATTCCTTCTATGTAAGCAAGCACATCGCTATCTGATTTTAAGTAGAAAAAAAGAAATCGGATGAAAAATTTGGGAAACAAATGAGTGGATCTGAAAATTAACTTCCAAAGCTGTAGGAAGGAGATTGGGTGGGGGGGAGGAGGAGGAATCCCCTAAATCACGTTCTCGTCTGGTTAAGATTACATGTCAGGACTTTTTCTTTAGCTGTTTCTGCTGTTACCAGACTGCTCTCCCAAATAAAAGAAAAGCTTTGTTTTATTTCATTTATGCCACATGGTTGGTACAAAAGATGGTTGATCAGTTGCAAAGAAAGACTTTGGGCCAGATATAAAATGTGACAAAAATGTACGTTGTGATTAGTGTGTTGCATTTTGCAGTTCCTGTACATCTGTTCTTCATTTTCATCTTTTTACTAGTAAAGTAGCTACTTACAGCATGGGTCTTCACTAAAAATCTAGTTTCAAATGGAAGAGATTTTGGTCAGCAAGTGATGCAGGGCTTATAAACACCACTGTACCAATCCTACAATGAAAATTGTATTCTTTTCTATAAAATTTGATGGTGAACTGTTTTGCTGTCAGGAATGGCGGTATATCAGATACAAGTATACAGTAAACCACCTTATGAAGCATGTTGATGCTCTTTTAACTAATAAGCTTA
Source organism: Microcaecilia unicolor (assembly GCF_901765095.1). Lineage (NCBI taxonomy): Eukaryota > Metazoa > Chordata > Amphibia > Gymnophiona > Siphonopidae > Microcaecilia > Microcaecilia unicolor. Next base: position 101,743,989 of record NC_044031.1, read on the forward strand.
TAAATAAAGGCTTTAAAAAACCTGGGTTAATACAGCAATAAAACTGAATTTACTAATGTGTTAAAATGTATTTGCCAGAGCCTTGCTTGTTATTGGTCTGGTCATGTAAAGCATCCACAGAATAACCCTTTCATAAGTTTATCTGTTCAAACTATTTAAAAGAAGAAAATATGCAAACCATTTTCAGCTATTAAAAAGTGCTGCTTACCTTGGTCCTTAGGTTGAATGCTAAAGGCCTATGACTACACTGAATCCCAAAGAGACTCCATTATCAGTGCAGCTGGTCTATGCACAACCCCTTTGCACCTAAAGGAGATTGTCTAACCTCTCACCCAAATGGCCAGTGCTCAGTCAGGTGGTCTACCCAAGCTTCCAGGCATATCATTACCAGGGAGGATACAGATGCAGGAGTCCACTCAAGAACTAAATATGGCTCCACATTCTCTGTGACCAGCAGACTTTGCTTCTATTTCTGGGCTGAGGGTGAGCCATGGAAAAACTGGTGGCTGGCAAAATATTAAAAAGAAACAAAGGCGGGAAACCTGAATTTTATCTTTGTTCTCTTTATTTTCACTACAAGTTACTAGCTTGCAGAAGGAAAACATTGAGAATTTTTGTCACTACTAAAACTATTTTTTCAGGTTTTTAGGTTAACGCTGTACCACAACGGGACATAGCTACCACTTTTTTGCAGAAAGAAAGTAGTTCACTTATGCATACATCCACAGACCTACAGTAGCACATGAAAATCTGACCTAAAAAAACATATATTTCCAAACTTGTTTAAAATTTATCAAAATGAAGAAGAAAGCATGGGCATGACTTTTCAAATTCTAGCCATCTTGGCAAAAGATCAGGTGAAGTTTCTAGTTAGGCTGTCTAGTAAATCCTCTCATCCAGCAGGTTTTGATGATGTGCTTCTTATGGTATCCTGTGCTTTTCTCATTATATAAATTATTCAGTTTTGGTATCCCATGCTTTTCTCTTGATAAAATTTCTTAAAGAAACTGAATAATTTATATTACCGCAAGTTCACGCAAAATTAATGCAGTGATTCACTCCCAGTGGTAATTTCGCTTTAAAATTCCAAATTCCCTGATCAAAGGGTTGGCTTTTGATGTGGTATTCATCATATACATGACTCAGCAGGTGGATAAGCAGGGCAATATCGTAATTAAAGAATGGCTTTGATGTCGATCTTGGTCATCCAGGAACGTCTTGTGTTGATGTGTACAGCCGGGAGGTTAGCTTTGTTGATGTTACATAAACAGTGAGGGTTGTTGAATCAACGAATCAGGAGCAGAGGAAGTTTATGGCTGCCATTGTTATTAGCACAGAAAGGTAATGGACTTTAAGCTTGTTTTTTGTTCCTTATTTCTCATAGCAGGTGTTTGGAAGTTGGAAGAAGCTTCAAAAATTAGGCAGTCTCTTCACATAAATCTGCTTCTCCATCAGGCCTATGGAACTTTGGAAGGCTAAGTGCTTTGAAAATATGCCTCCAAGTGTATTAATGAACACGTGTTAAGATTTGGATGTTGAAGGCCAAGGTCTGACCATGCATTAAGCAAGTTCATGCATTAATGGGTTATGAGGAAATGGAGATCCACTATATTAGTTTGCTTCATTTATGTTAACTCATTCAGATAAGTCATTTATACGATTATATATTTTTTTAATTATTTATTTTCATTCATTATATAACATACACTTAAAATACATAAACTTTGTACCGAACATAACTAAAGTTGAAGCATTTTGTTACAGGTTGCAAGAACATGCTAGCAGTTAATCAGGAAAATAAACTGGCAGCAGTTATCAAGGAATATGCAGCCACACCTAAACAAATATTCTGCCTTGCTGCAGAATATGCTGGTCAGTGAAATACAAACCATAATATTGGTCCAAACATATCATCTTTGGAACAGGGCCACAGAAACCAAACATGGTTACCTACATGAGGCTCTGCTACTTCATGAAGTCAGCATTAAAAAAAACAACAATATTTGTTGGCATTTATCTTTTAAGTCCAGAAAAATATGACAAATCACTGTTTGACCCTATGTCCAGTACAAGTGGTTGGAGCAAGGTCACCCTGATGAAATCGAAGATGAATATTTATGGACCAGAGACAGAGCAGTTGCTTATTTCTGTTGAATTGGATCAGCCTCCTCCTCTACTAATTAAGCATGGAAGTCAAGGAAAAGGAAGATGGGTGTGGATTAAAGAAGATGGTGAAGCACCTCACTGGTTCCGATTTCCAGATAATTTATAATTGTTAAATAGCACCGATCCCAGTACAGATCCCTGCAGCACTCCACGATTCACCCTCCTCCATTGAGAGAAATGGCCATTTAACCCTTCCTTCTGTTTTCTATCCAATAACCAATTCCTAATCTACAACAGAATATTGCCTCCTATCCCAGGACTCTCTAAATTTTTTCAGGAGTCTCTCATGAGGAACTTTGTCAAAAGCTTTCTGAAAATATAGATACACTACATCAACCAACTCACCTGCAACAGAAAAGGCATGCGCTCTAGTTTCTGCATAATAAGTCAAAGGTGAATGTAAAGAAAGAGGCAGACCCCACTAGGGGGATGCCGCCCACAAATGGGCGGAAGGCCAGCTAGGGCAAAAGGGAAGGGAGGGAGGAGGGGACGGGGGTCAAGTAGGAGCTAAGGACAGAGGATAGTTGCTGAGAGAAGGTAAGGAAAGAGTTAAAAGGGAAGGACAGAGGAGGGAAGAAGGGGCAGGGTGGACATAAAAGGTACAGGTGAGAAAAAGGACAGTCCTTTTGAGCTAGCCAGCACGGGAAGCAGTGCTGACCCAACCCACCCACCCATCTAACAAGCAGCTGTCACAGCTAGGCGTCAGGTTACAGCAGGTATATAGTAACAGCGACGGGTACACAGCAGACGGACAGAGAAACTGATAAGGGATGTGGAAAAGCGTTGGGTGAAACAGCCGATTCTGAAATGGAAATGTAAGTAAGAGTCATGCCTTTCATAATAGCTGACTCACAGCTTGTCTCCTGGCTTTGACAGCCAGGAAGCCCAGATCATCAGAGCAGGAAAGAGCGGGGTGCATCCTTCAACGGGAAACACCGGAGAAAGACAAGCGGAGGTGTATCCTTTAACGGGATACATCAGCGAGACAAAGGGCGCTGCAAGAGGCAGCACAGCGGGAGAACAGGCTGCTTCAACGGCATAGCCTGTGGAACAAAAGAAGCTGTGTACCCATACATACAGACGGAAGGTTAATAGCTATGATGTCAAGTATTGGAATATTTGTGTGTAAAGATTAGAAATTTAAATATAGTTGTACCTGGCTGCAGCCAAATAAACTCCAAATTATATCCAAAGTAGACTCCAGTGTTTTAATGGCTACTACAAGAAGTATGACTGACTGAGCATGTGCCGAGTGCCTGCGTTAACACAATTGCATCGATCTTTCAGACCTCGGAGAACACCCTGGACAATAGATTTTTTAAATGTCAGTATACAGGTATTTTACCATAGACATGTTGATGTATCAGGACAAGAACTTTAAACATTAAAGTTTCATTGGCTTCCTGTTCATGTAACTCGATACATGAACAGGAAGCCAATGGAGCTTTTTTAATACAGGAGTCGTATGTGCTAATCTTGAAGTTCCAGTAATAAGCTGTTCCTCTGCATTCTGGACGACCTGCAGAGCCTGGAATCTAAAAGGTGACGTGCCTAAATATAAAGAATTAAAAATAATCAATTTTTGTAATAACCAGGCTCTGCACAATCGCCCTGAAATCTGACGGTGGCACTACCCCTTTTAATTTGCTCAGCAACCAAAGTTGGAAAAAAGCTGTAGAGATGACTTGATCCATTTACTTTTGCATGGTTAAGCTTTCATTCATCCAGACTCCAAGACTACAAATAAATGGTCTAACATTAAGTTTCACCCCATGAAATATTAAAATTGTGGACAAACAAGGATCATTTCTAGCACCATTGCCAATAAAATAGATCAGTTATTCATCAAGAAATGAGAACCCAGCTCAACCAAGAAAATTAACAATGTAGCAGGTTAACTTTATGTTCTTATCTCCCCACTTTAGTAAACATGCCCCTTAGTGAGATACAGTGTTTCGGCTAGACCAGTCCCTCCTATGAAATTATAATCCTTGTCCCGTCAGCTACAGTTCTCCTTCAAGATTTGGATAATAAGTCTGTGGAGACTATTTATTATTACATTTGTACCCCATGCTTTCCCACTTAAAGCAGGTTCAATGCGGCTTACATAGTAATAGGGATTACAAAGTATTGATAGAAAAAATATAAGTAAGTATAGCAGAATAATAAGAGTTAGGTAGAAATGGGCAAGGGTGAAGGGAGTAGGAGAGGTATGAGCAAGGGTAGGTGAGCATTGGAAGAGGGGTAGAGGAGGTGGGAGGGGGATGGGACACGGGATAAGCAAATGGAAATTTAGTGGGATATGTAGTCTAGGTCATTGTCGTTGTTTCCTGGATATATGTTGGGTAGATGGGTACATAGGATTAGTCTGGGTCATTTGGGTAGGCTTGTTTGGACAGATGGGTTTTTAGTGATTTCTGGAAGGGTAGATAGTTACTGATTGATCGGATAGGTCTGGGGAGTGCATTCCAGAGTTGGCTACCTAAGAAGGAGAAGTTGGATCCATAGTAGGTTTTGTACCTAAGTCCTTTGCAATTAGGGTAATGTAGGTTGAGGTAAGTTCGCGAAATTACAGACATGTTTCTGGAGGGAAGGTCAATCAGATTGAGCATATAGTCCGGAGATTCACCATGGATAATCTTGTAGATTAATGTGTGAACCTTGAAGTTGATTCGTTCTCTGATATGGAGCCGGTGAAGTTTTTTACGAAGAGGTGTTACACATTCAAATCTTGATTTGCCAAAAATGAGTCTTGCTGCTGTATTTTGGGCAGTCTGAAGTTTTTTTAGGCTATTGGTCTTGCAGCCTAAGAAAATACTATTACAGTAGTCAGCATGGGTAAGTACTGTGGATTGCACCAAGTTCCGGAATGTTTTCAGGGGGAGATATGGTTTTACGCGTTTCAGTATCCACATCATGTTGAACATTTTCTTTGTAGTGGATTTTTAATGACTTTCGAGCGAGAGATGGATGTCTAATATCACTCCAAGGATTTTTAGATTGTCAGATTGGGGATTGTGATGCCAGAGATGTTAAGATTAGTAGGGAGGAGCGCGGAGTGTTGGAAAGAGAGGATTAGGCATTGCGTTTTCTCTTTGTTCATTTTCATCATAAAGGCGTTGGCCCAAGAAGTTAAAATATTCATGCTGAAGGATATTTTGTCGGAGATTTCTGTTAGATTAGATTTGAAGGGAATGAATATGGTGACGTCATCGGCGTATATGAAAGGGTTGAGACCATGCCTGAATAGAGCTTTGGCTAGGGGTATCATCATAAGAATGAAGAGGATCGGGGATAAAGGGGATCCTTGAGGTACACCGCAGTTTGGTGACCAAAGAGATGAAATAGTTGACGTTGATTTAACTTGGTAAGATCTTCAGGTGATGAAGCCTTTTAATGATATTTCTGCCGATCCCAAGTTTATCCAGTAGTTTGGTTAGAATATTATGATTTATCATGTCAAATGCACTGGATAAATCAAATTGTAGAAGGAGGATATTGTTTCCAAATGAGATTTCCTGTTTGAATTTGGATATTAGAGAGAGTAGGACAGTTTCTGTACGGTGGGCTGAACGGAAACCCGATTGCAATTCATGTAGAATGAAGAATTTTTGTATAAATTCGTTGAGTTGAGAGGTCACACTGTTTTCCATCAGTTTAATTAGCAAAGGGATGGAGGCGACAGGGTCACATCACTCACAGGTTTCTTGGGGTTTTTAGGTATTGGTGTAAGTAGTATATTGCCATGTTCAGTAGGGAATAAACCTTGCTGTAGCAGGAAGTTTGGGTGGGAGGTGAGATATGTAATAAAGCGTTCTGGGGCATCTTTCATTAGGTAGTTTGGACATGGGTCAAGATAGCAGTGAGATTTGGAGATCTTGGTAATCGCCATAAAAACTTCATTAGTGGTGAGGAGGGTGAAATTTGTCCATGAGCGGTCAGCTGGAATCTCGTCTATGTAGGGGTCCAGTTTGTCAAGAAAGGTGTCGATATTTGCACAGTCCTGGGGAATCGTGCTGCAAAGATTGGTACTTTTGTCACTGAAGCGTTTGGCCAGCTGGTAAGCAGATGGGTAGTTTGAGGGTGAGGATGTGATAGGGTTGGTGTTAAGAAGATTCTTTATAAGTTGGTATTGTTTTTTTATGTCTGTGCCGCTGGTTGTAATTGTTTGTGTATAGTAGGATCTTTTGGCTCGCTTAATGTATTTTTGTAATTCCTGTGTGACTGCTTCCATGCATTGTAGGTGAGGTTATTTTTTTTTTCTACTCCATGTTTTTTCTAGTTTCCTGGTTTGTGATTTTAGGTTTTTTAATAGGTTGTTAAACCATGGTGATGGGTTGCGTCTACGCAGAATTTTAGTGCGTAGTGGGGCTATTTCATCCAATATAATTTTGCACCTGTTGTCCCATTCTGTGAGGAAGTGATTTGATTCTGGTTGTGCAGACCAGGTGTTGTTGTAAATTTGTAGCCAGAACCTTTCCTTGTCAATCTGTCCCCTAGTGATGATTTTTGTAGGGTCTTGTGCTTTAGACTGGCCTTTTTTTCGCCAGTGTAGGGATAGTGTTGATTTATGATGACCCGACCACGGGGGGGCAGACCAGTTGATATTGGATATGTAGATGTTTTGGTCCGTAGAGAATTTGTAAGAGATGGTGTCGAGCGAGTGACCTTTGCAGTGGGTAGGCTGTATAGGAGGGAGGTCGAGGTGACAGAGGTGAAGGAGATCCTTAAGTTCGCGGGTATAGGTAGAGTTGGAATTCTCTAAATGTGTGTTTAAGTCCCCAATTAATAGTACATTGGAATTATTGATGCAGGCGTTTGATATAAAGTCCATGAAGGTGGATTGGTGGTTGTTCCAGTTAGTGGAAGGTCTGTAAAATAGGATACAAGTTAGATGGTCATATAGCGCGGAACTATAAAGTTTGATTGAAGCAATTTCAAGTTGTGGTATAATGGTTTCAGAAATGGTCTCAGCAGAGAAACTTGATTTGTAGATGAGCGCTATGCCGCCTCCTTTTTTCTGGCCCAGTGTGAGATTTTATAGCCAGGGGGGCATAGATCGAGTATGATGGGGTCTTTTGGTCACGGACCCAGGTTTCTGTGATGAATAAAAGGTTAAGATTGTCTGACTTAATCCAGTCTGTAAGAATTTCAGTTTTATTAACTGCTGATCTTGCATTTATGTATCCCACGCGGATGGTTAGGTATGACTCATCAATCAGGGTTGATGGGTGGATATTGGTGAGTTGTCTTGTTATATATGTTTTAGGTTTAGGTGAGATTGTTTCTGTTTTAAGCAATGATTGCGGGGAGATTGGTTTCTTTGGTTGTTGTCAGTACATGAGGATGTGGTTAGCTTGGTTGTTCTTTTGTGGTGATGGAGAACTGGTATAACATTGAATTCCGAGGGGGGGGGGGGCGGTGAATGTTGCGTGGGTGATCGTGAATGAGTGGATGATAAGTATTTTTAGGAAGAACATGTTGGTTGAGATGTACTGGTTGTTTGGGGGATATGTGAGTTAGAGGGAGACAGGAGGGCAGTAGATTAAGTGGCGGAGTTATATAATTGGGAAACAGAACTAGAAACCGTGTCAAGATGTAGTACAGTATGTAGCATCAAATATACACATTTGTCAGAATTGGGATTTAGAGCTAGGGACCGTGTCAAGATATAAACATTGAGCAGCAAGTATAGAGTAAATGACCATTCAGCAGTGCAGTATAGTATCAAAATATACACATTACAGCATATATAGAAACATTTAGCCGTGCAATATAGCATCAGAATATACATATACAAATATACTGCAATATAGTGCAATATAGCATCAAGATATGCCTTAGTGTCTTAGGCAGTGTGGGGACACTTAGGGGACCATGGCGGGTACTCAGATATATTGAATGACTACATACAATTCTAGGACTGGGGTGGAGGCACAATTATAGGCAGCGAGGTCTACTGTTAAGTAGGAGCTTAACAGTTCTAAAGAAAGTGCAGGCTTACAGTGAGAGTGGGAATACAGGCTCAGAGTGAGAGTTCAGCAGTTCTGATAGAAGTAGAGCCTCAGAAGCAAGCTGCCTATTGTGGGAGGTGCTTTCTGGTATCACCAACTGCTCTTCCACAACAATTTCACAACTGCTCAAGCAACACACAAACCATCAATAACACCACCACCTCACCTACTACACCTGCCATCTTCTCTTTTGCACAACTCCTTATTTCCACACCCATACACCCCCATCCACCTCCTTAAACATACATAAACTCCCAGACACAGGTCCATTTGCTGACTATTACCGGGTCAATGTAAAGTATATATATAAGATAAAAGGCCTTGGTGCCCCCAACGCAGCACAATTCTATAAAAATACATGGCACAGGGGCTTTCTCTATTTTAAGCATATGTACAGCACCCTGTTTGCCTAATAGTGGTAAAGAAATGTGAAATAGTGGTAGTAGTAGTAATGTCAAGCGGGTCTGAACTGCCTTTTAACAGTCTTAAACAAGCAGCATAAGTAAAATCAAATTATCAAAATAATGTGATTTTAATACTTGATTATGCCCTTTTAAATATGCTGATCTGTAAAAATGTTCTATACTAAAGTGCAGCTTCAGTGGATTCTCGCAGATCACAGATGTCACGTGGTTTTATGCTGTGTCAAATTAGCTTTCCAAGATGACAGTTATCAATAGAAATCAAACAAAATAAAACATGGAAAAGAAAATAAGATGATACCTTTTTTATTGGACATAACTTAATACATTTCTTGATTAGCTTTCGAAGGTTGCCCTTCTTCGTCAGATCGGCAATAAGCAAATGTGCTAGCTGACAGTGTATATAAGTGAAAACATTCAAGCATTACTATGACAGTCTGACAGGGTGGGAGGATGGGGGTGGGTCGGAGGTATGCATGGGGACATCAAAGCATATCATTGATATTCTAACAGGATGGGTGTGGATAGGGGTGGGGTGATCAACAGAGACATACAGCTTTATGGTTTATAATGGGCTAGGAACCCCAGGTCCTTGTTAAGTCCTTTCTGTTGGGTGTTAAAATATTCAATCATTCTGACTTCAAAGGTCTTACGTTCTTGTATGGTTTTAAAGTTACCTTTCAGGATTCTCACTGTGAAGTCACTGGTACAGTGTCCTGGTCCTGTATAATGTTGACCAACAGGCGTGGGAACCCTACTGGCACCAGTATTGTTCATGTGATGTCTATGTAAATTGAATCTTGTCTTAAGCATCTGGCCTGTTTCTCCAATATAGCATCCTTCGTTACATTTTTTACACTGAATGATATATACCACATTGGAAGATGAGCAAGTGAAAAATCCCTTTATGTTGAATATCTTTCCTTTGTGGGTAACTGTGGGGTTCTGTGAAATATAATATCTATATAAATAAATCTCACCTGAAACATTCTGAAGCTTTGAAGCTCGGACACTCACTGTCACTCATGCACCACTCACTCTCACTCATACACCCGCCCTCAGCCACGCCCCTTCCGCACATAATTCGCAACCCCAACGTTCTAAATGAAGCTGCCACTTCCGTTTTTGAGGTGGCAGAGACCAAAATTTTTCCCCATGACTGTCTGCCCCGCCCTCGCGTCCTAACGTTATGATGTCGAGGGCAGGGCTATGACACTCAACCAATCCCCAGTTCCACCACCCTCCTACGCTCCACCCCCCCCCCCCCACGCGCACCGACCCCGACGCTCCAACCCCCTGCAACAACAAACAGCGACCGACACACACCCTCCACGTCAGCTGTCTACACAATGAACCGGCCCACCGCAGCAACAGCAGCATCGATGCCCGCCTCACACATCGCCGCTGCACCCCCCTTCCATCGTCAGCTCTATTAAAGAGGAAGTCGCCTACCGCACCGACAGCAGCAGCGGATGCACACATCGCCCCCCCTTCCTCCGTCCGATGTCAGCTGTGTTCAAAAGGAAGCGCCCCACCGCTGCGACAGGAGGAGCGGTTGCACAGCTCGCACTTACCACCGCACTCCCCCCCCCCTCAAAAAAAAATCGACGCACCTCCTCCCCACCCCAGCCCACCCGGTCCATGCGAATCCTCCACCCCACTCCCCGAGGTCGACGCATGCATCGCTTTCAACTAATTCACCTGACTGACTGAAGTGTCCTCCTGATTGTAAAAGAAGCAGCATAGAACAGCACAGGGCAGGCTCGCCTTCACCCTTCCCCTGCTCTCTCAGCGCCCCGCCCTCATTTCCTGTTGGCCGGGACGCAGAGAGAGCAGGGGAAGGCTCAAGACCAGCCTGCTCTTCTGTGCATCTTTTACAATCAGGAGTACTTCAGTCAGATGAATCAGTTGAAAACGATGCTTGCATCGATCTCGGAGGGGGGGAGGTGCGTTGGGGAAACATCACTGATAGCAGCCACGGAAAGCTGCAGGAGCAGCAGGCAGTGTTCCCAGGTGGGCGGTTTTAACGCCCAATTGGGCGGTTTTCCGCGACCCGCCGCGGGAAATTTTTGCCCGCGGCGGGTTGCGGTTTTTTGGGCTTCTTTTTTTTCTTTTGGGCGGTTTTCAGGCAGTTTTTTCGGCCGCGGGGGGGTGGGGGGGTAAGTGACGTTTTGGGCGGGGCTGATGATGGGGGAGGCGGGGCCGATGACGAGGGAGGCAGGGCCGGTGACGGGGGAGGCGGGGGTGATGACGCGGGGGTGGGGGTGTCAGGGGCGGGGTTTGGGCTGTTTTTAGGCTGGATTGGGTGGGAAAAAAAATTTCCACCTGGCAGCAGGAGCACACATCAGGGCTAGCAGCCACGAAAAGCTGCAGGAGGAGGAGGAGGTGGGGAGAGAGGCAGAGGGATGAAAGCACACACACACCCTCTCTCTCACAAACACATTGTCTCTCACAAACACACTGCACACACTAACTTTCTCTGTCACAAACACACACTTGCATCTGGCAGACAGGGACCATGGAGGGAAGGGGGCCACCTTGGGGGAGGGGGGCACCCTGGCACACACTCTCATTCCCACACACTCACTCTCTCTCTCTCTCTGTCACAAACACACACACTTGCTACCACCTCTTTCATCACACACACTCTCTCTCACACACAAACACTGACACATTCTTTCTCTCTCTCTCATTCTCTCTCTGACACACACACTCCATCTCTCGCACACACTCTTTCTCAAACATACACTCTGAAGAAAACCTTGCTAGCGCCCGTTTCATTTCTCAGAAACGGGCCTTTTTTACTAGTAATATATAATATACATTTATATTATAATATAATATAATATATACACTGTCAGCTAGCACATTTGCTTATTTCCGATCTGACGAAGAAGGGCAACCTTCGAAAGCTAATCAAGAAATGTATTACGTTATGTCCAATAAAAAAGGTATCATCTTATTTTCTTTTCCATGTTTTATTTTGTTTGATTTCTATTGATAACCTTAAGAGTCCTCTACTCAAGATGACAGTTGAAATCTTGAAGCTTTTGAGCTGGTTGCTAAGTAACTAAATATCCATACTACTAACAGCTTTTAAGTCCAGTCTCCCCCATACTTACTTGTGGGGGGTGGTTTCAGCTTACTAAAAAAAGGGTGCCCTTCCTATCCTCAGTAAAATCATTTCTTTTAACATTCTCTAACATTATTATCTTTTTCTGTCAGATAAAATTCAGTGTTATAGAGGGAAAAACATTTCTCTTAGTCATGTTGAGTGAACTTGGCTTAGCCAGTATGTTTCTCTGTGGGTAAACTGAAAATGAAGCCATAAGTCTGGGTGTTATCATCCAGCTGCTCTCCTAATAAAGATAAGAAGGGCTCCATAGGCCCTCCTGAATATGTGCAGGGGTTGCTGTGCCACTAATGGTACATATCTCACACACACACAAAGCTTAGAATGTTTAATGGAGCATTGCAGTGGATGACACTTCTTCCCCACCAGACGGACAGTAGAATGGGATGGGCAACTGGGGCCTTGGCCCAGCCAATATTTTGCCCAACCCAGCATCAGTAATTAGAGAGTTTGGAGGCAGGGTCAGAAAGTGGTTTGTTTGGTTTCACTAACCAAAATTATGTTCTACTGCCCTGTCACTAGCTTAATCTAAGACATCTCCTGGGTTTGGATGACCCTTTCTCCTAAGTAACCTGACCCGTGGACCTGATGGTATTGCTACAGAAGGCACTGACCAAATGGAATCCTCTAAGGCAACACAGTTCTCCACCCCTGACGCTGCTTTGCCAAGTAATAAAGAGGGAGGTAGCACAGCAGCCCTCCACCCTCTCAACCCCTCACAGAGAGAATGTGATAAATCTTAAAGACCATATACTACTAAACACTGATATTTTTCCACTTCAGTTCATACTTCTATTATTGCATCTTCATTATTGATTACATTATGGGGGAAAAGACTTCAGTGGCTTCAATGGCCCTGAAATAGGCACATTAAGAAGCCTCACAAGAGACCACCGTCATAGGTCTACAAAAAGAACCCTTAAAATTTTGCAACCTTCTGAAATAATTTTCCTTTTCTTATTTTTTTAATCAAATTTTATATTTAAAATTCTTATTTTCAGCTTCTAGCACTTTGAATTCTTAATTTTGAAAAGTCACATCGCGTTTTTCAGTCCGGGCTCAACAGGGCCATCCGTTTCACAGAATATAGCTTCTTATGGAGTCTATTAATTCAATTTATAAGTGCAGCTTTAACTTTTTCACACTGACTGGCGCTTCGGTGTCACATCAATCTTTTCACGTGTTAAAAAAAAAAGAAAGTAAAAGGAAAGATTTCAGAAGGTTGCAAAACTTAGATATAATAATGGGGATTTTGTAGACCTGTGATGGTAGCCAAGAGCCATTGAAGCCACTGAGGTCTTTTCCCCCATAAGGCAGTGGCGTAGCCACAGGTGGGCTTGGGTGGGCCAGGGCCCACCCAACAGCAGCACACATTTAGTGATAGCTGATGGGGATCCCAGGCTCTGCCAGCTGAAGACCTCCCCCTGATGGTGCTGAAAGCGTTGCTCTCCAGTTCAGCAGATACTGGCACCTGCGTGTACTCAGTTTTCAGCATATGCATGCTGCAGACTGCCAAGGTGGAGAGCAGGGGGAGGGGGGAGAATGCTTGGTGCCCACCCACCCACTTCTTGTCTAGGCCCACCCAAAATCTGTCTGGCTACGCCCCTGCCATAACGTAATAAATGATGAAGATGCAATAATACAAGTATGAATGATTGAAGTCGTAAAATATAGTTTAGTAGTATATGGTGTATGATGCAACATTTTATGAATTCTGAAGATCCATCTAGTACAGATTCTATTTATAACTCTTAAAGAGATGGGCATGGCAAAGTCCACAAAACAGGAACATGATAAAGCAACAAAAATCAAAACACTGCCTTAAACACAGCCCCCTTCATCAAAGGGGTCAAAATGACACAGGAGTGTCAAAATGTAATATATGGTAAGATATATTAAATGTTTTTTTTTCCCTGGGGGGGGGGGGGGGGGGCGGCTGTTCCAGGGAAAAACATGAACAGGCAGATATGTAACCAGCCCTGTTAGGTAGCCTGTACTGCCAAAAGACATCCCTTAGAAGTTTATGCTATCCTTTAAACAGAAAACTATATTCACTCCCATAGCAGGAAATACAATTATGGTACCTTTTGTCTTACAGCCTGTGCAAAGATTCCTGCAGCAGACTTCAGCACTGCTGCAAGCCACCCCCTCTTAGCTTACAAATCCAGCAGCAGTCAACAGTGAAGCAACAGCCTGATCATCAACTTCTAGTCCCTCTTTACTACAGTAATTCACTAACACCCTCCTACCGAGGGCGGGCAACCCTGGAGTACTACTGCACAGAACTGTTAACAGATTTGGAAGATCAGAGAAGATCTGAAAACCCCCTAGAGCCAGGAGAATTAGATTGATATGGACAAGGTAGATATACTGAGTAGACAACAACCTGAGGAACAGCATGTAGACCCCTTTTTTCATAAACTTAAGAGATTTTCAAAAGTTTTATGTCTCACCTCTGCAGAGATGCCATACAATAAACAGGCCAGCCAGCATCCTTGAAAGACTGTAGCCATGCCAATGTACAAGATAATCTAAGATCTCAAGCTTAATTTATAGGAAACAACTCTCTATAAGGTACATCCAGCTCCCAAGTCATGCATTCCCATAGCTGCTTCAATCAGTTTTTACTGAAGCAGCTCTTAAAACAGGTTTGTCCAACTTTTTTTATTAGGGGCCATGGTTTATATTTTGTGGCATTCAGAGGGTCAAAACACGTACCATCATATTTTGTGTCAAATAGTGGCAAAATTATGATAGTGTTTTGTCCTCTCCCCAGCCCCTCTCCCTCATGTTAGCACACTACCCACCTCCCCACCCCATGTTCACTCAGTCTTTTCCCTCACCAGGTTTCAGCTGCAGAAGAAAAAGCAGGATTCCTGCTTCCCCACCGTGACACGGCTCTGCAAGCTTGAGCTGTATTATGCTGGAAGTTCAGGTTGGTCTCATGGCTTTAAGTCTTGTGAGACTTAAAACTGCAATATTAATCCAAACTTCCAGCATCGAGTGGCTCAGGCTTACAGAGAGTAGAGTCATGGTGGGGAAGCAGGAATCCCACTGTAAGCACCAGAAGAATTGCCAAGATTCTGAGGGCCAGAAAAAAAAGCACTTGTTGGCCCACATTATGGGCCGTAGGTTTGACAAGCCTGTCTTAAATGCTCAAATCTTCAAAATAATTGAACAGTGTCTCGCTGGGCAGAGAGCCTCTTGGACACTGTAGGAAGAAAGCTATACCATAGCTCAATGCTAAGTTTCTCATTTCACACCAACTTCAAAAACTATGCCACCAGCATTTCCTCCTTCAACAGACCTAGATTAGAGGTGCAGGAGTTCAGGTCTCAAATGCCACAAACAGGCCACATTTTCAGGATATCCCTAATGAATGTATATGATATAAATTTGCATATAATGGAGGTAGTATCCATGCAGATCCATCTAATGCATGTTCATTACAAAATAAATATAATAGGGGTAAAAAAAAAAAAAAGCGTATAGCTCTTGATCCTGTGTAGCAAATGCAAAAAAAACTTTAGATCAGAGCTCTATACCAAAATATTGTAATTACTATCACTATTGCTGCAATATTAATTAAATATGTGTGAATAGTGCTCAGAACCAGTTGCCCCTTGAATTAAGGACAACCAGCCATCCCATCATCACAATCCCTACTAAATTTTGATTGAAATAATGTCCTATTGTATGTGCTGCAAAACGCTGATCAACAGTACCATGCTAATGTCCCAAATAACTCCCCAATTCAATAAATCTAATTTTGCTGTAATTCCTTCACTCAAATATATGCAGCTATAAAGTAAATCTAACTTCCATATCATCAGGCTGATCAATCCATAGACTGGTGGGTTGTGTCCATCTACCAGCAGGTGGAGATAGAGAGCAATCCTTTTGCCTCCTTATATGTGGTCATGTGCTGCCGGAAACTCCTCAGTATGTTCTCTATCTCAGCAGGTGGTGGTCACACACAGCAGCAGCTCTGGCTAGGCCTCCAAGCCTAATTTTTAGGTTTTGTTGAGTGCCTGGGGTTGAGGGCTCTTATTGAGCAAGTGCAAACCTGGTGGTGCCAGGTCCCTCCTTTTCTCCCCCCTCCCGCTGGCTCCGTTAAAAAAAAAAAAAAAAAAAATTTTTGAACGTCCTTAAAGGCATTTATTTCGACGTTTATTTAAACGTTTATTGCAGCTACTCACTGGGACACCAGGTCGTTACAGCTCGGAGCGGAAAGCAGGTAATTTTTACCTTTTTATAGCGGGCAGGGGGTTCCCCGTTTGATCTCCACGTGGCATATGGCGTCGGAGGGCAAGGGCGCAAGGAGTCGCTCCCCGGATCGCTTAGGCGCTTCTAGAGGGGATGCGGGGGTTTTAAAGTCTGATTCGCCCTTGTTGGGTGACAGTTTCGTAACCGATGAGTGTCCCGGTCCTTCTTCCGGCGTGGCGGTTTTTCCCGCCATAAACGCCCATCCCCCGCTGCTCGCCTCCGCCATCTTGGCCGGCCACGCGGCTCGGACGGCTTCTTGGGCCGCCCTTGAGGGAGACATTAATGCCATGGACGCCCTTAATTTGGGCGACGGCACCAAAGCGGCTAAAGTTAAGCGCCGTTCTTCCCGCGCGGCTCCTTCGCGGAGTGTCGCGCCGGACGCCATCTTGGATGCGCAGCATGTCTCTCCCCCGCTCTTGCGAGCGCCGGTTGAGGGTGCATCTAGGGCTGTAGCCCAGGCTGCGGAAGTGCACAGTCTGGGGGGTTTCTCCCCCGAGTTTGTTTTGCTGCTGCATCAGGCCTTCCTAATGCAAAACGCTGCCTCTGCTCCCTCGTCTGGTAAAGAGGTTGAGGTCCCCGGAGGTAAACGCCCTCGGGTTGATTCCCAGGCCGTGGAGGACCTTGTCTCCGATGTAGATGAGGGCAGCGTATCTGAGTTCTCCCAACGGTCCTTTGCGGATTCCTTGGAGGAGACGGATCCTCGCTCGGTTGGAGCGGATGACCCCTCTGCAGCGCGGCTTTTTAGCTCAGAGGATTTGCCCAACCTGTTAGTGCAGGCCATGGGCATTTTGAAGATTTCCTCTCCGGAGGACGTCTCTCCCTCAGCCCCTGTTGGCTCTGCCATTATGCTGGGGACGAAGCGCCCGCCTAGAACCTTCCACGTGCATGATGCCATGCACACCTTAATTTCGGCTCAATGGGATGTCCCGGAAGCGAGCCTCAAAGTGGCTAGGGCTATGTCCCGCCTCTATCCTTTACCTGAAAGTGAACGTGAGGCCTATCTGTGGCCTACCGTGGATTCTTTAATCACTGCGGTAACTAAGAAAACGGCGTTGCCGGTGGAAGGTGGCACGGCCCTAAAGGACGCCCAAGACAGAAGATTGGAGGTGGCCTTAAGGTCATCCTTTGAGGCGACTGCTTTAAATTTGCAGGCCTCAGTTTGCGGTTCCTATGTGGCCAGGGCGTGCCTGACTATAGTGCAGCGGGCTTCCCCCTCGGATCATTCCTTGAGGGCTGATTGGCCGGCCCTGGAATCGGGCTTAGCCTATTTGGCAGACTTGCTGTATGATGTCTTGAGAGCCTCAGCTAAAGGCATGGCTCAGACCATCTCTGCGCGGCGGTGGCTTTGGCTGAAGCATTGGTCTGCTGACCACGCCTCTAAATCCCGCCTGGCTAGATTGCCTTTTAAAGGCAAGCTGCTCTTTGGGGTCGAGCTGGACAAAATCGTGACCGATCTCGGCACGTCTAAGGGCAAGAAGTTACCAGAGGTCAGGGCTCGGGCTAGTATTCGCCCCGGTACCTCCAGAGGACGGTTTCAGGAAACCCGTCGGTACCGCCCGGGCAGGTCGGGCTCCTCTGCCCCCTCTTCCTTCAAGAGGAATTTCTCCCCCAAGCAGCATTCCTTTCGCAGAGACCGCCGTCCCGGAGGTGCTCCCTCCGGTCCTCCCCCAGGGTCTCGTACCCAATGACGGGGCCTTGGTCCACGCCCCAGTGCAGATTGGCGGATGGCTGTCCTCGTTTCTGGGCGAGTGGACCACAATAACTTCAGACGCTTGGGTGCTGGAAGTCATCAGAGACGGCTACAAGCTAGAGTTCTGCCGACCCTTAAGAGACGGGTTTGTACTCTCTCCCTGCAAGTCTCCGGTCAAAGCTGTGGCAGTGCAGCAGACCTTGGACAACCTGATCCGCCTGGGTGCGGTCGTTCCGGTGCCAGAAAATCAGATTGGCAAGGGACGTTACTCCATTTACTTTGTGGTACCAAAGAAAGGAGGTTCTGTCCGGCCTATCCTCGACCTCAAAGGGGTCAATCGGGCCTTGAAAGTGCGGCACTTTCGCATGGAGACTCTCCGCTCTGTTATAGCGGTAGTGAAGGCAGGAGAGTTCTTGGCTTCCTTGGACATCAAGGAAGCGTACCTGCATATTCCCATCTGGCCTCCTCACCAACGCTTTCTGCGTTTTGCAGTCCTGGGACGACACTTCCAGTTCAGAGCCCTCCCTTTCGGGTTGGCTACTGCTCCGCGGACCTTTTCCAAAGTAATGGTGGTCATCGCGGCCTTCCTGAGAAAGGAAGGAGTACAAGTCCATCCTTATCTGGACGACTGGTTGATCCGAGCCCCCTCTTATGCAGAGTGCGGCAAAGCTGTGGACCGGGTAGTTGCTCTTTTGAGCTCCCTGGGATGGATCATCAACTGGGAGAAGAGCCAGCTGCGCCCGACTCAGTCCCTGGAGTATCTGGGAGTTCGCTTCGACACCCAAGTGGGCAGAGTGTTCCTGCCAGACAATCGGATTGTCAAACTTCAGGCTCAGGTGGACCAGTTCCTAGTAGCCTCTCCTCTTCGGGCTTGGGACTATGTGCAGCTGTTGGGCTCTATGACGGCCACGATGGAAGTAGTGCCCTGGGCCAGGGCTCATATGAGACCACTACAACTCTCTCTGCTGCAGCGCTGGACTCCGACGTCGGAGGATTATGCTATGCGCCTTCCCTTGGACCCAGCAGTGCGCAAGGCGCTGAGCTGGTGGCTGCAGACAGTCAAGTTGTCTGCAGGAATGCCTCTGGTGACCCCAGAGTGGATTGTCGTCACGACGGACGCCTCTTTGTCGGGCTGGGGAGCCCACTGTTTGGGAAGGACAGCGCAGGGGCTCTGGTCTCCTGCAGAGGCAAAGTGGTCTATCAACCTCCTGGAACTCAGAGCCATTCGGTTGGCGCTTTTGGAGTTCATCCCGGTACTGGCGATGAAGCCTGTACGGGTCCTGTCGGACAATGCCACGGCTGTGGCCTATGTCAACCTCCAGGGAGGTACCAAGAGCGCCCCTCTAGCCAAGGAGGCCATGAATCTATGCCAGTGGGCGGAAGCGAACCTGGAACAGCTGTCAGCGGCCCACATTGCTGGAGTCATGAATGTCAAGGCGGACTTTCTCAGTCGCCATACCTTGGAGCCCGGAGAGTGGCAACTATTGGCTCAGGCGTTCTTGGACATCACGAAGCGCTGGGGCCAGCCGAGCCTAGATCTGATGGCGTCATCGGCCAATTGCCAAGTGCCGCGCTTTTTCAGCAGAGGACGGGACCCTCGATCCCTAGGAGTAGATGCTCTTCTCCAACAGTGGCCGACACAAGAGCTTCTCTATGTGTTCCCGCCCTGGCCCATGTTGGGCAGGGTGCTAGACCGGGTGGCAAAGCATCCGGGCCGGATAATCCTGGTGGGTCCGGATTGGCCCAGACGTCCCTGGTATGCGGACTTGATCAGGCTCTCAGTCGAAGATCCTCTGCGGCTGCCAGTGGAGCGGGGCCTGTTGCATCAGGGTCCCGTGGTGATGGAGGATCCCTCCCCCTTTGGTCTTACGGCCTGGCTATTGAGCGGCAGCGTCTGAGAAAGAAGGGCTTCTCAGACAAGGTCATCGCCACTATGCTGAGAGCGAGGAAACGCTCTACTTCTACTGCTTACGCCAGGGTTTGGCGTACCTTTGCAGGCTCACTTTCTCCCTTCACTGCTCCAATTTCTTCAGTGTTGGCGTTCCTGCAAGAAGGTCTGGAGAAAGGCCTGTCGCTCAGCTCCCTTAAAGTCCAGGTGGCGGCTTTGGCTTGCTTCAGGGGCCGCCTGAAGGGTGCTTCCCTGGCTTCGCAGCCAGATGTGGTGCGCTTTCTCAAGGGAGTTAATCACCTGCGCCCTCCTCTGCACTCAGTGGTGCCTGCGTGGAATCTCAACCTGGTGCTAAGAGCCTTGCAGAAGCCGCCTTTTGAACCCTTGTCTAGGGCATCTCTGAAAGACCTGACGTTGAAAGCAGTCTTTTTGGTGGCTATCACTTCAGCCAGAAGAGTTTCCGAGCTCCAGGCGCTCTCATGTCGAGAGCCTTTTCTGCAGTTCACTGAGGCAGGAGTGACTATTCGCACAGTGCCTTCCTTCCTGCCCAAGATTGTTTCTCGCTTCCATGTGAATCAGCAGCTCTGTCTCCCTTCCTTTCGTAGGGAGGACTACCCAGACGAATACTCTGCTCTCAAATGTCTGGATGTGAGACGAGTCATCATCAGATACTTGGAAGTGACCAATGATTTCCGGAAATCGGATCATCTGTTTGTCCTGTTTGCAGGTCCTCGTAAGGGTCTGCAGGCTGCTAAGCCTACAGTGGCAAGATGGGTCAAGGAAGCCATTGCAGCGGCTTATGTGGCCGCGGGGAAGGTGCCGCCTATCCAGCTGAAGGCTCACTCCACAAGAGCTCAGGCGGCCTCAATGGCAGAGGCCGGTTCCGTCTCCTTGGAAGAGATATGCAAGGCGGCAACTTGGGCATCGGCCCATACTTTCTCCAAGCATTACCGCTTGACTGTGGCTGCTCGGGCGGAGGCCCGGTTTGGAGCTTCAGTGTTGCGGTCAGGGATTTCTATGTCCCGCCCTGGGTGAGTACTGCTTCGGTACATCCCACCAGTCTATGGATTGATCAGCCTGATGATATGGAAGGTAAAATTATGTATCATACCTGATAATTTTCTTTCCATTAATCATAGCTGATCAATCCATAGTCCCTCCCAGATATCTGTACTGTTTATATTCTGGTTGCATTTCAGATTCAAGTTTAGTCTTCAGTTCCTGTTCAGGAAGACTTCGTGTTCAAGTTCTTTTTTCACTTGGATTCTTCAAGAGTTGAGACGAGTTTGTGTTACAGTGAGCTGCTGCATTCCTCTCCCCTCCGTTTTACGGGGCTGGATTGAGATTTAAATTCTGCCGGCACTCCCTCCCGCTTCGTGCGGCTGTAGGGCAGCTTTGTACCCCTCCCGCTTCGGCGGTGTTTGGGTCAGTCAGCTCCTCCCGCGGTTGCGGTTGCAGGATAAGCCAGATCCCCCCGCATCGGCGGGTGTGGTGTCCCTCCCCCGCTCCACGGTGATGAGCTGGATGGATTCCCCTCCCCCACTTGTGTGGGGATGAGCTGGGTTAATTCCCCTCCCCCGTTTCGGCGGTGGTGAGCTGGGCAGAGTGTCCCTTTGTGGGTGTAATTCTCTAAGTGCTGAGTCCTGCGGATGGAGCTTTGATATCGACATACTGAGGAGTTTCCGGCAGCACATGACCACATATAGGGAGGCAAAAGGATTGCTCTCTATCTCCACCTGCTGGTAGATGGACACAACCCACCAGTCTATGGATTGATCAGCTATGATTAATGGAAAGAAAATTATCAGGTATGATACATAATTTTACCTTATCTGTTGTAGGGATTTTCATCCAGTTCTATTCATGTGATACTCATCTGATGAACAATCTTGTGTGATGGGAGGCAAAAACGATCAACTTCCTTATCCCAAATAAGTGAAGTAATTTATAACCCCAACACAAGCTGTGCGCCTCAAAATTTCTTCCTCAGGGTAGTGAATCCAAACTTGTAAATAAAAAAAAACTGTCTGCATAAGTGAACATCAAAAACAAATCCTGAACATTATTTATCCATTAGAAATATCACCTTAATAAACTCTTCCAATTCTATTCTCGGCAAGACCCTGGGTGAGTTCACGGCCAGGCTCATACTGAATAACGCCAACATTATAATCAATGGGGGCCCACCCTTTAATGACATCATAGTAACTGATGTTAGATCTGATTGGTTGAAACTGAGTTCAAACCCTAAAACGGAGTCAGCCACTCCACTCCTTTATTGAGCCCACGGTGCTGTACTGTATCCCATTGAAAAATAAGTCTTTGTTCTTAGATATATAAAACTTGTGCCACATTACCCCCTCAAGGTAAATAAATATGAAGTAATACTGGACACCTGAACTCATCTACACTGTTTTGTGCATTGCACCAATGGAGCTTCCATACATTGTAGTCTGAGATGCTGAGCGATTCTGAATTTAATTTTTCTAATAGTTTGACCAATATAAATCTTCTTACAGGGACATAGAATAAGATAGACAATCTAT
The DNA here is from genome assembly GCF_901765095.1 of Microcaecilia unicolor. Classification (NCBI taxonomy): domain Eukaryota; kingdom Metazoa; phylum Chordata; class Amphibia; order Gymnophiona; family Siphonopidae; genus Microcaecilia; species Microcaecilia unicolor. Next base: position 101,766,114 of record NC_044031.1, read on the forward strand.
GCTGTATCACATGTGACAGACTGCATTTGAAATATGAATCCCTTTTAAGTATGATGAAAATTGGTTGACTTCCATTGCGTACTTACAGTAAGTGCAATGCCCACACTGTGGCCACCTAATTGCCTTTGCCTTCCTTAGATTTAGGTAATAATTCTCCAATATTATTAGCTCTTCTGAAAGCTACAGTTGGCTTCTGGTGGAACACAGAATGATATTCCAATACTAGTAAAAAAGGCCCGTTTCTGACACACATGAAATGGGCACTAGCAAGGTTTTCCTCGGAGTGTGTATGTTTGAGAGAGTGAATGTGAGAGTGAGTGTGTGTGAGAGAGAGAGTGAATGTGCGAGTGTGTGTGTGAGAGAGAAAGAGTCTGGGTGCAAGTGTGTCTGTGAGAGTGTGTGTGTGAGAATGAGAGTGTGTGCAAGTGCGTATGTGAGACAGTGTGAGAGAGAGTGTGTTTCGCACATACAGTGTGTGCGAGAGAGAGAGTGTGTGTGAGACACAGACTCTCTGTGAGACTGAGTGAGACCAAGAGAGTGTGTGAGTGACTGTGTGACACACAGAGAGTGAATGTGATACAGTGTGAGACATAGAGTGTGTGACAGTGGGTGAGAGAGAGTGTGTGAGAGTAAGAGAGAGAAAGACATTGAGTGTGTGAGAGAGAGAGAGTGTGTGTGTGACAGAGATACCTGCCCCCCCCCCCCCCCCCTTCTCTCACTGGTGTCTGAGCGTTACTGTGCAGGATGCTGAGCTCTGGCTGTGCTTCAAGGAACTGACCAATCCTATTTAATAGAATGCACCTCCAACATTCTGAAGCTGAGAAACCTCGTGTGGTTGGTCACTTCTGCTTGTGACGAACCCGGAAGTATGTTATGTCAATTCAGGAGATGGATACAGAGAGCAGGAATGGCTCAGCCATGCAGTCAGCTTCAGAATGTTGGAGGTGAGTTTTATTATATAGGATGTGGCAGTATTTGTAAATGACTTTTTTTTTTTTTACTTGCATGCATAAATTGAAAAGGGTACTACACACACCAAAGGAGTAGGTACAAAAACATCTCTGGGCTGTAACAACAAGTCACAGTTGGCATAATACCCTCTTTTGTAAACTTTTTTAATAGCCTTGCATGGATATCCCTTCTGAAGATTTTTTTTGTATGATCACCATTCTTCTCTCATGCTCTATATCTATTGTTCACTACACTTCATCATTATTATCTTTCACTTGACATCTGAATATTTAGCAGTTACTCCAAGTATATATATGTCATCTAAAGATCACTGGTCAGCCATATGCATTAGTGTTTATTATTATTGTTTGTATCTGTTTAGGTAGTTTTTGTTCATTTTTAAATTTTTAATTATTGGTTTTACTCTTAATTTCACTTTAATTTATGTAATCATGTGTTTTTACATATTTTTAAATATTAATATGCTCATATTTTTCAATTTGTATGTAGATCCCTGATGCACGCATTGAATGCCGAAACATAGCATGTCAGGTCACAAATATATTACATTTATTGAACCTAGAACGCATATTGGGGGCCTTTTAGGCCCCCATGCTTACATTTTTGCTATTATCTGCAAAATTACTTTAGTTAGAATTTTGAAACTCAAGGTATTACTCAAGTATGTCATTGTTGATAATATCCAGTTGTTCATATAATTTTTTTTCATAGGCATTATGGTGTAACAATGCTTGTTTGGTGAAAACGACATCTGTATGAATTGGGGGCCTTTTAGGCCCCCACTGTTTTTATCATGTTCTCAGAAGTGTTTGTGTCTCAAGTTACTTTATTTGTACTCAGTAATGCTGGTGGAGGGGCCAGGGTGTGGATAATAACATGTGAGGATGTCATGTGATTTTTGGAGGGAGTGATAAGGCCATGACATCACCTCAGGTCCTCTGAACACTGAGGACAGTATACACTGTGAGCTAATTGCTGAAGGACCTGTGATAAGATAAGCTGTTGAGAGGAAATCTGTTTCATTTTCTAACATCTAGTCAGCAATGGCACAGTCTTCCTCCAAGTGTCTGACTGACCAAGAGATTGAAGCGATTATGTTTCAAAGCGATGATGAAAGTGAACTATCTTTGTCTGATGAAGAATATCTGCCACCAGCTAATCAAACATCCTCATCCAGTGATTCTTCTGATGATGAAGAAGTGAATCTAGTGGATCCTCAAGAAGTGATAAGTAGAACATCCAAAACGAATGTTTTTTGGGACAGTAATCCTACATTAGTCGGACGTACTCCAATACACAATATTGTGAGACAGGCTCAAGGAGCTGTGGGAAGTCCCAGTTACTTTACCCCTAAAGATGTATTCTGTACTTATTTTTCTGACAATATTGCAGAAGAGGTCCTATTATGTTCAAACCTAGAAGGAAGACGTATCGCTTCAGCAAAAAATAAGTCCTGGAAAAATATCTCAAAAGAGGAACTTTATGCATATATTGGACTTTTCCTGCTGGCAGGGAGTCAAAAATCGTATGATGTCCCAATACGAGAATTATTTCTGGACCCACTTTCTGATCCACACTATAAGGCGACAATGTCAGTGGGCAGATATGAGGAAATTAGAAGGATCATTCGCTTTGATGATAAGCGAACTCGTGCAGTGAGGTTTGAAACAGACAAATTAGCCCCTATCAGTTATATCTGGAACATATTTATCAAAAATTGCACAAAACTTTACAATCCTAGTACTAATGTTACTGTAGATGAGCAACTTGTACCGTTCAGAGGACGCTGCAAATTCATACAATACATGCCCAGCAAGCCAGCCAAGTACGGTATAAAAATCTTCTGGATGTGTGATTCTGCAAATTATTATGGCATAAATGGCGTAATCTACTGTGGCAAAGAGGTTGGTGCACCAGTACAGAAGGATCTGGGGTCTGAAATAGTCAAAACTCTTGCTGTTCCAATATTCAATTCAGGTAGAAACATCACCATGGACAATTATTTCACTAATGTTGAACTAGGCAATTTTCTGCTTGCAAAAGCTATTACACTTGTTGGTACTATAAAGCAAAACAGACGAGAAATTCCAGCAGCACTCAAACACAATCGTCAGCGAGCACTTTATGAGAGTGTCTTTGGATTCAATAACAAAGCGACTTTGGTATCTTACAAGGCAAAGAAGGAGAAATCTGTAATTTTACTCAGTACCATGCATCACGATTGCAGTGTTGACAGCAATAACCAAAAATTGAAACCAGAAATCATCCTGCATTACAATGCAACAAAAGGAGGTGTAGATAAAATGGATGAGATGGTGGGAGAATATTCGTGTAAGAGGCAAACAAAATGATGGCCTGTAGTACTATTTTCAAATATGCTTGATGTAGCAGCCCTAAATTCATTCATTATTTATACAGAAACTCATCCTGAATTTCATGCACAGAGGAAGGACAGGAGACGCTTATTCTTGAAGGACCTTTGTCATGAACTTGTAATACCTCACATGATAGAGCGAAGCGACTTGAAATGCTTGCCAAAGAAAACTAAAGAAGCAATGAAACGGTGTGGCGTACAGTTTCAGATTACTCCAGAGCCAGGAGAAAGAAAACGAAAGCGTTGTTTCATGTGTCCAAGAAACATAGAGAGGAAAACTGAGCGATATTGTTCCACTTGTAAGGAAACTGTTTGCAAAGAACACTCTTCTGAAAAAATAACATGTCAGAATTGTTTGGAAGACTAATATAATAGAAAAGAAAGTTAGAATAAAAATGTAGCTGCAGCTAGTTTGCTATAGATTTCTATGCATTTTTGTGTGTTTTCATGTCTTTGCGTGAAATTTGGGAAAAAAAAGATTTTTTGGTGTTTTCTGTGAAAAATTATAATTAAAATGTTGTCCACTATTCATATTTTATTGAGCAATTTTGAAATAAACTTGTGAAAGTTATTTAAGTGTGTTTTTCTACATTATGTGCATGGGGGCCTAAAAGGCCCCCATGACGTTAATATGTATATTTTTAACGTCATGCGTTCTAGGGTTAAAGGACCCATTCCAGACTTGAAGGCCCCTAGTGCTTTCTTTTTTTTCACCATCATTTCACTATCCTTTTTGTCTTTTTCCTTTTTCTTAGCTCTTAAGCTTCAACATTTTTTTCCTTTCGTTTAACCATCTCATTCTGTCTGAGTACATCTCATCTTCATCGTTGTAGTCATGCCTCTCCTACTCCTCTCTGTACTCTTGCTCCTTCTCCTGCTCTCCACTGGGGATATCAATCCCAATGCTGGTCCTCCACATCAGCTCTCATCTTATTCATGCAAGTCGCACCGCAATGTCTCCAATTTCATTTCTGTTCCTTTCTTATCCCCTTCTCTGCCTTTCTCATGTGCCCTGTGGAATGCCCACTCTGTCTCCAACAAGCTTTCCTACATTCATGACCTCTTTGTCTCTTGTATTCTCCATCTGCTTGCCCTGAGACTTGACTTTAACCTGAAGACTCTGCTTCAGCTGTGGTCCTGTGTCATGGAGGTTACCTTTTCTCCCATACTCCTCACCTGGTTAGCTGCGAAGGTGGTGTTGGGCTACTAATCTCATCCTCTTGTAGATTTCAACCTCAGTCTTACTGCTTTTCTTCCTTTGAAGTCCACTCAATCTGTCTATTCACTCCTCTACCTCTCCAAGTAGCAGTCATTTCTCAACCCCTTTGTCGGGTTCTCGAGGCAGAACCGGAATACGTGAGCCCTTGGGCCACTGCCGAGGAGTGGCAGCGGCAGGCAAGACCACCCTGGAACTGGATACACAGAAGAGCAGGTCTATAACTCTGAACTGGAGTAGTACTGAGGCAGGCAACTAGAACAGGAACAACTTCACCTGCGCTTGACCACCGTTCCTCTGGAGTTGAGCTCCGGAGTGCGGGTGGCCGGCAGGACTTGCAGGATAAGGCAGAAACTGAAGATCCAGAGGACCCACACTGGATCCGGGATACACGAGGGAGACTAGGCTAAATACTAGACTCGAACTGAAAGCTGCATGCAGCCACTAAGCCAGAAACACAAGACAGACCAGGGGGACAAGACGTACACAAAGGCTAGGCAGAGACAGGATTCAGGATATACACTCAGGATATACACACTAGCTAGGCAGAAGCAGGACTCAGGAAATACAAGCAAGCTAGGCAGAAACAGGACTCAGGATATACACACTAGCTAGGCAGATACAGGATTCAGGATATACACTCAGGATATACACACTAGCTAGGCAGAAGCAGGACTCAGGAAATATCAGCAAGCTTGGCAGAAACAGGACTCAGGGTATACAAGCAAGCTCGGCAGAAACAGGACTCAGGGTATACAAGCAAGCTTAGCAGAAACAGGACTCTGGATATACAAGCAAGCTTGACAAGCAGACAGAGGAAGCAACCAGGAACAAGCAGAGTCTTTGGGCAGGCAACAGACAATAGAATAAACCAGGAGCTAACAGAGTCTTAGGGCAGGCAGCGGATAATAGAATAAACCAGGAGCAAACAGAGTCTTTGGGCAGGCAGCAGACAATAGAATAAACCAGGAGCAAACAGAGTCTTAGGGCAGGCAGAGGAAAAAAACAGGAGCTAACAGAGTCTTTGGGCAGGCAGCAGGCAGAGGAATAAACCAGGGATAACAGAGTCAGGGCTGAAGCTTCAGCAACTCCAAACACAGAGCAAGGCAAAGGAAGGACTAGCAGTCCACAGACACAAAACAAAAGGGCAAAAGCCCACACGGAAGGACTAGCAGTCCACAGACACAAAGCAGAAGGGCAGCACCCACACAGAAGGACTGGCAGTCCACAGACACAAATAGCAGATGGGCAAGAGCCCCAGAGAAAGGCTAAGTAGCAACGTAATAGTGCACTCTAATCTCACGACCTTATGGCATAACACTCTTACTTACTATGCAAAGGCCCTGAATGCAAGCACAGCACTTCCTTATGAAGGCTCTCACTGATGATGTCACCTACTGCAGGACAGGAGCAGGGAACACACTCACACCAAGGAGAGGCTTGGAACACATAGGAAGAACAGGCAGGAGCCATCTTGGAAGCTGGCACAAAACAAGCGGGAGACATCTTAGATGCTGGCTCTTCAGAGAGGCATAGCCCACACAGGTGAGGTCTAGTGAAGCAATTAGCACACAGAGACAAGACTAACACAAAAACAGACAGAAGCCAGCACAGACGCTGACCCCCAGAAATAAGGTAAGTCTGAGGGTGGTCACGACCAGAGACGTGACACCCTTCATAAGTCACTTTCTTCCTTTCTTACTGATTTTGACTCCAGACTTTCCTTCTTTCTTGAACCCTCATCTCCTTCCCTGATTCTTGGGGATTTTACCATTCATGCTAATGATCCCTCTAGCTCTTACACCCTCCCCCCCCATTCCCATCCAATCTCCACCAATACATTTAGGAATCTTCAGGCTATTGACTCTTGCACTCTCTTTACCAGTGTTTCAACCCTTTTCTCAACTATTATGTTATCCAGATCTGTCAGTGAGGTTGTCTCTTCTTATAATACTATTCTCTCCTCTGGTCTGGATATTCTCATGCTCCCATTCCCTGTTCTCTAAGGGGTATCAAAACCCAGCCTTGGCTGACCTCAAGAATCCACTTACATATGTTCCTGTGCCTGATTTGCTGAATGCCTTTGGCTAAAATCCTGTGCCCATGCTGACTTCATACATTTCAAATTCCTGGTGACCTCCTTCCAGTCTGCTCTTTCACTTGCCAAACAGGACTACTACATCCAGTTGACAAACTCTCTTGGCTCAAACCCTTGACGTCTCCTTGCCACACTGAACTCTCTCCTCAAAGTGCCTTCACCTCCAACCCCCCCCCCCCCCTTCACTTTTTCCTCAGACTCTGGCTGAGTACTTTCATGATAAGGTTCACAAGATTAACCTTGAGTTGTCATCCCTTCAATCTGTCATATCTTCGGTCTTTCACTTTCCACTGCAACTGTTCCTGATGTCTTCAAACATGTCGTAATTACACCACTCCTCAAAAAACCTTCATTGGACCCTACCTGTCCTTCCAACTATCACCCCATCTCCCTCCTCCGTTTCCTATCCAAGCTAATTGAAGGTGCTATTCACCACTGTTGTCTTGACTTTTTTTTCATCTCAAGCTATTCTTGATCCACTTCAGTCTGTCTTTCACCCTCTTCAATCTACTGAAACGGCCCTTGGTAAAGTCTCGAATTACCTGTTCCTGGCCCAGATCCAAAGGTCTCTATTCTGTCCTCATCCTCTGCTACCGTTGATGCCCACCTACTCCTTGATAGCTATCCTCACTTGGTTTTCAGGGCTCTGTTCTTTTGTGGTTTTCTTCTGATCTCTCCCAGCACATTTTTAGTCTATTCTCCTCCATGACCAAGACTAGGCTTCTTATCTTTCCCCCTAAACCCACCTTTCCTCTTCCCTCATTCTCTATCTCTGTTGGTAACACTTTCATCCTCCCTATCTCATCAGCTCGTAACCTTGGGGGTCATCTTTGACTCCTCTCTTTCTCTGCACATATCCAACAGACTGCTAAAACCTGTTGTTTCTTTCTCTATAATCACCAAAATTCGGACCTTCCTTTCTGAGCACACTACCAAATCCCTTATCCACACTCATCACCCCTCGCTTAGACTACTGCAACTTGCTTCTCATAGGTCTCCCACTAAGCCATCTCTCTCCCCTTCAATCTGTTCAAAATTCTGCTGCACGACTTATATTCCGCCAGTGTTGCTATGCTCATTTTAGCCATCTCCTCAAGTCATCTCATTGTTTCCGTATACATTTCCGCATACAGTTCAAATTCCTCTTATTGATTTACAAATGCATTCACTCTGCAGCTCCACTGTTATCTCTCCCTATACTCCTCCCCGGGAGCTAAGTTAATTGGGTAAATCTCTCTTATCTGTACCATTTTCTTCCACTGCTAACTCCAAACTCCATTCCTTTTATCTTGCTGCACCATACGCCTGTAGTAGACTTCTGAGTCAGTGTGTCAAGCCCAATCTTTGGGTGTCTTCAAATCTAATCTAAAAGCCCACCTTTTTGAGGCTGCTTTTAATTCCTAACCCCTATTCACTTGTTCAATACCCATGTCTGTTTTATCATTCCTAGCTTAAGTATTTCCCTTATCCAGTGGTGTGCTGGAGCCAGCTCGCACCGGCTCACAAGAGCCGTTTGTTAAATTTTTAAGAATTTTGGGAGCCGGTTGTTAATGTAGCTACTTTAACAACTGGCTCCCAAAATTTTGGTTTGGATACCCTCCTGGCATCGGCGTCCCCCTCCCCTATGTCTGTGGCTTAGGCTAGGCATATTGTTTCCCCACTTCCCCCACCCCCCATACCTTTTCTGTGCTCAATTTTTGCCCCCCTGCACCTCCTTGCCTCTTGTACTGCCAGTCGCGGAGCACTTAATTTTTTTTAAAGCAGTGCTGGTATACGTCGGCAGGGAACAGGCTGTTTCAGCTAATCCCGGGGCCTTTCTTCAGCCCTCCGGGGTGGGACAGGCTGAAGGAAGGCCCCTGGGATTGGCTGAAGTAGCCTGTTCCCTGCTGACGTATATCAGCACTGCTTTAAAAAAGACTGATCGTGCCGAGTGTGTGCTCGCTTGCGCGCCTTCTCTACTTGTTGCCAGTAGTTGTCTCTGTGCCCCCCTAATCACAGCTTTTTCACATGGCCTGGCCTGGTCTTCTTGGCTGTGCTGCAGCGCGGAGACAGACGCCAGATGGAAGGTGTCTCTGTTGGCGGGTCCCCTCCCGATCTGCTCTTATTGTCAGAGAGAGCAGATTATCAGGAGAGAGGGACCTGCAGCGCCACCAGAGAGGACGAAGCCGGAGGAGCCACAGAAAGTGTGAGTCTGGGGTGGAGGGTGGAGGGAGCCGGAGCAGATCGGATTGGATAAGAACTGCTGCAACCACATTGCGTTTAATTGTTGGTAGCATTTTTATTTAATCTTATTTATATTTTCAAACATACCAGTCAGCTGCTGCAGCATACGAATGTACTAGAGAAAGTATAACTTTTTATAAGTAGAGTGTCATTTGGAGGAGCGGCTGGTTACAGGGACACCCTAGCATGTGTTCTATACTTGCAGAGATTTTTTTTCTCCTGGTAAAAGGTCCACTAAAAGAGACATCATATTATGAGAATCAGGTGCTCAACATTCAGAGTTTCTATCTATCTATTTACTTATTTTTGGCATTTTATCCCACATTAAACATGAATTCAATTAGAACCTGGTAGCATTTAAAATCTTTCTTTTTTCTGGAGAGAGTAATGCATTGCCCCCTCCCAGGCTCTGTCCCTGGGTTTAGCCAGCCTTGCAATTTGGGTGGGGGGGCGCAGAGGTAGACTGGGACCTCTATGCCCCCCCTCAACAAAAGAGAATTGCAGGGCTGGCTATACCCGGGGAGAGAGCCTGTTGTTAAAATTTTACCAGCACACCACTGAGTACAACTCAAAAAAACTCCAAACCGCCCAAAATACAGCAGCCAGATTGATATATGGTAAAACACGATTCGAAAGTGCTAAACCCCTATGAGACAAGTTGCACTGGCTCCAAATCAAAGAACGGATCATCTTCAAAATCTGCACTTTGGTCCACAAAATTATCTATGGCATAGTCCCTCCCAGGATACATGACAGACCTAATAGATCTACCAGCCAGAAACAGAATCAGATCATCATGATCATACCTAAACCTACATTATGCAAACTGTAAAGGACTACGCTACAAAACAACATATGCATCCAGCTTCTCCTACATAAGCGCACAACTATGGAACGGACTCCCAATGCTGTGAGAACAATCCATGACCATCTAAACTTCAGTCAAAACTCACCTCTTCAAAAAGGCCTATCCCACCGATCCAACATAAATCCCCACACCCAGCAACACAGCATAACTAATTATTGTACTGGACAATTTATAATCTTCACATCCTTCGACCCCCATGACGCCTGATCCATACCTACCTCATCTGACCACAATATACCTCTGTATCTGCTATCTACCGACTTGGCAAACGCCTCTACGGTACTATGTAAGCCACATTGAGCCTGCAAATAGGTGGGAAATGTGGGTTCTCCGAGGACAAGCAGGCTGCTTGTTCTCACTGATGGGTGACGTCCACGGCAGCCCCTCCAATCGGAAACTTCTCTAGCAAAGTCCTTTGCTAGTCCTCGCGCGCCCGCGCGCACCGCGCATGCGCGGCCGTCTTCCCGCCCGAAACCGGCTCGAGCCGGCCAGTCTTCTTTTGTCCGCACTCGGTACGGTCGTGTTTCGCCGTGTCGAGCCCCGGAAAGTCGACCTCGCGCGTCCAAATTTATTTTGACGTGTTTTTTTCTTCGAGAAAAGTCTTTAAAAGTGTCGGGAAGTGCTCCGGAAAACCCCCCCGGGTTTCGTGTCCAACCCCTTCCCGTACTTCCATCTTTTTGCCCCGATAAGTTTTCTTTCGTCGTCGGGGTAGGCCTCTTTTCGGCCTCGGTCGAGATTTTCTCCCTTAAAAATTTTTGGTGCTCCTTTTCCGTCATTTCGGATTTTGATTTCGCCGGCGTGATTTTTCCGCCCATGACATCGAAGCCTTCAAGCGGCTTCAAGAAGTGCACCCAGTGAGCCCGGGTAATCTCGCTCACTGATCGACACTCGTCGTGTCTTCAGTGTCTGGGGGCTGAGCACCGCCCTCAGAACTGTAGTCTGTGTTCCCTGCTTCAAAGGCGGACTCAGGTAGCGAGATTAGCCCAGTGGAACGTGTTGTTCTCGGGCTCTTCGTCGGCATCGGCACCGGGATCTTCGAGTGCATCGACGTCGTCAGCGTCCAGACCATCTTCCTCGGCCGCCACTGCATCGAGTGCATCGAGGCATCGGGCCTCTGCATCGGCGCCAAGGTATCGGGCGACTGCATCGACGTCGGTGGTACCGGGACCTCGTCTGCTGATGTCCGTCGGACGGTGGTGCATCGTCAGGAGTGCAGGTGAGGGCTGTCCATTCCCCTGCTGGTGGCGGTGACCTTCGGGTGGGTCTCCTCCTGCCCTGAGGGCTCCTGCGGTACAGCCCCCCCGAGACCGACCTCCTTCGGCCTCGGCCCCGAGGAAGCGACGGCTGGATTCTACGTCCTCCTCGTCGGTGCCGGGGAGCTCCGGTGACATGCTTCGGAAGAAGTCGAAGAAGCATCGACACCGTCCCCCTCCCCGCGTCGGCACCGAGAGCTCTGGGTCGCCGATGGGAGTCGGCACCCAGCAGGCATCGGCACCGAGAGGTACCGCTCACCCTCTGTTCAGGAGGTGTCGATGCGCTCCACTCTGGACAGCCCGGAACAGCCTCCTCGCCCGGAACAGGTTCTGACGTCGACGCCTGCATCGACCTCTTTGCCTTTCTCTGCAGCCGCTCTGAACGAGAGCCTCCGGGCCGTTTCTCCCAGAGATTCTGGGAGAGCTGTTGCGCCCTACCCCTCCGGTACCGGCGGTGCTTGCGCCTCCGGTACCGGCGAGCGTGGCGCCGGCTGGCCCATCGCCCTGGGTGAGGTCCCTGACGTCGGTAACCCGGGGCAAGCGTGCGGTGCCGACTGCGGCCACCTCCCAGGAGGGCTCCCCGACTACGTCGGCGGAGGGAGCTTCGCCGATGCGGGGAGGGAGTCTACCTCTCGACGCCCCCATCGTGGACGTGGCTCCACCGAGTCGAGCCGGGCGAGGTTGCAGACACAGGTTCGTGAACTTGTGTCTGACACCGAGGGTGAGGCCTCGTGGGAGGAAGAGGAAGACCCCAGATATTTCTCTGACGAGGAGTCTGAGGGTCTTCCTTCTGATCCCACTCCCTCTCCTGAAAGACAGCTTTCTCCTCCTGAGAGTCTGTCTTTCGCTTCCTTTGTCCGGGAGATGTCTACGGCCATCCCCTTCCGGTGGTTGTGGAGGACGAGCCCAGGGCTGAATGTTTGAGCTCCTGGACTATCCTTCTCCACCTAAGGAAGCGTCCACTGTTCCCTTGCACCATTGTCCTAAAAAAGACATTGCTTGCGAACTGGACCAAGCCACTAAGTAATCCCCACATTCCCAAGAAGATCGAGTCCCAGTACCGGATCCATGGGGACCCAGAGCTGATGCGCACCCAGTTGCCTCATGACTCTGGAGTTGTGGATTTGGCCCTAAAGAAGGCTAAGAGTTCTAGGGAGCATGCTTCGGCGCCCCCGGGCAAAGACTCTAGAACCTTAGACTCCTTTGGGAGGAAGGCCTACCATTCTTCTATGCTCGTGGCCAAAATCCAGTCTTACCAGCTCTACACGAGCATACACATGCGGACAATGTGCGGCAGTTGCGGGCTTGGTTGATGCTCTTCCCCCTGAGCAAGCCAAGCCTTTTCAGGAGGGGGTCAGGCAGCTGAAGGCGTGCAGAAAATTCCTGGCCAGAGGGGTATGACACCTTTGATGTTGCGTCCAGGGCCGCTGCTCAAGGTGTGATGCGCAGGCTCTCATGGCTGCGTGCCTCCAACCTGGAGAATAGACTCCGCATCGGATTGCGATTGCACTCCTTGCCGTGCGGCACAATATTTTTGGAGAGAAGGTCGAGCAGGTGGTAGAGCTCTCCACCAGCGGGACACCGCATTCGACAAGTTCTCCCGCCGGCAGCCTTCAGCCTCTACCTCTACAGGTAGAAGATTTTTTTGGGGAAGGAGACTGTTCCCTACTCTTCTGGCAAGCGTAGGTACAATCCCCCTACTCGACAGCCTGCGCCCAGGCTA